>NC_138862.1:127484770-128084770 GCF_965194805.1 Balaenoptera borealis | reverse complement strand
TCTCATTCACATTCGAAGGAAAAATTAAAACGTTTACAGACAAGCAAAAGCTAAGAGAATTCAGAACCACCAAACCAGCTTTATAACAAATGCTAAAGGAAATTCTCTAGGCAGGAAACACAAGAGAAGGAAAAAACCTACAATAACAAACCCAAAACAATTAAGGAAATGGTAATAAGAATATACATATCAATACTACCTTAAATGTAAATGGATTAAATGCTCCAACCAAAAGACACAGACTGGCTGAATGGATACAAAAACAAGACCCGAATATATGTTGTCTACAAGAGACCCACTTCAGACCTAGGGACACATACAGACTGAAAGTGAGGGGATGGAAAAAGATATTCCATGCAAATGGAAATCAAAAGAAAGCTGGAGTAGCAATTCTCGTATCAGACAAAATAGACTTTAAAACAAAGACTATTACAAGAGACAAAGAAGGACAATACATAATGATCAAGGGATCAATCCAAGAAGAATATATAACAATTGTAAATATTTATGCACCCAACATAGGAGCACCTCAATACATAAGGCAAATGCTAACAGCCATAAAAGGGGAAATCGACAGTAACACAATAATAGTAGGGGACTTTAACACCTCACTTTCACCAATGGACAGATCATCCAAAATTAAAAAATAAGGAAACACAAGCTTTAAATGATACATTAAACAAGATGGACTTAATTGATATTTATAGGACATTTCATCCAAAAACAACAGAATACACTTTCTTCTCAAGTGCTCAGGGAACATCCTCCAGGATAGATCATATCTTGGGTCACAAATCAAGCCTTGGTAAATTTAAGAAAATTGAAATCATATCAAGTATCATTTCCGACCACAATGCTATGAGACTAGATATCAATTACAGGAAAAAAATCTGTAAAAATACAAACACATGGAGGCTAAACAATACACTACTTAATAACCAAGAGATCACTGAAGAAATCACAGAGGAAATCAAAAAATACCTAGAAACAAATGACAATGACAACACGACAACCCATAACCTATGGGATGCAGCAAAAGCAGTTCTAAGAGGGAAGTTTATAGCAATACAATCTTACCTTAAGAAACAAGAAACATCTCAAAAAAACAACCTAACCTTACACCTAAAATAATTAGAGAAAGAAGAACAAAAAAAAACCAAAGTTAGCAGAAGGAAAGAAATTATAAAAATCAGATCAGAAATATATGAAAAAGAAATGAAGGAAACAATAGCAAAGATCAATACAAGTAAAAGCTGGTTCTTTGAGAAGATAAACAAAATTGATAAACCGTTAGCCAGACTCATCAAGAAAAAAAGGCAGAAGACTCAAGTCAATAGAATTAGAAATAAAAAAGAAGTAACAACTGACACTGCAGAAATAGAAAGGATCATGAGAGATTACTACAAGCAACTATATGCCAATAAAATGGACAACCTGGAAGAAATGGACAAATTCTTAGAAGAGCACAACGTTCCAAGTCTGAACCAGGAAGAAATAGAAAATAAAAACAGACCAATCACAAGCACTGAAATTTACTGTGATAAAAAATCTCCCAACAAACAAAAGCCCAGGACCAGATGGCTTCACAGGAGAATTGTATCAAACATTTACAGAAGAGCTAACACCTATCTTTCTCAAACTCTTCCAAAATATAGCAGAGGGAGGAACACTCCCCAACTCCTTCTACGAGGCCACCATCACCCTGATACCAAAACCAGAGAAAGATGTCACAAAAAAAGAAAACTACAGGCCAATATCACTGATGAACATAGATGCAAAAATTCCCAACAAAATACTAGCAAACAGAAATGGACAGCACATTAAAAGGATCATACACCATGATCAAGTGGGGTCTATCCCAGGAATGCAAGGATTCTTCAATATATGCAAATCAATCAATGTGATAAACCATAATAACAAATTGAAGGAAAAAAAATATGATCATCTAAATAGATACAGAAAAAGCTTTTGAGAAAATTCAACATGCATTTATGATAAAACCTCTCCAGAAAGTAGGCATAGAGGGAACTTACCTCAATATAATAAAGACCATATGTGACAAACCCACAGCCAACATCGTTCTCAGTGGTGAAAGCCTGAAACCATTTTCACTAAGATCAGGAAAAGACAAGGTTGCCTACTCTCACCACTATTATTCAACATACTTTTGGAAGTTTCAGCCACAGCAATCAGAGAAGTAAAAGAAATAAAAGGAAACCAATTTGGAAAAGAAGATTAAACTGTCACTGTTTGCAGATGACATGATACTATACATAGAAAACCCTAAAGATGCTGCCAGAAAACTACTAGAGCTAATCAATGAATTTGGTAAAGTGGCAGGATACAAAATAAATGCACAGAAATCTCTTGCATTCCTATATCCTAAGGATGAAAAATCTGAAAGAGAAATTAAGGAAACACTCCCATTAACCACTGCAAAAAAAAGAATCAAATACCTAGGAATAAACCTACCTAAGGAGACAAAAGACCTGTATGCAGAAAACTATAAGAGACATTGTGAAAAAAATTAAAGATGATACAAACAGATGGAGAGATATACCATGTTCTTGGATTGGAAGAATCAACTTTGTGAAAAAGACTATACTACCCAAAGCAATCTACAGATTCAGTGCAATCCCTATCAAACTACCAATGGCATTTTTCACAGAACTAGAACAATAAATTTCCCAATTTGTATGGAAGCACAAAAGACTCGAATAGCCAAAGTAATCTTGAGAAAGAAAAACAGAGCTGGAGGAATCAGGCTCTCTGACTTCAGACTATACTACAAAGCTACAGTAATCAATACAGTATGGTACTGGCACAAAGACAGAAATATAGATCAATGGAACAAGATAGAAAGCCCAGAGATAAACCCACGCACATATGGTCACCTTATCTTTGATAAAGGAGGCAAGAATATACAATGGAGAAAAGACAACTTCTTCAATAAGTGGTGCTGGGAGAAATGGACAGGTACATGTAAAAGAATGAAATTAGAATACTTCCTAACACCATACACAAAAATAAACTCAAAATGGATTAAAGACTGAAATGTAACGCCAGACACTATAAAACTCTTAGAGGAAAATATAGGCTGAACGTTCTATGACATAAATCACAGCAAGACCCTTTTTGACCCACCTCTTAGAGAAATGGAAATAAAAACAAAAATAAACAAAGGGGACCTAATGAAACTTAAAAGCTTTTGCACAGCAGAAGAAACCATAAACAAGACAGAAAGACAACCTTCAGAATGGGAGAAAATATTTGCAAATGAAGCCACTGACAAAGGATTAATCTCCAAAATTTACAAGCAGCTCGTATAGCTCAATATCAAAAAAACAAACAACCCAATCCAAAAAGGGGCAGAATATCTAAATAGACATTTCTCCAAAGAAGATATACAGATGGCCAACAAACACATGAAAGGATGCTCAACATCACTAATCACTAGAGAAATGCAAATCAAAACTACAGTGAGGTATCACCTCACACCAGTCAGAATGGCCATCATCAGAAAATCTACAAACAATAAATGCTGGAGAGGGTGTGGAGAAAAGGGAACCCTCTTGCACTGTTGGTGGGAATGTAAATTGATACAGCCACTATGGAGAACAGTATGGAGGTCCCTTAGAAAGCCAAAAATGAACTACCATACAACCCAGCAATCCCACTAGTGGGCATATGTCCTGAGAAAACCATAATTCAAAAAGAGTCATGTACCACAACGCTCATTGCAGCGCTATTTACAATAGCCAGGACATGGAAGGAACCTAAGTGTCCATCGACAGATGAATGGATAAATAAGATGTGGCACATATATACAGTGGAATATTACTCAGTCATAAAAAGAAACGAAATTGAGTTATTTGTAGTGAGATGGATAGACATAGAGACTGTCATACAGAGTGAAATAAGTCAGAAAGAGAAAAACAAATACCATATGCTAACACATACATATGGAATCTAAAAAAAAAAAAAATGGTTCTGAAGAACCTAAGGGCAGGACAGGTATAAAGACACAGATGTAGAGAATGGACTTGAGGACACGGGGAGGGGGAAGGATAAGCTGGGACGAAGTGAGATAGTGGCATGGACATATATACACTACCAAATGTAAAATAGATAGCTAGTGGGAAGAAGCTGCATAGCACAGGGGATCATCTTGGTGCTTTGTGACCACCTAGAGGGGTGGGATAGGGAGGATGAGAGGGAGATGCAAGAGGGAAGAGATATGGGGATATATGTATATGTATAGCTGATTCACTTTGTTATAAAGCAGAAACTAACACACCATTGTAAAGCAATTATACTCCAATAAAGATGTTAAACAAAAAGAAAACTTAGGTTAAAATAATAAAAAAACTAATAGAAAAAATATATGTAATGGAAATCTTTTTTTTACAGCAACACCAACAAATAAAATAACGATAAACAACCTGTGTAAGAGCCATATAACAAAACTCTGAACATTTCACTGACAGATACATAGAAAGGCCTGAATAACAAATCTCTTGTATTTTGACATTATTTGTTTAGAAGAGACAAGATTTTGGAGAGAACAAATTTTCTTAAGTTCAAAGCTTTTGGCACTTTTTTTTTTTGGCCCTAAATATGAAATTTTAGAAGAGAAGAAGGTCATACTACCTTCACAGACGTCAAATATAACTGCAGGAGCAATTATGAGTAACTGTAAGTACATAACAGACACTTGATCCCCCTCACCTTGGTGTAGTTCCTGGATAAGTCAGAGCTGATATTTTTCAAAGCATACATTGCTACTATCATAGTCAATGTGGAATCATTAGATTTCCAGATCCAATTTAAGAATCTCATCTACTATTTTTCATCCTGCAGGCATAATTAAAAGGATATAGACTTAAGAGAAAGACAAATCTGGGTTCAAATCCATCTTTGTCCATTAGTTTTTTATCTGTAGAACATGAACCATAATACCTGCCATATAGGGTGTTTATAAGAACTAGAAGTTATGCATGTAAAACACCTAGCATAGTGTTTAGCACTTGGTAGCATTTATAAAAATGGTAGGTCTTACATTATTGTTGTTATTATTAGCTATAATGATAGTAATAAAAATAAACCTATTAACTAAAAAATAATTACATGAGCCTTAAATAATCTGACTAGAAAAGTGTTGTCAAAGTTCAATCAATGGAAAATATAGATTGAAAGTTTGTTTCTCTATAAGATGTGCTTCTTTATGACAGATTTAACTTGTCTCTACACTTATATAAGATGCTCATGAGGTTGGGTGGGAGTTAAGAGGAAAGGATTTCAAAATCAGGTAAGTATGGGAAATGCTTTATACAGCCACACCCACTTCTAACATTTTCAAGAACTGGGGCAGATGATCAACTCTTTCAGGTTCCTGGCACATGGGACATCCAGTGCTAAAATGAGAAAGTCCCGAGCAAACTGGGACAGTTGGTCACCCTAAATGATGAAATATATATCTAAAAATATAGATTATAGTCAAGCTAATAAACTGTTAAATATAGTATGTTCTATGCTTTCACCTTGACAAAGATACCCTCAAAATGACATAGAAGGCCAGGTTCACATTTAGAAATTCTGGACTACTGGGAGTTTTTACAGCAGAACATGGTTGGGTAAAGAGAGGCAGTCCCCAGTTTGTGGCCTTACCCGCCCCCCTTCTTATCCTACAAGGCCAAGGGGCCTACAGACACTCCAATCTGTGCACTCATATCCCATCCCCACCTTTCTCCAAACAGCCGCCCTTTGCCTCAGGCCCATTGGTGGGGAAATTTGCTCTCTGAAGTGGCCATTCAGGTTCTAGAAGCTAGTTTGGACCACCTGAGTGGTGTATTCCAGGGTCCTAGTAACTGGAGTGTGGTCTAGAAAGAGGGGTGGGCTGTGAGTGGGCACACATCCTTGGTTCTGGAGACTCCTTACCCCTCTAAGAGGGGACCCAGGGAAGTAGCCATCTTGTTCCATTCTTAGGGCAATGTTGCATACTGCAATTTTGCCTCTGGAAGATACATAATTCACATTAACATATGAAATCTTTTTAGAAGTTCTCAGTAAAGAAATTTGTTTAACTTTATTTCTCCCAACATTGACTAACTTATATAACCCGAGTTCCATTTTTACATACAGCCTATTAACATCATATCAAATATACTTAGAAAATACTAATGTTGAGAAAAAACATGGTCAAACTCACCTACACCTCCAGTCACAATTTAATGATATTAAGTAGTGGCTCATAGAAAAGGCCAGAAAGAACTTGACTTGTTTTTATTGATTATTTAAGCTCTTCCCTGCTTGTCTTTACAAACAAGTATCTTAGGAGTTCAGGGATAATTTCTATCTCAGAAATGTTGCTGTAGCATTATCTTGCAACCCTCAACCTGACCCTCACTGATATCTAGAACAATAGATAAACACGGCCTGATAACTATGAGTAATAAATACTGAAAGCTTCACAAGATGGTCAGAGTAAGGCTGAGGAGTAAAACACCATGTATCCTGGTTTGATTTTTTTAAATCATTGGAGAGCTTAGAAATCATTAATCAAAAAAAAAAATTAGAGGAAGAGTTCTGGTTCCAGGTAAGATGGAATAGGTACACTTCTCCTGTCTCTATAATGATCAGAAAACCTGAATAGAATGAATGGAGAGCAGGTATCTGTGGTCTCTGTAAACTAGTTAAGTAATAGGCAGATTGAGGAAGAAGACTCAAAATACCACCAAAGCAGCAGTAAGTTTACTGTTTGTTTTTCTTTTGGCCTGAACTCAACATAGCCCCAAACCTAGAAGTGGGCACTAGGGCACAGACAGAGAAAGCTTCAGGAAAATCCCTCAATCTCTGGCTCAAAGAACAGGATAAAGGAACTCCTAAAACTCAGAAACAGTAGAAGAAGCTCCAATTTTTTCCCTTCTTTTCTGTGTTCTCTGTGACCCCACTACCAACCTATCTCACAGTGGCAGCAGCAATGGCATTAAGGGGAGCTCGAAAGGGCAAAAATTTTGAGGGTGACCTTCCTCTCCAATTAGAAGAGATTTCCCCAAGGGAGTAAGAACACGCTCAAAACTTTTCTCCTCTCCCTATCATCCTACCATTTGGCCTGAGATGTGACATCATCATTGGAAGTGGACATCTGAGCAGGATTATAAAGCTGCAATCTTCTGGCCAGAGGGTCAAAAAGGGAGAGCCTTGGGAAACCAGAAAATACCAGGGAGATCATAGAGTCAGAGGAGCTCAGAAAATTGACTTCTTAAAGTTGTTTATGAAATCCTGGGCTTACATGAGTGATGCATGCATTGATTTGACCCTAAACAACATACCTAGACTTTGACAACTGAATTACAGGATAGATCACTACACAGACCCCAGACTGGCCACTGAAAAGCACACACACAGGGCAGATCTGAAGAGCATAACAAATGCTTTGTAAATTGAACTGACATTGGAACCCATAGAAGGTAGATCTGAAGTTGTGGCCTCAATACCTACTAAGACAAAAATTTCAACACTCTCCATATAATTTAGACAAAATGTCGAATCTCAAAACATAATATTAAAATGTCCAGGATATACAAGAAGAACAAGGAAAATCTTAACTCACATGGAGAAAGAAAATCACAAAACCAATGTCAGATGGCACAGAGGTTGAAATTATCTGACCATGACTATTATAAAAATGTGCCAAGACTTCTACTTCTGGGAAGATAGAGTAGGTGTACTTTTTTCTGTTCCCCCAACTAAGTACAGCCAAACACACTGGACATTATATAAAACAACGATAAGTAGGCCATGGAAGGCAGAGAGAAGGAAGAGAATTGGCTAAGGATCTTGGGACCTGAGGAGGTAAGTTCCTTGGACTTTCTTTTTGCCTCATATATCCCACTGGGTATTAAAGAAGCCAACAAACCATAAATGCCAATGGTCACAGACAAAAAAAACAACAATGGCAACAAAAGCCTGCTCTCTCTAGTCAAAGGACCAGGAGCACCTACAAAAGCCTATAGCTAACTTCACACTTAATGATGAATGAATACTTTTCCCCCAAATCAGGAACAAGGCAAGGATGTCTGTTCTCACCACTATCATTCAACATGGAACACCTAGCCAGGGCAATAAAGCAAAAACAAGGAAGGAAGAAATAAAATTCCCTATATGCAGATGACATAAATGTCTACACAGAAAATCACCAAGGGACTTCCCTGGTGGTGCAGTGGTTGAGAGTCTGCCTGCCTATGCAGGGGACACGTGTTCGATCCCTGGTCTGGGAGGATCTCACATGCCGTGGAGCAACTAGGCCCATGTGCCACAACTACTGAGCCTGTGCTCCAGAGCCTGCGAGCCACAACTACTGAGGCCCGCACACCTAGAGCCCATGCTCTGCAACAAGAGAAGTCACTGCAATGAGAGTTTCGCGCACCGCGGCGAAGAGTGGCCCCCGTTCGCTGCAGCTAGAGAGAGCCTGCGTGCAGCAGCAAAGACCCAACGCAGCCAAAAATAAATAAATTAATTAATTAATTGGAAAAAAAAAGAAAATCAACAAAAAAATTACAAAATAAGAAAAAATCCTAGATGTATAAGTGTGAGTTCAGGATGGTGCAGGATACAAAAATCAGTTGTACTTTTATATGCCAGCAATGAACATATAGAAACCAAAATTTAAAATACAATTCTACTTATAATCAAGATAAAAGAAAATCCTTAAGTGTAAATCTAACAAAATATGTACACGGCTTGAATGCTGATGAAAGAAATAAAAGACAAATAAATGGAGAGACAAATCTTGTTCATAGCTTGGAAGATTCAACATAGAAAGGATGTCAAGCCTCCCCAAACGATGTATAGTTTTAATGCAATTCCCATCAAAATACCAGCCAGATTTTTTGTAGTTATAGACAAGACCACTCTAAAAGTCATATTTTAGAAAAAGAAACTAGAATAGCTAAAAGTTTTGAAAAAGAAGAATAAAGCAGGAGGAACCACTCTATCCAATTTTAAGACTTACTGTACAGTTACAGTAATCAAGATTGGTATTGGCAGAGGGGAGGGATAGACACATAGATCTATGGGATCTGCTAGGTCTAGTTGCTATAACCAGTGCTAGAAAAGGTTTCTAGGGGGAATCTGAGACCAAAATAAATGATACCCTCTCCTCCTCCAAGTCCTTAGCAAACTCTGTAAAATCTGGCCCCAATTTCTTAATGTACCATCTATAATGATCCCTGCCACCAATCTTTGTGTCCCTTAAGTAAGAAAATGTTTATAAACACCTTGCTTATTCCTAGTGGTGACAGAGGGAGTTCCCTGGTGGTCCAGTGGTTAGGACTCAGCACTTTCCCAAGTGGTGACAGAGGAGGCTTCAGCCTTTGAGCACGTCAACTGGACTTGCCCAGGGACCAGGCCAAGAACACCAGGTCTCAGTAAGGGTCTCTGGCTTGGCCTACGCCTTCTGAGCCTTCCTTATAACTGGCATGAGGCAATGGTGATTCCCCAGGTCTGGCCAGTCCAGGTGCTAGGTGAATCTAAACAATGTTAACTGATGAAGAAAGCTGCTCAGGAAACAATGATGGGATCCCTGTGTCATAGCACATTGTGTGTATGTGTGTATGTGAGTGGATAGCTACTGGTATGAGTTTCCTATTGCTGCTACAGCAAATTACTATAAACTTGGTGGCTTAAAACAACACAAATTTATTATCTTATAGTTCTGGATGTCAGAAGTCTTAAATGAGTCTCACCAGGCTAAAATCAAGGTGCCAGTAGGGCTGCATTGCTTCTGGAGCGTCTAATAGAGAATACGTTACCTTGCCTTTTCCAGTCAAGAGAGGCCACGTACATTCTTTAGCTTGTAGCCCCTTCCTCCATCTGCAAAGCCAGTATCACAGCATATTCAGATCCCTCTCTGACTCTGACACTGACTTTCCTGTCTCCCTCTTTCACTTATAAGGACCTTTTGATTACATTGGGTCCATCCAGATAAACAAGGATAATCTCCGCATCTCAAGGTCAGCTGATTACCAATTTTAATTCCATTTGCAACCTTAATTCTCTCTTGTCAATCACAAGTTCTCGCAAGTAGGATGTGAATATATTTGAGGAACTACTATTCTGTCTACCACACTACAAATGAGATTATTTCAGTAAATTTGCTTCACAAACAGTTACTCAATATTTTAAGACCTCCGCCAAATCTGTGCATTTCTCTGCCCTGGGAGTTTACAATTTTTGTGGTTCTCCCAACCACACCCTCAACCAGTCAAAGGCAGTGCTTCTCAAAGTGTGGCGCCCAAATCAGTACCAGCATCACATCACCTGGGAACTTGTTACCAATGCAGAATCTCAGCCCCACCCCAGACCTGCGGGTTCAGAAACTCTGGGTAGGTGGAGCCCAGCAATCTATGTTTTAACAAGCTCTCCAGGTGATTCTGATGTATACACGTTTAAGAACCACTGGGCTGGAAACTATTAAGCCTAGAAGTTTCTTACACTGCATCTAAAATATAACTCTAAAATACATTGCTTTCAAACCAGAATTGCTTTTAATATCTACTGTGCAAACAAGTTCTGTCATTGTGAAAACTCTTTTCTATTATCCAGGATGAAACAGAACGAAACACAGCACACACACCACGAAGAAAAATTCACCAAAATATTAACAGTTTTATTTTTTTACCTGGTAGAAAAATTGATGCTTTTTTCCACTAGACTTTTCTATGTTTCAAAATATTTTATAATAAACATATATTACTTTAGAGTGGATAAGAAATAGATCGCAAAATGGAAGGAACAATTTGCAGTGGGTCAAGTACCAACGAGAAATACATAACCAAAACTCCTCTTCAGCTATTTCAAATAATCAGGACAATCAAACAGTAATAATAACTTGGCTGATTCTGTCTCTTTCAGTCCCTGAAGAGTCTCAGCTCTTTATTTGATCACTGTGTGGACTACCCATGGTCTTAATGGGTCAGCATAGAGCAGGACAATTCATTTTAGAAGAGGAGAAACATCTAGAGATCCTCAGAGGAAAGAAGCCCATACCTCCTGGATGCATCCAGTCTTAGATGATGTCAAGGCACCCACTATCACCTTTTCTCAGCACTCTGATAAGCTCGAGACCAACAACTTCCCCTCGGTCCCACTCACAATCTAGCAACGCGCCGCACCCCCGCCCCAGATTTTTTTTTCCGAAGCAGACAATGTGGTATTGTGATTAGATATAAACTGAAAGTGTATTTTCTGCCCTTCAGTAATTACACTGCCTTATGGTAGCATTATTCAGTGCGAAGCCTTATTATGCTGCAGAATGAAATTCTGTATAATTTTCTTCTCCTCCAATGCACAAATGGAAATCATATTTTGGTCTGAGTTGGGAAGAAAGGCTCAGTTATCACTTGTGAGCGTGGTGTTATTTTCCCCAGAATTAAAAAATCCATCTGGGTGTCTGACCTCGCTCACCCCGCTGCCTCTCCATTCAGTCTTTTGTATGCAGATGAACCTTATCAATTTCCACCGCCTCAAAAGCCCGCACCCAGCTTGGTGCCTCCCCCTGGTCCGCGCGGCTTTAATGGAAATGCATGAGGCTTTTTTTTTTCTTTGATGTCTATGCAATATACGCATGTGGATAAAAACCTGTGCTTTTATTTAGGGGGAGGGAGAGGGGGTTCAAATCAAAGTTAAAGTCTACCGTATCGCGCCACGCTGGCGATTAGCGGAGGAGAGAAAAGAAGAGCAAATCCAACACAGAAGCTGTGAAACTGGGGTTATTCAGATTATTGACTAACAAATAAAGGGGCATGGGATGTCACATTTGTATTCTAAGGGTTTTCATCCCGCCGCAGGCCTCATCAACAACTTAGTGGAGTGCTACTAAATCCCCGTGTGTTAACACGCCGGCCCCGGTGGCTCCTTGTGATTAGTGCGTTAATTGCAGCTCCCTCAGGCCTAGCGCTGGTTGTGTCAGTAATTCACTTAAGGCCAATTCGCCCCTGAGTTATTCTACAGTCTAGTGTAAACAACGCGCGAATAACACCACTCAACCGTTTACCGGATCCGGTTGCTGTTTCCCAGCCCATTAGCAACTTCCAATGAATGATTCATCCTCCAAAAGCGGAGCCGGGGATTGTCTGAAACCTCCAGGACGACAGGAGTAGATCAAAACAGCCTGGCTTTCACCAGACCCGGGGACTCACGTGCCTCTCGGAAATGCAGCTTGGCCAGCGCAGGTCTACACAGTACAAAGTAAACCACCGTTGTTTCGAAGAAATGCCTAGAAAACTTAGGCAACAACCCTCCTTATTCGCCCAGGTAAATCATTCAGGAAGAAGACGGATAAACAAACAAAAACAGATTTTCTTTGGCTCCAAGTATCCCACCAACTCATTACATTTGTGACAGTCTGTTTGATTCTGTTGACTGAGATTGCATATTGCGACCTAATGATGCAATTTACGTGAACCCTGAGTTTAGAGTTAAGAATGTGGTGGCCTTCCCTAAACTAGCCAGAACTGGGCTGGGTGAACCTGACCGAGCAGCTTAGCGGCTTGACTCCAAAAAAGCGGTAATGGTACTCATTCTGTTTGCCTAACAAGATTGTTATAAGGATTTTAAGGTTATGATAGAAAAAAAAAATTGTACGTTTTCAAAACCTACAAATAATGTAATGTAAGCACGAATCAAATGGGGAATTAAGGCGCTTACTGATTAATATGCTAAAATAACGTTATCTTTGATTTGTAGCACTTTAAATTTCACAGAGTAGTCATATATATGGGTATGTATAGTGAGGAATTTCAAGCGTACAGAACTGGCAAAACAAATATTTACCTACTTTTTAAGATCAGAATAATCAGGTTTAAGGAAAGAACTAGGAACCTCAGAGTTAAACTGACTACTCCCAGCTGGCCTCATCCAACTTCTGCCTGACAGGAACAATTGTTTCAAAAAGAAACAGGGAGGTCCATTTTATCTTTGGCTCTCTGTAATTTGAAGAAAGTTTCCTCAAGGGGAGCTGACGTCTCTCTCTCCTTACAGTCCCCGCTCGTTCTTCCTAGCTCTGCTCCTTGGGATCCCAGAAAATATGCCTCTTTCTCCAAGTTAGGGGAACTCAACCCCACAAATGAAAGAATCATTAAGTCTTGGAGAGGGTTCTAGAAATCAGACTTTAGATCAGTGAACAATAAAAACCATTGTATTCCCCCCCTTTTTTTCTTTTTAAAACTTAAAAGTAAACACACTTATGGTTAAAAAGAAAAAAAGTTCTAAAGAACACAAGTGACAAGAAATATTCCCAAATACCCCACCCCACCCAATATTCCATTTCCACTGCCCCAAAGCAACCTCTACCAACAGTTTCTTGAGCAGGCTTCTGGCAATTTAAGGGCAATTTACAAATTTACAAGGATACACACACAAAAAGTTGGATAATATTGGGCACTTTTTTTGCAACATTTTTGCTGAACTGTGTCTTGGACATCTGAGCATAATAGTGGATGTAATATACCAGGGTGTGTACTGGAAAAATAGTTGTGATAGAATTTTGTGTCTAAATTCTGATATGAGATAAGCCAGTAATTTTTTCTTTCCCTACAGTACAATTTTTGAAAAAAAATTTACAGCATGTCATTTGCCGAATTTAAAAACATAGGCATACAAAAGCCTTTTACAAGGTTGCAAATATACTAGAGTGCTGACTGACCCATGACAAGGGCTGGGGAGGGGACAGGATGCAGGCAGCAGAGTTGAAGGGCAAAGGGAAAAAATGAAAGTGAGAACAAATGACAAATTGAGGGGCCTTGCATGGGCCAGTGGGAGTGTGCTGTGCACTGAATAATACTTATTTGTGATTAGGGTTGCTAGTCTGATAAAACAATTGGGTGGCTTCTTACAGTATCTCTTTTTTTCTTCCCAATGTTTTTGAATAATTTATATTACATGAAAATTATCTGTTCCTTGAAAGTTTGTAAGTCTAATCCTTAACATTGTATGGACCTGGTGCCCTTTTAATAGGTAATTGTTTTATTACTCTTTCAAAGTCTTCTATGATTATCGTTATAGTCAGATTTTCTGTTTTCTAAGCAAATTTTTATGATTTATATTTTCCCAAGCATTTTTAATTTTGTCTAAAGTATTTTTAATATATTGGTATAAAGTTGTGCTTTATAATTTTATTTTCTATATATCTGTAGCCATATCCCTTTTAAATTTATTTTTTAAATAAACAATTTTACCTTCTCTCTGTTTTCCTTAACTGGGCAGAAGGAAAATTATTTTTCCTCCTCTACAGGATTTGCCAAATATTTGTATATTTTAGTAATCTTTTCAAAGAATCAGCTTCTGTTTGTATTCATCTCCTCTATTTTTGATATTGTAATTTAATAATTTCTGCTTTTATTTTTGCTAATTATTTTTTCCTAATTTATTTGAGATCATTTTGTTTTATTATCATTTTTCTAGCTTCTTAAACTGAAAGCTTAGTTAATTGATTTTCATGTTTTTTGTGTTCTAGTAAATGCATGTAATACTATGCCTACTCCTCTGTCTCTGCCTAATCCATAGACTTTGATAGGTGTGTTCTTAATTTTGTGCATTTGCAGAGTTGGTAATAACCATTTTTTACTTCCTTTTCTGTTACAAAATTATTTAGAAGCATGATTTTTAATTTTCCTGGACAAAGCTTTCTTTTGGTTGTTAATTTATATTTCTACTGCCTTGTGATCAATAAATACAAATCACATGATTTTTGTTTTCTGGAGTTTATCGAGTTTATCAAGATTTCTTTTATAACTTAAAACATGATCACTTTTTATGAAAGATTTTTTTGTGTTTAAAAATATGTTTTCTCTGTTGGAGTAAGTTAAGATATACAGTTAATTATGTTATTCTATTTCTCTACATACTTTAATTCATTTCATTTCTTTTTTTTCTATGACATCTAATGATTGTGAGCACAGTAAGTTAAGGTTTCTCACTGTAATTATGGATTTATCATAATTACAAGGATTAAAGTTGATCCTTGTGTTTCTGTTTGTTTTCTCTTTGCTGTGAGCTAATGCTAATGACCTATCCCCCAATTTCCATTAGATGTGTGTTGGCACATGTGCCATGCATCTTAATTTTTATTTCATATTTTTGCTTTCCAGGAGAATTTCTCAGCTTGGTCTTCAAGCTTACTCACTTGCTCTTCAGCTGTCTCCATCCTATTATTCAGTCTGTTGAGTTTTTATTTCAAAAATCAAAATTTTAACTTCCAAATCTCTAGGTGATTATCATGAATGTAATATCCTTTATGCCTCTCTAATGATTTTAATTATCCTTATTCTAACATCTTATTCATTTTGTTCTTAATTAGCCCAAGTTCCTGATATCAGCTCATCCACTTGTTGAGTTTGGTACTCACTTTCATAGTTTTGGCTTCCCTCAGATATTTAATGAATCTTGGTTGTGTGTTCATGTCTGTATTTTCGATTCCCTTTAGCCTATAGGTGAAAGCCTGCCTCCAAAGGTTATTGGAGAGGTATGGAACACACGCTGGGCAGTGTGACCCAGTATTTGGGTTCCTGTATATTGGAGCCTCTCTGGGAGCACCAACCTCCTGAGGTGCTGTCCTTCCTCTCTGGGCAAAAGCCCACCTGCCCCATGCTGCCTGCCTTGACAGAAAAGAGAAGGGTAGGGAGTTGAAGACGTTTCTCCTGCCAGGTGAGGCTCCCACTCTGGACCCAGCAGCCGCTCCTGTTCTGAGGATCCGGCCTCAGGAGGCTTGGGGCTCCCCACCAGCCATACCCTCCTTTGCTGCCATGCTTTTCTGCAGACATTGCCTGCTTCTGTCTGATTTCACCTACCTTTCATCTCTCTGAGATTCCCCTCTAGTTTTGGATGCATCCATGAAACCTCTTATTTTCCACTCTGGTTGTGGGTGTTTTTTCCAAGAACTATACCCTTTTTCTATCATTTTCTCAGATTTGGGGAAGGATGAGTCTGCAGTGTGTGCTCAACTGCCCTCTTGATCCAGTCTTTGGCAATTAATTTAAAATTGCCTACTGACTATTGGCCATGAAATAGGCACCTCCCCTAGACAGTACTTCCACGTCCCTGAAACTGTGGTAAAGAGATGGGTCTTGTGATTGATGCTGGATGAAGTGTGGGGAGAATGAACTCTTATGGTTGTTGAACACGCATTCTTAGGGAAAGAACTTGCATTTACCAGAATACCAGTGTTTAAAAAAAAAATTTTTTTTTGAATACCAGATGATTGATATTCACTTCAGTTCCCTGGGGACTGCTGTAGGCGGAGCCTTAGAGGGCTGGGCTTCCTGGGCTATTCTAGGAAACAGCTGCGCCTATTTGAATAAGAGAGGCAGAAGGGAGGACCCGTCTATTTACAGGTCAACAGCAGCCTGGATATCTGATGCCTTGTGGAACTAATTCCTAATTGGGGCAGTGTTTGTCAACACTGACAGGACCCTAATACACTGTAATCGCTCCAGCCACAAGCTCAGATAGAGATCTTAATCTCCACACTGTCCCCTTCACACAGCAGCAGCCCTGCTGCCCACCCCCTCCTTCCCCATTCTTGGCTCTGTCTCTCTCCATCTCTTTTCCCTCCACCCTGACCCCTTTTTGTACCGTTTTTGTACTTCTCTGTGGCCACCTCCCTTTGTCTCTTTTTCACAGCCTGGTTCTTTCCTTCCTTCACTCTTTGTAGGGTCTTGGATCTCCCTCTCCATCCTTCTAGCTCTCTTGTTCCTTTGTCTTTCTCATAAACACCCAACAAATTTATGTATTTATGTATTTATTTATTTATTTATTTATTTATTGGCCGTGCTGCGTGGCATGTGAGATCTTAGTTCCCTGACCAGGGATCAAACCGGTGACCCCTGCAGTGGAAGCTCTGAGTCCTAACCACCGGACTGCCAGGGAAGTCCCAACATCCATCAGATTTAAATTCTCAAGAGTTCCCAGAGAGTTTAGGCCACATTTAATTTTAACATGTCGGTAGTTCTCAATTCATTGTCAACAACCTCTGAAATTGTTAAGAAAGTAAAATTACACTTTGGCAAATTTTCACAAATAGAAGCAGAGGCTTAAGATAAATGTATGTGGCAAAAGGGAAGAGAGTGACTTTTTTGATCCTTGATGCGTATATTTTGCCAATTCGGCAAAATAACTGTCTCCCCTTAGCTAGTGTCCTGGTTGGTAGTGTCTGTCACACAACCTGAACCAGGCCTGGGAGCAACACGTTTACAAGAGAGCCAGTCAAACAGCAGGCACTGCGGAATCAGGGTGAAGCCCGTCTGTTAAATACCTGCACCGGGAGACCACATGGGTACCGTCCCAGTTCCAAGAAGGTCTGGAGAAACCTGGGTAAAAAGCAGTGGCCAAGTGGGCACTCCAGTTGGAGGCACTGTAAGCAGATCCAGGTGAGGAGTTAAAGAATTCATTCCATTTCATTCCATGTTCAGTTTTGTCTCCCAAATAGCCTGTTGACACTTGAGTGACAGTGTTGGACCTGAGTCCAAAGCTGATCACTTCATCTAGATTATTGCTAGAAACTTTCATCTCTCTCTGTCCTCAGACTCCTTCTTAGAAATGTTCTTTCGGAAGATTCATTGTTCTCACCCTTAGGGTCTCCATTCAAATATTATACCTCTCTAAAGACATGAAACCCTGAGCACTGTAACCGAAGTATTAGTAGCTCTCCATACACCAGTTACTCTTTATCCTTAACCTGTTTATTTTCTCCATAGCACTTATTACAAACTACCATTATCTCATTTGTTTATTTCTCTCCAGAAGCATGAGCTTCATGAAGGCAAGGACTGTCTCCTTACTTTCCCATATTAGCCCCTTAACAGTACCTGGCACATAGTAGGACTTCAATAAATATTTGCTGACTGAAAGACTGGAAGAATGAAGGAATGAATGAAATCATGGAACATTCTCTAATCGCTCTCCTTCCTAACAATAGAGATCATAATTCCATTGCTTTAATTTTCTCTCTTCTCAAAGATTCTTAATGACCAGGTCCCCTCTTTCTTGCACAGATGAAGACCTCTCTCCCTTCTGTGTACTTTTTTCTGCATACACTCTCCTCCTCAGAGATGAAACTCCATCTCCAAATGCTGTAGGACCACAAAGCACATCATCAGACCCCTAGAGAACTCCCACCTCCCTTGAATAGACACAGTGCTCTGCTTCTGAGATACCCACACAAGGCCCCCAAAAAAGTCAGTCCTAGATATCCAGCCCTCCCTGAAGTGTCAGCTATCGCATGCTTTTTGTTTTTCCTTCTCCCAGTAGCTTATGAAGTCTTTCTGCCTCGGTCCCAGCCACGGCTACGCTTACCTGTGATTTATTGATGATAATCGTAGGAAAGCCATTTGTAATCAAACGTTAAACAAAGACATTCTCTCGCTGAGAGGGACTGATAACGCACCATTTAGTAATTTTTGTGCGGTTGGTAATTTGGAGAATGAATGATAATTTCTGAGCCTTAAAAAGCGACGTTGACGATGCCTGGTGTTATTCACGTAGTGAATAAAGACACCTTCCTCTCCATGTCTTGTGATGAATTTCTTTTATTAGGGCCACTTACGCGAGACTTTATCTTAATGGTCTCTCAATATGGGGCAGTTGTGCTTGGGCCATTAAGTTGTTTTTCATCACGCCTTAAACACAGGCTCAGAGAAAATAAATAGCAGTAGTGGTTCCAGGCAGCTCAGCTGCTGCAGAAATTAGGCCCTGAAGCTAACATGTTTGCTAAGCACAACCGGCAGGAAACACACAGAGATGGTGGGTCCCTTACACCCCCGTGAGGATATAAGACTCCCTGCCTACCTCACACTTCACTCCTGCTTGCCCTTCTCTCTCCCCACGTCCCATTCTTAAGTGAAGCTTCCCTTCCCTTCTTGGTCCCCACTCTCTATTAAGCTCCCTTGACTGTACTTTTCCCTGTGTTAACTCAGCATTCCTTTCATGTACGAAGAAGTGGTGGTAGATCCAGTAACTTAAATAGATATTATGTCGGCCCATACAGGTTCTTTGCAACCTGCCTTCCACCCGAGAGAAATCCTCGTAGGTGGCTGGGGGAATCTGAGGAGGAAGAGCAGCCACCGAACCACGCCCCGCACCAACGTGTCCTGTGACAGCCACGATAATGTCCCATCAGTGATTTCCTTCACATACAGGTTATATAGCTCACTGCATTCTGAGACCCAAGGGTAACAGAACCTGGGGACCACCCTGGTAGAGGTTGGCTGCATCTGGGTACTATTCCTCTGAGTGCTGTTCCTCTGGGTACTATTCCTCTGGGTACTATTCCTCTGAGTACTGTTCGTTTGAGTGCTGTTCGTCTGAGGGCTGTTCCTCTGGGTACCATTCCTCTAAGTACTGTTCTCTCAGTACTGTTCCTCTGAGTGCTGTTCCTCTGGGTACTGTTCCTCTGGATACTATTCCTCTGAGTACTGTTCCTCTAAGTGCTGATGCTCTGGGTACTGTTCCTCTGGGTACTATTCCTCTGAGGACTATTCCTCTTAGTACTGTTCCTCTAAGTGCTGATACTCTGGGTATATTCCTCTGGGTACTGTTCCCCTGGGTACTATTCCTCTGAGTACTGTTCGTCTGAGTGCTCTTCCTCTGAGTGCTGTTCCTCTGGGTACCATTCCTCTAAGTACTGTTCTCTCAGTACTGTTCCTCTGAGTGCTGTTCCTCTGGGTACTGTTCCTCTGGATACTATTCCTCTGAGTACTGTCCCTGGCAGAGGCAGGTTGCCTCAGTGTGCTATTCACAGGCTCAGGGCCTCCCGACAGGCATTGTGGCCACCCCTTCAGATGTCAAATACTCAGCACACTCATGAATCCTTTCCTTGGGTCATTTCCCTTGTCCCCCAGCCCTCCAGTCCCAAACCCCTTCTCCAACCCTTCCATCCAGTTCCCACCTCCAATTGTTCCACAGACCCCAGAAAGGGCTGTCAGCCATTCTCTGCCCCTACTAGTTCCTCTGCCAGGTAAGGGGAGAGTGGGAGAGAGGAATGGAGGGAGGCTCTTAGTGAGCCAGTGGCACATCTGAAAAACCATGACATCTCGACTTGCCTTACTACCAAGAGAGTAACTGTCTCCTTCTCAGCTTTGAATTGAATTACAAACAGCACCCTTTCATTGTTTTAGCCTAGGATATACACAGCTCCAGGAGGTAGGGGGGTAAATATTAATAACAGCTAACATTTAATTTGTATTTACTATGTGGTCGGCATTGTACCAAGAACTTTGCATTGACTGCCTCATTTAACCTTCATTACATCCTGAGGATGTAAGTACTGTTATTTTTTTCTAGCTTTATTGAGATATAATTGACATATAACACTAAGTTTAAGGTGTACAATGTGATGATTTGATAACTGTATATATTGTGAAATGATTTAGGTACTAATATTATTATCTGCTTTTCACTGGTGGAGAGCAGGAAGCCAAGAGGACCTCAGCTTCTTGCCCAGAGCCACAGAACCAGAAAGGCCTGAAACTGGAATTGGAGCCAGGCTGCCCAACCCCAAATCACTCTCTTCCTCTCTTCTGTCCTGACAGTGACAATCCCATCCAACCACACTCAAGTGATGGTGTAGGGGCTGATACACAGCCTCTTCCACCACAGGTGGGGAACGAGAGTCTATTCCATTGCTTCCCACACACCAGGCAGTTTATGGCCCTGAAAGCCCCCCACCACCCCGGCCATGCCGTCACACACCCCTGAGAGGCAGGGTGGATTTCCCAGTACCCCCAGTGGGTAGTGGACGCTTGTTCCTCTCCCTCAGGAGATGGATCAACCCCTGCTTAGAGATAAGTACCATCTGTTCCTCAACAATACCCTTTTCCTCATTGGACAAGTACTGGCCGTGTCCCATGGACTCAAATACTGCTCGCTCTGGACATAGTTCCACAAAAGAGAATCTGCAACCCCCAAGCTCATAGATCACTGCCTCCCCCACCTCCAAGAGTGGCCAGTCCCATCACTGCCTTCCACTCTCAACTCACCTCCCTGTGTCTGGCCCTGGAGTTGTGTTTTGGTCCCATTAGGATACTGCCTATAAATTCTGTCTTGGGTTTCAAAGGCAGTGTCCCACGGCAGGCAGATTTCCTCCCACTGGTTCCTGAGTGGAGAGATTACTGTGATGTACCACCTTACCTTGATGGGTCCCCATCCACCACATCCAGTCTCTGGTTGTCTGACAAACTAGCACAGATCCTCACCAGGCTATCCCTAAACAGTGGGTCTCTTTTCAGTGTCAAGAATGTGTAAATTCCACCACTCTCTCTGGTCTGTTGTTCCTGGTACAGAACCACTGTATCACAATGTCTTTTCTCTCTTGTGGGGTTGTATTGAACTACCAGAGTGCCAAACCATCCTTCAGCTTATTGACCTATCTTTATCCCTTCTGCCTCGTTGTCTGCCCCAAATCAGAGGTCAGTGGGCAACCAGGGCTCCTGCTGAAACACAAAGAAACAGGGACCACATCAGAGGTGGCATTTTTACTGCTACTATGACCATAAACACACATCCCATGTATCATCCCCATGGACTTTACTGCTCTGGGTGCAGAATTTCAAGTATTCTTAATAATGTTTTATTATATCTCTTGATTTGTCAATCCCTTTGGGAATGATAGGGAATTCCTAAAGTGAAGTAGGAACGGCCATCATCCTCCACCACATTCAGAGCTCCTAGTCAGGTTTCCTGTTGGAACAAACAGAAAGACAAAGATCTCCAGACAAAGAGGAGAACAAGCAGCTTAGAAGAGAAAAGCAAATCGAAACATATGGTTGTCATACCCATTGTTAACCTCTGAACGGATTATGTCTGACAGCAAATACCCAGTCAAGACTGTGATACCAGTAAATCCTTTCAGTTGGTCAAAATGACTCAGAGAGATGACAAGGGTAAGGTTTTCCCACCTAAGCCTGATAGATTCAAGATACCCATCCATACATAGAGAGAGAGAAAGAGAAAGAGACAGGGGGGACGAGGTCGGAGAAAACTTTTTTTTTTTTTTAATTTTGGGTGTAGGTATTGGCGTACAATGCTAATTAGAATCAAATAGATAAGAAACTGACTAAATTCTTGAGAGAGCTGTGTTTATTTCCCCCTTCCCCAAAATGTGCTAGATCAAAATATTGAGTTGCTAAAGACCTAAATCAACACTTGGGTTTCCAATATTCTATAGAAGGAAGTGGGTTGAGAAAGCTGCTGAAAGAATAAGGAGGATGTATTCTCCAATGCCCATTTCAGATGTGGCCAAGAAGGATAGAGGAAGGGAAAGAACCTCAGAGAAAAGTGGCTGGGAGCTCCTCCCTAAGCACAGGATCAGGAACATACTCACCCCCCAGGAGTCTGATCCCATGCAGCACCTACCAACAGGATTTCAGGATTGCTATAGACTTGTGTTTGCTGTGCTCCCAATTTTCCTCTTATTGAATGGCAATTTGTATTCTGATTATCCTATATGTGTGTCATCATTGTTAACTGGGCATAGCAGAGGACATATTGTTTTTTTAGCTCTTAGGTCTCTGAATAAGGAGGCATGTTTTAAAGCGATTGATAGAGTGTAATCATTTGTTTTTATCTTAATGCTAGAAGTATCCTTCATCCAAAAATCCTTCATCCTTCATCTAATTCAATAGTGATCATTGCATTGAACCTATAGAGAAGGAAATAAAATTCTAGCCCACTACTTGGACCATCAAAGTTCAATATTTATGCAGTAACATTTTTGAAAAACTTTAACTGAAGTATAGCTGATTTATAAGAATATATTAGTTTCAGGTGTACAGCACTATGATTTAATATTTTTACAGATTATACTCCATTAAAAGTTGTTACAAGATAATAGCTATAATTCCCTGTGCTAGTAGTAATAATATTAATAACGTTTATTGCTTAATGTTTAGTGTCTGTCTGTGAACAAAGCACAGAAGACTTGCTTGTGATTGCAGGACAGAATGTAAACCTTAGCAACCTTCACAATAAAAAAGAAAAAGTGAGCTGATGGAAGGAGGTAGAATTGGGGAGAAAGTATAAAAGAAAGTGTAGGCTGTTATTATCCTTATCTTATAAAGTTGGTAGTAGAGAGATGCTGTCAAATGCTGACAGGACAAGATATGACAGTTTACTATATTATTTAAAGTTATAATACAAGAAGAGATAATAATATTGAAATTATAAAATATTAGGTAGAGTGAAGGAGGAAATTGTGTATGTGATCCAAATCTTTTATTCACAGTGAAATATCCATATATCTTATCTAAAGTATATAAATCAAGAAATTAAAGTGTAAGCACTTATTTATATTTATGGCAGAAGAAGTAAAAGAAGAAATTGTCTTAAAAATTAAATCTGGCCATTAGTACTAGAAAAAAGGAGAGTTGGGATAAGAGACTGTCAATTTTCAGTGTAGATTTTTCTGTCCTATTTTAATTATTACCATGTGGACATATTTATTTGACAAAAACCAAACAGAGCATTGCCATTTTTGTGAGCCAACTTTTAAAAATATTTTTATGGAAGTGTAACTAACATACAATAAAGTACACAAGTCTCAAGTGCACAGCTCAAGATCAAGATAGCAAATGTTTCCAAGACCCTAGAAATTTCCCTTTGGCCTCTCTCAAATACCCCAAAGGGAACCACTTTTCTGACCTCCATCACTATAGAACAGTTTCACTTGTTTTTGAAAATCACATCACTGAAATTATATAGTGTATACTCTTGTGTTTCTGGCTTTTTTTGGGGGGGGGCTTACTATCATGTCTGTAAGATTAACTCATGTCATGTGTGTAGCTGTTGCCAAGCAGCATTCCATTGTATGAATACACCAAAATGTATTTTTATGTTTTGTTGATGGACATTATTAGGTTGTTTCCAGTTTGGGGTGATTATGAATAATGCTGCTAAAGCTGCTGCAATCATTCGTGCACTTGTCTTTTGGCGGACATCTGTACACATCATTTCTACACCTAAGAGTGAAATTGCTGAGTCATAAGGTAGGTGAACGTTAGATTCTGCCAACTGTTTTTCAACATGGTTGTATCAATCCCATCAGCAATATATGAGTGTTCCAGTTTCTCAGCATCCTCACCAACACCCACTACTCTCAGTCTTTTTTATTTTAACCATTCTGATATATATTGTGGTATCTCATTGTGGTTTGAACTCACATTCCTCTGATGACTAATGAGTTTGAGCGCCTTTTTATATGTTACTGGGCACTTGGACATCCTCTTCTGTGAAGTTCCTGTTCAAATCTTTGCCCATTAAAAAAAATTGTTTGTCTCTCTTTTTTTTTTTTTTTTTTTTTTAATTTATTTATTTATGGCTGTGTTGGGTCTTCGTTTCTGTGCGAGGGCTTTCTCTAGTTGTGGCAAGCGGGGGCCACTCTTCATCGCGGTGCGCGGGCCTCTCTTGTTGCGGAGCACAGGCTCCAGACGCGCAGGCTCAGTAATTGTGGCTCACGGGCCCAGCTGCTCCGCGGCATGTGGGATCTTCCCAGACCAGGGCTCGAACCCGTGTCCCCTGCATTGGCAGGCAGATTCTCAACCACTGCACCACCAGGGAAGCCCTGTCTCTCTTTTATTTGTTATTTACATATGTTAGATAGATAGATAGATGATAGATAGATAGATAGATAGATAGATGATATTTGCTATATACATATGTATTATATATGTATTATATATATGGCACATATATAGCAAATATCTCAAATATCTTCTACTTCTTTGTGGCTTATCTTTTCAGTCTCATTATAATGTCTTTTGGTGAACAGAAGTTCTTAATTTTATTGAAGTCCAACTTATCAACCTATTCTTATGGTTACTGCTTGTTGTGTCCTATTTTGGAATCTTTATCTACTCCAAGGTCATGAAGAAACTTTTACAAATTGTCTTCTGGGAGGCTTATTGTCTTATCTTTCATATTTAGGTCAGTAATACATCTGGATTATCTTTTTTTGTTTTTCTCTTTCTTTTTACTACATCACAAACAGCCCTATTCGGGGGAGAAATCCCAAGACAGGTGGGTGATAGATCTTAAGGAAGAGAAAATCTTTCTTCTACCAGCCTCCTTACAGCTACAACATGAGCAGTCCAGGCTCAGTCAGTCAGATGATCCTGCCTGAGATGAGTTGGCAGTGCCACAAGGGCACAGGGAGAATCAGAGAGAGTTCACCAGGGCCCTGAGGGAGCCAAGGGTCCAGAAGTACAGGGGTGAGTTCCTGGGGCAGGGCAATCCAATGGCACAGACTAGCTGGCTGTTAGCCATTATGTCAGTGGTGTCCTTAGCAGACTCATGAGTGTGGCCTTGGTTGTCAAGTTTTCAGTGTAGTTCTCCAGCCTTCTTATAGATTTTGTGATCTACCCAATATCCTTCCAATAAATTTTCTTTTTCTGCTCCAGTTAACTCAGGTTCTGTTTGAGATCAAGTATTCTGGCTGGTAAAAGCAGCAAGATCAAAACCCCACAAAATGTCAGTAAAGAAAACTGCATGCCCACTGAAAGCTGGCGAGTTACACGTATCCTCATTAAGTGGAATTCAAGCATTTCTCAAACATTTCCCCAGGCTTCTTTGTGGCTGGGGGCAGCTAATGCAAGGCTTGTCTGAGGTGTGGTGGGCATGGAGGCTGCTGGAGCAGCGCTGACTAATTGGCCTCTAAAGCACCAGTTCATGGGGTTCTACCCACATGTGAGATAGTGGCCAATTTGGAGCACAAAACCTCATTCGTTACCCCATCCCCCAACCAACGCCAGGGATGGCTGAAGACATTTTGCTGCACCTATTCCCTCTGAAGAGAAAACTGGCAAAATAAAATCCCTTAGATGACAAACTACATTAAAAATTAACAAAAAATTCCAAATGGTGTGGAAATTATGTCTTAATTGGAAGGCCATTTTTAAACTTCTCTTTATAAGGCAGCTCTTTGGGGCATTGCTATCAAGTAGGAGGAAGTGAAGAGCCTTGTAAAGGGAAGGAAACATCCCTGGGGTTGTGGCAATCTTTTTCTTTTGCTAAGGGATTCTCTGCAGCCTGGGATGTGATTTCGGTAAAACCCCAGTTTTTGTAAATGCCCAAATTGTTTCTCCCATCTCCCTTCCCTAAACCTTTACTCTAGTATATCAACCTCATAATGCCATTGTTCTCCTGGGACCTCTTTTGGAAAGAGGTCTGTCCCCTCCCCAGACCCATCGGTACCCTTTGGTCCCCTCACACACCCCTCAGGCTATGTCTGTCTGTCTGTCTCTCCTTCTTTCACATTCCTGTGGCATTCTGGGTTAAGCCCTGTCACAGCACTGATCACACTATTCTATAATCATTGCCTTACTATATGTCCCATCCACTGGACTGTGAATTTCTTAAGTGGGGATTACATGTCATTCAGTTCTCTGGCCCCAGGGCCTGACCCAGAGGAAAAGCTCAATATTTGTTGAGTAAAAGACCAAATGAGTAAGCAAGTAAATGAATGACTCAACCAGCAATTTATGTTCAAACATTAGCCTCTTAACTAAGGTGGCTGAATAATTTATTCTCCTAACTGTGATGCTATTGAGAGTGAGAGTGGAAGGACAGGGCAGGACACTGGGACAACATGCATTATCCAGGACTGGTCTGAGCAACTGGGACAGATGGCCACCCTAGCTTTAGCCCATCATACTCAGCCTGGTTTGCCCTCCTCCATCATTGTACAATGGGGGTGAAACCCTAACACTATCCTAGGTTGCTTCTGAAAAATGGAGGTTGTGTCCTTATCTTTGAGCACTCTGGGTAGTGAGGTGGAACTGACTCTTGGGATAGAGGTTAGAATTAGAGATAATGATTGGAGAGTCATTCTCATTCATATGGGGGGTGGGCAACAAAGCCACAGGAAAAGATGGGATCTGAAAGGCAGGCTGTTGGCTGAGATGACTAAGGCTCAAATTCAAGGACCTAGACAAAGGATGCACTTGGAGGGAAGAAAGAAGACTGAGCCAGAGGTCTCACTATATTGTTCATATATGTTATCTCATTTCATCCTCACCCTCTGAAGCCCTGTGACATAGGCAGTAATGTCATTCCTACTGGATGGATGAGCAAACAGAAGCACAAGAGATGAAGTGACTGCTTCCTTGGTCATAAAGTCAGAAAGTGGCAGAGCAAGGACTCAAAGTGTGTTTGGCCTGACGCTAAAGCCCACAATCCTGCCCAGGATAGGAACGCAAGGAAGGGAGAAGAGGGGTTAGGAAGGATGGGTATTCAACACTGTCAGATGCTCCGAAAACATTTCAGAGAACATGTCCCCTATTCAAGGACAGTAGAAAACTGGAAAAGGTCATTGCATCTGACAACCAGGAAATGAGTCATGACCTCTCAATGGTCATATCACAGGAGATTAACAGAGTGAATTAATGGGGAGCAAATGGGAACAATAATCAATAATTCAATAAAAATTCAATTCATTGCAAGGTTACAACGTTATAAAACACTATATGTTATAAATGTATATTTATACATTATAAATATGTGTGCGCATATATATATATGTGTATCTATGTACTCATAGATACACATATATACAGTATTACTTCACTGAAGTAATACTTCAGCAAAATTACTGAGCCTGATAATAGGATTTTGTTGACCAATTCTTTTTTTTATTAATTTTTATTTTGTATTGGAGTACAGTTGATTAACAATGTTGTGTTAGTTTCAGGTATACAGCAAAGTGATTCAGTTATACATACACATGTATCTATTCTTTTTCAAATTATTTTCCCATTTAGGTTATTACAGAATATTGGGCAGAGTTCCCTGTGCTATACAGTAGGTCCTTGTTGGTTATCTATTTTAAATATAGGTTGACCAATTCTTTGATAATTATTTTCTGCTGTGCACAGACAAAATGAAAAATTCAGTGAGAAGAAGCAAACCATGAGCTCTATGAGGGCAGAAGGGTCATCGCTACCTTCTGAATTTAGCACTATACCTGAATGCCCAATATATGATGAATGAATAAATGAAAAGTGAATAAAATGAGAAATAAATAGAGTGAGCCCAAATCAAGGCAAGAAGAATGGCTCATGCTCACCTCTTGCTTGTTTTTTTACAAACAGTACAGCTCTACCACGGCTACCTATTTACCAAGGGACAGAGAACCTTTTCTGTATTTTTGCTTCGAGTCCTATAACTTAACTTGTGCCCATGATTACAGTATTTCATCTTTTATATTTTTTCCTCAAATCCTTTTTTCACCTACTATTCATTTTTTTCCCTCTTAAGTTAACTTTAATTTCTTCTATGTCCTTGGTTTCCAGGCCTCTACAAATGGATCAAGTCATCTTTTTGTCTATCTGCACTTCTGTCAGGAAACATTTTCAAGACTAAATTGTAATATGAAATCAGGGTACCTGGAAAATATGGCAATGAACAGTGGTGACTTACCCCCTTGTTGAGATACAGAACACTTACCTTTCTGTGTTAGGTGCTTAGCAACAGAGAAGTCAAGAAAGGGATAATTATTCCATGAAATTGGTGGTGGGTCCCAAATAAGCCCAGAGAAATGGAAGATCTTAAATATAGTCCCAGTAACAATGAGTGAGAAGAAATTGACAGAAGTCAACTCTTACGAAGATAACTCATGCCCAGAATCAATAAAAGGGCAGCAGGAATTAAACAACTAAGCTGATAAAGGACAGCTCACTAAGGAGTCTGGGTTTAGAAAAATCTCTAGGGAATGGAGCATATTGAAAGGTACTCGGTGGACCTCTTTTTCTCACAAATAAATAATTCACTGTTATTTATTACACAACTCTATACTCACATCAGCTACCATCACTCCCACCAGTCAAACTTCAGCCAACAAGATACTTTTATATAATATTTATCAATTTGTTGTTTATGCAATGTTATAATCACAATAAATATTTTTAAGAAACTAAAGGTCAGTGTCCATTTCTCTAGATAGAAGAGGATAACTTTGACAGGCATGAGGGACCCTTAGGTAGATTCTCTGTCCCCAGATTTTATTCCAAGACAACCAGCTTCTATTCCAGTCAGAGGTCAACATGAATTTACAGAATGGTTAATCTTCCCAGGAACAGATTTTTCCCACCTCCTTCCTACATTTCCCCTCCCAATAGAAAAGAAAGAATAATCACAGGAGAAAGGAGTTTTCTTAAAAATGCAGGTCTTTGGACATGAATGTGCTTTTACAATACTAAGATTATAAAAACAAAATAGTGTTCTTTTTTATACCATACATATTCTTATTGGTCATGACTTAACTGGGGAGGGTAATACTGTCATTTAGAAATGCAATGCAATACAGTGGTTCCAATTTGAGCTCTAATAACCAAACTGCTGGGTTTGAATCCAAAACTTGGAACTGAGACATAAGGAGAAATGCATCTCTTTTTGATATGACACTGGAGCCTCATCTAACAGGAGACCAGAGGACTATTTAATTCTTTAGGAGAACAACCATTGTTTGAAGTACTATTTTTTATTTATTAAGACCCAAACTCTCCGTGTTATGTGCTAACTTACAAATCATCAGCAGAGATGCAAACAATTTCTGTCTTATAGAAGATAACTCCAAAGGTTACAGTTTTATTGCCCTATAAGACATTAACCAGCTTTGTCTGTAATTTAGCAAACTTACTTTAGCTGGGCTTTCCCAACTAATTATATAAATAACTCTTCTCCAAATGCTCTTTGAACTACATTTACCATCCTGCTGTTCTCCTCATTAATGAGTCCAATTTTGATACATATCCACTTTATATTTATATGAGATATTTTAAACTGTTTTTAAGTATACTTTGACCTTAGCTGTGTGACTTAACATGTTAAAAATCTATGTGTCTCAGTTTCCATATCTGTAAAATTAGAATTAGTACCTATCTCAGAGTGTAGTTGTAAGAATTAAATTAGTTAATATTTGTAAAGCATTTGAACCATGGTTGGAAGAAAATAAATGTAACATAGGTGTTTATTAAATAAATTTAAATGAAAGTCTTTAGAAATCAATTTTTAGCATTCGGACTAGATCGTTATGTGGGATATTTACCTCCTCTTCTTCCCAGGTCTTGGCATCACTACCAACCTGAAGTGGAGATCTGAGTCATCCTAGAAAGAGGGTAGAGAAATTGTCAGGCGTGAGGAAGACCCATATTTTAATGGGGAAGTAGTGGTGTATGTCTAAGGTGACTATTCAAGTTTCCTAGTCTACCATGAGCCTTGTTCAGAGTGAGGATCTGTTACAGGCTTTTTGATAAGGCATTTAATGTTTAGAGTGGAAATTATGCTACTCTGTCATTTTGCCAATGAGGACAAAAACACAGAATTGCCTGGATTTACCCAAGAGCACTAATGTAGATTATGACAGAGTTGAGGTGAGAACCCTGGTCTAATGCAGCAAGGCTACTGCTACACTTCTTTTTGTACCACTTCCCTCACACTCCATATCAGAACTTCCTTCCCAGCCTCTGGATGACATTACAGGCAAATTCTATACTTTGTTAGTCTCTTTTACATAATAAAATTCTTATTTTCCAACATTGAAAAGTCCAGTCCAAACTAAAAGTTACATGGCACCTGATGGAAGAATACAACATTTGCAATACGACACTTCTTGGGAAAAATCAAACTTGTATCAGATCAAGCTTCGAGATCTAAAATGTAGTTTAGGGACTTCCCTGGTGGTGCAGTGGTTAAGAATCTGCCTGCCAATGCAGGGGACACGGGTTCAATCCCCGGTCCGGGATGATCCCACATGCCACAGAGAAACTAAGCCCGTGAGCCACAAATACTAAGCCTGTGCTCTAGAGCCCACGAGCCACAACTACTGAGCCTACATGCTGCAACTACTGAAGCCCGCGTGCCTAGAGCCCGTGCTCTGCAACAAGAGAAGCTGCCACAGTGAGAAGCCCGCACACCACAACCAAGAGTACCTCCCACTCGACGCAACTAGAGAAAGCCCACGTGCAGCAACAAAGACCCAACGCAGCCAAAAATAAATAAATAAATGAATAAATAAAATTAAAAAAAAGTAGTTTATAGAGAAATGTGCTAAATGACACTGTGAGAATGTATAGGAAAATTTGGAATGTGAGAAATTCAGACAAATTTCACGGGGGGAGAAAAAGAGGGATGGGAAATCAATAGATTAAAACATCTTAAAAGACTATTATGGGTTAACTTGTGTCTCCCCCCAAAACATGTTGAAGTCCTAACCCCTGGTACCTGTGAAAATGACTTTATTTAGAAATAGGTTCTTTACAGTGTAATCAAGTTAAGATGTGGTCATTTTAATCCAATATGACTGTGTCCTTACGAGAAGAGACACAAAGACAGACACACACAGAGGGAAGAAAGGCACACAAAGATAGAGGTAGATTGAAGTTGAACTGCCAAAGCCAAGGAAAGCATGGGGCTACCAGAAACTGGAAGAGGCAAGGAAGGATCCTCCCCTAAAGGCTTCAAAGGGAGCAGGGCCCTGCTAACATTTTGAATTTGAACTTCTGGCCTCCAGAACTATGAGGGAATAAATTTCTGTTGTTATAGCCACGCAGTTTGTGGTACTTTGTTTCAGCAGACCTAGGAAACCAATACAGAGACCAATAAACCAAATGCAATGTATGAACTTTGTATCCAAATTCAAACAAACTCACTATAAAAAAATATTATGAGACAGATGAGGAAATTTAAACACTGACTTGATATTTGATGACATCAGGGAATTATTGTCAAATATTTGGGTATCATAATGATATTGTCGTAATGCTTAAATACAGAGTTCTTATACCTTAGACATACTTGAAAACTATAAGATGAAATGGTATGATGTCTAGGATTTGCTTCAAAATAATACAGGAGATGGAGAGTACTTAGGATTATAAATGAAACAAGATTGGCCACAAATTGATTATTATTGAAGCTGGGAAATAGATACTTGAGAGCTTATTATACTCTTCACTCTACTTTTGTATATGTTTGAAATTTTCCACAGTTAAAAGTCAAGTCCAATTTAAATAAAATCTTTTGTGCAATTTAAGTGTTATTTCATTTATACCCTCTCTTCTACCTCCCTGCTCCCAACCTCCAAATTTAGGTCCAAGTTCTGATATTTTAAAAAATTTTCTTTGATCCCCCTCCACCTTCAAACCTCCCTGAGGTCAGATCAGGGAAGAGGAATTAGAGGAAACATAGGCAAATACCTTTCTACCTTACATGGGACCGTTGGTAAATCTCCTTTTGTTGTCAATTCCTTCTCAATGCAGGAGTCCAAGTCCTGCCCCTTTTTCAGAGAGTGCTCAGCACACAGATGAGGACTTGTGCACCATCTCATTTCCTGATGAGGATGATGTCCTCTTTACCTGACCGCCTGCAAACATCCTAAGCTCTTGCTTCAATGATAAAGCATTAGGGTGTTCAAGAGACTCCCCTTTTAGAAAATAGCTCTCTTGCTGTAGTCTTTTCAAGACAGCTCTTGCCTGGTCACCTCCTGGGGCATCCTCATAGCCCATAAGGAAGCTCACTAACCCTTGGCCATCATGTGAGGTGAAAATCCCTCCCTCAGCTGCCCTCTCTCCAGCCAGCAGTTTCCAGGTCCCTTGAACTTCAGGTGACCTATGAGGGTCTCCCAAGAACTCTCTCAAGCCACCCTCTGCCAGCAGTGCAGGGAGTGAAATGAGGGTCTCCCCTCCTCTTCGGCACCCCCAATCTTGCTAAGTCATTCTTTTGGGGTGCTCCTCACTTGGCTGAGGTAGGATAAAAGCACCCTGACCCTCCCCTCTGCATCCTCTATGCCTACAAATTCCCCTCCAAGATTCTCCCACAATGCACCCTCCAAGCTTCCACTGTTTAGGCTACTGGAGGAGATGGTTACTGCATCAGTTTGGCCACCTCTTAGCAAGCCTTTCTCTGCTAAAGACTCTCTAAGATCTTTAAGATCACTTAAAATCTTCCCCAGCTTTGTCAACCATTCAACATCCAGCCACTCTCACTTCCAATCCTCACACGCCCCACAAGGTGTGTATTTTTCACAGGTAAGGAAACATGCTCTGAGATTTGCCCAAGTTCACTCAGCTTGCACCTGGTGGAACTTGAATTTGAACCTGAGATGTCTGACTTCAGAGCCAGGACCCTTTGCACTATACTTCAGAACGTTCTGACTCACATCAAATTAAATCAGTCAAAAGGCTTTTAAAAAAAATTCTCAAGATAAAATATTGGACACTCCCCCATGAGCTGCATAGGACTGCTTCCAGCCCTGCTGCCAGAGAGATACATTATCCACAGTCAAACTGTCAAATTGCTGGAACAAAAACAAACAAAATATTATCTGCCAAGGAATACAGCAGTAGATTAAGAGCAGTCATTTCTGTTCTTTTCACAGCATCTGTATGAGCAAGATATTGAGACTATTAACCTTCATTCTATAAACCTTCATCCGGAAAGCTGCCTTGTTTTTGTCCTCAGTCTCTTGATCTGCCTCCCATAAGCATGTCTGGTTACGTGTCCATGGGGTCTTCAGAAACTGGAGGAAGCATTCTCAGGAGCCACAGGGGTTGTGATCCCCATGTTTCCAAGACAACAGCTCAGGGACTCCACATCCTCTTGGCCCACATGAAATTCACAACACTTGCCCCTCAAGCTCTAGAAGTCTGACCACTCCCACTGCTGCCCTTTCTCCTCACTCAGCCATCCTGGACCACTCCTGTCAGCCTCTAACCTTTAAACTTCCAAACCAAATCCAGTATCTTTCACCCCTAAACTGTTCTTCTGCCATCACGCCCTTTCCAAGTGAATGGTACACCAGAACGGGCTCCATAATGTGTGGGGCCTGGTGCAAAATGAAAATGTAGGGCCCCTCATTCAAAAACTTTTAGGAATTTCAAGACAGGAATAACAGAGCATTAAACCAAGTGTGAGGCCCTGTGACTTTAATTATGACCTTCACCTTCTCTGTTATTGGAGTTTATTGTCTTCTCATCAGTTGACTCCACTACCCTGTGAGTTACTTGAAGGCAGAGAATATGCCTTAATTGCTTCTATGTCCTGGTGCGAGCTCAAACCAGTACCCAGTAGGCATTCAATAAGAGTTGAATGAATGAAAAGAAAGAGCAAGAGTGTCATGGGCCTTCCAGAACTCGGACTTTTCAAGAGTTTAGAGAATGGAAGGAGCAAAGTAGCTCATCTGGAAGTTTGTCATAACAGGACCGATCAGGAGTATATGAAACATGCCCATGACAAAGCTATAATTCAAAAAGATACATGTACAAAGCTATAATTCAAAAAGATACATGTACAAAGCTATAATTCAAAAAGATACATGGACCTCTATGTTGCTAGGAGCACTATTCACAATAACCTAAATGTTTATCAATAGATGAATGGATAAAGAAGATGTGGTACATGTATACAATGGAATACTACTCAGCCATAAAAAAGAACAAACTAATGTCATTTGCAGCCACAAGGATGGACCTACAGATTATCATACTAAGTGAAGTAAGTCAGGAAGAGAAAGACAAATACCATATGATATCACTTGTATGTGGAATCTAAAATATAACAAAAATGAACTTATCTATGAAACAGAAACAAACTCACAGACATATAGAACAGACTTGTGGTTGCCAAGGAGAAAGGGGGTTGGGGAGGGATGGGCTGGGAGTTTGGGGTTAGCAGATGCAAACTATTATATATAGAATGTACAAACAACGAGGTCCTACTGTATAGCACCGGGAAATATATTCAATATCCTGTGATAAACCATAATGGAAGAGAATACAAAAAAGATTGTGTATATATATATATATATATATATATATATATATATATATATATACCTCTGTGTGTGTGTGTGTGTGTGTGTGTGTGTATCTAAATCAATTTGCTGTACAGTAGAAATTAACACAACATTGTAAATCAACTGTACTTCAATTAAAAAAAAAAAAGAAACATGCCCATGGAGTTAGTGGCCCTGGGCACTCTGTCCACCAGTCACTCAAGCCAAGACTTCTCCTCAAGTCCTCCCCCCACCCTTTTACTCTCACACATATAATAAACTACTCCATGTTCTGTCAATTCTAACTCCTTAAAGGCACTCAAATCTAGCTCCTTCTTTCTGTCCTCTGCCACCACCTCACTTCAGGCCTGAATCATTTTTCACTTGGTGTATTTAGCTAGGGTAAGAGGCTGAGCTGCTGTAATAGAGCGACTCAACAATGCAGTGGTCAGAGTGTGAAACCAGATTTGTCTCAAACCAAAGCACAGGTCCTTTACTGGTATTTTCTAAGAAGTCAAAGAAGACAGAAAGTCAAACTAAAAAAAGGAGGAGGAGGAATTTATTGGTTGCCATAACTGAAGAATCCAGAGGATAGCTATTTTCTGGCACACCTAGATGCAGGAACAATGTCATCAAGGAGCCAACTCTTGATTCTTCTTTTCTTTGTTTGTTGACCTCATTCCTTCCTATTGCAAATGGTTTTCTTCTTCAGGCAACAATGTGAGATGAAATATAAGCAATTCCAGCTCCCATGATTCTTCTGGGTCCAAAACCTAGTCCTTAGCTTTGCCAGCCTGGATACTTGACCTGATCAGAGTCGGAAGTGGAGGGGCTTCAGGGAAACCAATTCATGTCACAGCTGACACAGAGTCCCTAGGATGTTGGTATGTTAATTTACAGTGAGTCATTTCAGGCCAGGACTTCCAGTCTGGAGGCACATGCCTTACAGCAAGCTAGCGGTCATGTCCACTTCTCAGCAGTGGGCCCTGAAGCTTCCTTGTAAGACCAAGCATGCTTCCTTGATAGACCACCCCCGCCCCCGACACACAATCCCTGGCAGACTTCTAGGAGGGCTGCTCTGCTCCTTCCATGCTCTGCAGGCATTGTGAGCTTGCCGTGTCAGAGCTCTGTGACATTCCCATTCGTTTATCCATTCATTCAACTTTAGGGAAAGCCTATGATATAGGGCACGTTCTCTGCCCTCAAGTTGCTCCTGGTGTAGTGGGGGAAACAAATGAGAAAACAAACTGAAGTACAGAGCAGTTGAAGGTCTTATTAAAGTTATGTACAAGATACAGTGAGGAATGCCCAAGTTATGAGGTCCTGAACAGTCCTAACATTTACCTCACTGAGTTACATACCACCATTTGTTTATCTGTCCGTTCCCATATGAGAGTGTAAACTTTTTTTTTTTTAAATGTCTGTTACTCAATTAGTTTGACTTTAAATTTTATTTATTTATTTATGGCTGTGTTGGGTCTTCGTTTCTGTGCGAGGGCTTTCTCTAGTTGCGGCAAGTGGGGGGTCACTCTTCATCGCGGTGCGCGGGCCTCTCACTATCGCGGCCTCTCTTGCTGCGGAGCACAGGCTCCAGACGCGCAGGCTCAGTAATTGTGGCTCACGGGCCTAGTTGCTCCGCGGCATGTGGGATCTTCCCAGACGAGGGCTCAAACCCGTGTCCCCTGCACTGGCAGGTGGATTCTGAACCACTGCGCCACCAGGGAAGCCCCGAGAGTGTAAACTTTTTAAGGCAAGGAACACATATCGTGTTATTCTCTGTATCCCTAGCCCATAATACTCAGTATGGACATAGTAAATGCTTGATCCAAATAAATGGGGGTGAAAATATAAGATTCTGGAATTCTTTCCTACATTTCTTAAACACTCACTAAGTTCAAGGCTCTGTGATGGATGTGAGTGAAACACAAGGATGATCAACCTCCTGTTCCTATAGGGAGAGGGTCCAGAGAAGTGGATTCTTGGAAAGTCAGCTGAGACTTCTCAACAATTGGACCATTGTGTCTGAAGACCAAAAGTTCCCTCCTACTGACTCCTAAAAGAATGGAGCCTGAGCCAGTAAACTCATTACCCTTCTCTGCCCTGCAATTGAATAGACAAATAACTCTTTAGTTAGTCATTATGCTCTAATCAGAGTAATTTCCATACAACAAGGTGGATTGAGTTTGTTCTCAATGTTTGTAACATTTGTGAAATTCAACCACAGTTCCACTTATTAATAGTCATTAGTTGTCTATAAATAAAGCACAATCCTTTAGATGCAGAAACCAAGCTATGAGCTTGTTTGAAATGTCAACAAGATATTCATGAGTTTGTTAATTGCAATTCCCTGTTTGGCCTTTGGCCAATCTTCATTCCCTGGAAGAGGTCACTGATTGAAATATTATATGTTGTCTGATGATGAGTCCTGCAGAGGGGGGGGCAGTCGGAAGCCTCGTATATTCTTTCACCCATTTACTCAAATATTTATTGAGCCCCTGCAGTGTTTGGGCCTGTGGGTTATCCAAATACGAAGACAGCACAGTTCCAGCCAGGTAAGAATCTAAACCCTGCTGTTAGATGTGGACCCAAATATCAGCAATGCCCTGTGGGACCACGGAAATTGCCCAGGTAGCTCTAAAGGTTGAGGGGTGGAGGGTAAAGAGGAAGCCTTCCTGAAGAGGGTGACAGTTGAGAGGAAAGGGATTGAAAGATGGGGAGGATTTTGTCTGTAGGGCTAGAAGTGTGGAGACAGAAAAGATGTACTAAGTAGAGGGAAAGTTGAGATTGTGAACAAAAAAAGAACAGCACGTCACTCATCAACCAGTTATACAAGGGTTAAGTCTCAACCCACCGAAGTCACCTACAGACAGTGCACCCTGAGGGGAACTCAGGATGAAAACCAGGATGCGGCACTCTGTCCTTTGATAAAAGGCCCCCTAGATAGTTCGATGCATATCTCAGGAAAAATTTCAATGACCCCAGAGTCTTGCATCTTCCCATATACAGAAAAGTACTAAAATCATCAACTTGAGGTATCTGTTCTTTGCGATTAGCCGTAGTCTTTTTTGTTATTTTTACTTGTTTTTAATTGAAGTATAGTTGATTTACAATGTTGTATTAGTTTCAGGTGTACAGCAAAGTGATTCAGTTTAATATTTATATATTCTTATATATATTCTTTATAGGTTATTATAAGATATGGAATATAGTTCCCTGTGCTATACAGTAGGTCCTTGTTGTTTATGTATTTTATATATAGTAGTGTGTATATGTTAATCCCAAACTCCTAATTTATCCCTCCCCACCTCCCACGTCCACTTTGGTAACCATAAGTTTATTTTCTATGTCTGTGAGTCTGTTTCTGTTTTGTAAATAAGTTCATTTGTATCATTTTTTTTAGATTCCACATATAATTGATATGATATTTGTCTTTCTCTGTCTGACTTACTTCACTTAGCATGATAATCTCTAGGTCCATCCATGTTGCTGCAAATGGCATTATTTCATTCCTTTTTATGGCTGAGTAATATTCCATTTTATATATATATACACCACATCTTCTTTATCCATTCATCTATCCCTGGACACTTAGGTTGCTTCCACTTCTTGATATTGTAAATAGTGCTGCTATGAACATTGGGGTGCATGTATCTTTTTGAATTAGAATTTTCTCCAGATATATGCCCAGGAGTAGGATAGCTGGATCATATGGTAGCTCTATTTTTAATTTTTTTAAGGAACATCATACTGTTTTGCATAGTGATTGCACCAATTTACATTCCCACCAACAGTTTAAGAGGGTTCCCTTTTCTCCACACCCTCTCCAACATTTATTATTTATAGGCTTTTTAATGATGGCCATTCTGACTGGTGTGAGGTGATACCTCATTGTAGTTTTGATCTGCATTTCTCTAATAATTAGTGATGTTGAGCATCTTTTCATATGCCAGTTGGCCATCCATATGCCTTCTTTGGAGAGATGTCTATTTAGGTCTTCTGCCCATTTTTGATTGGGTTGTGTGTTTCTTTGATATTGAACTGTATGAGCTATTTGTATATTTTAAAAATTAACCCCTTGTCAGTCACATTGTTTGCAAATATTTCCATTCCATAGGTTGTCTTTTCATTTTGTTTATGGTTTCCTTTGCTGTGCAAAAGCTTTACATTAAATTAGGTCCCATTTGTTTATTTTTGCTTTTATTTCCATTATTCTAGGAGATAGATCCAAAAAAATATCGCTGCGATTCATGTCAAAGGCTGTTCTGCCCATCTTTCCCTCTAGGAGTTTTATAGTATCCTGCAATAATCTTTTATCAAGAAGTATATTTGACTACATGTACTTTCTAATCAAAAAATTCATACATATACTGGTTCCTCCCATACCTCTTCAGAGCAGTTTATTCAGAGCTGTTTCCCCAGCTATAGTCCTCAGTAAGACCTTGAATAAAACTTAAACTCATAACTCTCACGTTGTACATTTTTCTTTAAGTCTACAAGATCAACAGCTTAGATCATAAAAATTGAACATTGTAAAATATTTTGATTTAATATTTTTACATAAGTGTCCATATTTCTAATATCTCTTATAAAGTCAGGAGAGATCCAACAGCACTAAGCCCACACTTTATTCGATCTGGCAACAATCAGCTGAGTCTAGGTTTCAAAATTCCCTATAGATATTAATCTTCAGGATTCAAGAACAGGAGAAATTAGAATCCCTGGGAATTCTTGACTATTTCCTTTAACTCCTAAGTTAACCTTAAAATATCTTCACAATTCTTCAAAATCACTACTTATTATTGTGGATATTTTAAAACATTTTGTTCAATAAATAATAAATATTAAGCTTGGCAATATTTACATATAAATGTAGGCCACAATAAAGACTGGTAAAGAGCAGCTAAAATCATTGGTAGTATTCAAGTAGATCTATCAAGGTTACTGACACTACACAGAATCATATGTCAAAATTGCCAGTTTTAGAATTGACTTTGTTCTCAGTTTGTTCTTGTTTGGAACACCATTCATAGGATTTGTATTAAATATACAATTCATATAAATTTAATATTTATTTTATTTACAAAATTGACACACTTTAAGCAGCAGACAGGGCCAACACACACTTAACCCTCAATTCCACATGTCACCATTTCTTGTTTATTTTCAACTTGCCAAAAGTGGATTCCTTTGAACAAGTTATGTCTCCATATTGATTGTTAACTTTAATTCTTGTGGAAGAATTCTAACACTTTTTCTTATTTTCCTGATTTTTTGACTGATTTTTCTCAGGATTCAGGATCCAGAGAAACATGTACATTTTCTAAGAAAAGCTGGAAAAAAATACTTACATGGAAAGACTACCAGGGTCTGAGTAGCAGCTGCCCCCCTGACGTGGGATGTGTGTTGTTTAATTCTCCAGAGTCCACAGCAGCTTTTCTTCTTCTGCCCTAACATGAGACCAAGTGTTAGATACCATTTATCTGGTCTGCCTGGCCCCTGAAGATATTTCAGTTCTGCCTCTGGGCTTAAGAGGATGACAGCCAGGGGCATTTTCAGGGATGCTGGCAAGAGGAGCAGCTGCTTTGAGTCAGGTGAGTCTAGATCATGGGGAAATATGGCTGAAACATCACTAGATACCAAGATAAGACATTTGTTTTACCCAATGGGAAGCTATCAAAAGTTTTAAAGAAGCATGATATCACCAAAGTCACGCTTTAGAAAGATGAATCTGGTGCCAGCATGTAAAACAGTTTCAAAGGCCATGGACCGGAGGCAGGAGGCTCAGAATGGGGTCTCTTGAACAAGGGGATGGGAGACTGAAACAAAGCACGGGCAGTAGATGCAGAAGCAATGGACACCAGGTACATTGGGAGGGAGGGCGGATGGCACTTGGCCACTCACTGGCAGGCAGTGCTGACAGGGTAGGCTCTGAGGTTTTCAATATGCAGGGTCTGAGCCATCCAGCTTGTCCAAGGATAAGGCCATCAGGGAAAGGAGTGCCAAGGCCACTGCAGAATAAACGTCCAGTTGCCCAGGGTCCCACTCAGACATGTTCACAGACAAAGGCATGAGCAAGATGTCTTGACATTTTCCCTGCGTTTGCTGCTTTACAAAACTCCTTTCCTTTTTTTTCTTTTGGAGAAAATTTAAAAAAATTTTTATTGGAGTATAGTTGATTTACAATGTTGTGTTAGTTTCAGGTGTACAGCAAAGTGAATCAGTTATACATATATCCACTCTATTTTAGATTCTTTTCCCATATAGGTCACTACAGAGTATTGAGTAGAGTTCTCTGTGCTGTACAGTAGGTCCTTATTAGTTATCTATTTTACATATAGTAGTGTGTATATGTCAGTCTCAATCGACACCAGCTTCACATTTGCCAACCATAGGAAGGGAAATAAGTTTTGTTTCAAAAAAGGATTTTTATAATTGCTTAAAAACATTCATTTTGTTTGTTTTCCTTAATATGGTCTCTGTTTCAGCCAGGGGAAAAGACGACATTCTCTTCCCATTTGAAGGAGTTGCCTCCTCTACATTTTTGTGTGAAACTTCAACCAGTGTGTTGCCTTGCAGACCACACCGCCCAGGCCCACAGCACACTGCTTCCCCTCTGGGCTGCCTGGCAACCGTCACACCCGACACAAGCCCTCCCTCGCCCTCCCCAGCCCTGAGCGATTCCAGTCCGCCCCACAGCCCAAGCTGCAGCTGTCCATTACCTGGGAGAGTTAATAAGAAATTCACCTTCCTTCCCGGGCACAAATGAATTCTAGTCAGTTCATTCTCACAGGAAATAAATTTTCAAATGGAAATTTAAAAAAAACAATTGCAAGGAAAGGTAATAACGTGTCACCCCTGAATTCTGCCTCTAAGAGAAATATATTACCATCCCCAAGATCACAGCAGGCCCAGAGAAGCCCCTCTGGACACCAGAGCTTTGCAGCGTTGGGATGGGCAGGCCCCGTGGCTCTAATGTCCATTCGCTGGTGTCCCGTCAAGCTGTTAAATGACCTCAAAACCACATATCTACTCCTCAAAGTGCATGGGCGACACATAGGTAAGGGTCTCTGCACTCACTTCAGAATGTTCTGTGGCCTGGAGTCCTGATGCCTTTGTTCCTGGGACAGTTTGCACACCAATCAAGACACTGTGCTGTAACACAGTGATTAAGAGACAGGCTTATGGGGGGATACAGGCTCTTCCATTTACTACCTGTGTGACCTTGGGCAAATTACTTAAACTCTCTAAGCTTTGGCTCCTTATCTGTTAAATAGGGTAAAAAAAAAGAAAAATAGCAAAAACCCTGCCTTGTAAGATTACTGTGAAAGCAAATAAATTAATGCTTGCAAAGCCCAGTGCCTCACAGATCATAAGTGCTCAATAAATGTCAGCTTTTATTATTATCCTATTTTGTAAAGGTCTTCAGGGGTGAGATAGATATTCTACTACCGAAAGCAGGACCCAGGTGATTTATTGTTTAGAAGTGGATATTCTGTTTAAATGTTTAATGTGTTTCCCTAAAAGACATTTTATCTGCAAGCTAAATTTACAGAGTTAGAAATCTGAGTCAGGAGTTTGGTAACAAAATTGAGTAGCACTGTTTGTTGAGTAGTCTAGATGCCACTGACCAGGAAAATCACAAAATTCTGAATTGAAACATTGCGACAGGTGGTTTCAGGCTACATACATGCAAATTGCAGACAGGATGCTTCTTTTTTTGCTGGAGGAGAAAACCAGGGATAGTACTTATAAAAAGAGACCAAAACTGAGTAAAACAACTAGCTGGAAGTACTAAGAACTAGCTCCTGCTCTTTTATTCATATAAGCAGTTAATTAAAGAATATTGACATGGTAGAAAGACACTTATTAGGGATTTGGGTGTCAAACTTTCCCTGATGTCCCAAAGTGCCAGCCCAGTCAATGTTTTTATTCTATGAGGATGTGTCAGCATGAATCAAGCTGGCTTTTCACTTAACCTTGGGAGCAAGAATCAGAGTTTGTTTTAGAAGAAAGGTTTAAATAAAAGTTAGTTGAAAACCTGAAGTCTGACATTAGTATAGCTCCACCTTGTGAAGAAATGCTACGCAACCAATAAAAATGATGGCGGACCTGTTGGTGGGGATGTACATACAAATAATCTGGAGGGCAATTCAACAGTATATATTTAAAATCCTTATAAATTTCCATATCTTTTGATAAAAGAATTCCATCTCCATGACTTAATTTTAAGAAAATGATTTTGTCAGTCTATAAAGAAAGAAGTACAATGATATTGAGATGTTTATCAGTGTGCTGTCCATAGTAGTTAAAACTTGTCTCCCACTTAGATAATGAACATTAAAACATGTTATGAACTGTTTAGTTCTATATAGATGTGCTTTGATTGCTATCATTTACTAAATTTTCTCCAGTCATGTCCTACCTTTGTGTTCGATCTTGCTTAGTTCTACCAAGTGCCAAGAAAGCTCTGGGCTCAGATGGCCATGACTTTAATCTTGCCTTTGCTGTTTACACTAAACTGTCTGGTGCATGTTCCTTAACTTCTCAGTTTCTTCACCTGCGAAATGGGAATGATAATAATGCCTACCTAATAAGGTTACAAAGAAGATTGAGTGAGTTAATCCAATATCAATTACATGGATTAGGGCCTAATAGGTAGTATGCTCTCCATAAATGTTAACTATCATCAACAGAGCCCAAATTTCTGGCATCATCACACCAAGCACATTTGGACTCTAAACCCCATGAGCCCTCAATTAATACGGAGCCAAATCACCTGTGAAGTCACCAGGAACAGGAGCACAGATGGACTTGTCACCCTTAACTACCACCCTGATGATTCTTCAGTACTTAAACTGATGATTTAGAATTGGTGACACTTGACAGGAAATCAAAGGTGACCCCTCCCCTCCCCCAACACCCTCTTCATTATGGAGCTCAACCTTCAGAGCAACCTCAGACCCAAAAGACCCAAGCCTGGACCCTGTGAAGTGTGGACAGCCAAGGGACAGCGTGCTCAGCCTGTCCCTTCCAGGAACCTTCTGCTGGACCAAATTCGGGAAATAAGCATCAATCCTTTATAGCAGGGGCCCAAAAGTAGCAGCCCCAGCCAGAATCCATCCTGCCCATTTAGCCTATGCTGTCTTAAATTTTTCTGAATTGGTTGCCAACAATTAGTTGACACATTAAAATTTCAGGCTTCTCCTGAAGTATCAAAAGAGTTGGCCACATCGAGCCCACATTCCCAGAAGGCAGCAATCACTGGAAGCTGGGTCACAGCTGCCCCCTTCAGGCAGGGCAGTTTTCTGCCCAGTTTTCCGCATTCCACCCACTTCATTCACCTATATTTCCTACCTAGCCCTGAGGGCACTTGGTTTTCTGACCCTGCCCATTGCTCCACAGCAAGCATTTTTGTGTGTGTATGTGCATGTGCACGCATGCACATACCTGTCCTGGGGCAGGACGTGGGCTGGAGGATATTTGCTGGGAATCTCTTAGGATTCAAGAATGTTTTAAAAGATGGAGGCGGGCTTTAGCAGCGTCAATGGAAGTGCTCTTAGGTAAGCAGGATGTTTGGAGCTGCAGGGTTCCTGAACACTGTTTACAGGCTATGCCAGTGTGGGCCAGACCTTAGGCAGCCCCACAGGGCTGGTTAGAAGTTACAGAATTCTGGCACTGTCCCCTGTCAGCAAAGTGCTGAGACAACAAACTTAACCTCTCGGTCCAGCGTGAGCCTATCAGCCATGGTTATTAAATCCCACAAAAGGGAGAAGAGGAGGAGTGAATGGGGCTGAAAGAAAAAGCACTTTCCCCATTTGGATAGCTGTGAAGAACAGGAGCTGTTGGAGAAAGGCAGGGAATGTAATTGCTGGCCTGAAAGAAAAAGAAAAACTATAAAAGGAAAGAAAGAAAGAGGGGGGGAAATTGATAATGAACAATTTATCCTCAGAGCTAACAGTTAATTAATTCTGAAAATATCTGTCAGGCTAATAGAAGTGGGGGGGGGGGGGAGGGGCTGTGCCACACAATTAATAAAATAATAATAACAAAAAAAGAAAGAAAAAAGATTTTTTAAAGGTGTTGCTATCTTCTTACAGGCTGGGCCCTTGGCTTCCCAATGTCATTTTCAACACAATTTTTTTCCCCTCCGTCTCTTTTCAGAAATTGTTCTCATGAATGATTTATATATGTCTAGTTATCTGGAGTGATTTCTATGGACCCCGGCGCATTGCTGCATAATTGTTAATTTTAACGCCATAATAGCTTCAGATGGAGAAAGAGATTAGGCATTTATTGCACAATTAAATGAAACATACTTGAGAATCACAAAGGGTTCCATAATTATTTCAGACCATTAATAAAATGGGCATTAAATTATATGGGACACAAAAGGGAAAGGAAATAGATTTTCATTACAGCAATAGAAGCTGAGAGTAGTCATAGATCCTTGTTGAATTATCTTTCTCTCTCTCTCTCTGAAATTAATTGTTGCCCAGCTTATTTCAAAGCAAAATAAAGGAGGGGAAAAAAGTGTTTTAAGAACCTCTGATGAAAGGGCTTGTTGGATGGGGACAATAGCCAGTGATACACTCCAAAAAACAAGGTAATCTTTGATTCTGGCTCCTTGCCTTTGATTCCGAAGATTTTAAAGGCAGTTTTTCAGCAGCATGGGGTTCCCCATCCCTACCCAACTCCCAACCCGTGAGAATCCAGGTGGGAGAGGGGAAATGGGGAGGTCAAGGAAGGATGGGTTACTGACTTCTCTTTCCAAGCACTCCTGATGGGAGAACTTGGACCATTACACACAATCCCACACCATTTAACAACATTAACACCATTTGGCTTGAATTTCCGGAAAGGGAATAAAAATGGAAGGAAAATGCACTTCATTCATTGTGTATTCATTTGACATGCTCTGATCTTCAAAATGACACTCTGAGGTAGGTACTATTATTATCATTCCCATCTTACAGATGAGGAAACCAAGACTTGGAATGAATAAGGAAATTGCCCAAGGCCCTACACCCACTAAGTGGGGCTGTCAGGATTTAAAGATAAAACAGTGTCCCTGCCCTAAAAATACTCTTACTCTAGCTGGGGAAGACAGAGAAGCACACAGAAAATCTGAAACCATGGCATGTACTGCTGGACGTGTGCGCTGCACCCAGACACCAGCATGCATCTACTGCTGCAGCTGCAAAAACATGCAGTGGGATAAAACACTTCCTCTTCTTTTCCTTCCCCTTACTGATGTCATAACTTCGCAACAGAATTCAAGCAAATGCTCCCTCCATTACCTAAATGTGATCTACCTTTGTCCCTTGGGGGCCCGTGAGCAGGATCCCTGCCCAATTCTATGTGGCAATAATAACAAGATGACAGGAGGAGGCCAGGGTCCCTGGAGAGGCCTCTTGACCCTCCCTTCAGTCCACATTGGCTGCCTTTGCCAAGGAGTGATGGCCGTGAGGAAACCAGTGTGGCCACTGCTTTTAAACTAGAGGCACATGGGTGAAGCATAAAGCTAAAACAAAAAGCAAAAAACACTAGCTTAAAAGCTGCAGCAGGCTTCAACCAACCACAGAGCTCCTGCCTTGGACAATGGACTATCACTTCAAACTTCAGGGCATCACTATGGTATCCAGGCACCTCCGTGGCTGGTTCTCCCTGAAATCTGGTGGGGCTTAACCTCAGAGTCCAGGACCATGGGTTGACTTCTTCATCCTTATTCTGCTGCCCAGCTTTGCAGAGCCAGCCCAGAGTTGCCCACACACACCAGTATTTTACCTCTAAAGCTTCAACTATATGCCCCAGACCAGGATCTTGTAATACTTAGCAGGAGCCCCAGTTTGTAAAACTCAGATCCAAGAGCCCCCATGACTACAATAAAATAGAGAGCTTGGCAATGGGGCTCAGGCATCAGGAGAATAGAGCACACATTCCTTTAGGAGAAACTCACCCAAGAGTAGCAGGGAAAGCCCAGAAAGAGAGGCCGTGAAGCAGCAGATGCCCCTGAAAAGCACCCACATGTCCACATCATGCAGAAAGTCAAGGTAGGAAGAACACACACCAAATCAAATGACTTAGAGCCATGTGAGCATAAGACTCATAGCCTATGGATTTCTCTTATTGACAAGATAAGCCACTCATAAGGTAATCCTTCACCTGCCAACTCTTCTACAATTTGCGTATTAACAAGGCTTCTACCTTCTCTATTAAAAGAAATAATCTTCAATCAGGTGGTAAGAAAAGCTGAATTCCAAGAGAGGTGAGAGGTAGCATGAGGATGCTTCCAGATCCAAATGAATTACATAGAAGGAGCTTAAAAAAACAGAGAGGAAAATGCCAAACAATTTTACCAGTTGATAATTTTTATGGAATTATGGAAACCAGGAAAGTTGTCAAGAGATTAAATAGAGATGGACTTATATGGTCTCAATTTTGACTAAAAAAATAGATTCTGGAAACTGCAAATTGGTTATTTGGAAATGGTTTCTCCCCTGCCTTTCATCCACACACGAAGATTCTAGATTGTTATTTAGCTTCAACAAAGAAGCTAATAAAGGAGACACGGTTTATTAAATGAAAAAGTCTAAGGCTAGATATTTCCTTTCTGACCACTTGGAATACTAGAAATTCTAAAATGCCTTCCCATTTTAATAACATGCCTAGATCCTGAATATGTTCCAACAAACATATATTTTAACATCTGAGCTAAAAATAAAGAGAAATTATCTGTGCTGTACAAGACTTCAATTTAAAAAATTAATAATAAAGAGAAATTCTTCCTAAAGTCAAAACAAAACAGCACAAGCTGAAATTTTTTGAAAATGAAAACAAAAAAACAAAACATAAATGATAACGAAGAACAAAATCTTGTGAGGCCCTAAAAGAAAATGCGAATTCAGGAACCAAAGCCTTGGGGATTAACTACTATGCAGGGAAATGGAAGAATAAACCTTGGGCTCAAGAAAAATGTGGGAAATATGCCAAATTTTCTCATCCCAAGCCAAAACCCTTGAAAAGAGTAGCACCATCGGTGAAATAAGGGGTAAATTATCCACCTGTCGGTAATGGGAGACTGGAGGAATTCTTTTTGCTCTGATGGTTCTATGTAGAAAAGAACAATAACAGCAGCAATAACAATAATCATAGTAATTATACTAGTCTCTCCAGAAAATTTGCTATCCTAGGCCCTCACACTCAGATCTAGAGTTCAAATGTAGGATACTCATCGGACAGGAATCCACTCAGTCTGAAATTAAAGTAGTTCAAGGTTAATAAAACCCTGTGGCACCTGGTAAAAATAAAGGTGAACACTCCCTAACTGCTCAGGATCACACAGATTAAGTTGGATCAAACATGAACTCACAATTAAAAATGAAAGCATTACACAAGGAAATGAGCCACCATGAGGGAGATGAAGCAAAAAAAAACAAACCACAAATTTAGACATCCCTCCTCACAGGTACCTCAGTTACTGAAATTTTGGATAATGTTTATGAGGTATCTCTATATGAAATGTTTAAAAAATTAGACAGAAATTTTAAATGGTCAAAGAATAAAAAACTATTAAAAATGATTTAATAAAGGAATCAAATAAAACATTAAAATTTAATCATTTTTGAAAACTCACTGGATGGATTATAAATCAGATTAGACACAGCTGAAAAGAAAATGGATAGGAGGATGGATCAAAATAAATTACCCAGATTGCAGCACAGAGAAACAAAGGAAGTAGAACTTGTGAAAGAGAGGTTATATGAGAGAAAATGTTTAACCAGAGTTCCAGAATGATAAAACAGAATGGGAGAGATGGAAAAAAATCAAAGACATGAGTTTTCCAGACCTGTTATCAAACATGAATCTAGATACAGGAAGCCCAACATATACCAAAGCCTATAAATAAAAAAGAAGTTTGTGTTTCAACACATTATAGTGAAATTATAAAACACCAAAGATAAAGAGATGATCTTAAAAGCAGCAACAGAAGAAAAGAGAGATCACCTTCAAAAGAATTACAATTATACAAATAGCACACTCCTAAACATCAATAATTAACCCAGAAAGCAGTGAAACAATACTTTCAATGTGTTCAGAGAGAACATTTATCAATCTATTAATGAATAGCCAAAAAAAACTATTTCGAAAATGAGGACCAAAGACATTTTCAAATAAAGACTTTTGAAAAGACATTTTCAGACCCATGTCTAACCAAGGACTTCTTTTCATTTGTATGGCTTGGAATATGTTGGGTTTTCTGCCTGTGTCTATGGATTCATGTCTAATTCACTTTGAGGTTATCTCCCATTTTTCTGGGACTGCTTTTAAAATTTTTATCCTTGATGTTTTGTAATTTCACTAGGGAGTGATGATAGGAAGGAAGACCTGATATGAAGGATGAAATGATGAGTGAATAAATTAGTTAACGTGTTAATAGACCTAAACAAATACTGACTCTGTGAAATGATGATGATGTTTAATTTGTGAGGTTTAGAAAAAACACAAAATATAGTTAAATATGTAACATTAATAGTATACATGTCAGGAGTGGATGATCAGAGTTATTATTCTAAGTACCAGGAGGAGAGTAGAGAATAGCAATGGAGAATTTAGCTTTCAAGCCAGTGGAGAGGAAGGAAGGTGGGGGAGTGGGGGAATACCTTAACTGATCCAAAAGAAGGCAAAGAAGAAGGGAAAAAGGATGGGAAAAACAAGTGCGAAAAAACTAAATAATAAAGCAAAAATCGTCAAGGATAGTGAAGAGACTGAGATTTTACCCTATTTAAAAGCTAACAAGTTAGCCTGCCACAGTTTCATGGATACTGGTAGAAGACACAAGAATCCTTGGTCCAAGACGAGAGACGATTTATTACTCACAGCAGAAGCAGTAGCCAGTGTGTCAGCATTTTTGTACCTATTCTCCAAACCACAATTCCCACAGTGTGATAGGAGATGGCCAGATGACACCTGCACTTGAAGTGGGTTGTGTTACAGGAGAGGAACCTTGAGCTTAGGAAACCTGAATCTTTGATGATAAATAGTAAGCATTCTTGCTCTTTGCTCTGGAGAGAGACTCCATCTCTAACCTCCAAGGCTGTAAGTAAAATTGCCCTTTGCTCCAGAGGGAGACACTATCTCTCTCTTCTAAGGCTATTCACTACACAAACATCCTTGAAAAGCTAGTTTGGAACAAAAGGCACTCAGTACTTCTCTTGAAAGATTTGCAGAAACAGAAGAAACTTACATAGAATTGTCTCCCAGCAGAAATAAGTCCAGATATGTTAGTAATCACAATAAATAAATTCATCTGCTAAGTACAGAGATTATCACAGTAAATAAAAAGAAAATCTACCAGTATTAAATACAAGAGAAGAAATGCAATACATATGGCTCTAGAAGGCTGAAAGCAAAAGGATGGTAAAAGGCATTACAAGAAAATTCAAAACAAAGGTAAGCTAGAGTTAGTTATAGTAATATCAAATGAAATAGAAGTTAACACAAAAAAATTTACTAGGGTCATAGATCACTACATAATGATGAAAGGTTTTATTTTGCAGGAAGATATATAATAATTTTAACCATAAATAAACATAGCAAAAATGCTCAAATTATATAAATCAAAAACTAATAGAGCTATAAAAAGAAATTGACAAATATACTATCACAGTGGAAGATTTTGTTACACATCTATCAATTTTTTTAACTGAAGTCTATTTGACCTACAACACTATGTTAGTTCCATGTGTACAAGATAGTGATTTGATATTTCTATACATTAAAAAATGATCACCGTAAGTCTAGTTACCATTTGTCACCATACCAAATTATTAGAATGTTATTGACTATATTTCTCATGCCGAAAATTTCATCCCAGTGACATTTATTTTGTAACTAGAAGTTCGTATTTCTTTATCTCCCTCACCTATTTTGTTCCTCCCCCCCACCCCCCACCTCTAAAAACCACCAGTTTTTCTCTGTATCTATGAGTCTGTTTCTGTTTTGTTATGTTTGTTCATTCGTTTTGATGTTTAGATTACACCTATAAGTGAGATCATATGGTATTTGTCTTTCTCTGGCTGATTTACTCACTTAGCATAACACCTTTTAGGTTCATGCATGTTGTCACAAATAGCAAGATTTCATTCTTTTTTATGGATGAGTAGTATTCCATTGTAGATATATACCACATCTTTATCCACTCATCTATCAATGAACACTTAGATTGCGTCTGTATCTTCACTATTGTAACTAATGCTGCAATCATCATAAGGGTTATATACCTTTTTTAATTAGTGTTTTTGTTTGTTCTTGAAAACCACCCAGAAGTGGAATTGCTGGATCTTATGGTAGTTTTATTTTTAATTTTTTGAGGAACCTCCATACTGTTTTCCATTGTGGCTGTACCAATTTACGTTCCCACCAACAGTGCATGAGTCTTCTCTTTTCTCCACATCCTCACCAACACTTGGTATTTGTTGTCTTTTTGATAATAGCCATTCTGACAGATCTGAAGTGATATCTCATTGTGATTTTGATTAGCATTTTCCTGATGACTAATGATGTAGATCATCTTTTCATGTGTTTGCTGGCCATCTGTAAATCTTCTGTGGAAAAATCTCTATTCAGGTCCTCTGCCCATTTTTTAATCAGATTTTTTAAAAATTTGAGTTGTATGAATTCTTTGTATATTTTGGATATTAGATTTTAATAGATATATTGTTTGCAAATGTCTTCTATTCAGTAGTTGGGCTTTTCATTTGTTGATGGTATCCTACACTGTGCAAAAGCTTTTTAGTTTCATGTAATCCCATTTGTTTATTTTTGCTATTTTTGCCTTGCCTGAGGAGACAGATTCAAAAAAATATTGCTAAGATGGAAGATGTCAAAGAGTGTACTGCCTATGTTTTCTTCTAGGAATTTTATGGTTTCAGGTTTTACACTTGAGTATTTAATCAATTTTGAGTTTATTTTTGTATGTGGTGTGAAAAAGTAGTCCAGTTTGATTCTTTTGCATGTTGTTGTTCAGCTTTCCCAACACTATTTACTGAAAGGCTCTCTTTCCCCCATTGTTTATTCGTGCCTCCTTTGTTGTAGATTATTTGATTATATAAGCATGGGTTTATTTCTGGGTTCTCTATTGTGTTCCATTGATCTATGTGTCTAAATCTGTACATTACCATACTGTTTTGATTACTCTAGCTTTGTAATATAGTCTGAAACCAAGGAATGGGATACCTCCAGATTTGCTCTTCTTTCTCAAGATTGTTTTGACTATTCAGGGTCTCTTGTGTTTCCTTACAAATTTTAGAAGTATTTGTTCTAGTTCTGTGAAAAATGCCATTGGTATTTTGATAAGGATTGCACTGAATCTGTAGATTGGGGAGTATGGTCATTTTAACAATATTAATTCTTCCAATCCATGAGTATGGTATATTTTTCAATTTGTTTGTGTCATCTTCAGTTTCTTTCATCAGTATCTTATAGTTTTCCAAGTACAGGTCTTTTACCTCCTCAGATAGATTTATTCCTAGCTATATTATTCTTCTTGATGCAATTATACAATACAAAACAATATGGGATTGTTTTCTTAATTTCTCTTTCTGATAGTTTGTTGTTAGTGTATAGAAAAGTAACAGATTTCTATGTATTAATTTTATATCCTTTATGGAATTCATTTATTAGTTCTAATGCTTTTTGGTGGTGTCTTTAGGACTTTCTTTATGTAGTGTCATGTCATCTGCAAACTATAACAGTTTTTATTCTTCCTTTCCAATTTGGATTCCTTTTATTTCTTTTTGTCTGATTGCTGTAGCTAGGACTTCCAGTACTATGTTGAATAAAAGTGGTGACAATGGGCATCCTTGTCTTGTTCCTGATCTAAGAAGAAATGTGTTCAGCTTTTCACCATTAAGTATGATGTTAGCTGCGGGCTTATCATATACGGCCTTTATTATGTCATCTATCAATTAAAGACAGGTCAGCAGATTAAAACATCTGTAAATATACAAAAAATACAAACTACACAATAAATAAAATTAACATTAGACATATATAGAACCCTGCACTCAAAATTAGAACACCTACTCTTCAGTAACACATGGAATATTTAAATACTGACCATATACTAGGTGATAGTGTCTCAACAATTTTTTTAAAAAATCAATACCATTTAACCACATTGTTAGCCACAATGCAATTAAGTTAGAAATCAATAACATAAGACAGTTTACCAAAAGAAAATACACCTGGAAATGTACAAAGATTCTTATAAATAACTCCTTGGTAAAAAAAAATCATAATGGAAATGTGATTTTTACTTCATTTATAATTGAATAATAATGTAAAAACTACAGATCAAATTTATCAGATGAAGCTAAAGCAGTACTAAGTGAAAATTTTGTAACCTTAAATGCTTATATTAGAAAAGTAGAAAGCGATAGGCATCCCACTTAAAAGTTAAGAATTTAAGAAGTTTGAGAAAGAACATCCAGATAAATTCAAAGAGGAATGATACAGTATAAGGAATGATACAATATAAGATATGAGCAGAAATAATAAAATAGAAAGGAAAATAAAATATAGAAGATGAACAAAGCCAAAAATGCATTCTTCGAATATACTAATCAAGAACAAATGTATGGTAAGATTAATCTGGGGGTGGGGAAGAGAAATAAAGCACAAGTATTAAATATTAGTAATAAAAAAGAAGATGCAATAGAATCAGCAGAGATTTAAAATAATGAGAATATACCATTGATGTGTTTATGCCAATAAATTAGTAAGCTGAGTTAAAATTTACACATTTTTCAAAACTATAACTTTTAAAAGTAGTTTCCAGAAGAACCAGAAAACCTGGTTAGACTTTATAATATCTATTAAAGAAATTGAATCAATAGTTTAAAATCTTCCCACAGATAAAACACCAGACGTGATGATTTTATAGTTCACTCCTAACAAACTCCTAAGGAACAGATCAATTACACAAATTCTTCCAGAGACTAGAAGAAGAAGAAATACTTCCTGCCTCATTTTGTGAGATTATTTGATATTAAAACTAAGCAAATAAAATACAAGAAAGGAAAATGAGAGAGAGAGAGAGAAAGAACAAGAGTGAGGCTAGGGATAAATCCGATAAAAGACTTGTAAAATTTTGTCTATGGATAATTATAAAATGATATTGAAAGGCATTAAAGGAGAATAAAATAAATGTAGAGTTATACTATGTTCATGGATAGGAAGATTAAATGTTGTAAAGATGCCAGGTCTCCCAAAATTGATCAATGGATTCAATTAAATTTCAAATCAAATTCCAAGAAAGTTCTTTCTGAAACGTAATTGCTTCAATCAAAATTTATATGTAAGAGTAAATGATCATGACAAATGGCCAAGACATTTCTAAAAAACAAGGTAGAATGACTTGCTCTATCATATTTCAAGATTCTAAAATGAGAATTGTTGAAAGAATATGGTATTGGTGCAGATACAGCCAGCTATGCAAGTATAACAAAAGAAAAAGGTCAAAAACAGACCAATGTATACATGGAAACTTGGTATATGATTAAGATGGCCCTGATAATCACTAAGGAAAGGAAGTACTATTAAATAAATTCAATCCCTAGCTGCACATACACAAAACTCAAGGTGAATTAAAGATAAAGTTCAAAACTAAAACTTTTTGAAAAAGTATAGGGAAAATTTTGACTTTAAACAGCCCTTATTGGTAAAGGTCTTTCAAAGCCATAATTTGCCATTAATCTTCTGTATGCCCATCTGTTATCTACACTATTTTATGTCTATAAGGAGTTCAGAGAGTAGAAAATGGATACAGGTTTCATAATTCTGTCTTCCAATCTGGCCCTGAAAACCACTGAGTAAAAGGTCTTGATAGACTAGCATTCTTTTTTTTTTTTTTTAATTTATTAATTTATTTTTGGCTGTGTTGGGTCTTCATTTCTGTGCGAGGGCTTTCTCTAGTTGCGGTGAGCGGGGGCCACTCTTCATCGCGGTGCGCGGGCCTCTCACTGTCGCGGCCTCTCTTATTGTGGAGCACAGGCTCCAGACGCGCAGGCTCAGTAGTTGTGGCTCACGGGCCTAGTTGCTCCACGGCATGTGGGATCTTCCCAGACCAGGGATTGAACCCGTGTCCCTTGCACTGGCAGGCAGATTCTCAACCACTGTGCCACCAGGAAAGCCCTAGCATTCTTTTTAAGACAAAATTTGCCTTGGGTCACCATCAAAAGCTATTAAGAACATTTCTCATTCTGGTGTGTATGTGAGACTATGGCTTTGGGAGAGCTCTTCTCTCCATACACTCTGACCTGCAAAGGGCTGCTGATTTCTTGAGTCAGAAGTTAAGATGAGCTTGACCTTAGGGTCAAACCAACTGTCAGCCATGTCTTAGTAAACTACGCTACCTCCTGGAAGAATTTTAGCTTATGCATTCTAAGTCTTGCATTTATCTTTCTAAATGTCATAAGTTCACCAAGGACAATTTGTAATTGCATTGGCAACCAAAATTATTCACTGGAGAGGTTCTGCAGCAGACATGAGAGTGAGCTGCTCAGATCTCCTGTTAAGACAGAACTTCTGAAAGGAATGCAATCAACTGACCTGTCCCACTTTCAAGATCCACCACATTCCCTAGGTAGTTTCTAGCCAATAACTTAGAACTGCTGAGGTACGATACCTGGGAAATTCCTGCCCAACATAGGACTCCTCTAACAGGCAATCTTTGCTCTGGGACACCCTCATTGCCTGGCTGACACTCTCTTAGAGTTGTACTGTGGGGTGAGGCTCTTTATACACAATTTTCCCACCTTCCCTCCCTCCCTTCACATGTGTCAAACTTACACTGCAGTCTGAAGGCTTTCCCTGTCTATGCCTGCTCTCCCTTTAAGGACTTTTCTACCAATAAATATTTTCACATCTAAGTCAGTTTTGCTGTCTGCTTCTCAGGAGACCCAAAAATGAAATGGGTGCCTTACTACAAAAGGGAAGAAACCCCTGTGAGGAAATTCTCTGCTTTGACTAAAAGACATATCACTTTAATATAAAAGATCACCCTCCTTTGGGAAATAGTAAGTATCAGCTTTTATTCATATGGTCCTCATGGAATTATCAAGGTCCTGAGTTGTTTAAATCAGCTGTAGCTTCAATCTCTTCTCTCTCTCTCTCTCTCTCTCTCTCTCTGTCTCATCACACACAGCCCACCCCATGTGTGTGTGTATGTATGTGTGTGAAAATATATTTTCCTGCATCCAAGACTTCTCTGGCTCCTTCCATATCTGTTTGTAGCCAGCTCTCTCTCACTTCCCCTTTTTTATCCCTATTCCTCTCTTTCTCCTGCTCCCTCAAGAAACTGTGGAGATCAAATAGTCTTTAAAAAATTATTCTGTTATGTTCAAATCTAAGAACATTTAATCCAGATAAACACATCTAATACAAAATTGGAATAAATCCGATTACAAGGTCTCTTAAAACCTATTGGGGCATCTTCTGTTCCTATCAACTTTTAGGGTGAAAAAATGGTACATTAAATATTCATATAAATTTGAAAGAAAAACTCAAGAGTCTCCGAAAGGGAAAAATTTGACTCCTAATATTTTGTTTATTTTGGCTATTTTATGGAAAAAATTCTGTTTTCACTACAGCTCTGAAAAATAATAAAAAGTTTACCTATGAGTTAAGTTAATGGCCTTGGTTACGTACTAGGTTACAAGATAAAAAAGAGAGATATTCAGAGCTTTTAAGCATGATTTAAAGAACCTTTAAAATTTGATTTATAAATTCAAATATGTTTGAATTATATTAGAAAAAACAATCTTATCAGGATGCTTTGGACAAATTAGACTGATTTAATAATTTTAGTTTATAACTAATTCTATACCTTCTCCTTGTTTTTACCACCTTATAGAAATAATGTAAGTACAATATTCTAGTTTGCATAAGGTAGAGTTTATTTCCTCATGATTAAAATTTTCTAAATTTCCTATATTGGCTTTATGTCAAAATTATTGTTTGCACAAATCATTTAATATTACAAAAATATGTTTAATTAAATAAGGTGGTGATAATAAATGTCTTTTAAAAGTGTTACGCTAGTGAAATTTTTTGATGTTACAAATCATAAGAACTTAATTTGCAAACTCAAACCTGTAATTTTCATATTCTTAATTAACTTTAAGATCTTGAATTGATATTAAGTTTTTCATTGATAAATAACATTTGAATACTTAGACAATACAATTTTCATTTACCTACACTTTTTTCTACATAATAAAGTAGGCATCAGTTAATATGTCAAAAAAAAAAGGATGCACAAATATCCTTGAGTTTTATTAATATTTGTGTTCTTTTTTAAATAAATGTAAAAGAAGGAGTGTGCTGGTAAGGAGCTATATATGCAAGATAATGGATGTGTCTTTGTTTATCAAGAAAAAGGAGAGAATAATTTTGTCTTAAGTAAGAATTGGCTGGTTGTAGCAGAGCATGAAAGAAGATCAGAAAGATGAAAGAAATGAACTTTATTTCCTGGATTTCAAATATCTATAAATTATAAGCTCTAAGGAAGAAATAAACTGTGTAAAAACATTGAAAAAGTATACTAAATGTGATGGATTTATAAATAAGAAAGAAAGGCCTGGGAATTTTTTTTACTGTAAATCATTAGAAGGATGATTTGAACTTTCCTTGTGTTGAAATGACCAAGGAGTCGAGTGCCCAGAAAACATAGGTCCCTTTTACAACCACAATATTTGTTTTCTATACTTTTGACATACTCTTGAATCACTTTTGAAAAAGTTTCTTAATTTCAAAAAAGGTTAAGTTCCTAATAATTATTATTGTTTACTTCTGTTTATTAATTATATATACATTTGTAGTTGTTAAATCATCCTGAAATATTAACCCTATGATCATGAAGTGACCCTCTTCTCCCCCAAAACCCTCTTGACCTTGTCTTTTGATATAGTTTGTCTGATATAAACATCATTCCAGGTTGTTGTTGTTGTTGTTATGGTTTGCATGGTATATCTTCCTCCATCTTTTTTCTTTGAACCTATTTGTATCTCTGTATTTAAAGTGTGTCTTTTATAGACAGAATATACTTGGCTTTTTACTTATTTTAATCTATTCTAACAATCTCTGCCTTTTGATATGAATATTTAGTCCATTATGCTTAATATTATTATTTATATGGTTTTATGTAGGCCTACCATTTGGCTACTTTCTATTTGTTGCATTTATTTTTTGTTCCTCAGTTCTTCCTTTCCTGCATTCTTTTGTGTTAACCAAACATTTTTTAGTGTTCCATTTTTTATTGGCTTTAGAACTATATTAATTTGCATTATTTTATAGCAGTTGCATCTGTAACTTATCCCAGTATATTTAGAGCTAACGTTGAATTATTTCATGTAGTTAGAAACTTGGCAACAGTATGTTTCCATTTACCTACCCCATCCTTAGTGTTATTGTTGTTATATGTAATTATATACATTATAAACAGAAAAATACAGTGTAATAATTTTTGCTTTAGTTTCATATCTTTTAAAATATATTGTATAACATATATATATATATATATATATATATATATATATATATATATACGTTCTTCATTTCTCTCTTACTTCCCAGAGATTTAGTGTACTTTCCCTTTATCCTGAAGAACTTCTTTTAGCATTTCTTAGAGTACAGGTCTGCTGGCAGTATATTCTCTCAGTTCTTGTTTAGATAAATATATCCTTGTTTTACCTTTATTTTTAAAGAATAGTTTCATTGGATATAGAATTCTTAATTAATATTGTTTTCTTTCAGTACGTTGAATATGTTATTCTGATATCTCCTGGCCTCTGTTTCTGATGAGAAGTCAGCTCTTTGTCATACCATTATTTTCCTTTATGTAATGGATCATTTTCTCTAGCAGCCATGAAAATTTTCTCTTATCTTTGCAGTTTAAGTATAATGTACCTAGGAGTAGTTTTCTAGGAGTAGTTTTCTTTGTATTTATCCTGCTTGTGGTTTGTTAAGCTTCTTGCATCTGTGAATTAGTATTTTCCATCAAATTTGGGAACATTTTTAGTCATTGTTTTTTAAATATTTTGTCTCTTTCTAACCTTTATTTCTGGGGCTGCAATGACATGTATTGTACCACTTTATATTCGCCCACAGGTCTGTTGAGCCTGTTTTCTGTTGAGCCCATCTGGTGAATTTGTCATTTCAGTGGTTGTAATTTCATCTCCTAAATTTTCATATATATTCCATTTCTCTGTTAAGATTGGGATATTTTCATTCACAAAGCAATCTACAGATTCAATGCAAATCCCATCAAATTACCAATGGCATTTTTCACAGAACTAGAACAAAAATTTTTACAATTTATATGGAAACACAAAAGACCTCGAATAGCAAAAGCAACCTTGAGAAAAAAAAAAAAATTGGAGCTGGAGGAATCAGGCTCCCTGACATCAGACTATACTACAAAGCTATAGTAATCAGGACAGTGTGGCACTGGCACAAAAACAGAAATATAGATCAATGATATAGGATAGAAAACCCAGAGATAAACCCATGCACCTGTGGTCACCTAATCTACAACAAAGGAGGCCGGAATATACAATGGAGCAAGGACAGACTCTTCAATGAGTGGTGCTGGAAAAACTGGACAACTACATGTAAAAGAATGAAATTAGAACACTCCCTAACACCATACACAGAAATAAACTCAAAATGGATTAAAAGACCTAAATAAAAGGCCAGACACTATAAAACTCTTAGAGGAAGACATAGGCAGAACACTCTTTGACATAAATCACAGCAAGATCTTTTTTGACCCACCTCCTAGAGTAATGAGAATAAAAACAGAAATAAACAAATGGGAACTAATTAAACTTAAAAGCTTGTGTATAACACAGGGAACTCTACTCAATGCTCTGTGGTGACCTAAAAGGGAAGAAAATCCAAAAAAGAGGGGATATATGTATACGTATTGCTGATTCACTTTGCTGTACAGTAGAAACTAACACAATATTGTAAAGCAACTATACTCCAATAAAAATGTTTTTTAAAAACTATTTTTCCTTAAATTTTAAAATATGTTTTTCTTTGGGGCTTCCCTGGTGGTGCAGTGGTTGAGAGTCTGCCTGCCGATGCAGGGGACACGGGTTCGGGCCCTGGTCTGGGAGGATCCCACATGCCACGGAGCGGCTGGGCCCGTGGGCCACAATTGCTGAGCCTGCGCGTCTGGAGCCTGTGCTCTGCAACGAGAGGCCGCGATGGTGAGGGGTCCGCGCACCGTGATGAGGAGTGGCCCCCGCTTGCCACAACTAGAGAAAGCCCTCGCACAGAAATGAAGACCCAACACAGCCAAAAATAAATAATTTAATTAATTTAAAAAAAAAAAGTTTAAAATATGTTTTTCTTTGATCCTATGAACATCTTTATAATAGCTGCTTCGGTGTCTGTCTGCTAAGCCCAATATTTGGTCCCTTTTAGAGACAACTTCTATTTATTTTTTCCTCAGTACAAGCCACATTTTCCTACTTCTTTGCATTTCCATAATTTTGGTTGAAAACTGGATGTCGTAAATAATACATTATAGCAACTCTGGATTTGGTTGAGTTGGAAATTGTTGGATTTTTTTTTTTCATTAGTCCATTTATGCCTGGACTCAAACTGCAAACTTTGTATCTCCTACTATGTGCTACAGTTGATATATCTCTATTCAGTTCTTATGGCTTCCTTGAATTGCTTTTGTAGGTTGGCCCCCTTGGATCTCCTCTGTACCTGTGTGATTTGGAATATCAGAGATAAATCAGCAGGGTCCCTCGCCTCAAACTCAAAGTTTATTGTGAAAAACAAAAAAGTAAGTAGGCAATATCAACATAGTGTAATTAATTGTATAGTAAAAATGTGCACAAGTCATACAGGTGGTGCAGAGCAGAAAGCAATTAACTCTGAAAGCAACCAGTAATTCAGGAAGACTTCACAGAAGAAGTGACTTCTAGGTTAAGTTTTGAAAGACAGTAATTTACAGGTGGATGCAGAAAGAGGACATTTCAGGTAGAGGGATGGATGTGCGAGGGTATACGAGTATGACACACCACGACTTATTTTAAGGATGACAGGCCGTTTGATGTAGCTGGGACATAAGACATTAGGGGAAATGAAGCTGGGAACATGAGTAGGGTGTATGTCATAAACAGCCATACACCAAGTTAAGGGGTAGATACTTGATCCTATTGGTGATAATGAGCCACTGAATGGTTTTAAGCTATGTTCAGGGTGGATTAGGGTAGTCCAGATGGGAGACAATGATGGCATGGTCTAGGGTGGTGGAAGTGGAATAGAAATAAGGGAACAGCATTGAAAGGTAAAACAGGAGGCACAATAGACAGCTTGGGGGACAGGAGAAGGAGGAGTAAAGGAGACCGTTACTTAGGCAACCAGGTAGAGGCTTGTGCCATTTATCCAAGATAGAAAATACAAGAGGAACAGAGATTTGAGGAGGAGAGAAGAGCAGATAACATGCTTAGCTTTTGATGTCCTAAGGTCAAGGTACAGAGGCAAACCAGAAGAGCAGTCTGGCAGGCAGTGGAACATATAACAGTCACCAGCATGCTCTGGAAACAATGTGTGAATAAAGAGCCCCTGGAGAGTGTGCAGACTAAGGATACAGGTGGCCTGAGGACAACACCTAGGGATTGACATTTAAGGCATGGGCCAAAAAGGTGATTGATTAGAGAGGAAAGAGAAGTTGATGGATACAGTGAAGGTAGTCATAGTACTCGAGAGAGTAGTGTTCTCCCACTACAGACACCTACACTGCTGCAATCTTGAGAAGGGCTGGCCTCACCTATGTCTTTTTCCACACTTATTATTGGCCCCTCTAACTCTTGCTCCTAGTCCAGACTGTATGCCAGACCCTTACTAATTAATTGCAAAATTCCTAATAGATACATTATCCCCAGAAGTGTTACTTGGTCTTGCTAAAGACGTCTGTCCAGTTGTAATCCATTGTACTTCTTTAAGTTTAGTGAAACAGCCCCCTGGCAACTTCAACCCATCCATCAAACATCACCCCTAAGGTGATGGTGATGAAGACCCACAGAGTCTCAGGATCAGGCTCATTAGTCCGAGGCTCCTTCAGTTTAATTCTCTATGGACTTTCCTTAGTAGCCTTCGCCAGAGGCCCTGCAGCCCTGGGCCCAGGAAAAAGAGAGAGCATGTCCTGGAAAGGCTTAACCAACTAGAATTCCCTGCCGTCCTCAGGAACCAGAAAATGGAGGGGTGTTGCTGCCCTAAGAAACACATTCATCTACACACACAAAACAGCATAGGAAGAACATTTAAAGAGGGAAGGTAAAGAACAAACTGGGTGTGGATTTAGACACATGTTCTTTAAGGATTCAGAATTCACTTATAACAGTAATAACAAACTACTTAAATCTCTAAACTGAAAAGACATATGTTTTCTAAGAGAAAAATGAGTTACTGGGTAATAATGAAAGATTAAATGTTGAGCCATATTATCTTTCTTTTCTTTCTTTTAATTAATTAATTAATTTAAAAAAAATATCTTCACCAACACTTGGTATTGTTGGTCTTTTTATTTACTTTTTTTCCTGTTCAGTTTTTTTTGAATTTTAGAATTTTATTTATTTTTTTATACAGCAGGTTCTTATTAGTTATCCATTTTATACATATTAGTGTATATATGTCTGTGTTGGGTTTTCATCGCTGCGCACGTGCTTTCTCTAGTTACGGCAAGCTGGGTCTACTCTTCATTGCGGTGTGCAGGCTTCTCATTGTGGGGCTTCTCTTGTTGCAGAGCATGGGCTCTAGGTGCGTGGGCTTCAGTAGTTGTGGCACGTGGGCTGAGTAGTTGTGGCTCGCGGGCTCTAGAGTGCAGGCTCAGGAGTTGTGGCGCATGGGCTTAGTTGTTCTGCAGCATGTGGGATCTTCCTGGACCAGGGCTCGAACCCATGTCCCCTGCACTGACAGGTGGATTCTTAACCACTGCGCCACCAGGGAAGTCCCTATCTTTCTTAAATTTCAGAAGACACAGTCATAAGTCACAACCAAGGAGGAGGATTTAGGTAAATATTTGAATAATCCTGAACTGGAAACAGAATAAATTTTGAAGTAGGAACAACAGTATTGTTGGGAAGAGGATGGAGGAGAGGCTGGAGAGGGTGGTTCAGGGGAAGGAAGTGGGAACTAGATGGAGTTTTAAAAAGACTTGCAGCTTTTATGAAAACTCAGGGTATCTAAGGACAGAGAAGATTTCCGCCCCCTCCACCACTGCACAAATTACATGTACTTAATTGTACAATGTGATAATTTGATATATGTATACTTTGTTAAATTATTGTCACAATCAAGTTAAATAACACATCCATCACTTCACCTAGTTACCTTTTTTGTTTGTTTGTTTTTGTTTTTTCGTGAGAGCACTTAAGATCTACTCTCTTCGGAAATTTCAATAAAATATTGAAATACAGTACAGTACTGTTAACTTAGAGCTACTCATAACTGAAAATTTCTACACTTTGACCAACATCTCCTTCTTTTCCCCACCCACAGCCCCTGACAGCTGCCATTCTACTCTCTGTTTCTGAATTTAACTTTTCTTCTTAGATCTCACATATAAGCGACACCCTGCAATATTTGTCTTCTCTGTCTGACTTATTTCCCTTGGCATAGTGCCCTCCAGGTTCACCCATGTTGCCACAGATGGTAGGATTTTCTTCTTTTTTGTGGCTGAATAATATTCCATGTTAGTACAGCCTGGGGACTACAGTTAATGATACTGTGTCATATATTTGGAAAGTTACTCAGCGAGGAGATCTTAAGAGTTCTCATCACAAGAAAAAAATTGTAATTGTGTGTGATGATGGATGTTAACGAGACTTATTGTGGTGATCATTTGGCAATATGTGCAAATATCAAATCATGTTGTACACCTAAAACCCCTAAAATGTTATAAGTCAATCATATTTCAATAAAAAATTCTATGATATATACAACACATTTTTTATATATGGTATATATATATATATATATATCACTTTTTTTATTCATTCATCCATTGACAAACATAAGTTGTTTCCATATCTTGGCTATTGTGAATAATGCCACAATGAACATGGGAATGCAGATATCTCTTCAAGATCCTGATTTTGATTCCTTCAGGTGTATACCAAGAAGTGGGATTGCTAGATCACATGGTAGTTCTATTTTTCATTTTTTGAAGAATTTCCACACTTTTTCATAATGGTCATACCAATTTACATTCCCACCAACAGTGTACAAGGGTTCCCTTTTCTCCATATCCTTCCCAACACTTGTTATCTCTAGTATTTTGATAAAAGTCATGCTAATGGGTGTGAGGTAATTTCTCATTGTGGTTTTGATTTGCATTTCCCTGACGATTAGTGATGTTGAATACATTCCCATGTACCTGTTGGCCATTTATATGTCTTCTTTGGAAAAAATGTCTATTTAGATCTTTTGCCCATTTTTAATTGAATTATTTGGTTTTTTGCTAATGAGTTGTATAAGTCCCTTATATATTTTGGATATTAACCCCTTATCAGATACATGGTTTGAAAATATTTTCTCCCATTCCACAGGTTGCCTTTTCATTTAGTTGATTTTTTTTCTTTGCTGTGCAGAAGCTTTTTAGACTGATGTAGTATTGTTTGTATAGTTTTGCTTTTGTTGCCTTTGTCTTTGACGTCATATCCAAAAAATCATTGCCAAGACCAATGTCAAGGAACTTTTCCCCTATTAATATATCACCTGTGATACATTCTAGCCTAAATTCTTTAACATGAATCATCAAATTTTAAAATCTAACCTCCAGTCCCATGCTGCCCACATGCAACTGACTTGGTCAAAGTCATTCTTAACCACTTGGGCAGGGCAACTGACCACTTCAGAAGCTGTAGTATAGAACAAAGTAACTTAGAGCACAGGCCCTGGGGCTAGACTGGCTAGGTCTGAATTTCACTTGTTAATCTTACTAGCAGTAGGACTTGGGGAAGTTATCTCTGTGCCTCAGTTTCCTTATCTGCAAAATGGGGATAATGACTGTACCTGTTTCATAGGGACTCTTAGGACAACACCACACACATCATGAGGAGCTCCACTGCCACTAGCTGTTATTAAACGTTAGCTGTTCTTGTGTGATATACTAGTAATGTAACAGGTGTCTATGTATACCTCAGGGATATGAATATGGTCTTGCCCTGATTTATCTGGCCCTATCTTTCTACCCCACTCACATCATTGTGCCTTGTCTCCCACTCTACTCACTGGATTCCCACCTCATCAGTCTTGGGTCCATTCCTAAAATATCTACCTCTTTCCCCTCCTAGGACATCACAATGTATTCCTTTTACCTGGATACTCTTCACATGGCTGACTTTTTCTTACCTTAAATCTCATCTCCTTCTCAGTCCAGCTACATGGGCCATGCCATCTAAAGTGGACTTGCTCCACCCCACCTTTCACAGTCCTGTGTTCATTTTTTTAGGTCATCTTGTTTTGTAATTATGTTGTTTATTTACTTTGTTATCTGCCTCTGCCCATGAAGGTTAGCTCTGTCTCATCCACTCTTGTAATCACAGTGCCTAGCACAAGGCTGTGCACATGGAAGAACTCTGTAAATAGTTGTTAAATGAATGAATAAACTATAGGAGGCATTCAAGTCATTCTTCTCAAAAAAAAAGGAAGGAAGGAAAGAAGGAAGGGAGGGAAGGAAGGAAGGGAGGAAGGAAGAGAGGAAGGGAGGAAGGAAGAAAGGGGGAGGGAGGGAAGGAGGAAGGAAGGAAGAAAGAAAGAAAGAAGGAAGGAAGAAAGGGGGAGAGAGGGAGCAAGGAAGGAAGAAAGAAAGAAAAAGAGAAAGAAAGACAGAAAAAAGAAAGAAGAAAAAAGAAAGAAAGAGGAAGGGAGTGAGGGAGGGAGGGAAGAAGGGGAAAAAAGAATGAAAGAAAGAAGAGGTGACAATATACATCAGAGAAACAGTGTAAGTGCATATCTTTTACATGGCATTATCTCTTCCTTGAAAAAAATGTAAAGTTTTGCTCACTTCACTCCACTATAATAAGATTGAAAACAATAAGAAGTATAATAATAGCCAGAATGGAAACCAGAGATAAGCTAATTTAAAGGAGGTAATAAAAAAGGCCAAAGAATACAGAAGTGGCAGAACATGGGGGGAAAAACTAGCCAGTAGTTACTGAGAGAACGGGAGCTTACAACAGATTGGGGGTCTTCTTAAGGAGAACAAAAGAAGAAAATCTGAAGGAGAGCCATGCCTGCTTTGTTCATGAAGTGTGTTCCCGCAATCATAGCGGTGGCATGGACACTTAACTTCTGGGCCCTACCGGGAAATTTTCATGGTCAAAAACAACAGGAAATAGAACTCATTTCTTCTGAGTCTTGATTCCTGACTCTTTCCACTGTATCACACCGTCTGTTTTATTTTCAAAGTGACCAGAAAGTGGAATTCTCTTCAAATGGAAAGTGAAAAGCAAGAAACATCACAAAGTAATTATGTCTAGAATGAGTTAGGAAATAGCAACAAAGCCCTGGGTCCTTTAGTGAATCTGAATTCAAGTCTCCAAATCCTGAATTATAGGCAGGCAGGGATCATTTCAGGGTCACTTTCAATGTTAGAAATGGGGACCTGAAGAATGAAAACAAGCAAATACTATTCCATTTTTTTTTTAAGTTAAAAGACACACTTAAGTATCTACTCACCAATAGCTTGACATTATGTACAGTCAAGTTCCAGGGAAAAATCATTTGCCCTATAGAGCTTGCATTTTAGTGCATCTCCTTTCCTCTGCAATTGCATTCTTGGTGTTATACTAGTCCAAACATGTTGGTGTAACTTCTTCATATAGATGTCACCAATTACTATACACAAATGGAGGACACACCAATGAATGGAAGCCCAACATCCCAGACTAGAAGAATTTCTAGACTGGAAGCCTAGCATCTCAGACTAGAATAATTTCTATTAGAAGGATTTGAAAATCCCGACACATCATAAAAGTGATCTTTTAGAAAAAAAGGGAGAAATCAATCAGAACAAAAGAGTTTACAAAGAACAGACCATGCTGCAACATCCCCAATTCTGGAGTTACTAAGAGCAAGGAAAATACTAGAGAACTTATATCTGTATTTTGATATCAGTAAGCATCTGAAACACCTGTCCATGGTACCATTTTGAATAAAATAACTGTGTACTCAATGATATTACTATCAGATGAAATTAGATCATTTATCATCTACAGTAGAAGCCTGGTATTTCACCCATTAACTGAAAAAACAAATCAGAGTTAAGCATCACTAAAAAAAAAAGATACCTATATATTATATTTTAAATTTTTTATTTGATGCTAAAATGTATTAAAAGGACAATCACTTGGCAGTCTTTGGATTGAGACCAAGGTACATGTTTTGCTCTCTTTCTTGCAAAAAGCACATCTTTGATAAATCCTATATGATTTCTAGGTTATTGGGTTTGGTTTTTTTTTCAGCAAAGAAAAATTTAAACCCTTTAATATTTTTTTGTGATTTGTTTGTTTGTTTGTTTGTTTTACAATTTTCTACAGTTCTCTCACCTACATCTAAATGGGCAGAATTTTTTAAAGCATCTCAGCCTTATCAATTTTTTCAAAGCACTTGGCTCAGTTTTCATATAAACAACTTTTCCTTTTCACACTAGTATTTCATTGGTTCCCATGATATTTAATTAATTTCCATAATTACAGTAGCAAGAACAGCTGGTATCAATGGGCTTGGGGCAAACACAACGAACTCCTAGAAAGCATAAACCTTAATGCTGGAAGCAGCAGGAGACCTAGACATACCTGAGCAGGCTGCCAGCCTGATTCTGCAAAATAGGGTAACTCCTCAGTGGGTTTAGAGAAGGAGTGGAGAGCACTGCTTACCAGAAGTCGTTCAATGGAAGCTGGTAAATCTCCACAATGAGAATTTAGAAACTGCAGCAAAATCGTAGGCATACTCTGGAGCAGTGCTGACTCACTCTACAAAGTTCAGCGTTTCTTTCAGTGTCACGAAGAAGATGTATGAATCAAATTTTCCGGTGGCACAGAGCTGGGAGGAACACTAACACAGCAAGGATCAACTCAAAATCAAAACACTCTCAACTTCCTTGAATTCCTCAGATGTCCTTCCACGAGGAATCTGATATGGAAAATGGTGGTGCAACCCTATTAAATGCTGGGTAATTGCATAAAGATTAAATTAGATGCACATATGTGGATACGACATGATCTCTGGAGTAGCTCAGATCTCCAAATGCCTGGATCAGTGCCCGGCATATGGAAGGTGCTCAAGAGATATGTTTGAATAGATAAATATACTATTGAGAGGGAAAAAAAGCAAGGTGCTGAAGAGTGTACATGTTGTGTTTAAGCTTGTGTGAAAACAAAGAAGATATTTATAGTCTTTGCTAGTTTGTGCATAGATAATTGGTGCATAGATAAATTACTGGAAAGAAGATCAAGAAATTGATGAGTGTCTCTAGGGAGAGGAACTAGGATATCTGTGGTATAAGTTAGAATCAAAATTTACTTTTTTCTATATATTTTAAAACTGTTCTGAGTTTTCACTATGTATATATTTTAAATAAATCTAGTAAATAATAACAACTTTACACTATCTGGAATGTTGGACTGAAACCATGATATTTAAACTACACAGTGTGTGATCCTGCATTTTGCTTCAAAAAAAATAATTTCCTAAGCCCAGATGAGGAGGGCGAATTTCTCCACACTTGGGCTCTGCAGAGGGCCTCAGACTCAGTCTCTTTACCCTTACGAGGGGGCCCTCCTAGCTTAGCCCCCTGTATCTGTTGGCTAGGCCACTTCAAAGACCTCCAACCTGAGCTCCTGGTCCCTCCCTTACTAACCCAGCCCTGCCCAACACAAGACAACCCTCCCAAAGTGCAACTCGGATCTTGTCACTCCCCAAGTCAAAAACCAAAACTCGTTTCCCATCACCTTTTTCTCTTTTGCTTTTTAAAAACCGAAATAATAATGTACTTTGTTAAAAAGGTGAAAATTTTTACTAGGCTTATCATGGAAAATGCAGAGGCCCCTGACCGCACACCCTCCAACGCCCCAAGGTCCTACCACCCAATTGCAGCCACTTTCATCTTTTTAAGCCGCTTCTGCTGCTATTTCTCTATATATTACTATATTATTTATGTGATATAATATGATGTGATATTCATATTATATATCCTCATCGCTTGCATTTCAGTGTATGATATTATCTATTGATTTATTACTATGGAAGATGAAGTTTTAACACACTCACAAAATACCCCTACGCAAAACACAATCCATTCACACCTTCCTATCCTTTCTATATAGTGATATCACAAATTTTAGCTGAATTTACATTATTATGCTTATATTAATACTATGTATGGTTAAGAAATGTATTATTCTTTCTTTTCTTTTTTTATACAATTGTCTTGTTTTTTCTATTTTGCTTACTTTTCTGTGGACCATCACATAATCTCAGTAGACTCAGACAGACCCAGAACTCCAGCAGTAAGTACCTCAACCTCCCCTCCCTCCTGAAGCCCATTTTTTTTAAAACTAATTTTTTTTTTTATTGAAGTTTAGTTTATTTACAATGTTGGTCTAGTTTCAGGTGCACAGAAAAGTGATTCAGTTATACATACATATTCGTGTGTGTGTGTGTGTGTATATATATATATAATACATTCATATACATATATTCTTTTTCAGATTGTTTTCCCATATAGATTATTACAAAATATTGAGTATAGTTCCCTGTGCTATATAGTAGATCCTTGTTGTTTATCTATTTTATATATAGTAGTGTGTATATGTTACTCCCAAATTCCTAATTTATCCCTACTTCCCACCTTTCCTCTTTGGTAAACATGTTTGTTTTCTATGTCTGTAAGTTTACTTCTGTTTTGTTAATGAGTTCATTTGTATCATTTTTTTTTGATTCCACATATAAGTGGTATCATATGATATTTATCTTTCTCTGTCTGACTTACTTCACTTAGTATGATAACTTCTAGGGCCATCCATGTTGCTGCAAATGGCATTATTTCATTTCTTTTTATGGCTGAATAATATTCCATTGTATGCATATATATATACCACATTGAAGCCCATTGATTTTTTTGTTTTTTGTTTTTGCTTTTTGGGTTTTTTTTTTTTTTGCTTTTTTTAAACATCTTTATTGGAGTATAATTGCTTTACAATGTTGTTAGTTTCTGTTGTATAACAAAGTGAATCAGCTATATGTATACATATATCCCCGTATCCCCTCCCTCTTGTGTCTTCCTCCCACCCTCCCTACCCCACCCCTCTAGGTGGTCACAAAGCACCAAGCTGATCTCCCTGTGCGATGCAGCTGCTTCCCACTAGCTATCTGTTTTACATTTGGTAGTGTACGTATGTCAATGCTACTCTCTCACTTCGTCTCAGCTTACCCCTCCCCCTCCCCATGTCCTCAAGTCCATTCTCTACGTCTGCCTCTTTATACCTGTCCTGCCCCTAAGCTCTTCAGAACTTTTTTTTTTTTAGATTCTATATATATGTGTTAGCATACAGTATTCAGTTTTCTCTTTCTGACTTATGTCACTCTGTATGATACTCTCTAGGTCCATCCACCTCACTACAAATAACTCAATTTAGTTTCTTTTTATGGCTGAGTACTATTCCATTGTACATATGTGCCACATCTTCTTTATCCATTCATCTGTCGATGGACACTTAGGTTGCTTCCATGTCCTGGCTATTGTAAATAGAGCTGCAATGAACAGTGTGGTACTTGACTCTTTTTGAATTATGGTTTTCTCAGGGTATATGCCCAGTAGTGGGATTGCTGGGTCATATGGTAGTTTTATTTTTAGTTTTTTAAGGAACCTCCATACCATCTTGTTTATGTTTCCTTTGCTGTGCAAAAGCTTTTAAGCTTCATTAGGTCCCATTTGTTTATTTTTCTTTTTATTTCCATTTCTCTAGGAGTTGGGTCAAAAAGGATCTTGCTGTGAATTATATGAAAGAGTGTTCTTCCTGTGCTTTCCTCTAAGAATTTTATAGTGCCTGGCCTTACATTTAGGTCTTTAATCCATTTTGAGTTTAAGTTTGTGTATGGTGTTAGGAAGTGTTCTAATTTCATTCTTTTATGTGTAGATGTCCAGTTTTCCCAGCACCATTTATTGAAGAGGCTGTCTTTTCTCCATTGTATATTCTTGCCTCCTTTATCAAAGATAAGGTGACCATATGGGTGTGGGTTTATCTCTGGGCTTTCTATCCTGTTCCATTGATCTATATTTCTTTTTCTTTTTGTTTTTGTGCCAGTACCACACTGTCTTGATTACTGTAGCTTTGTAGTATAGTCAGAAGTCAGGGAGCCTGATTTCTCCAGCTCTGTTTTTTTTTCCTAAAGATTGCTTTGGCTCTTCTGGGCCTTTTGTGTTTCCATACAAATTGTGAAATATTTTGTTCTAATTCTGTGAAAAATGCCATTGGTAGTTTGATAAGGATTGCATTGAATCTGTAGATTGCTTTGGGTAGTATAGTCATTGTCACAATGTTGAGTCTTCCAATCCAAGAACATGGTATATCTCTCCATCTGTTTGTATCATCTTTAATTTCTTTCATCAGTGTCTTATAGTTTTCTGCATACAGGTCTTTTGTCTCCTTAGGTAGGTTTATTCCTAGGTATTTTATTCTTTTTGTTGCAGTGGTAAATGGGAGTGTTTCCTTAATTTCTCTTTCAGATTTTTCATCATTAGTGTATAAGAATGCAAGAGATTTCTGGGCGTTAATTTTATCTCCTGCTACTTTACCAAATTCATTGATTAGCTCTAGTAGTTTTCTGGTAGCATCTTTAGGATTCTCTATGTATAGTATCATGTCATCTGCAAACAGTGACAGATTTACTTCTTCTTTTCCGATTTGGATTCCTTTTATTTCTTTTTCTTCTCTGATTGCTGTGGCTAAAACTACCAAAACTATGTTGAATAATAGTGGTGAGAGTGGGCATCCTTGTCTTGTTCCTGATTTTAGAGGAAATGGTTTCAGTTTTTCACCACTGAGAAGGATGTTGGCTGTGGGTTTGTCATATAGGGCCTTTATTATGTTGAGGTAAGTTCCCTCTATTCCTACTTCCTGGAGAGTTTTTATCATAAATGCGTGTTGAATTTTGTCAAAAGCTTTTTCTGCATCTATTGAGATTATCATATGGTTTTTATCCTTCAGTTTGTTAATATGGTGTAGCACATTGATTGATTTGCATATATTGAAGAATCCTTGCATTGCTGGGATAAACCCCACTTGATCATGGTGTATGATCCTTTTAATGTGCTGTTGGATTCTGTTTGCTAGTATTTTGTTGAGGATTTTTGCATCTACGTTCAACAGTGATATTGGTCGGTAGTTTTCTTTTTTTGTGATATCTTTGTCTGGTTTTGGTATCAGGGTGATGGTGACCTCGTTGAATGAGTTTGGGAGTGTTCCTCCCTCTGCTATATTTTGGAAGAGTTTGAGAAGGATAGGTGTAAGCTCTTCTCTAAATGTTTGATGGAATTCGCCTGTGCAGCCATCTGGTCCTGGGCTTTTGTTTGTTGGAAGACTTTTAATCACAGTTTCAATTTCAGTGCTTGTGATTGGTCTGTTTATATTTTCTGTTTCTTCCTGGTTCAGTCTCAGAATGTTGTGCTTTTCTGAGAATTTGTCCATTTCTTCCAGGTTGTCTATTTTATTGGCATATAGTTGCTTGTAGTAATCTCTCATGATCCTTTGTATTTCTGCAGTGTCAGTTGTTACCTCTCCTTTTTCATTTCTAATTCTACTGATTTGAGTCTTCTCTCATTTTTTCTTGATGAGTCTAAGCCGAGTTTTTTAACCTAATCTGAGCTATATGCTCTCTGTATCCCTGCCACACAGTCATCATCCTGAGACCATCATCCTGAAAATTCCTTGCACTTCTCTCCTAGGCGGGATTCTCACTCCCCAAATCTAGTGTCTTCAGCTGATCCTATCTCCCATGTTGGAAGAGCCCATCCTCCAGTGGCTTTCCTGAAATGGTGCATGAAAGGTAAATTGAGACCTGAATGCTAAAAAATGTTTTTATTCTACTCACAGTTTTTTGAAAATTTGGCTAAGTATAGGAACTCAGATTGGAAAACATTTTGCTCTATTGTCTTTTAGTTTATACTTTTGCTGTTGACAGGTTCTGAGTCCATTCGGATTTTTGATCCTTTCTATATGACCCATTTCTCACATCCAGAAGTTTTTAAGTACTCACTCTGTCCCCAGGGTTTTGAAATTTTGTAATAATACAACTTTATATAAGCCTTGTTGTTACCATTGTTGTGTTTCTTTCACTGAAATGGAGTTCTCTTAAGGGCCCTTCCAACTTTGAAACATATGTCCCATGGCAAAAGGAAATTGTTTTGAATTTCTTCTTTGGTCATTTTCTCATCTGTGATTTTTCTGTTCTCTTTCTGAAGAGCCTTTTCTTTGGATATTGGATTTCTTGGCCTGCTCCTCTAATTATGTTACCTTTCCTCCTATTTTCTTCTCTGTTTTCCATTCTTTGCCAATTTGTGCTACTGTTTTATCTTTCAAACCTGCTATTGAATTTTTCATTTCTGCTTTCATAGTAATTTCCAAGAACTCTTTTCTTCCTTCTCTCTGAATGTTTCCTTTTTATTAGCTTTCTGTTCTTGTTTCATGAACACAAACCTTCCTTATCTCTTTGAGAATATTTATTCACACGGTTTTACTTTTGTTGTTCAATTTCCTTTGGCCCACTCTGCATCATCTCTCTGTTCTATACTTCCTGCTTTCTATATCTTTATTTTGATCTTCATATTTCACAGGAGACATTTTCCTCAAACGTCTGGTGATGCACAGGTATCTTCTCCTATTCAAGAGGGAGCCACTAAAAAGCTGATAGGAAGCCCTGCGTGCTTGGCTGTGCTTGTCCAGGGCCAGAAGAGCTCCCACTTGTCGATGCCTGTGCATCTTTTCTCTTCAGCATCTTGTTCTCCTCTCATCTCTGGTTAGGAGAGAAAATCCTGACTGCCAGTGTTCTTGGAGTTGGTGTCAGAGGCATTGGGCCTTAGTAACTAATACAGTTTTTCTCCTTGCCTCCGTCATATTCCTGAAGTGCTAACATACAGAGCCTGGAATCCTTCCCTTTTTAACTATGTGGGGCCTGGACAGGGGTTGGGCTTCTAACTGCTTCTTGAGTCAAACATGTTTTAACACCAGCTGCACCCACCTTCAGTGTCCTTAATTCTGAAGATCTTCAGGATTCTGTGAAAGGAATGAGACAGTTTCTTCATTTACTTCCCCTACACTCATACCCTCTGCAGGCTTTCACTGTTCAGCTTTCTCTGGACTACTGGGTCAGTTACCAGTTGTGTATCAGCTTTCCAGCTTCCCATATTTGGTTAACATCTCTCTGCAATGCCTTTACCCTGTTTTATCCTGTAAGTGTCATTTTGGGGGACATTAGGGACATAGCATAACTAGAAGTCCCTCTGCCTTTTGAATTAAGTACAGACTTCCCACTCTGGTCTCCCCAGTTCTCCAAAATACCTCCAGCCAGCTTGTCCAGGCCCATCACCACTGCTGCCCCATCATGCATCCCTAGCTTCTGCTTTGGTTCTTTATGCTCCCTAAACACACTTGCCCCATTTTTTAAGGCGCATCTTCTCTGCTGCCTCCTCAGCAAACCTTCCCTGATTCCACAAACAGAAATGGGTTTCCATTGCTACAAAACCGAGGGACACAGCTATCAAGAACTAATGTCATGCTGGGCTCCCTGAGTAGCTTATCTCATTTGTTTAAAAAATAAAAAGGAGTAATTTCTCAAGATCAGTGATATTGTTCCTCTAAAAATAAATCTTAAGGGTTCCACATTAAGATAGAAAACGAAGAGTTGAAAAATATATTCTTGAGGGCACATTTCCAATCACAAAGAGGTTACAATTCTAGTAAGTTAGCTAGAGGCTCACACACACACACACGTGCACAGGAGACAGAGGGGAAAAGAAATTGTAGGAAAATAAATCTTTGTAGGATCAAAGTTTTAAATATGCTCCTCACTTATGTTATGAGTTTCAAAGGTTTACAAAGGCCTTTTGAACAATAATTAACAGTTTAACCATTGTTTAGAGTTTTTCTACTGCTCTGTATACTTTTATACGGAAGGTTCTGCTCTAGAGGTTGGGTAAAATGAAGCTGAGTTTGGTTTTCCAACCTTGGCCTCTATATTCCGTGTTTCCATGTTCACTCATCTTAGCAGATGACTCCTTGCCTCCCACACAGGAGCACTGAGATGCAGGGAGCTGATGGAGGCTGCTTTGGAGGGTCTGTACTTCAGCTGCAGTATTTTGCTATGCTAAGTCACTGCACTGAAATAGGATCTACTCTCCACTGTATCCTAGTGGAGCGCTGACCAGGCCAAAGCTATAGACAGACTTTATCTGCAAGCCTTAAATCAACTCTTGTGGCCAGTGACCAGAGCCCAAGCTGGTGACTGTGCAAACCTACCTTGACGGTAGGGGGCAGGGCAGGGGGTAGAAAGCTCAGTTCCTAGGGCCACTCATTGAAGTCATTTAGAAAACAAAGACTAATAGACCCTAATGAACCCCTGAACACTGAAGCAAACTGGGTTTAGGTTTTTTTTAGTGATGGCTAATTCTATAAGCCTATTTGTTTAGACATGACTAAACAAAGGTACACTATGAAAAAATCAGAAAAGGAAAAATCAGAAAATATCTTTTAAAAGTAGACCGGGGCTTCCCTGGTGGCGCAGTGGTTGAGAGTCTGCCTGCCAATGCAGGGGACACGGGTTCGAGCCCTTGTCTGGGAAGATCCCACATGCCACGGAGCAACTGGGCCCGTGAGCCACAATTACTGAGCCTGCGCGTCTGGAGCCTGTGCTCCGCAACAAGAGAGGCCGCGATAGTGAGAGGCCCGCGCACCGCGATGAAGAGTGGCCCCCGCTCGCCGCAACTAGAGAAAGCCCTCACACAGAAAAACGAAGACCCAACACAGCCATAAATAAATAAATAAATAAATAAATAAATAAATAAATAAATAAATAAATAAAAAAGTAGACCGATGGGGCTTCCCTGGTGGCGCAGTGGTTGAGAATCTGCCTGCCAATGCAGGGGACACGGGTTCGAGCCCTGGTCTGGGAAGATCCCACATGCCACGGAGCAACTGGGCCCGTGAGCCACAATTACTGAGCCTGCGCGTCTGGAGCCTGTGCTCCGCAACAAGAGAGGCCGCGATGGTGAGAGGCCCGCGCACCGCGATGAAGAGTGGTCCCCACTTGCCGCAACTAGAGAAAGCCCTCACACAGAAACAAAGACTCAACACAGTCATAAATAATAAATAAATAAAAGAACGTGAATTTCTTTAAAAAAAAAAATATTTGCATCTAGAAAAGTAGAATTTCATTTTTCTAACTCAAGTGGGTGATGTGTGCTCTTCTCATTAATCTACACTTGGTGACCTTTCTGAATTTTCCACTTGCCTCTGGAGAAACTTGCCCTCAGTGTGTCTGCTGCTCAACACAACCAAGGATGGTTATAATACACCAGATACTGTGAATTATAGTTCCTTCCAAGATCCTCTCTGTAGTTTGACCTTATTATTTTTCTTCAACAGAACACACAAGCAGAATTATCAGAAGAGGGAGGTAATAAGCATTAGAAAACAATGAAGAATGAACCTGTCTTTCCTTGCTGTTGAGGCCATGTGATGAGCAAAATTTTCAAAGTGCCATCTATTGTATAACACAGATTTTAGGGAAAAATTAGATTATGCAGATAAAAAATTCTTTTGAGGTTTTCATACTGGTCTCACAAAATTTAAAGTGAGCACTGCAGGTCTTCTTATCAATCCTTAAATATTATTAACATATTCCCTGAATCACTACATCATCATCATATATGCAGATTATTGAATCACTGACTTGGGTATAATTCTCACCAATTTCCTTAGGAGTACAGTGATGGAATCATGAATCTGGGAGGGATCCAAGATAGCCCAAATCCTTTCTTTTATTATTGATGTATATGAGTAAGTTTGGTAGGTAGGTAGGTGGGTAGAACAGTAGGTAAATAAGTGATAGTTAACTCCTCTAGTTTCACAGTGGATTTGACGCTTTGAGGCAGGTCAGCTCCGTCCATACTGGCAAATATCCCCAGGTATTAATCCAGAAATTAAAATTGGTAACTATCCAAAACCAAAGTTTCTATAAATAAATAGAAAAGCCTTTTAAGTGGGGTGCACGTCATTCCCTTCAGTCTCACACCCAATCACTTCTGACATTTACAATATCTACCTGACTTATGAAGTCAACTGCATTTTTCACCACCAATTTAAACTCTAAATCAGCTCTGTCTAATAGAAGTTTTTGTCATGAGGGAAATTTTCAACATCTATGTTGTTCAATTAGATAGCCACTAGCCACATGTGGCTATTTAAATTAGTTAAAATTAAATAAAATAAAAAACTTCAGTTCCTCTCTCACACCAGCCACATTTCCAGTGTTCAACAGCCACAGGTGGCCAGGGGCTAATGTTTTGGACAGCACAGATGTAGAACATTTCCATCATTACAGAAAGTTCCATTTGACAGTGCTGTCCTAACCTATCAAAAACACTTTAAAAACATTCTGAAGCAGAGGTGCTACCTGTGTTTTATTATAAATGTTTTTCCATATTAAAATTTCTTTCTTCATCAACTATATATGTATACACACACGTACACACACACACACATTCTAAACTCTAATAACATATTTGAAAATCACGTTTTATTTCACAAAGAGCTTTTCCAACCACAATATTACTTTATCTCCACAAGAACTTATGGTCAGACAAGATTAGTGTGTTCAGGGTACTACAAAATAGATAGTAGTATCTCATTTCACAATTGAGAAAACTAAGCCCCAAGGAGGTTAAATGACTTATCTATAGTTATAGAGCTAGAAGTTGGAGGGGTCAAGATTTAAGCAAAGATTTTCTAATTCCAAATCCAAATCTCAGTTTAATAAGTCACAAATTCATGCTGTTCATTCATTTATTCATCAACATTCATTACCTACTCTGAACCAGCCGCTATGCAGATTCTAGAATACCAAGGTTAGTAAGACATGTTCCTATTCTCAAGGAGCTCACGGTATAGTGGACAAGACAGACCAGTAAAACTGGCAGTTAAAATCCCCATGGACTTGAGCAACAGCAGTGGAAGAAGGAGATGCTATAGGAACACACAGAGGAGCACTTTCCCTGGTTGTAGTCAGGGGAGGGAGGAGGCATCAGAAGAAACTCTCTAGAGGAAACATCTAAGCTGAGAACAGAAGAAAGAGCAGATGTTGATTAGATGAAGAGTGAAGAGTGTCCTGGAAAAGAAAGCAGCACATTCCAGGGACTAGGGGCAGGAGTGCACAGGACAAATTCACAGAACTTGCATGATAAAGTCAGATATTCTCATGTACTCTGATTTAATTTCTTCCCTTCATCTCATTCTTCTCTTCCAGTTCCTAGTGTGTTTAATCCACAGGTCAAGTTTTCTTTTTCCTGATTCTTCCCAAATGCAACTCCTTTTCCCACTGTATCCAAGGTTGCCCAACTCATGATCCCTCTATTGCCCCTGCTGCCTTCACTCTTTTTAACCCTTGAGTTCTCAATGACAACGTAGACTTCTGGCACTCTCTTCCCCATAATCTTTGCCAGCTGATCTCAAAAGTCTTCCCTAACACATATACACACAAATATTTGTGCATGTGCATAACCACACTCCCCAGAGAGAACACATAGTGTGCTGCATGTTCCTGTATGTATTATTAGATCAATCAGCAATTATTTATTGAGTGCCCACCATGTGCCAGGCACTCACTGTTCTAGGCACAAAACACAGTCCCTGCCTTCTTGGAGTACATATTCCAATTAGGGAGCACACAATAAAGGAAGAAATAAATATAGATGCCAGAAGGTGACACATTACACATATTCGTGCACATTAGTACATAAACGAGGTCATACCATACATGATTCTCTAAGTTGCTCTTTTTCACTCTACTGTATATCAAGTGTGCCTTTACTCTTCAATACATATTGATCTTTGTGATCTTTTTTGATTGCCAAGGCAACCTTGAGCAGCATGCAGAAGCAGCCTTTTCCTCCCTTTATTGTGACTCTTTCTGGCAGAAGGCTTAGGCCCCTGCTTCCACACTACACATCGTTGCCTGGCTCCACTTTGAACCCAGGTGACCTTGTGAGCCACTTCCAGAGCACATCTTGGTCTCTTCCATATCCCAGGCTTGTTTGTCCCTGGGGGATGCACTTGGCAAGGGGCAATGTACCCTCTGTCCTCGGTGCCCAGCCTATAGCGATCAGGAGGACCATAACACCTTAGACTATCTTTTAGTCACATCTAAGCGAGTCCACACTCATCTGTCCAATCAGGGATCACAGGGTGTCCAGTCTGTGCTTGTTCTTTTGACTCCCTCTCTCTGGATACACCATGAGGACATTGCAATTTCCCTTCTGAGTTAAACAGTGTTTCCTTGTTGTTTGTAAACTAATTCAAACACCTACAAATAAGCTTCTTTTGTTTTTCCTAAAGGATTGATAATGAAAGTTTACAACCCAGGGCCCTCCCCAGACTGCACTTCATATGGCACATGCTCCTGGAGACAAACATTTACTTTGCTGTCAGACTGAGCCAAGTCCCCATTAAAGGCTCTACCTTCTCCCAGCTTGGTGACCTGGGGCAGGTTCCTCTATGGTTACTCTCCCACGTGTGATCCACCTTCTAGCTACTCCAAACCACTGGCATCCTGAACATTCCTTGCTTCCTCTCACCCGTAAGTCTGTACACATTGTTGGTCCATCTACCTGAAATGATAACAATAATGCCCATCACTTATTGTACACCTGCTATGTGCCAGTCCCTATGTCAGCCACTTTGTAAACATTATCTCACTTGATCCTCAGAAAAACCCTTGAGATAGAATAATTGTCTATTTCTTGGAACCCAAGAATGAATCTATTTTCTTTCTTTCTTCTTCTTATACTTTTATTAAGGTACATTAACATACCACAAAATTCATGCATTTTTTAAAAGTGAGCAATCTAATCACTTTTAGTAAACTTACAGAGTTCAGCAATCATCACTACAATTTTAGAACATCTCCATCACCCCAATAAAAGATCCTTCAAGCCCATTTGCCATCACTCCCTATTCCCAAACTCCACCTCAGGCAACCACTAATCTATTTTCTATCTCTATAGAATTTTCTTTCTCGACATTTCAAATAAATGGAATCACCCAATATGTGGTCTTTTGTGTCTGGCTTCTTTCATGTAGGATAATGTTTTTTAGGTTCACCCCTATTGGAGAACGTATCAGAACTCTATTCCTTATTAGTACTGCATAGGATTCCATTCTATGAATATACCACATTTTGTTCATCTGTTCTCTGGCTGATAGACATTTTGATTGTTTCCAGTCTTTGCTACTGTGAATAATGCTGCATATGTGTTTTTTTTGTGGACATGTGATAGACTGAAATTATTGCTCCCAATACTTCATTCCCCACCAGTAAGATAATACTTCCACATCCTTTGCCATGTAATCTTGTAGTGTCTCCCCCTGTGAGCAGAGTATAATTCTTCCCCATTAATGGTGGACTTGGCCATATGAGTTATTTTGACCAATGGATTGTTTGCAGAAATGATAGTATGGGGACTTCCCTGGTGGCACAGTGGTTAAGAATCTGCCTGCCAATGCAGGGGACACAGGTTTAAGCCCTGGTCCAGGAAGATCCCCCATGCTGTGGAGCAACTAAGCCCGTGCACCACAACTACTGAGCCTGCACTCTAGAGCCCGTGAGCCACAACTACTGAGCACGTGTGCCACAACTACTGAAGCCTGCGTGCGCAGAGCCCGTGCTCCACAACAAGAGAAACCACTGCAATGAGAAGCCCACACACCACAACGAAGAGTAGCCCCCACTAGCTGAAATTACAGAAAGCCCGTGTGCAGCAACGAAGTCCCAAAGCAGCTAGAAAGCAAGAAAGCAAGCAAGCAAGCAAGCAAGCAAGCAAGCAAGCAAGAAAGAAAGAATAGTATGACAGCTTCAAGATGAGGTCCTAAGTGACATGACAAGTGTGCACTCATCCCTCTTGAGGTCTGTCATCTGCCATGAGGAGAATATGCCCCAGGTACCTTCTGGCTCCTAAATGAGAAGACATGTGGAACAGACCTGAACCCAATCTATTGAACCCAATAGCCTCTGACAATAAACCCAGCTAATCTCACCTGAGCCCAGCATTGGCCCCACCAATTGCAGACCTATGAATGAGAACACTGTATATTACCTGTTGTAAGCCACTGACTTTGGGGAATGGTTTATTATGCAACATTATTTCAGCAATAGCTGACTAATACATCTAACTCTCTTCCCAATCCCTAATCCAAATTACTTACCATTACATGTCCCTATACCACACACTATATATGTATAATATATGATAGATTTTGCAATATTCTGTTGAATTATTCTTTACTTCCATTTCTGTGGTAATTTCCATGATTAACATGAAATTCCAAGGGACTATCTTTTATAGTAGAATCATTAAAGTATAGTTCTTAGTATGTGGTAAGCACACAGAGACGTTTCTTAAAATGTTTTTGGTATATACAGCTTTTTCCTGGCACCAAGAAAATCATCTCCAACCAACAATGAGCATTATCTTATGAACAAAATTAATTCTCATTTTTATTTTCTCTTCTCTACCTTCTCTTACCTCTATTTTCCTTAATAATTTTAATCATCTCTTTTACATCCATTCTCTCTGGATCCTCATAATAACCCAGTTTTATTCCCAATTTATAGATCATGATGAGAGAGTAAGTGACCTTCTCAAGGTCACAGAGCTAGGAAGGAGACCTAGGAGACCGCCTAGGTCTGACCATAGGCCCAGTACGCTGCCCACCACCAGGTGCCTCTGGTCATTTCTCTCCTGAGTCTTTATTATACATGTGTTTTGCCTTTTCTGCTCTCCCAGGCAGTCCATCTGTCAGCGGGAATCACAGACATATGCTCTTCCTGTTTCCTTTCTGATAAACTCTGATTTTGTTTCTATATTACTGGGCAGCCAACTTCCTGAATCTTCTACTATATGACAGCAAAGGCTGATGTTGGCATGTTTTCTGTTTTTCATACCCTTGCTTTAAACACATAGTTCTTTTCTTATATAGAACCTGGTGCTACTTCTGTTTTGTTTTGGATTTTTTTCAGATGTTTTTAATGTGAAATCATCTATAAGACTTATCTACTTGACCAAGTTATTCTATTGATATTTCCTGCAGCCTCTACAAACAATTTTTAATAACTTCATCTACTCATCCATAAATTTCTCCTTTATGAGTATGGCTCTCCTTTGACATTTCTTTGTGTATAATGTGTATAATATTCTTTGTGTATAATGTTCTTGGGTATTTTTTTATGCCTTTTCCTTTTCCCTGACACTTCCCTTTCAAAGATTAACACTCATAACATTTTCTGTACCTGTGTATGAGTTATTTCAAAACAAGAACAAAGAACACTGCTCCATTCTGTATATGCTGTCATTTGCTTACTTGTTTGAGAATTCAAGGAGTTCACATCTCCTGAAATAAGTTTAAATTGATAAAATCTGGGTCAGTTGAGAGAGGATAATAAAGTCACTTTTCCCCTCCAATTATAGCTCTCTTCAGAATGAAATAAAAATGTGTTGAATGTTAAGAGTAAAAGAAGCCAGGATGATGGCAAAAGATGGTAAGAAGCACTCTTTGGAACAACTCAAAAGCTGTCTTAGCAGGGGAGAAACAAACAGAGAAGACAGATGGTTGATTTGATAATATTTAAGGCAACCATCAATATTAATTCCTACTGACCTATCTGCAGCTTTTATTCATCTCTCCATTCAACACATATTTATTGATATTCTACTATGTGTTAGCAATTATCAAGGTGCCTAACCTGTAAATTGGCATTCAATAAATATCCAATGAACTGGAGTGAATTGCTTAAACAATGAGAATGGAGATAAATACTATAATGAAGATAGTATGGTCTCTTGAGCTTACACTCTGTAGGATTAAGAAGAGGCTTAATATTTATTGGAGAATGAATTACGTACTGGAAAAGTTTAACCTAATTGCCCAATTTATCCTAATAGTTCATACTTTAAAATAAGAAAAGTAGAGACATACGTCACTTAGGACTACACTGGGTGAAGTAGCAGTAAATCCAATCAACAATGACCTAAATAAATAGAAATTTATTTTTCTCACATAACAAGAAAGCAGATGAATTTCTGGAGATGATACAATAGGTACAAATTTCAGGATCTACATTTCTATGGCTCTTTTGTTCTTTCTTTTCTTCTTATAGTCTCATGGTAACAAGACGGTTGCTGTATCTCCACATATCACATCCATATTCAATACATGAATAAAGTGATAAGGAGAAGAATGGTGCTATATATTTCTGTCCCATTTAATAGTAGAGAAAAACCAGATTTAACAGCATACTAAATGCTTCCTATGCATCATCTCATTAAACTGTCTTCTTGTTGGAATACATTTTTCAAGGATAAGGATCTGTGGTAGTAAAATTTCCAAGTCCTTATTATCTGAAAATTTACTTATTTAACATGCATACTTGAATTACAGTTGAGCTGGGTATAAAAATAAGTTCAAAATTATTTTCCATCAGGGTTTCAAAGATATTTCTCCGTTGTCTTCTTGAATTAAATGTTTTGAATAGAAGTCTGGTGTCACTCAAATGATTACTTCATTGTAGTTAATCTGCCTTTTGTAATTGCTATCTTTTTCATAATTTTTGTTTTTTCATTGAAGTATAGTTGATTTACAATGTTTCAGGTGTACAGCAAAGTGATTCAGTTATACATATGTATATATATATTCTTTTTCAGATTATTTTCCATTATAGGTTATTAGAAGATATTGAATATAGTTCCCTGTGCTATACAGTAGGTCCTTGTTGTTTATCTATTTTATACATAGTAGTTTGTATCTGCTAATCCCAAAGTCCGAATTTATCCCTCCCCTACTCACTTTCCCCTTTGGTAACCATAAGTTTGTTTTCTATGTCTGTGAGTCTGTCTCTGTTTTGTAAATAAGTTCATTTGTATCATATTTTAGATTCTACATATAAGTGATATCATATGGTATTTGTCTTTCTCTGACGTACTTCACTTAGTATGATAATCTCTGGGTCCATCCACGTTACTACAAATGACATTATTTCATTCTTTATGTGGCTGAGTAATATTCCATTTTATATATATATATATATATATATATATATATATATATATACATATATATATATATATACATATATATATATACACACACATATATATACACACATATGTATGTATATATATATACCACATGGCTGAGTAATATTCCATTTTATATATATATATATGTATATATATATATACATCTTAATTTAATCATCTGTTGGACATTTAGGTTGCTTCCATGTCTTGGCTATTGTAAATAGTGCTGCTATGAACATTGGGGTGCATGTATCTTTTCAAATTTGAGTTTTCTCTGGATACATGCCCAGGAGTGGGATTGCTAGATGATATGGTAGTTCTATTTTTAGTTTTTAAAGGAACCTCCATATTGTTCTCCATTGTGTCTGCACCAATTTACATTCCCATAAATAGTATAAGAGGGTTCCCTTTTCTCCTGTCTCCAACGTTTGTTATTTGTAGACTTTTTAATGGTGGCCATTCTGACCAGTGTGAGCGGATACCTGATTGTAGTTTTGACTTGTATTTCTCTAATGTAATTGTTATCTTTTAAATTTTGTTTTTTCTTAATGTTCTGAAGTTTCATGAAACATCTCTAAGTATGGGTTATTTATCCTGTTCTGCACTTGTGGTCTCTATAAATCTGAAAACTATGACCATCTCAGGTGTTGGAAATTTTTCAGTTATCATTTTTTCAGATATTTCCTTTCTTCCATTCTCTTCATTTTCTCTTCCTGATACTCTTATCACAATGTTTGGGTTTCTTTATCTATTTCCATTTTTCCTTTACTTTTTTCCATACTTTCGTCAGAGTAAGACGAGACATTCAGTTTAGTTAAAAGCAAAACTGAAATTTACTTGACTAAAAGAAAGATCAAACATATATAGATTGATTACCAGAAAAAAAAGGTGATACACGGTTTATAAAATAAAAAGTAAACACATTTCGTGGAAAAGTGAGACTCATTTTTATGTCCTTGGTAGATGTTTGAATAAAGTTGTGTGCTCTAGAGCACACTGACATTGTAGTCAGGGAGATAGCTCAAGTTACTTATGGATTTTCCACAAAATATTGTGATCTCACCCACGGAATACTTGTGGGATGCTCATCTGTGGGCAGCAGCTGCTGTTGTCCTTCTGAGAGCTTCTCCACCTCAGTAAGGCTGGGACTGCACCATTTCCCTCATTATTATACTTTACTTTTCATCTCTTGTTCTATTTGAGTACCATTCTGGGAGAATTTCTCAGCTTAACTGTTTGGCTCACTGATTCACTCTTCAGCTGGTTCAATGTGCTATTCAAACCATAAATTGAGGATTTTTTTTTTTTTAGTAGCTATAAGTAGATAGGTAGATTAGATAGATTCATGTGACTGGCCAGTTGATGTTTGCTATCAGCTAGGAACTCAGCCTGTGCTGATAATCAGGGGCTTTGGTTTCTCTTCATGTGGGGTGCTGGGGCTTCCTCATGGAGTGGTTCAGTTCCAAGAGCAAATGTCCAGAGAGATCCAGGTGGAAACCGTATTACCTTTTATGATTTAGCCTTGGAAGTACCATAACCACTTCTGCTGTAGCCATAAACCTCCCCAAATTTAAGGGATGAGAACATAGATTCCATTTCTCAATAAGAAATGTGTCCAAGTCATATTATAAGAAGAAAATCTGGAATGGGAGTTGTAGGGATGGCAAATTAAGAAAGTACAATCTGTCACATTGTCTCTTTTTTGATGGTGACCTTCCTGAGTTACTGGTCAGTTTTTTTGTGGGTCACTTATATAGCCTGTCCTCTCTTGATGGGAAAGACTCATGACAGTGGCAGCTTCAGACTCATAGAGAAGATGCTACAAAAGCCAAGAGACCACCTGAGTCCTTAGCAGCAGTATGGTGGCCTCTGCTTACTGATCTGGTTCCTGTTCTGCTTTTTCTATTAAGGACTCTTCATTTCCACTACACAGACAGTCCCCTTTGTTGTTTTATGGCTTAGCTATGTATTTCTTTTTATTATCATTTTGGTGATTTGGTGTATGTGTGGAGATTTTAGCATTTCCTCAACCCATCATACTGAACGTAATTTCCTCAGGTTGGAACTTTTATTGTCCACATTTTATAGTTAAAGAATGTGAAACTCAGAATGGTTAAGCAACTTGCCTAAGCTTGAGAGACTGAAATGAGTTTGACTCCAAAGTTACTATGCTCTACTCTACATGAAAGTTCTTGTTCATGTCCAAAGTATTATTATGGATAAATGAGACAGATTTCATCAACCATAAATATAAATCCATCCAACTCTCTTGTAATCAAACTTCATATATGAAGTATTTTAGTATCATCAGTAGAAATGGCTTATGAAACTTTGATAGCTTGAATCCAGTGGCTTCTTATCCTATGATTTCAAAAGATGTATCTCACCATTTTAGATAACAGATTCTTTACTAGGAAAAAATATGTATGATTTTATAACTTGTAATGGGCACGTACTAGGTAGCAGAATCATAAGTAACTTTCAATATAATATTTTATAATAAACCTAAAATTTTCTGCTTAAACCAGAAGCAATTAATTTTTTAATTCTCCTTTTAATAAGATTTCTAGTGACTCATAGGCTTCCTTCCCTCAAGCCTGTGAGTATGGATTCGCTCAGGATAGTAAACCAGAACCAACCCTCAGGGAGTTGGACCATCACAGCTGCCCCAATAGGCATCATATCTGTATCATTATTATTTCAGGAAAACTAACTTACTTAAAACATGTTGTTTAAATATAAATTATACATCAATTTTCACTGAAACTCCTCGGTGGACTCTTCTTCACTTTCACACCCTCTGAGTCATTTCTATTTCACTTCTTTGCCCATTCTCACCACCTTTCAACCCAACATGAAAGTCTTGACTAAGCTCTCAATATGCTGCTGAGCAGTGGTTCCGACATGTGGAGCAGTATAACTGCCAACAAAGCACAAGAAAAATATCACACACAAAAATATCGGGTATATACATGAGAGTTGATAACTGTTTATTTTGCCGAGTATATCAAAATTAAAAAAAAGAAAAACAGCTACTACCTACTATCATTTCCTAACCAAGGACATGTATACTTTTAAAGATTAGGAAAAACATAATCTCACACTTTAAATTTTCTTTTTTTTCCTTTTTTTTTCTTTTCCATTATTGTTTATCACAGGATATTGAATATAGTTCCCTGTGCTATAATACAGTAGGACCTTGTTCTTTATCCATTCTATATATAATAGTTTGCATCTGCTAATCCCAAACTCCTAATCTATCCATCCCTCTTGGCAACCACAAGTCTGTTCTCTGTATCTGTGAGTCTGCTTCTGTTTCATAGGTAAGTTCATTTGTGTCATAGTTTAGATTCCACATATAAATGATATCATATGGTATTTGTCTTTCTCTTTCTGACTTACTTCCCTTAGTCATACTTTAAATTTTAAACATGAAAAATTCATTATATAACTTTTTTTCTTAGTTCCTTCATCTCCCCACAAGACAAAACTGGCTTGTGGTTTGGGAACTATTGCTCTAGGTAACATGAATAATTGTTTCTTCTCTTAATCTTGTTCCAGCATGATGTCACCCACAGCTGTGACTGGACATCAGCTGGCATATCATTTTCCCTTTTCTTCTTCATAGTATGCCTCCTGGAGGTGGACTTCCTGGTGCGTGGGTCTGCTGAGTACACCCACAGTGACTGATGGCAAGACAGCTTTTCCTCACTCCCCTGCAATGTACCACTTCCTCCACTCACCCATGAAATATGGGGAAACCAGCCATGCTGGTCAAAAGTAACTGCACAAAATTCTGCCTGCTTAGAATTCAATAACTCTATGTACTTTTGTGACTTGGGCAGGTACACTGTGCAACCAACAATCTCATCTATCCCAAAGGCTTGTTGGTGAGGTTTTGGGTAACTACTTGCTTCACATGTGCTTCTTAGTCACATGGGTAAAGATTTCACCACTATCCACAGAACATCCAAGGTCTTCTCACACTTTGGAACATAATCTCTGGGAATCCAGAAGGAAGGTTTTCTTTAATCCTCAATGCGCAAAAGACAATAGTCAAAGGAGAAGTGTCTGGGCCTTCTCAACAGAAGCATTCATTCCTGCTGGGTATCAGACACTGTGCTGGGGAACCACAAATAGGTTGCTATTGCAGAAAGGACACAGGCCATACACAAAGGAGTGTTGACTCAGTGTTACTTTCAAGGGAAACTGATCCCATTATTAGCTATTATTCCCAAAAGAGAGAGGTGAGTTCTAAACAGAGCACAGTATAAGAACTGTGGGAAGACACAGTATGTTGATCATAATTCCATTTATATGGAAACTTTACATTCTCAATAGATAATCCACCATTTCCAGTTGCAGGTGCTTCATTTTTACTGGATCCTATCATTAAATTCCATTAAGCTGGAGCAGTGTTCCCCAAAACATATTCCACTAGGCCAGACAACTGAAGAAAGAATTGCTCAGCCAAATAAATTCAGGAAAAGATTCATACAGCATTCTTCTCTTAAAGATTCACAAAGCCCAACGGTACATTAAAGGCCACAGAAAACTTGCAGTAAAGAAAACTTATTTCTACTTTTAACCTAAAGGTTCCTACAAAGAATTAGACACTTATTCCTTACTAATATCTGATGAAACTGGTGTTCACAAATCTAGACTAAGAACAAGATTTGTCATTTTCACCCAATCTGGAGATATTCTTAGTTCTGTTGGTCCATCCACATGGTGACAACAGATCAAACTTCCCTCCAGGTAGAATTAGAAGGTCTCAATATAGTCTGAGGAGCCATTAGTTTTTTGCTTTTCAGATGCTACAATTTTACTCATCAACCGAATTGGTAGCATGTGGCATGTAGCATCTCATGGCATCTTGTATATGATGTAACTACTCTTCAACTTGGATGGCAGGAGTGTGAACTACAAACTGTGTAAGCTCATGCAGCACCGACCGTGATCCTTTGCATATATTAGGTCTCAGAACAAATTTGTTGACTAGGGTATAACTGACTTGAATTTTCTACCAGGAATAGGTCACTCATCATCTTTGAGGCTAGATCTCCACTAAGTCTTTACAAAGGCTCCCTCTCATCCTTCTCATAAGAGCTCATTAAATTCAACAGCCAATTACTGAGTGACCATCAAGAGCCAACCTCTGCCCCAGCCAGTGTCCACTCTGCCCTCCTCTGCATAAGCCCTCTCCCTCTTATTGACAAAGGTAGCCTGGCAGTGTCCTTGATAATTCCTTCTTGTTTCTTCATCCTGAATACTCTCCCAGCCCTTGGAGGATCAGAAAGGGAGAAGAGGCTAACAAGAACCAAAAGAGGAAGGGTGCAAGAGGTTGAAAGATGTTCTAGACCAGCTGTTCCCAAGGCTTCAGAGGATACAGACCCCTTTCTAACATCCAAGTATTTCACAGACCTCAGTATGATTGGGGATATGCTTTGAGTACTTGTTGGCTGAGAAAACGTAGAACAGAAAGTTACACTGAATTCAGTAATACTTCGAAACAGGATGCTTTCAGCAGCAAGACACAGAAATCCAGATTCAAACTGGCTTTTCCAATCAGGATATATTGGGTTGGCCAAAAAGTTCGTTCGGGTTTTTTTCTGTAACATTTTACAGAAAAACCCAAATGAATTTTTTGGCCAACCCCATGTGTGTGTGTGTGTGTGTGTGTGTGTGTGTGTGTGTGTGTGTGTATATATATAACAGACCCAGGGTCTGGGTCATCATCATCAGACCCAGGGTCTTCCCATCAGACAACTCTGCATCTTCCCTGTGGGCTTCACCTCCAGGCCGGCAGCACAAGGGCTGTCACTCCAGCTGTCATGTTCAGACTCACATCAGAAAGGCAAGGAAGTCCATATCTTCCCATAGTTCGCTCACAGAAAGGAAAGTGTCCCCAGAAGCCTCCTAGAAAACTTTCCTTCAAGTTTCATTGGCTTCAATATATACACATGCCCACTCCTGGACCAGTAATGAACAGAGATTAGGATTAGACCAAAACAGATCAGGTTCCTTCTTGGAGCTGGGAGTGGGGTCAGCTCACCCTGGGTATCTGGCTGCAAGGGAAAGGGGGTGGATGCCTAGGGGAAAAATCAGGGTTCTGTTATGAAGAAGGGAGGAATACGTGTCAGGCAAGCAAACAATAGTGCCTCCCACATCCTTTTAAATGAATTTGTAGTTCACTAACATGCATTAGAAAAACAAGAGTAAATAAATATGTGTGGTAATATTATTTATTCATCTCCAAGCAAATGCATTTATGGATTCTGTGTTGTTAAAATATTGATACTTTCAGCCGCAAGTTCCATAATATTCAACTAAAAGTGATTTAAACAATTGTAGTTTACTTTTCTCACATAACAGAAATATCTGAGGTATTGATAGATCATTCCAGGCTTGGTCCAATGGCTTACCACTGTGAGGACTCTGGATCAGCTTCTCACTGATTCTATTGACTTTCTCCTCATAGTCACAACTTGGCTGCTGTTGCTTCACATACCTCATCCCCACAGGACACCAGGTAGGAAAGAGAAGAGAGGGGAGGGGAGGAAGAGGGAGAAGAGGAAGATAGGGAGTGAGGGTATTTCTCTTCAAGGGATTCTCTTAGTCTGGGCTTTTCTGAATGCAGAGCCTGAGACAAAGACTTGTGTGCAAGTAGTTGGTTAGGGAATGTGATTCTCTCACAAAGAATAGGAGTAAGGATACGGGCAGTGAAACAGGAATGGAGGGAAAGCCAATGCAGGGTGCACTATTGATGTGGCCACCACTCTGGGAGATGTGCTCAAACTACTGGGGCTTTCTGAGGAGCCTTTACAAAATGCATCTCATAATTGTCCACACAAGAGAAAAAAGGAGAAAGGGTTTATCACCTCTGACCTCCCAGTGGTTGAGGTTTGCCTCACAGGCATTAAGTTCCCCAACACCCCCAGGTTCTGCTTCCAGAGAACAGGGTTCCTGTGGACTTTCAAGGCTGCAGCAACAGAGAAGCCCCAGAACAGGAAATGAGAAGCACAGTGCCTGGGACCAGGTGAGGCCCCATCAGACAGCACCTGCGCAGTCAGGCACTGGCTGGCACAGAGCTGACTGCCTCAGCAGAGAGGCTGAGGGGCTTTTGAAGTGATGCACCAGAGGTGTCCAATGTAGTTTCTCTTTTCAGTAGGGCGGAAAATCATTCATGAAGCTCTTAAGTGATGTCTCATGGTCTCACTGTCCACGACTGGGTGTCATGGCCGCCCAAAAATGCAAAGGAGGCTATGAATGTATGTATTTGCCATTTTTAGTCTCTAGAAGAAAAAGTGGGCTTTGCCAGCAAGAAACAAGAGGGTGGGCTTTGTATTTCTTTCATTTTTTTTTAAAGGTCTTTATTGGAGTATACTTGCTTTACATTGTTGTGTTACTTGCTTGTGTTATAACAAAGTGAATCAGCTATACTTGTACATATATCCCCATATGCCCTCCCTCTTACGTCTCCCTCCCACCCTCCCTATCCCACCCCTCTAGGTGGTCACAAGCACCAAGCTGATCTCTCTGTGCTAAGCAGCTGTTTCCCACTAGTTATCTATTTTACGTTTGGTAGTGTATATATGTCAATGCCACTCCCTCACTTCGGCTCAGCTTACCCTTCCCCCTCTCCGAGTCCTCAAGTCCATTCTCTATGTCTGCGTCTTTAATCCTGTCTTGCCCATAGGCTCTTCAGACCCTTTTTCTTTTTAGATTCCATATATATGTGTTAGCATTTTGTATTTGTTTTTCTCTTTCTGATTTACTTCACTTTGTATGACACACTCTAGGTCCATCCACTTCATTACAAATAACTCAATTTCATTTCTTTTTATGGCTGAGTAATATTCCATTGTATATATGTGCCACATCTTCCTTATCCATTTATCTGTCAATGGACACTTAGGTTGCTTCCATGTCCTGGCTACTGTAAACAGTGCTGCAATGAACATTATGCTACATGAATCTTTCTGAATTATGGTTTTCTCAGGGTAAATGCCCAGTAGTAGGATTGCTGGGTCATATGGTAGTTCTATTTTTAGTTTTTGAAGGAACCTCCATACTGTTCTCCATAGTGGCTGTATCAATTTACATTCCCACCAACAGTGCAAGAGGATTCCCTTTTTTCCACACCCTCTCCAGCATTTATTGTTTGTAGATTTTTTTGATGATGCCCATTCTGATGGGTGTGAGGTGATACCTCATTGTAGTTTTGATTTGCATTTCTCTAATGATTAGTGATGTTGAGCATCCTTTCATGTGTTTGTTGGCAATCTGTATATCTTCTTCGGAGAAATGTCTACTTAAGTCTTCTGCCCATTTTTGAATCCGGTTGTTTGTTTTTTTGATATTGAGCTGCATGAGCTGCTTGTAAATTTCGGAGATTAATCATTTGTCAGTTGCTTCATTTGCAAATGTTTTCTCCCATACTGAGGGTTGTCTTTTGGTCTTGTTTATGGTTTCCTTTGCTGTGCAAAAGCTTTTAAGTTTCATCAGAACCCATTTGTTTATTTGTGTTTTTATTTCCATTTCTCTAGGAGGTGGGTCAAAAAGGGTCTTGCTGCGACTTATGTCATAGAGTGTTCTGCCTATGTTTTCCTCTCAGAGTTTTATAGTGTCTGGCCTTACATTTAGGTCTCTAATCCATTTTGAGTTTATTTTTGTGTATGGTGTTAGGCAGTGTTCTAATTTCATTCTTTTACATGTAGCTGTCCAGTTTTCCCAGCACCACTTATTGAAGAGGCTGTCTTTTCTCCATTGTATATTCTTGCCTCCTTTACGAAAGATAAGGCGACCATATGTGCGTGGGTTTATCTCTGGGCTTTCTCTCCTGTTCCACTGATCTATAGTTCTGTTTTTGTGCCAGTACCATACTGTCTTGATTACTGTAGATTTGTAGTATAGTCGGAAGTCACGGAGCCTGATTCCTCCAGCTCCGTTTTTCTTTCTCAAGATTGCTTTGGTTATTCAGGGTCTTTTGTGTTTCCATAAAAATTGTAAAATTTTTTGTTCTAGTTCTGTGAAAAATGTCATTGGTAGTTTGATGGGGATTGCATTGAATGCTTTGGGTAGTATAGTAATTTTCACAATGTTGATTCTTCCTATCCAAGAACATGGTATATCTCTCCATCTGTTTGTATCATCTTTAATTTCTTTCATCAGTGTCTTATAGTTTTCTGCATACAGGTCTTTTGTCTCCTTAAGTAGCTTTATTCCTAGGTATTTTATTCTTTTTGTTGCAATGGTAAATGGGAGTATTTCCTTAATTTCTCTTTCAGATTTTTCATCATTAGTGTATAAGAATGCAAGAGATTTCTGTGCATTAATTTTATCTTCTGCTACTTTACCAAATTCGTTGATTAGCTCTAGTAGTTTTCTGGTAGCATCTTTAGGATTCTCTATGTATAATATCATGTCATCTGCAAACAGTGACAGATTTACTTCTTCTTTTCCAATTTGGATTCCTTTTATTTCTTTTTCTTCTCTGATTGCTGTGGTTAAAACTTCCAAAACTATGTTGCATAATAGTGGTGAGAGTTGGCAACCTTGTCTTTTCCTGATCTTAGTGGAAATGGTTTCAGGCTTTCACCACTGAGAACAATGTTGGCTGTGGGTTTGTCATAAATGGCCTTTATTATGTTGAGGTAAGTTACCTCTATGCCTACTTTCTGGAGAGTTTTTATCATAAATGCACATTGAATATCGTCAAAAGAATTTTCTGCATCTATCGAGATTATTATATGGTTTTTATCCTTCAGTTTGTTAACATGGTGTAGCACATTGATTTGCATATATTGAAGAATCCTTGCATTCCTGGGATAAACCCCACTTGATCATGGTGTATGATCCTTTTAATTTGCTGCTGGATTCTGTTTGCTAGTATTTGTTGAGGATTTCTGCATCTATGTTCATCAGTCATACTGGCCTGTAGTTTTCTTTTTTTGTGACATCTCTGTCTGGTTTTGGTATCAGGGTGATGGTGGCCTCGTTGAATGAGTTTGGGAGTGTTCCTCCTCTGCTATATTTTGGAAGAGTTTGAGAAGGATACGTGTTAGCTCCTCTCTAAATGTTTGACAGAATTTGCCTGTGAAGCCATCTGGTCCTGGGCTTTTGTTTGTTGGAAGGTTTTTAATCACAGTTTCAATATCAGTGCTTGTGATTGGTCTGTTTATATTTTCTATTTCTTCCAGGTTCGGTCTCGGAAGGTTGTGCTTTTCTAAGAATTTGTCCATTTCTTCCAGGTTGTCCATTTTATTGGCATATAGTTGCTTGTAGTAATCTCTCATGATCCTTTGTATTTCTGCAGTGTCAGTTGTTACCTCTCCCCGTTCATTTCTAAATCTGTTGATTTTTCTCCCTTTTTTTCTTGATGAGTCTGGCTAATGGTTTATCAATTTGGTTTATCTTCTCAAAGAACCAGCTTTTAGTTTTATTGATTTTTGTTATCATTTCCTTCATTTCTTTTTCATTTATTTCTGACCTGATCTTTATGATTTCTTTCCTCCTGCTAACTTTGGGGGTTTTTTGTTCTTCTTTCTCTAATTGCTTTAGGTGTGAGGTTAGGTTGTTTGAGATGTTTCTTGTTTCTTAAGGTAGCATTGTATTGCTATAAACTTCCCTCTTAGATCTGCTTTTGCTACATCCCATAGGTTATGGGTTGTTGTGTTGTCATTGTCATTTGTTTCTAGGTATTTTTTGATTTCCTCTGTGATTTCTTCAGTGATCTCTTGGTTATTAAGTAGTGTATTGTTTAGCCTCCATGTGCTTGTATTTTTTACAGATTTTTTCCTGTAATTGATATCTAGTCTCATAGCATTGTGGTTGGAAAAGATACTTGATACGATTTCAATTTTCTTAAACTTACAAAGGCTTGATTTGTGACCCAAGATATGATCTATCCTGGAGAATGTTCCATGAGTACTTGAGAAGAAAGTGTATTCTGTTGTTTTTGGATGGAATGTCCTATAAATATCAATTAAGTCCATCTTTTTCATTGTATCATTTAAAGCTTGTGTTTCCTTATTTATTTTCATTTTGGATGATCTGTCCATTGGTGAAAGTGGGGTGTTAAAGTCCCCTACTATGATTGTGTTACTGTTGATTCCCCGTTTTATGGCTGTTAGCATTTGCCTTATGTATTGCAGTGCTCCTAGGTTGGGTGCATAAATATTTACAATTGTTATATCTTCTTCTTGGATTGAGCCCTTGATCATTATGTAGTGTCCGTCTTTGTCTTCTGTAATAGACTTTATTTTAAAGTCTATTTTGTCTGATACGAGAATTGCTACTCCAGCTTTCTTTTGATTTCCATTTGCATGGAATGTATTTTTCCATCCCCTCACTTACAGCCTGTATGTGTCCCTAGGTCTGAAGTGGGTCTCTTGTAGACAGCATATATTCGGGTCTTGTTTTCATATCCATTCAGCCAGTCTATGTCTTTTGGTTGGGTCATTTAATCCATTTACATTTAAGGTTATTATATATATGTATGTTCCTATTACCATTATTTTCTTAATTGTTTTGGGTTTGTTACTGTAGGTCTTTTCCTTCTCTTGTGTTTCCTGCCTAGAGAAGCTCCTTTAGCATTTGTTGTAAAGCTGGTTTTGTGGTGCTGAATTCTCTTAGCTTTTGCTTGTCTGTAAAGGTTTTAATTTCTCCATCAAATCTGAATGGGATCCTTGCTGGGTAGAGTAATCTTGGTGGTAGGTGTTTCCCTTTCATCACTTTAAATATGTCCTTCCACTCTCTTCTGGCTTGCAGAGTTTCTGCTGAAAGGTCAGCTGTTAACCTTATGGGGATTCCCTTGTATATTATTTGTTGCTTTCCCGTGCTGCTTTTAATATTTTTTCTTTGTATTTAATTTTTCATAATTTGATTAATATGTGTCTTGGTGTGTTTCTCCTTGGATTTACCCTGTATGGGACCCTCTGTGCTTCCTGGACTAGACTATTTCCTTTCCCATATTAGGGAAGTTTTCAACTATAATCTCTTCAAATATTTTCTCAGTCCCTTTCTTTTTCTCTTCTTCTTCTGGGACCCCTATAATTTGACTGTTGGTGCATTTAATGTTGTCCCAGAGGTCTCTGAGACTGTCCTCAGTTCTTTTCGTTCTTTTTTCTTTATTCTGCTCTGTGGTAGTTATTTCCACTATTTTATCTTCCAGGTCACTTATCCGTTCTTCTGCCTCAGTTATTCTGCTATTGATTCCTTCTAGAGAATTTTTAATTTCATTTATTTTGTTGTTTATCATTCTTTGTTTGCTCTTTAGTTCTTCTAGGACCTTGTTAAACGTTTCTTGTATTTTCTCCATTCTATTTCCAAGATTTTGGATCATCTTTACTGTCATTACTCTGAATTCTTTTTCAGGTAGACTGCCTATTTCCTCTTCATTTGTTTGGTCTGGTGGGTTTTTAACTTGCTCCTTCATCTGCTGCATATTTCTCTGTCTTTTCATTTTGTTTAACTTACTGTGTTTGGGGTCTCCTTTTAGCAGGCTGCAGATTTGTAGTTCCTATTGTTTTTGGTGTCTGCCCCCAGTGGGTAAGGTTGGTTCAGTGGATTGTGTAGGCTTCCTGGTGGAGGGGACTGGTGCCTGTGTTCTGGTGGATGAGGCTGGATCTTGTCTTTCTGGTGGGTAGGACCACGTCTGGTGGTGTGTTTTGGGGTGTCTGTGAACTTATGATTTTAGGCAGCCTCTCTGCTAATGGGTAGGGTTGTGTTCCTGTCTTGCTAATTCTTTGGAATGGGGTGTCCAGCACTGGAGCTTGCTGGTCATTGAGTGGAGCTGAGTCTTAGCATTGAGACGGAGATCTCTGGGAGAGCTCTGGCTGATTGATATTACATGGGGCCAGTAGGTCTCTGGTGGTCCAATGTCCTGAACTCAGCTCTCCCGCCTCAGAGGCTCAGGCCTGCCACCTGGCTGGAGCACCAAGACCCTGTCAGCCACAAGGCTGCAGCACCAGTATGCCATTATTGTTGCTTTCTTTCTCTCTCAACAACTGAGCATGATAACATGCACCCTCTTTCTCCAGGGAGGATTGGTAGGATGTCAACAATGTAGAAGACCAGCATGATGGCCTGTGGGTTAGTGAGATGATCAAGGTTCCTGCAGACGCAATAGGACAGAGTCTGAGAATTGACACTGATGTGAGGTAAATGGAGGAAGGCAGACTGCTGCTCCTAGATGGTCCACTGAAAGGTGGTAAAGCTCAGTCGCAGCCTGGAGTTCATTTAGGTTCTGCCTGGAGAGACCTGAACCGGGAGAAGCTGAAGGAGAGTTGGTGGGAGCAGGAGGAGCCACAGTCACAGTTGAGGCTTGACTCCAATGAAGTCAAAACAGCGCAAACCACCTTTCTCCTGCACCCTGAACCAACTTTCCCAGCATGTGAGCTGCCGTGTCACCGGCTATGTATTTCTTGATCAGTGTAACGTATTCTTATGAACTCTTTGTTAAAATTCTGTGCCCAAGGAAAATAGACAAGAGGAAGAAAAATTTAAAAGTCACCAAGATGATATAGCAGAGACCACTGGTTGTCTCCCCAGCTCCTCTCTTCTTCCACAGTAACAGAATATTTGGGGCAGCACGTCTGTCCAAAACAAAGACTGTAATTCCCAGCCCCCTTGACAGCCAGGTTGGGCATGTGACTCAGGTCTGGACAATGAAACAGAACAGATTGAATATGCGTAACCTCAGGGTGAGAGTCAAGAGGTTATCTGGAGCCACAGTGAGGAAGAGAAATAATGGAGAAATAACACTTTGTTCTGCTTCTATTTTGTTTGTTGCTTATATGGTATTTTATTTTTGATCCCCATGGCAGCCAGTGGGAAAGGCATTAGTATCTTTTATAGTTCAGGAAACTGAAGCTCAAATAGACATTTGAAATTTACTTTAAAGACAGAAAGTCATATAAGAGTGGCAAGGTTACTTCCCTCAGTAAGCAGATTTCCCTCTCTCCTCCTCTCTCACAGGCGTCCTGAGGGTCTTTTCCCCTCTGCCAGCCATTGCCAAAGTGTGAGAGTCACCCACTTGGGGAGCAACTACAAAGACCAAGTGCCTCCAAACAAAAGACAGAGGATTGGGTGCTTATTTGTCCAGGGAGGTTTTTCTACAACCTGAAACAAAGTTAGACCCAGTGGGAGGAAGGGAAGGAGGAGGAAGAGTGGGAAAACTGAGGCACATGGGCAGGAAAGGGAAATTCAGTTCTACCTGAGGGAGGATTGGTGGAGTCTTTGCATCTTGAGAACCAGGGAGCTGCGGGCGAGCGGAATCCTGCTCAGTGTCGCCAACCTGAGGACACTGCCAGGTCCTCCACAGCCCAACTGACCCACCGTCTACCTAAAACCCACCATCTAATAGTCCCAGCACCTTGGGATGGCAGATGGGTGGAAGGGAAAGGCTCTCCCCTAACCAAAGTGGACTGGGAAAAACCAGTTGGATATTTCCTTATGAGTCAGGAGAGCAGTGGACACTTCATCCATGTTATGAAAGGCATCTCAGCACACAGGTGTGACATGTGGAGTGTTAAGTTTGGTTTTAAAATAGAAATCTGGTAATTGTGTGGATTCGTTGGAAACAAAGAGAAGCTCCTGTCAGTTCAGGCATGGAGTGACAAAAGTTAAAGATGGGAAAGAAAAAGGAGGGATCAATAGGCAGGCAGTAAGAAGAAAGAGTAGACAAGGCTTGGTGGGTGGCAGCATATGAAAGAAAGGAGAAAAGGAAGAGTCGGTGAGAACCCTAATAATCCCAGTGAATCATGCTATGACAGGCTGAAATAAAGAAGGAAGAAGCTGAGCAGTCAGCATGGAAGGAAAGATAACTTCTGTTTTGGACAGAAGGAAAAAGAAGCAATATACAGACATCCACGTGGAAATGCTCATTAAGCACAGAAACAGAGTTAGAGGCTGGGAAAGAGGTCTGAGCAGAAGACAGGTCTGAGTCACCAGGCATCTGTTGTGCTATTTGGTACGAGCCCCTGAATTGTCCTGGATACAAGGTTAATCAGACTGTTCTTGGCAGGAAGCTCATCTGATCTCAGCTGCCAGGTTTTCAATACACAACTGGGCTGTCCCAGAGAGAAAGTGAAAAGGGAAGAATCAAAGGGCTGAGGTCAGGGAAAGTTTAAAGTTAAACTTTTTGGCAGAAAAGTTTAGAGGATGGAGAACAGCACCAATAGCTGCAAATGGTCGAGGGAAAGCAGGGCGGAGCGAAGGTCATGCATTTGCCAGGACAAGGGCCTGGTTGCCTTCGCTAGTTGCCTTTTGGTAATTTACAGGAGCAGGGAACAGAAGGCAGGGTGTTAAGGACCAGAGGTGCAGGGAAGACATGGAGGCAAAGGCATGGATTTTCCACTCTCGACGTCTAGTACACTGAAAGAACAGCACAGTCGTCTTGTTTTTTGCCCGAGAACAAGAGAAATCAGAGCCCATCCCTAGGTAGAAAGAATGGCATCCTTGCAGAAGACATGTTAATATAAAAGGCTCCAGCTTTATAGCAAGAGGAAGATAGAAGAATGAGCCTCTGGTACAGGGAACTTTGGAGAAAAGGAAGGCATCTCTCCCTCTGAGACTGGGAGAAAAAGAAAAGATGGGAAAGAAACAGCCTAGTTTGGACATAGAGAGATGCTAAGAGACACCTCACAGATGAAATGGCTAGAGTCTGATGGATCTTTAGTTGCAGCCTCATTGAGGGAGAGTAATCAGAATGACAGATGAATAGAGGGACTGCTGGGCAGCCACGGGCAGCTGCATCAGGACTGGCTAAATCAGCACAATCATAGGACTCGGGATAGGCGCTGAGGAGCTACAATGTGTGTGTTTTGGGGAGGGCGTTCTCTAGACCCCCAATCGTATTGGGGCCAACATGGCTCCCAGCAGCCGTAAAGGACAGCACTATCTACTGCTCCAAGATCATTACAGGGAGAAACTCAGCCCAGCTCATTCCTATTCCTCCCCAATTGCAAAACTGAGGGGTTATTTATACAGCAAGCAGATGCCAACCCATATAAACTGGTCAGTAAAAATAATCACAATTTTACTACATTAAAGTATGTGAAAATGGCGTGTAGCTGAACAGAAAATCCATAAAAAGAAGACTCAGATGTGCATACCAAAAGAGCTTCAGCTCCCACACATAAGAGCTTAGTGGTGGTTGTATAAATTCAGTTAAGTCCAATTTTAAACAAAACCTGAGATGGTAAAGATGGGGGCTTTGTTACCACATAGGCAGATTTTGACTGCATCAACAGAAAACCTAACCAGAAAGGACTTAAACAATAAAAAAAAACGACTTCTCTCACTCATCAAAAAGTTTCAAAGTTGGGTTCAGTTAATGCAGTAGCTCTATGAAATCATCAAGGAACTAAATTCTCGCCCTTTCACAACTCCTCATCCTCATCTTATTGATGTGCTTTCTTCCTCTCATTCCCCCTCATGGTCTTAGGGAAGCCGTCCTAATTCCAACAGTGAAATAGTAACATGAATACAACAAGATCTCAAAACAGAAAAACTGGGATCATTTCCTCCTGTGCAACTCTTGTGTAGAGCAAGGAAAACTTTCCCCAGAATCCCACATCAGAGCAGACTCCTGCTCATTGGCCAGACTGGGGCACATGCCCACCCTTCAACCAATCACTGACAAGCAGATGGTGAGTCTATTATTGGTTTAATCAAGCTACCCCTGGGCAGTGGATACTGAAAAAAATCAAGGTCCGATTATCAAGGAAGAATAGGGGAAATGACTGTTGACTGGGCTGTCAGCATTATCTGTTGTAGATGTTGTGTTAGCAAGTCAGAGAATCACAATATATGTTCACAAATGAGGAGGGGGTTCTGTGCCAGCGAACAGGACCACAAAAGTACTTCAAGGTATCTGCCCTACTTACTCAGCTCAAGTCCAAATTCACATATCCAATAAATATGCCCTATGTTTAGACATCTTTAAGCAAGTATTTCAGCGAGGCAGTCTGGTAGAGTAGGATTAGACAGACCTGTGTACCAATCCTGGCCCCATGACTTGAATGTACATAAGGGACTTTGCCACACATTCCAGGGTGGCTTCTTTTTCTCTTAATCTTGTGTCCATTGTGGAGATTAATAAACAGAGAATCTCAGTGTGTAGTAAATACTATGAAATACAAGGATTGAGATTATCTTCTAAATTATAATCCAAGGATTATAAATGGACTGTCCTGATTTATAGTGAAGACTAATCATTGCTAAAATTATCCTACCGAATTTAGCTCTTGAACGTAGGTTGATAAGGGAATCAATCCACGCTCGCATAGTAAGTACAAACCTAAAAATATTTTTAGCAAAGAACTGCTGCAAGATATATTTGGTTAAAACCATAATAAGAGACCAAAATAAGTCCTCATCAGCAGACTAGACATTCTGCTTTCTGATAAAAGTAAGAATTTAGGGGAATTTATTGAAATAAATGTTGCATTAGCAGAGACATTGCAAATGCTTATCCAGAATAAATAAGGATAGTAAATAAGTACAGGATGACTTCCAATTTCTTCCCATCTCCAACCATTTCTATAACACTCTCACACTGAACTTCAAAAAGTCTCACTTTTTAAAAAATTTATATTACTGAAGTATAGTTGATCTACAATGTTGTATTAATTTCTACTGTACAGCAAAGTGATTCAGTTATACATAGTATATACATTATTTACCATATTCTTTTCCTTTATGGTTTATCACAGGATATTGACTATAGTTCCCTGTGCTCTACAGTAGGACCTTGTTTGTTGTTTATCCATTCTATATATAATAGTTTGCATCTGCTAATCCCAAACTCCCAATCCATCCTTCCCTCAACCCTCCTCCCCCTCGGCAACCACAAGTCTATTCTCCATGTCTATGAGTCTGTTTCTGTTTCATAGACAAGTTCATTTGTGTCATATTTTAGATTCCACAGAGAAGTGATATCACATGGCATTTGTCTTTCTATAAAGTCTCACTTTTAAGCCCTTACTCCTCATCTCTAACATGTACTGTCTTGGTTGCCTATCCGATAGACTGCCAGCCCCTATTCTGGTATCCAATGCCATCGAGATCTGGTCTACTTTCACCTTTCCCCAATTTGTACTGAGTCCTTCCTCTCATCTCTATACCTGCTGCAATGCACACATCTCTACACCTGAACTGCCGCCTTCCCTCCCCTCAGCCTATAGGACCTTCCCATCCTTTCATTAAAGAAGAAGGTTGAGGTCTCTGCTCAAGGATCCTTCTGTGAAGTTCTAGCCCTCAAGGATCCGCACGGTCCTCCTCTGCCTTGTACCATGCTTAGGTTCCATTCAAGTTCACAGTGGGTCATCCTGAGGGGAGCTGGGACAGCAAGATGAGGGGTCTTGAGTCAGACAACATCTGAGTTCAAACCCTGGATCCACTGCTTACTAGCTCTGTGACTTTGGGCGAGTCCTGTCTAACTTTTTTAGGGCCTCAGTTTCCTTGTCTTCAAAATGGGGATAATGACAGATTTCTCCACCTAAGCTTATTGACTATTAAATAACGTATGTAAAGAGTTTTTGCATAAGTACATGGAATACGATATGAGTAAAGAGGAATTCAATAATAGCTGGCTGCTTCCTGCTACAATTGTCTGCTCTCAAAACACTTTCTGAGTCTACGTCTTGCCTCACTGGTTCAACAGAAATCCCTGTGGATAATGACCAGGAAGGACAGATCCCCTCCTCTTCCCATCTCCTCCATCAAGACCTGTTGGTCCCTCACCAGCTAGGACGAGGTTTGCCAGGTTTGTGTCAACTGAACTTTCCCTCCGCCACTAACCCACGCTAGAATCAGAGATGCCAACTCTTCCAAAGCCAGGTCTGTCCTGGATAGAGCTGTTCCCTTGAATGTTTTCAGGGAAAGCTCTAATAAGAGTAGAGAAGCATGTTCGCAGAGGGCAGGACTGTCATAGGGCAGCATGAGGGCACTGGCTTCTGGAAGGCAGGGGAGAAAGAATGCCATGAGGTAAGACAGAGGGGAGCTCAGAAAGTTAGAGGTAGGGGCCAGAGTCAAGGGGGAGGAGCAAAAGTGAGGACAGGACGCTCCTGTACCCAAACCATGAAGGATGAAACCTGAGAGCTGAAGACAGGACACAAAACCTGGAGCTCCCACGGGAGAGAGAAGTGAAGGCAATGTTCTGGGTGAAGATGAAAGGAGACCACAGGTACCAGGCTGAGAAGCAACCATTCCAGCCTGGAGCCCTGGGACTTAAGGAGACTCATGTTGAGGACTACCATTGCCCTGCCATCTCTTCAACCTGATGAAAATACTGGGAGATGCACTCCCACAAAACATGGGAGAAAACAAGAAAGGGGAAGGTGTGAGAAATAGAAACTAAGACCCCAACCCAGAAGGAAAGGACCTCCAGAAAGGATGTCTCCGAGAAAGAGTCTTGAATGGGGGACTCCCTGACATGGCTGGCCTCATGGGAAGTTGTGTAAGGGGCTGTGGGAAGGCTGGGGAGAATCAGTAACAGCTAGAAAGCAAACCAAGTAAGTGGGAAATAGGGCAATTAGTAGAAAGTAAGAAATGAACATCATCCTAATACACTACAATGCGCAATATTGAATATCTGCATAGGTATAATCATGTGAACACTGCTAATTTAATCAAAAAATAAAAAATTTTAAAAAACTTTAAAACTACACAGAATAGAACTACATTAGGAGAGGAGAGGAGAGGAAGCAGAGTGGGTGGGGAGCCAGAGAACTAACTCCTCGCCTATCAGCCAGGAGATAACAGTCTGCACATTTTGTTTAGAAATATGGAGATGTGAAGTGATTCTGGAGGAATGGAAAATGGCTATCTCTGGAGAAAGGCTCTTTGGGGAACTGTGAAAGGCAGGAGTTTCCTGGGGCAGGAGACTTACCAGGCTTTAGTACTTTCTAACTTTTGAAACCATGTGAATGTACTATTTCAGTAAAGTAAAATTTAAATAACAAAAAAAGAAAAAGGTCAAATTGATCAGCATATTCTAAGTCAATGCACTGGTTCCTCATGAACTGATTGCTAATGGGCTTTTCACTTAGAGATATTTTCACATTTTTTTTACCTGTGGATATCAGGATCAGGACTAGCTAAAGAGCAGACAGAGTGAAGTGAGATCATTTCAGAGGTGCTGCAAAGGGCTCCATCAACATCATCAACACTGCCTCTATTTTCTCCATCACAGTCACCCTGACCTGGGTCCTCTTCTAAAATCCAGCTCCAGATAAGCTGAGTGGTATTTGTGGCCCCCACTCAGTGTTTGTGGCACCAGAGACAAAGTCCATGAACCTGTGAGGTCCCAGAACTCCCTTTGCTGTTCTCTACTGAGTCAACCCTTCCTTCAAATCCTGAGCACCCCCATATTTTTATAATAAATTTCAATTGGGGCTTAAAAATAATCCAGCTCCTCAAGTCCTTTCTTGGCACCTTAATAATTAGTGAGCGTCTCAGCTCACAGAAGCTGACAGAAGTTAATAGGACACAGTTTGGGAAGGAGAATGGTGAGGGGCAGGATGGTGCTAACGAAACTGCAAAAAAGGGCATGAGCCAGCTCCAGCGGGGCCAATGTCCACCGACAGAGGCAAGTGGTAGAATTTAAAACAAAATGAGGTTCTCTGCACAGTTCTGACCAGAGCTAGCTATGATTCTGTCCAGAAGAAACGGAATCAGTGAAGGTAACTTAGAGTTATGGTATTTTGCTGCCTACAAAGCTCTTTCCACTCTTGTCCAGTTGGAGCATGTGGTAGGAAGCCCCCGGGACAGTCCCCTGTGATCCCTCCTCTTGATATCCACACCCTGGTGTAGTCCTCTCCCACAGTGGACCAAGCCTCTGTCTCAGTCCCTCTCAGATCATTTGCACAAGGGAATCAAGCTGCCATGATGTGAGCAGTCTTTAGGGAGAGGCTTGTGTGATGAGAAACTGAGACCTCCTGCCAACAGCCACATGAGTGAGCCTGGAAGAAGATCCAGCTCAATGGAGCCTTCAGATGACTGCAGCCCTAGCAACATCTTGATCACACTCTCATAAGCAACTCTGAGTCAGAACTACCTGGCTAGTTCTGGATTGTTGACCCTCAGAAACCAGATGAGATCATAAAGTTTGTTGTTTCAAGCCACTAAGTTTTGGAGTAATTTGTTACACTGAGGCCAAGAGAAGTCAAGTGATTTGCCCAAGGTCTCACAGTAATTAGAAGCCCTAGGTCTTAAACTCCATTTTTATAGCTCTTTCTACGTAACCATCAATTCACTCCATAAATATTTCAATGACTTTCTTACTAAATAAAATGTTAAGGGTTGTTCGTGTTCAGAACATGTAAAAATGATGCTTTAAAGAAACAAAAGGTACGCAAAAATAAGCATGCTTAACGTGGCCCCTTTTGCAACTGCTGAGTGCCCTAATATTTCCTGCTGTTTATGTTGGGAGCAGCAAAGGCAGGTACCACAAAAAGAGGAAGCATTATTCTGATCCTCTATTGGGGCTTGTTGCCAGAGTTTGGTCTTATCCTCTGCGGTGTATAATTTGTGATAAAATTGGCAAGAGAAGGTATGCTCCAATAACTTGGCCGATTGCATTAGGCAAACACAGAGCCTTAAAGAGTATTATTTATGATAAAAGCTGACCAAGGATTCTTACATTAAAAGAATGGGGTTGTGGGAGCCCTAATGCATGTGAAACACCTGAACACAATAAAAGCCAAGAGATAGGCATACAATGTTGACATTCCTTTGGCTTTTATTCTTAGAAACAAATGTGTCTTTCCTGTTCTCATAACCACAAGATATTTTTTAATCCTAAGAAACCTCACTTGCTCACATACAACTCCTATATTTCTCAGGCTGAGACATTCAAGATGCCTAAATGTGGACTCAGTATCTCCAGAAAGGGTCAAGTCAGAGGCCTCAGGCTCTCCACAGGGAAGTAGGAGAACTTTACTTGGTGGGAAGTGGGAAGAGTAAGTCAGGGACCCATCAGGCTGCTAATATTTACAGACTATCAATGGACATGTTTTCAGAATCGTGAACAGCTGTGACCATCCCGTGGTTTATTCCTTGGCTTCCAGTGGGGAAAGGAGAGAGAAGAGGATTCCAAAGCGTTCAGCAGGGTGGCATTATTCTCTAAGGGATGGTCAAGCAGCTGACTCCAGGGCCAAGAAAAATCTGTCCATTTATGAAGTTTCTGGCCCATAACTGGAGGTGAGATTCCTCCATAAGTAGAGTGTCTGATAATGAATAATTTGTGTATGTGGTTGCTGGGATTGTTGTTAAATCATTCTGATGGCTCTCATTCCAATGACTTCCCAGTACACTTAGAATAAAACCCGAACTCCTTATGGAGTCTACAAGGCCCTAGATAGTCTGGGCTCTGCCGACCTCACCCAGCCTTTTCCTTATACTCTCCCCAAGGTCATGGCCAGGTTTCAGTCATACTGGCTCCTTAAATCTTTCAGGTACCTTCAGTTAGTCTCTCCCCCAGGTGGTGGTATTTCCTACTTCTCCTGCTTTATCCACCCCCCCCCTTCCCTCAGCCCCTGTCTCATCACCCTGATTCACTGTTGGCCACTTATCACTATCAGAAATCAACTCCATATTTATTCAATGATAAAATAATATAATCTATTTATTGGGCAGGTTCACAGGCCAAGCACTGTTCTAAGGGTTTTCCTCATAGTAACTCAATTAATCCTTATAATAATCCATTATACCCATTGCAGGTGAGGAAACCAGGACACAGACAGGTTAAGTACTTTGCCTGAAGTGATGCAACTACTTAGTGGTGGAGCCAGGAATCACCCCAGGACTTGTTTCTCAGTTTATGTCTGTCCTCCCATTGGGCTGTAAGCACCAGGGGAGAAGGGCATTTGCAGGTTTTGTTCACTGCTGTGTCCCAGAATCCAGCATAGTGCCTGACACATAGTAGGTGCTCAAGAAATAGCCGTTAGTGAATGAATAAGATTTCAAAGCCCTACCCCTGCTCCCAACCCTTGCTCTTTCTGGGAGGCGTGTGTAGATGTTATGCAATCCTCTATTAACTTGCACCAAGTCGGTGAATCAAGTGATGTCTGCTTCCAACAGACCCCAGCTACTCAAATTAAGGTGGTTTGAAGTATCAAAAAATCTCCTTACCTGGGCACACTCGGAGTTTGAGACAGAAGTGTCCTTCAGCCCAACCAAGTTCGCTCTGCCAGTTGGCGGCAAACACGCTGTTGCAGGCGCTCCAGGACTGAGACCCTGTTTTGTTCAGTTTCTCATCGTTTCTTGGTGGAAGCCACGCCCTCCTGTGCCATCTTGGCTGCGAGGGACACTTGGAGTTTTACAAAATTTCAAAGAGCACCGGGCCTGGGCTGGATTCTGGAGGGAAGACCCTAGAGCAATTACCAGGAAATGTTTTAATAGGACCACAGCCCTGGGTCTCTGAATTTGAAAATAGAAAACAGGAAAAAGGGGAAAAGCAGGGGAGCCAAATATTAAAATATTTTTTGTAATAAGAAAAGGTAAAAGTTTATGATTTAACCAAAAGTGCACTATTTCCTAAGATTCAATTTACCATCTGCAACGCTGGCCCCTGGGCTGTCGACTCTCGAGAGTGGGCCGGATCAGCGCTCCAGTTGCTGCACACCTCACACTCCCCGCAGCGAGCGGGAGCCGGGGCTACGCGCAAGCTCCCCGAAACCGGCACCTGGAACTTCCCTCAGTTCCTCTCGGGAATCCCAGAGGGGCCGCAGTGAGCCGGCAGGGCTGGCGTCCCGCGCGTGCCCAACACCTCGGCCTGTCCAGACGCGGCGACTCTCCTGGCCTCTTTGAAAACCCGACGGGCGCGAGCCGCGTGACAAGCTCTCCTCTTCTCCTCCACCCCCCGAACCACGTTCTCCAAGCCAGGGTCTGCGCATCTTCCTTTCCGCGCCGGGCTCTCGCTCAGTCCAGGAGGCCTAGGAGAGGAGACCTTCCTCCCACTAGAGAGGTGGGGTGGAGGCTGGATGGCCGGCAGGGTCTTGAGGCCAAGCAGGTGGGTGCAGGCCTGGGGGCCCGTGACTTCCGCGTTTGGCACTACCAGGCTGCATCTGGGGTCCTGTCCCCTCAGCTGCAAGTCACGGAAAGGCCTGTTGGAAAAGTTTAAGCCTGAGCAGAAGGAAACTATCCGGTGTCTTCTTTGCGTTCGGCGGTGTGCGGACCCCGGGCACTCAAAGATGAATAACACGCAGCCGCCACCTTCGAGGAGCTCGACGGCCGGTGGACTGCACGGGCTGCGACACGGCGCCACGCGGGGCTGGGGAAGAGGGCGTGAGATGGAGAGGGCGTAAGAGGGAGAGCACAGAAGGGGGTCTTAGCCCAGTTCGGGAATCAACGAAGGCCCTTCAGAGGAGGTGAAGCCTTGAAAGAGACCTGAGGTACGGAAAGGAGTTGGGCGACGGGAGGGGGTAAGTGCTCCCTACAAAGGCCCAGAGCCAAGAGAGAAGAAGGCGCATCTTGGACCTTGCTGGGGCGCCAGGGGAGAGGGGGCGGGGCGAGAAGTGGATTGGGTCTTGACCTCCGAGGCCTCTCCTTCGTTCGACCGGAACAGCGTCGGTTCGCCGACCGGGTCCATGTTGCTCAGTGATTCAGACGCCAGGCTCAGGACCGCACGCGGCGGGCCTTGAGTAACTGCGCTGCGTAAAGACGCGCGTACTGAGGACGTGCGCGCGGATTCTGTAGGCAAACGCGGAAGCGGAAAAGCCACATCCCAGGGAGGTCTGCGGCCCTGGAGAGTGGCCTTCGGCCCAAGCTTCAGGCTGCGGATAAAGCAGGAGGCGCGTTTAGGCGACCTCTGTCTTAAAGACCTGTTCCGGTGGTGACCAAAACTGCTGGTTCTCCCAGGAGCCACCTCTCCAGGACGTCTGCCCAGGGATCTAAGCCTGGCAGGGAGGCAGAGCTCAGAGGGACAAAGCAGCCCAGGAGAAGGTAGAGGCATGGGCTGGAGACGGCACCGAGCCAGGCCCAGCGTTAAGGAGTGTTGAATGAACCGGTGGCCAGCCAGCTCTGTGTAAGGGGCGTACGAGGCTGCGCCGTCCGCCTAGGAGACGCCGCGATGCCAGGCGGGGAGAGCGCGCCCCTCAACCCTGAGTTCCTTCGCAGCGCGGAGTTCAAGTCTCAAGGCCAAGATGAGCAGCAGGATGCCGGCTCCCGCCAGAGCCAGTGCAGCGTGACCCAGACAGCCTGGGGCTTCGGAACCCTGGGTGGTCAGGGGCACCCTGCCCGCAAACTGCCACGCCACCACTGTGCGCCCTTTGTAATAATTCCCTCCGGACTCCTGGATTGCGAGCTGAGCTCTGAGCGCAAGACGTTTAAAGAGGAACGCGGACAAGAAGACGAGGTGGAAATATGAGGACTGAAGGAGAGCCCGCGCCTGCCCCGAGTTGCCTCGGGACAAAAGGACTGAGTTGGCCTGGATGTTGGAAAGAGAGAAGGGGTCTAAGACCCTAAGATCCCCTCCTTAAGCAGTTTTCAAGAGGTTGGTTTGCATTAACACAAACCTCTGTGTGGGTTTAGTGTCCCCTGAGGGTTCCTGAGTGAGATTTGGAGGGTCCCGCCGGACCCTATACCTCTCTGCAGATGTGAACATTTCTGTCATTCCTTCCGCAAACGGTCGAGATCGCCCAGTGGAACTAGAATGACCTGGTCCCTAGACCTCGGATCCCTGGCGGGCTCTGAGCATAGCGCTAAGTCAGCAGGCTGGTCCAATCTGAGTTGGAGTTGCCAGCCACTCTTGGAAACCCTCCCTGGATTGGGCTGGAAAGGGCTTCTACTTCCTGGTACCCCAAGCTAAATGAAACCTCTTGCCGAGAAAACAGGGGTAGAGGGCAGGAGGAGGCCGGGGCTGGGGCTGAGAGGAATGTGAAGACAGCAGCTGCTCGCGAGCGCACGCGGAGGTGGCTCTCCGGGCGCGAGGTCTACCCTCAGGGAGGCCAGGTCTCGGACAAGAGCCTAAGTAAATCAAGAGCAGGCTTGAGGATCAGTCCTCCAGTGTAGTTTATCCGTATGGCAGGTTTCGATGGCTACAGTAGTCTCGTCGAGGGGCCCGCGTTTGGCTTCAGCACTATCTAATACTCAGACGTGGCGCCACGTGGGGTGGGGAAAAAAAACAAAACAAAACAGGTAAGTCTTTCAAATTCTGTACACCCGGCGTCACCACTTTCCATTGGAGTCACTTTTGGCAAATCGCGTAGCCTTTCCCAACCTCAGTTTCCTAATCTGTAAAATGGGCATAGTGCCCACCTCTCTGAAGAGCGCGCTGAGGATGAGAAATGCCACACGTCTTTCTAATTGTAGGAAGGAAAAGCAAAGCCTTCGCCTCAAACTTGACACACTACATGCTAAAGAAAGACCCTCTCTCCCTGCCTCCTCGTTCTCTGCTTACCTCCCCCACCCCCAACCGGTCCAAGCCCGAGGAGCAGCGCGCGTTTCTGGTCGGTGCTCCCGAGAGAGGCTGGTGCAAAAGCCAATAAGCCTGGAACACACGCAGGTCCTGCTGGGCCTGGGACAATGGTTTCCATTTAATAAATATTTCCCCCAAGGGCATTTCACATCGGGCAGGCAATTATTCAAAGGAAACAGGCGCGCAGGTTGGCTCCGCGGGTTATTTCGTCCTCTTTACCCGAAGAATGCTCATCTGACGCAAGAAACGAGTCTCGCTTTCTCGCTGGGTGGGAAGAGACGCCCGGGGACAAACCGACCCTGGGTGCGGATACAGCTTGAGCCTCCGCTCTAGGGCCGCTGCTGAAGGGGCAGCGGGGAAAACCACACGCCCCGCCGGGCGCTAGCCGGCCTTTGGATTGCCCTCCCGGTTTGGACAGATGTGGAGAGAAAGTTGGAGGTTTAAAAACACTAAATAATAGTAACATAAATAGGAATCGTGATGGAAATCCCATCCCCTGCCCCCTCTACGAAAGTGAAGAGCGAGTCGCGGTGCTCTTCAAGGCTCACCAACCAGGGTTTGAAAACTCTGCACCTCCGGACGCAAGGCCCTCGGGCATCGGTTTGGAACGCGCGGCTGAGCTAGCCCGGGGCCCTGCGCTTCGCCCAAGGCGCCGCATCCCGGGGCAGGGTGGAGGCGGAGCCGCACCGGCGTCGCGTGAGAACGCAGCCAACGGACCGCCGAGGGCACGGCGTGAAAAGTTTATCTCGCTTTTTAACCTGAGTTTGATACATTCTTTTCCTCTTCCAAGGATCTTTGACAAGGGGGGGAAAGTGCTGTCCTTGCATTTCGTGGCGAGGCTGTCCTATTTATCAACACGCTTTCTTGGCTTGCTCCCTCTGCTGCCCCCTCCCCGGGTCTTTGTATTCGAAGCCCCATTTCTCCTTTGCACAACCGGGAAAGGAAACGGGCAAGAAGAGTTTTATTTGTTGGCAGTGCCAGAAACAAGGTGGAATCCAAGTCGCCGGTCCGGAGCTGGCCGCTCCGTTCTCTCGGTCTCTCCCTTACACCTCTCCCCGCCCCCAGCAGTCGCGCTCCCTCTTTCCAACGCGGGCGCGTTGGCAGGTGCGCCCCCTCGCCTTCTCTGCAGCTGATTGGCGCCCAGGTTGGGGAGTCGCCGCCCCGCGCTTATGTCAGAGTGCGTGCGGTCCTGGCCCACCTCGCCTTTGAACTTCGCCGCTTTTGGCTCTCGTTCACCAGCTTCCCCGCATTCTCAGCCTGGTGCTGCGCTAGGCGAGGCAGCTCCGGGAAAGCCACGGGCGGGGGGAGGGAGCCACGGCCGTAGACACTGGAGAGAAGAGAACCAGAGAAGGCGAAGGTGGAGAGGGGGAGAAGGAGGAGCTTCCTGCCCTCGCCAGCAAATTACCTGGCCACTTAATCCCAGAGACTCCGGTACTTGGGCCCCAGCCTCTGGTGCCGGCAGCCCCCCGGCCGGCCGCCCTCTCCTCCCCCCGCCCTTCCTGCCCCCGCTCGCCCCCCGGGGCCTGCCTAGGTGCCGAGACTGGCATGATCAGCTGAACTTTGCGGGGTGAGCGCTTCTCTCTGGCTTCCCCTCTGCGGTGCGGAGGCGAGGGGAGCGCAGAGCCCCGGCTCAGGACGGACAGACAGGCAGACCGACAACCGCGTCCGGGCTCGCCTGCAGAGCCCCTGCACTGCCCACCCCCACCGCCTAGCCTCCCGGACCATGTCCAAACCTTCAGACCACATCAAGCGACCCATGAACGCCTTCATGGTGTGGTCCCGAGGCCAGCGGCGCAAGATGGCCCAGGAAAACCCCAAGATGCACAACTCAGAGATCAGCAAACGCCTAGGCGCCGAATGGAAGCTTCTGTCCGAGGCAGAGAAGCGGCCGTACATTGACGAGGCCAAGAGGCTACGCGCCCAGCACATGAAGGAACACCCTGACTACAAGTACCGGCCGCGGCGCAAGCCCAAGAACCTGCTCAAGAAGGACAGGTATGTCTTCCCCCTGCCCTACCTGGGCGACACGGACCCGCTCAAGGCGGCCGGCCTGCCCGTGGGGGCCTCCGACGGCCTCCTGAGCGCGCCCGAGAAAGCCCGGGCCTTCTTGCCGCCCGCCTCGGCGCCCTACTCCCTGCTGGACCCCGCGCAGTTTAGCTCGAGCGCCATCCAGAAGATGGGTGAAGTGCCCCACACCTTGGCCACCGGCGCGCTGCCCTACGCGTCCACCCTGGGCTACCAGAACGGCGCTTTCGGCAGCCTCAGCTGCCCCAGCCAGCACACGCACACGCACCCGTCCCCCACCAACCCGGGCTACGTGGTGCCCTGTAACTGTACCGCCTGGTCTGCCTCCACCCTGCAGCCCCCCGTCGCCTACATCCTCTTCCCGGGCATGACCAAGACTGGCATAGACCCTTATTCGTCAGCCCACGCCACGGCCATGTAACCCCCAGCCCGGCCTGCCAGACCTGGAGGGCGGCCTGGAATCGGGGTCTGCACCCCGTCCTCTGCGCCTATCCGGGGCCTGCAGATGCCTAGGGGTCAGTCCTGCTGCCACCCCCTACCCCACCCCAGACTCTGCCTCTCTCTCTTCCGCGGGGATGGTAGGGGCATCCTTCCGGACCCAAGGCGCAGACAGGTGCCAGAAACTTGAGAACGGTTATGACAGCTATACAGCTGCCCCTACCCCGACTGTCCCAAAACAAACCTCCGACTGTACCCCCTTTGGACAAAAAAAGTAGGCAGTTTTGCTTTATTTATGTCCCCTTCTCTTTCCTCTGATGGGCTTTGGACTCCAGAACTCCCAGATCCTGGTATTATATCTAGAATATGCATATTTTTTTTTTCTTTTGCACCCTGAAGAAAGAGTTAGCTGTGTCTCTGTGTTTTGCCATCAGACACAACTAGGTGCCATTTGCTCTTCTCGTGTGGGGGAAAAGGTTTAAAAGTTTAAAACCACAGAAAGGGAAACATATCTATTTAAAATCATGCTATGATAGTGTTTGCTTCTTTAAAGGTAAAACAAAAGGACCCACATGGTTATTTACTTTGTATAAAGCAGTGCTCCTAGAGACCTAAGTTTACTTTTAGACAGAATGTCAGGTTATGAAGTCAGGAAGTAGAAAGTGAACAAAAATTAAAAGAATAAAAACATCCTAAATGGTCATAAATGTTTTGACAATGTCTTGGAAATGTACCTAGAAGGATTTCACCTCCTTACTCTGTTCATTTGTTGAACAAAGACGTTTTGAATAAAGACAATCTGTCATTGCAAAAAGTAACCTTTGATGTGCATAAAATCTGAAGTCGAGAGGCCAGGTCCGCGGGGGTCCGGGGTCTCTGGGAGGCTGAGTGTACATAGAGTGACTCCAGCAGTGGCGGCTGGCGGCTGGCCTGCATGGGCCGAGCCTGGTGTCCCATGGGCCAGGTGCAGAGGGGCCCAGAATCTAGGGTTTGTCCCAATTGCCCCCTCGGGATCCACTTTTTGCCTTTAGAGGCCAGACAAAGGTATCCATTCCTGGGACATCACTCCTTCCTTGAGTTTTTCACAAAGTGGTCAGACCACTTCGAGAAGCGATTGAACTAAGACAAAGGCCGACCCAGACTTCTGAGATCTGAGTGCATTTTCTTTTTTTAAACCAAACTCCAAAGGAATGGAAAGAAGCGCCGAGTCTACAGGGAAGCATTTGCCCGCAGAGCACCTCGTCCTGCGGTGGGTGTTTAAGTTCAATGTTGGGGGAAGAGCGGTGGAGTGGATATTTTTTTAACAAGGTGTTTGAAAACGCTGTTGCTGGGTCTGCTGGGGATTGGGGGCTTGATACTGGTTTCTAAGTTAAAAAATAAAAGTCTAAGAAATGCTGTAGGTCCCCGCTCCGGACGGTGGGAGACTTTTTACTAAGACCCTGCAGGTGCAAAGGGAAAATGAAGACGATGGTGACACGGCTCCTACAAGGAGTTTCTTAAAACATCATAAAAATTAAATAACTCGTAGCCCTTTGTGTTTATCCAACAAGGAAAAGAGCCTTTTTCTTATCCCCGGTGGTTGAATGTTGGCTTGAAGATTGCTCTGGCTTTCACGGGGAGAAAGGACCTTTTGATTGCTTTCAGAACAACTCTTTGGAACTTGTTCTCAAAATCGAAGGGTGCCCCCCATTGCTTGTCTCCCCCCCCACCACCACTCTCACCGCCACAGCCGTGCTCACGCGTGTTTTTCCGTAGGTCGGGTGCCTTTCTCACTTTCTTTGATATGGTGCTGGGTGGGGGTGGCGGCAGCCGAGCGGCTTGTCTGCTTTCTGCTGCTGTTGAGGGATTTGTGCGCTTGCCTCTGCCATTTCCAAAGGAGTCGGTGGCCGCAAGTGCACGGAAACGTGGTCAACAGACACCAAAGCCGAAAACCACGGATTAGCATATTGTCCTCAAAACAATTAGAAGTGTTTGAGGTGTTATTTGGAGCCTATTCATCTGAGCCCCTTTGTCAAAGGGGGATTTTCATTATTAAAAAAAAAAAAGTTAGCAGTTGTCCATCTGGCTGAGCTGAATAGCAAAGTGATCCGTGTTGTATATGCTTTTCTCATTAAGAGCTCTTTGGAGACCGATGTTAGAATTAAATGGTATAACACAATTAACATACACGGGCGCTGAATAGGAGAGGACGCCTATAAATAATAGATAGATAAATAAATGAGCGATCAGGCGAAGGTAAACAAAGGCGGGCTGGGGGACTCGTGGGGGGGAGGCCCGGCGGGCTGCGCCACGCTTACTTAGCATCACAAAACCCTCTTACAAATCGAAACAATTAGGAAGTGACTTGCCTCTGGTGGTCGTCCGGTCTGGGGGCTCCGGGCGCTTAGGGAAAGCCCCTCCTCCCGCCCCCTAGGAAGCCCAGGAGGCCCAGGGTGGAGGCTTCGCGGTTTCGCTGTCTGATATAACCCCAGCTGACAGTCCTGTCAACCGCTCTGATCTCCCTCATAGCTCAGTGTCCCTTAACATCTCCTAAGACGAAGCTTACAGGGGTCTGGGTGTCTCCCCGCGGAGCCCGGCGCACCAGCGCCCTGGGTACACAGAGGGCCCCAGCCCGAGGAGGAACCCCGCGCACGGCCCCACCCGGGCGCCCAGCCGACTTCCAGGCGGGGTTAGGCTAGGAAGGGGCACCAAGTGGGTCCGAGTATGGAAGGCTTCGGGCGGCGGCAGTTGGAAAACTGAAACCAGGGTTCCAGATTGAGCCCGGCCCTGGGGACTCGGAACGGAGCTCCAGGAAACTGGGGTGCGCCGTGGCTGGGTCACTGAGACTTCTTTCCAGCCAGCAGGGAGCAGAGGACCCAGCGCAGGTCCCGGACTTAAAGCCGCAGACCTAGCTCGGGCAGCTTCTGCCAATCACACCTCGTCTCCGTCCCTGGCAGTCGGGCTTGTGCAGCTGTCTGCGCTCCTTAGGCCTGGCCCCAGCTTCGGCCCCCGCAGGGACCTGCCTGAGCCCTGCCTCCCGCGCCCCGCGGGCCGCAGAGCCTCCGCCGAGGTGCGCAGCCGGGACTCGCCCCAACAAACAGCCCAAATCCTCCCCGTCACGCCGCTGACAGGGGCCGATTACGACTTTGAAGTCAGGCGCAGACAAAAAGAAATCCCCTGGGGTTGGGGGGGGTGGGGGTGGGGAGCAGTCCCTGTCAAACCTGTTTGCTCACAACTGTCTCTTTCTTTCAAGAAAATCATTAAAGCAAACCTGTAGGGAGAACAGCGCCCCGCCCGCCCGGAGTCGAGGAGAGACGCTTCTCCCCGGCGCGCGACGCGCAGCAAAGAGCGACCAAGAGTTCCTTTGGCCAGACTGCTTGGTCGGGAGAGAGCGAGCTCCCCCGGCGCGCGGGGCGCCCGAGACCCTGCAGGAGGCGACTCCGCGGACCTCTCTGCGCTTGGCGCGCGTCCCTCGGCCCGGGAGTCCGGGACATCTCCTGCCCTCAATCTAGGCCTCCCTCGAGCAGAGGGGCTCCAGGGCAGGCCCCGACCTCTCGCCGGCGGGTGCGATTGCTTCCAGGAAACAACAACCAAAAAAAAAAAAAAAAATTTGACCCAAATGCAAGCCGCGCTCGCCCCCGCCTTTCCTCTACTGGGTGTTTCCTAGGACCAAGGAGACCTGGCCAACACGCTGCTCGGGATGGCAGCGAGCGGCGCTGGCACGGCAGGGGCAGAGTTTGGATTTTAGGCTTTCTTTCTTAAACCTTGGCAGCCGTTTGGCTCAAGTGCACACTGGCCACATTCTTCTGGGAGATGCGGGATCGTTGGCCCCCTTCCGCTCCTGGCCTCTCCTGGAGAGCCTCTGCAGCCTTTCTTGAGCTTCCCCAGTTTTGGATCCGACTCCAAACACCTTTGATTCCCTTCCAGTTTCCTAGTTTTCTCATTTAAATATCAATTTCCTTAGAAATGCTAACTTCATTGATGGGAAAGACCAGCTACTCAGAGTAAATCAGACTGAAGTGTGAGTGGCTGACTTCTGAGACAACCCCCCCCCCCTTAACATTTGCATTTTAAAACAGGATCTAGATAACCTCCAGGAATCTCTCCAGTCATCTAAAACGGGGTGATATTTCAGACAGGGTGGGGCCTAGAGGACTTTCATTACATCACACCATCTAGGGAAACCTCTCCAGCGCGGGCAGCTTCTCTGGAGAGATCCGAGACTGCCAGGGCCGGGAAAACTTGGCTAACAGTGGCGCCAAGGACTGCCCTTGAGGACTCGACTCGTTTTTTTCAGCTCCTCCCCAGCTCAGGTCTTGTCACCATTGTTCAAGCGGACAATGAATTTCAAGTCATTTGAATTTGAATATCATGTAACTCACAAGATTCGTGTTGAGAACTCATCTTTATTCACTGAGTGCATTATACCCGTGTATGAGTGTTAGGAAGACAGACAGAGACAGAAGGGGCCCATTAGATTGGGGTTCAGGAGATGCCGGGGCGGTGCTTCCCGCCTCGGCCGAGGGGCGCGCGCTCCTAGCCTCTGGCCCGGCCCTGGCCTCGGAGACCTCGCAGACCCAGGTGCCGGAGCGCTACTTGGGCTGGTTTCTTTCTTGGAGCTACTGGGATGAGCCTTGTCCTGGAACCAGAAGCGCTGGCGCAGGGCCGCTACAGAGTAATTAAGAAATAGTAAAGTTGGGGGCGGGTGTGGGCCGCTAGAAATCCTAGGGCCTCCACACCGAACCAGAGACTAGTGGTCGCCGCCGTCCTAACCTAGGCTCTGTGCGCGCTTGGAGCCCGAAGCTTGGTAGTGTCCGCCCTGGCACTGGGAGGGGACTGAAGTAGAAAAGAGGGTGCTTCGGCAGCCCCTCCTCGTCCAGCCCCCGGCCCTGCGTCCAGAGGAGCCATCTCCCGTGGACTCCTGGTCTGTCCCCGGGGCCCGGGTGTGGGACTTGTGCTCTAGGGAAGCGGGAAGGGCCCCGGGTCCCGGACGTTGTTGGGCAACCTCCCTAGATTCTCCCTCCTCTTCGCTCGAATCTCTGCTCTGGGCATCCTCTCCGACCCCCAGTGCCCCAAGAGTTTGCTCCAAGCTGGGGAAGGGAGCGGGTGCCTTGGCCGGATAGAGACCGAAAGGAGTCCCACGGGTTTCCTCTTTGCTGCAAAGTGAAGGAGTTGCGCTACTCTGGCAGTCAGTGGCCATTTCCAAACTTTTTCACTCTTGGGTTGGGAAAAGAAGCAATTCATTCGGGATCCCTGCCTTCGGGGCAGGAGCGGAAGGGACTTTAGAAAAGTCTTGAGTGTCGGCCGGGCCGCACTCGGCCTTGGAGCTGGGAGCAGACGCAACACTAGACCCGACGGATGCGTGCGGGACGATACACCGCACTGGGGCGCAGGTCCTCCTTCGGCCTCCAGGCACCGCCTGCCGCTCCCTGCCTCTCCGGGGTGCTTCAGGGCCCGGCCGCACCTCGGAGCCCCGAGGTTCTAAGGGCGCTAGAGAGGCGGTGAGAAGGAGGGGAGGTGGGTATGAGGCGCGCGCTGGGTGCCGCGGGAGAAGTGGCACGGCGCATCCCCCTAGCTGGCGGAGGGCGGAGAGCCTTGAGTCCCGAGAGTCGCTTAGCGGCTCCCTACTTCCTGCAGCCGGGCCAAACCCCCGCGGGCTCTCCCGGCGCCCAGACCGGGGACCGAGGGAGGAGAGACGAGAGGGAGGGAGCCGGTGGCCGAGGCACACGCCTCTAGTCCCCGTTCGCCCGGCACCCCCCGTGACGCGGCGAGTCAATGGGATTTGCACACTCGAGGTGTAACAGCATTACTGCATTAATTACCATTTCCATTTCACGTCCAGATTGTTTACTTATCTGCGGGAAACATATGTCGGGAGAAGTTCACATTCCGGATTCTGCTCCGCTGCCCAAGGTGCAATTCCGGGGAGGCGGCGAGGGGGAGGGGAGGGCTTCAGATTTTTTATTACACCCTCTAGCCTTATCTGCCGCTGTAAATTATGAGGATCCTCCATTGAGCGGCATATGGAGATTATACACTTTTTTGAATATCGTTTCCCAAAGCCTGCAGATTTTCACTTTGAAATGAAACAATCCTCCGCCGGCTCCCCCGGGGCCCGGAGCCTGCTGCGCTCCTCTGCGCGACCCGGGGGACCCTTTTGCAGGGCCGGACGTGCACCCATATCCCCAATGCCGCGGCCAGCGCCCAGCGGAGCCCTATTTCCAGGATCTGACATAATCTCTCGAGGAAAACCCATCCATGCGAGGTGTTTGAGAACCCAAGCGGCACACCTGCTCTGTTTTCTGCACCTCAACCCCGGACTTCTGCGCAGTTTGCAGCTTTTTCATTTTGGATACCCGCGTAGACGCGAACTCACTTCTGCCCTTTTCCTACGCTGGGCGTCTCCAACCCCGCGGCTGGGGTGGAGGTATCCACGCCCGCCCACAGCCACCTGCCTTGCGCTCACGCACCGCAAAAGTTCCACACCGCATTGGTCTTGGGACAGCCAATTTTGGCTTCCGTGTTTGTTTGGGGGTGGGGGGACGGTGGAGGTGGCGGGGAATGTGCCCCGGCTTGTGACCGCTTCTTGTGAACCCGGAACGGAAATCCTACGTGGAAGGCAACTGCCTCCTTGCCCCGGGAGAAGCAGGACGGACCAGAGCAGCGCTACCGAATCCCATCTTTCTTATCTCTCCGAGACTCCTTTCAGGCTGAGATCAGAGAGGGAGGGAAAAGGAAGAGAGAATCATTGTTCTTCTTTTTTTAATTTAATATACCAAGCCACCCGTTCAGGTCATTTATATGCTTAATTTAGTGATAAAAGTCAATAAGCACAATCACAGGATTCTCTCCTCTTTCTATTTCTTTGACCACATTTTTTTTCACAGTAATTGGGGAAATAGTAAAACATATATGTCCCTGCCTTTTTCCCCCGTTCAGTGCTTTGTCTGCAATGCAATTATAAGAAGTGTGCTTTTGTAATGTAATTTGTTTGCTTTTTTTTAAGAACATAAGGAAAAAGTATACCTTTAATGCGATTATTTTTCATCTTTTTGTGTCCAGTTTGCAGGATTACACACACCCCATATGTAGACACCCACTCTCAAAAACCAAATTCAGAAATTTCCTTGAAATGCCCGTTTATATGATTCTAAATATCCCAGGGGAAACCTATTGTGATGTTATACCAGAAACAATTAAATGGACCGAAGCAATGCAATTAAGGCAGAGAAAAAGTTAAGCCGGTAGAATGGGGGAAATAAACAGATTCTTTTCCATTAAGTATTGTTTTGGGATTTCTAATTTTTTCAAGACTTCTAAGAAAATTGTGAGGTGTCACTTCTCTCTTCTGAGTCTATCTGTAATTGAATCTAGGTCACTATTCTAAAGCAAGAAAAGTCTGCTTCCCACCTTCCTACATCAGGCTGAAATTTGGGGGAGGGACAAGGGTCTCGCAATTTCATTTAAAATGTAATGGTGGATGAACTGATAAGCAAATAGGGAAAAAAGAGTCTGCTTAAAAGAAAAAAAAAAAAGGCATGGTTTTAATATGCTCCAGATGGGGGGAAAATGATTTACATGAGAGTTTATTTCCTCTTTGCTGATATGAAAGAATTACAGATACAAAACCCACTGATCTATAGAATAAAAAAAGAAAAGAAATGTTATTTTCCTGTAAAGGTGTCAGTTCATTTATATTCATTTAACCATCCATCCATCAATTCACTTTCTCACTCCTTGCACATTTTCTCTGGCTCTGTTAAATCTTCCCCCACCAATATACTTTGCTAGAACATGCAATGAAGTTTCCTTTCTTTAAAATAATGGGAGAGTGAGATGAAGTAGGTAAAGATAGGTAAAGAGAGAAGGTTTTGTTGTTGTTGTTTTTAAATATCCCTGACAATTTAACATTATGATTTCAGGGCAAAATTTTAACCATAGTCACCTTTCATTCTTGCTGCAGTTTGAGCCTGAAAGACTGTATGCAGAGGATATACAATTATTTTTCCATAACATATGCATGCAATAGAAAGACGTTTACCAGTTGAAAACCTTTATGTAACATAGAAATGTACCAAAGGATGAATCCTTATGTAGAGTCAGATGTTGGGTCAGTAATGCATTGTTTTATTAAAAGAGCTATTATGGGTATGAACAAGTTCACATTTCCCTGAGGATTTCCTGCTTCATCAAGGTATGAGCAGCATCAACTCCTGTGTTAAAAGTTGCCAGGTCTAAATAATTGTGTAGCAAAATTTGCATATATCAAGAAAGAAATGAGAGGTGCTGTTATTTGGGGGCTTCCAAGTGGAGGAGAAGATTACTTAAGAATAGGTTTTACTTTTCTTGAAATAAAAGATGATGACAGACACTTTTCACCCAAATAAAGGGGTAATATAGTATCACCCCCTGTTTTAATGTCTCCCAAATGGATGATTGGAGATCTACAGACCTAAGCAAGGACAAGACCAACCGTCAACATCTGATGATGGTTTTCACAACTAAGAAAAACAGTAAATGCATTCCCACAGGAGGAAGTTCCTCTACACGGAAGACTAATCCTTCCATTCTTTTTTTTTTTTTTCCTTTCTCCTTCCTTCTCCTCCCTTTCCTCCTCCTGCTCATGTTTAGTTTTCCTTTTTAAAATGTGAACACTGCTGTCAGATCAGAAATTTCCTTCATAGGTCTTCATAAATTATCAGCATCATTTTTCATAATGTCAGTTTCTTCCCAGTCTCCCATCTTTATGCTGTGGTAATGCATTTACTTTCCCATCTAATTTTTAATCAAACAAACTGACTATGAGGAAAAACGAGTAACAGCTTGGCCAGAAGTTGAAAGGTTTTGTGTATATTTCTCACCTCAAACTCCATAGACTCATTTGAAGTGAATGCTTATAAGTCAGCTGGATGAGATGACATCTTTAAGACATTTAAAATGTTCTCCTTACCATTGTCTTTTACATCCTGGGTTCTCTGGACTGTTTGTGACACTTATACCTAATAAGAAGGATCCATTTACTTTGAATTCTCTTTGAGAAGGAAATTGACAAGTTGAAGTCATCTATAGAACAGGTAAGCTGAACTCTTCTCTGTCCAAATATACTCTTGGTTTAAAATAAGCCCTTTACATATGTGTATAAATGAGTTACACACTGAGTTAAAGTGAGCACAAACAAGGTGTAAATACAAATGACTCCCTATCTGATGCTGTGGCATCTTCAGCTGTCACCTGGGGTTCAGACCTGCCTTGTTACCACTGGCCTGGTGAAATTCAAAGTGTATCACACAACTCACTGTAGCAGCCTTCACAGCCAACTTGTTAGGTAGGGAGGGTTGGCATCAGATAGGAGGTCAATCTGCTGTCAAATTAACAACATTTGCTCCCTTTGCAGATGGTTGAAGTTGCTCCGACATTTCTTGAAAACACATTTTATAATAAACAGGCAAAACAGGGGTCATGGAAGTGGTTTTGGATTTCTTATTTTAGGAAGAGAAATTACATCAGCAAATCTGAAGCCACGCCTGCGATTAGATCTCTCTCTGTCTTAGCCCCATTCTTCTGCAGGTGGCCTCTTCTGGAGCTCCCGTGGCACACCAAGACTGCCTGCCTCTTTGGGGACAGCTTCTTGCTCTCCCGTGCCAACTCTCAGGGGACATTCTACAGCGACATTTTATTCTTGCCTTCCTTTTTTTCTTTTAATGGGAACAGAAATTAGATTATCGCCACTGTCCACCATTGTGCAATATGATGGGCATCTGAGTCAACAAACCCACTGAGAGAAGGAGCCCTCACTCCCTTACGAGACAATCTGGAGGAAAACAGGTAAATTTGATTCATGACAAACTATTCCCAAAAAGGAAATTACCATTTTGATTTCACTCTTCTTGTTTGGAGAGGGCTCAAAAGTAGGATAAATTCAGAAAGAAAAAACCAAAATTCTTTGCATTGAGACCAAAAGGGATTTGTATTAATTTCTATCTTCTGGCCATCCTCTGAGTTTCAGTTAGATGTCAAAACAGCATTCCTTAGTTAATAAGGGGGGAAAGACCTTGATTCATGAATGTATTTGTCAACCCCTGTGGTTCCAATTCCTTAGTTTCCTGAATGTACCCAGAGCCCTTATGTGAAGGTTCCACACCACTGTCAATAAAACGGGGTGGGAAAGGAATGATGGAGGGAGTGCCAGGCCACTGTCAATGAATCATGAAAGTCCTAATAATGGGGCTTTGGCCCCCTACTGATGGTATCAATTCACTTGTATACTCTTTCCCTCAGTGATGGAGGAGAGCATCAAAAGTTCTGACTGTCTTACTAGGAGAAATCCATGGTACTGAAAGACACAAACCATGGAGTACAATCAGACAAGCCTGGAAGACTCCCAGAGTCCAGTGGAGCTGTTGCCTGGCACGGATGCCAAAGTCTGAGCACCAAGCCTCAGACCATCCATTTACTGAATTCCCTGGCTTAGATGCAGAAAAAGAAGTCACGAAAGTTGTGTTTTACCCCAAGGGGCATTGACTGTGCCTGGATTGGTGGGTAAGACAGTCCATTGGATTCAAATGGGTGAGATTTTTATCTCTTGAAATCAGTGATTGAGAGAAAAGCCAACGTTGTCGACTGTTTAGGTACCATCTCAGCTAGTGAATTAAAAGAGATTATTTTTTCTCTTTCAGTAAAATGTGTTTTAGGGATATGTTTTAATTGATTGTATTTCTTTCCAGGACTTTGAAGCTCTGTCTTCATCTTCCCTGGGGAGATGTACTCTGTTTGCAATAAGAGAGAACCACAGTCATTTATTAGATGGATGTTAATTAAGCGCTCTGTGCAAAGAAGCACGTGAGGTGTCTTAGACATTCCATGTTGTTAAATTCTCCCTAAAGCACCAGGAGGTAGGTACTGCTATTACCCCTGCTTCTCATAGGAGGAAACTGAGGCTCAGAAACATTCAGTAACTCACCCAAGGACTTATGGCTCTCACAATGAAACTGCTATACCAATGCTCACTGTCTGCCCACTACTAACTATAAAATCAAGGGCTCACTGGAGGTGGTTAAAGAGGGGGCGCTGAGGACCCATGGAATTCATAGCTGAGGATGAGACCAAGGAAGAGGAGAAAATGTAGAGTTTTGGGGTAAGGTGAAGGAGCTGCAAAGCTTTCCCTTTCTCAGGGGGATGAGAAGAATATGCACAATTGAAATGAATCAGTATCTCCTGTCACCATGGATGGAGCCCTCTTACTGGCTGGACCCACATTGCTTCAGCTTTCTTGGCCCAAGTCTCACTAGCTGCTTCTAAGTTTTGCCAACACACACACAGCCAGGGACCAGGACATCACCACGTTAATCCCAAATCATCACAGATTTGGAGGGACATAGGCTCAGTCAGATTTCCTGCAGAGCCCACCAGTCGAGTCCTCAGTCCCTTCTAGACTCATTTCATGATGTTCACATCAGAGGGCCCTCCTGTGCCAGGGAGCTTAGCAAGTGAAGGTATAGTGTGTTGGGAAGGGAAAGAAGAAATACTTCCCCCAATCTTGTTTCTCATTCTGCTGCTCCTAGTCAGGTTTAGTACAGCTCTTACCCTTCTCGGGCCCCTGAATTCCTCAGCCAGATTCTTTCAATCTGCCCAGCCTCTGTGTCTTTGCCTTAAGGTGGGAACACTGTTTCTGACTTGTTCATCCTGTACTGAGCTCTTGTATATCAATCGTGGTATACCAAATGGTTTTGCATTTCCTTGCTAAGAATAGTTAGCATTTGTCACATCTTTGTAGGAAGATCAAAGCATGCCATAAACAAAAAGTTACTTATCATGATATTTCTGTTTAAGGCAATTGGAGACATTCCAAAGCCTCTTAGTTGCCCAGTCCCTCCTTTGGACACAATGTTACAGAACTGCTCAGAAACATGCTTATTTACTCCTTCCTTCTCTAGTTTTATTTTTTTTAATGATTATCACAATAGGTCTGTTAAACAGCCAGCATCTCATATAGATACAACATTAAAGAAATAGAAAAGAAAGGTTTTTTTCCTTGTGATAAGAACTCAGGATTTACTTTCTTAACTTTCATACATAATGTACCGCAATGATAATTATATTTATTATGTTGTACATTACATCCCTAGTACTTATTTATCTTTTTTTATGAAGTCTTTATTGAATTTGTTACACCATTGCTTCTGTTTTATGTCTTGGTTTTTTGGCCACAAGGCATGTGGGATCTGAGCTCCCCGACCAGGAATCGAACCCGCACCCCCTGCATTGGAAGGCAAAGTCTTAACACCTGGACCGCCAGGGAAGTCCCTTATTTATCTTTTTTTTTTTAATTAATTTTTATTGGGAGTATAGTTGCTTTACAATGTTGTGTTAGTTTCTGCTGTACAGCAAAGTGAATCAGTTATATGTATACATATATCCCCTCTTTTTTAGATTTCCTTCCCATTTAGGTCACCGCAGAGCACTGAGTAGAGTTCCCTGTGCTGTACAGTAGGTTCTCATTAGTTCTCTATTTTATATACAGTAGTAGTGTATATATGTCAGTTCATCCCCCCACCCCCACCCCCAGCTTTTCTAGTTTTAGAATTGCCTCCCTGGTTGGCATACAGATGATTCCTAACAAGCCATCTAAACAAATGAACGTATGAAGCCAAAGGAGGGAGTCCTTGGAGAACTGAAGGCCAGAAACCTGTGGGGGCAAGATGTGATAATTTTATAAAAAATTAAAAGGAGATTTGAAATGCTATTGGCCTTACTAAGACTTTTATTTGTGAAGTGCTCTGGTTGACATGATCACTTATGCAAATTACAGTTTGGGACCTAAGGACTGCAGACCAGGGACTGGGTGTGCGGGGAAGGTTTCTCAAGAACGCTGACAGAAATCTCTGATGGAAGCTGGGAGGGCAGAGCAGAGGGGGTGCCAAAAAGAGCCATTAAAGAGGAGGAGGCTGCTTGCCAGTCTTGGTCTCTGCCCTTGGTAAGGGGCAGAAGGTCAAGGCTGGCTCCTTTCTACTATCACCTTCGCAATTTTGGTCACATCCATCTATAATTTTAGTAACTTTAGATTTTTCTTCCATTTGATTCACTTTTTCACTTTGCCCTCATCCTACACAATAATCACATGAATCATGAGGTTTTTATTGCAGTAGTTTTTTTAACAAGATTAACTGAAATTAAAAATTTCCCCTGTTACAATCATACTGTCTCAATTCACACACTTGGAGAAACACTGATCTAAAGTGCTCACTTCACCACGGAGGAAAATGAAGAAAGATCAGAGGGGTGAAGTGATTTCTCCAAAGTCACACAGCCTGACAACAGGAAAGGGCAGTCTACAGCCCAAGTCTTTTGGGTCTCGGCCCAGCACGCTTTCCTTCTATTTCTCTTATTTTTCTCAGAGGCTGAAAGAAAGCATTAGGCAGTTAGCACTTTCTCTTGGGGGTGGAAGGTGTGAAGATTCACCTGGTTCTCTCATAAATTTTAAATGCTTTCTTGGTGGTGTTAAGCCTTATTTCCTTATTCAGCATGTCTTCAGCCTACTAATTATATTGTATAAAACCTAATGTGGTTCCACAGGAATTGGGGGAAAGAGGAGGGGCTCTGTGGGAAGGAGGGATCTGGATGGGCTTTAAAACCAGGAGCTGCCTATCCCCTAAGAAGGTCGGCTGACAGGAGATGGCAGGAAGGAAAGGGGAAAGCCACTAACCACAAGCAGTCCCCTGATGGCAGCCACCGGTGTCTTTGTGCCACGGACAGGCCCAGCGAGTTGGGAAATGCAGTCTCCTCTGTCAGCTGGGTTCCCAGGGCTGTGCGCCGCCCCACCTGTCTTCCCCCAGATACTTGTTTTAACTTGGATCACCTGGTGGCCCAAGAGGGCTGAATTCTTCATCTGTGGCCTCGCAAAGTCTATGGTTGTTTCCAAAATGAGGCGGCCTTGTATTTGTCACTCCCAGCACAGATTTCTAAGTAGCCTTCAGTAAAAGTTAAAAAAAAAAGAGCCAGGGATGCAGTCGGCCCCATAAAAGAAAAAAAGCTCCCGACAAATCAAGTATTTTGCCGCAGACCGATACTGGTTTCTTTATTCGTTTATTCGAGGGTCTGACGTCTTCTCACAAACTACTTTTTTTTCCTTCGGCCACACTTCTCACTTGGAACTACTTTGTGGCTCTACGTCCCCTGAGGGGGCTAGGCTGCAATAAGCCAGGTGTGTAGCTCGTCCCCGCTTCCCTGCCTTCCCGTGCGGTCAACTCTGCACACCCTGTCTGTAGGTATTATCTCTATTTTACAGAAGAAACCCAAGCTTTGAGAAGTTAAGTGACTTTCCTAAGGTCACAAAGCCACTAGGAAGAGGCTCTGAAAACACAGATCTTTTCTCCCTCACGTTGGGTCCTAGCTCTCCATCAAGACCCTATAAGCCATCTCGACCTGCATCTGCTGCGTCTCTATCCTTCCTTAAGTAAACACACGCTTTCTCCACAGTCCTTGGGGCCTTCCTCAGTCATTTCTGCAGCGATAACTAACTCCTTAAGACTCTTCTGTCTTGGGTTCGTTTTGTCTTTTGCGTCTTTTTCAGGCATCAGATTACCATTTTGGTTGATCATTTGAGTGTGGAGTCAGACCCTCAAGACTGGAATCCCAGCTCTGCTGCTTGCTAGCTGTGCGACCTCTCTGGGTCTCACTTTCCTCATCTGCAAAATGGACACGGAAATAGCACTAATCTCATGGGATTGTTTTGAGGATTGAGAGACATTATGGTTGTAAGGCGCTTAGTACCAGGCCACACACTTAATAAGTATTAGCTGTAATTTTGGATTTACTATTTATTTTCTTTCACGTAAAAAAAAATCCCTTTCCCCGTGTATTTCGTATGGTGAATGAGAATATCAGCTTAGGGTCTGTTCTGTCCATCTCTTCAAAGTGGAGTCACACGTTTTCTTTTTAAAATGACACTAAGAGAATCCCCAGCCTTTTTCCCCTTCCCAGATGGCTACAGTTTGCCCATCGTTATTCAGGTTACTCCTTTTCCTCGTAGCACAACTGGGGATAGAAACATAGTTTAGGAATGTTTTCATGGACAAATCTTATTTGTTCCCTCCTAATTATACTGAAAAGAAAAAAATCTCTCTGGTTACAGAAACATTGACCTCTTTGGTAGTCAGGAGCTGGAAATGGCAAGGGGGATTTCAGTGGGTTTCTCAGCTCCCAGGTCAGAGAACACATTCTTCTCCTGTTCTCACATCCGGCATCTCCCCGCCTCCCACCTCATCCCAGTCCTCTTAGGGAACTGCATCCCTGAAAGCCCCGCCACTCCTTCTGTGCTCTCTGAGGCGTGTTTCCAGAGCCAGCCTCTGTTAGCCACCCCCATGGGAGCCTAATTCTTCTTTCCCCACTGCGGTCTCCCCTCCCTTTGCTCTACTTCCTACCTAGGCTTGCCCCTCTGTCTTTCCCTCTACACCTTTATCCATTCAACCATAGTCATGGAGTGCTCGTCACATTCAAGCACTTTTTGGCATTAAAGGATCAGAGGGGGACAAGGCCAACCCTGGGAGGCTACTATCTTCCCTTTAGTGATGGGAGTGAATGTAACTTCCATTCAGAAACTACTTGTACTTTATTTAGCTCTGTTTAGTTTTCTGCTACTTACTACTTCTATAACTATGGGCTACTTACTATACCTCTCAGGGTGTGTTTATTCATCAGTTGAAAGGGGGATTAAAATAGCAAACCCAAAGCCTTGCCACAGATGTGTTATCAGAATTAAATGAGATAACATGCAGAGAGCCCAGCCTGGTGCCCGGCACATACTAAATGCCCAGGAAATGTCATGACTGTCATATATTATTATTAAACTGTATCTACATGGCAGAAATCAATGAGGTGTACTACTTTATTAATCCAGACTTCTTCTTCTCTCTTTTTCCTTTCCCACGATATTTAAGTAGAAAAGCTCTGTGTATTTTTAAGTCAATTATCTACTCATCGTTTCTGTACAGTCTAGATTCACTTGATAATCTCTCCATGTTTCTGTAGAGACTCAGTGAAATGTCAGAATAAGAAACAGAAGGTGAGGGGTTGGTGCACATCTTCAGGGTCAGCAAATGTTTTCAACCCGGATAGAATGGGGAAAGAGTATATAAGAATTTACTAAATTCTAAAGCTGTGGTCTAAGTGTACTTGAGGTTTTAGAAGTTCACAACTGAGAGAATCGTCTGAGAACTTTGAGGTTAGCCTCACATTTTCATATAAAAAAAAATCAAGGACGAGGGAAGGAGGCCAAGGTTCCAAGGTCAAGGTCGCACAGGGAAGCCATGGCTGAGCAAGACCTTTTGATGCTTCCCCCTTATGTGAGCCCTACTTCATTACGTGGCCGGGATAATAGATGAAAAAAAATGTAGTCCATTGCTTTGAGTCTTTTTAACACTGAATAATTTTTTGTGCCTGTACATATATGGAGGAATGGTCTATGGGCTTCTGTGATGGACAAGCCGATGTAAACTCTTATGATCATGAGCACTCCTACTACTGATAGCTCAGAATACTAACTGCCTGCCTCTTGGACTGCTCTGTGCCAGGAGCTTTGTGTTAATCCCGCATTTCATCCTCACGCCATTCTTCAGGGTAGATGTTATTCTGCCCTGAGGAAACTGATGCTCAAGGAAGCTAAATATGCCCACAGTCCTAGTGGACCCAGGTTGGTACTGAGATCTGCGCGTCTTCAAAGAACATGTGCTTTTCCCTGTGTCCTGCTGCTTTATTCTTGTTCAGAACGGACTCCTTGAGAAAGTTACAAAAAGAGAGGTACAGCGTGTGGGGGAAAAGGTCCAGAAGGAGAGGATAAGGAAGATCTGGAGAAGGCTTCCTGGAAGAAGTAAGTCTGTAAAGAATTGAGGGGAAGTGTGCTGGAGGGAAAGGGGGTGACAGGAACAAGGCAAGTCTAGCTTACCAATGGGTTTTCTCGTATTCAGTTTTTGTGCCAAATAATAATAATAAGGTTTGCTGTCTTTATATTTTAGAATGTAAAATAAGGCAAGACTGGCTTTTTCAGTCAGCATAATAATAATTTATTTTATTTATATGACATTCTCAAAACGACAAAAGTATAGTTGCTAAGGGTCGGTGGGGGAGGGAAGGTGTAGATGACAAAGTGGCAGCACAGGACACTTCCGCGTGGTGGGACTGTTCTGGGTCGTGATGGTAGGAGTGATTACACCCATTCATACACTGTTAACACGCATAGAGCTGTACCTCCAAAAAGGCAATTGTACAGTACGCTACTATTGAAAATAAAACAAAATGTTATAAAACAAGGCACAGAAACCATCAAAGAACACTTGGGTTGCGTTCACCAGGAAACAAAGGGATCTAGTTAAATTGGTCCACTCTTTGGTCTGTCATCCAAGGCCTCTCACTGTCTAGCCTGTGTCCAGCTGACTGCTGACCTCCCTATGGTACCAGTTGAAGGCCAGGGGCCTGTTCCACACAAGTCCAGCCTACAGCTCTTCCATGGGCCTCATTGTTCCATCTGAGCCTGGAGGAACTGGAGTGGGAGGGGTGAGAGGGGAAATCACATTCAAGCAGGAATGTGTCTCTTGCTCACAATGTATAGTTTTTACAAGAAGCCTCTGTCACCACAGAGTATGCATGACATTTCCCCTAAACCTATTATCTTCTAAAATTAAATACAGGTAAAGAGATTCTCTAAAACAGGATGTTACTCTAAAGTAGCATTAAACCCTCTTACAACTATAATAGCAACTGATACCATTTACTGAGTGTCTCCTCAAGGGATCAGGAATTTTCTGTCTCTGCATTGTCTCATTTATCCCTCACAATCAGCCTTCAAGGAAGGAGAACCATTGCTCACATAAGGAAATTCAAGCTCAGAGAGGTGGAACCACCTGCCCAAGGTCACAAGGCTGATCCCTGGCAGAACTGGGCTTTTCATCTCGGTCTCAGACCCCAGGAGCTGGTGTCCTTCCTCTGAGTTCCAATGGTCACTTCAGCTGGGGTCCCCCAGTCCTACCAAGGAGCCAGCCCTGCCCCACCTCTCACCCCCTCCCCAGTCCCCACCATTTCCCACTCTGCCTAGCTGGTCTCCCCCCACCCTCAATCTGTCCCCACTCTTGCCCATCCCCTTAAGAGATTTGCCCCTGCTTTGACTCCATCCATTCCCAGCCCTCCATCCTTCCCTGTTGTGCTCTGAGAAACAGTAGCTTGGAAACAGGGAAGAAACACACAAAGTCAGAAGAAGATGAGCTCCTGGTACCTACTCCACGTGGTCCTCCATGCTTGTCCTGATAGACCTTATTATAAATGGTGGGAAGTTTTATAGGCTGTTGGCTTGGAAACAGATCTCTTTCTCTCTCTCTCTCTCTTTATTCATAGATAGGAACATTGGAGGGAACCTCAGCCCTTATCTCACCCGAACTCTAGGGATTGCAGAGAATCTTGAGGGCTGACCTAGGAATCTAGTTGTGTAGGTCTATGGTACTCAAAGTGTGTGCATCTGCATCAACTGGGATCTTGTTAGAAATGCACATTCTCAGATCCCTGCACAGACTTACTGACTCAGAAACTCTGGAGGTGGAGCCCAGCAATGTGGGTTTCAAAAAGACCCCGAGCTGATTCTGAAGCGTGTGAAAGTTTGAGATCTACTGATGGAGACCAGTGCTTCTAACACTTTAATGTGCATAAAAATCACCTGAATATAGGGTTGCCAGATTTGGCAAACATTTTTTTGTTTTATAGGTACACTTATGGGACATACTTAGACTACAAAACTTTTCGCTGTTTATCTGAAGTTGAAATGTAGCTGGGTATCCTGTATTTTGTCTGACAATTCTACTTGAGTATCTGTTCCAGGTGCAACTTCTGATTCAGTGGTTCTGAGAAGAAGCCTGAGATTCTGCCTTTCTAACAAGCTCGCAGGTGATGCCAGAGATGCCAAAACACGCTGATAGCAAGGATCTAGAGGTACTTGTTAGGTACAGATTCCTGGACCCTCCCCCAACCTACTGATTCAGAAACGTCCAAGGGAGACATTGATTTGGAATATTGTGACCGAAGGGCCATGTGCTCTGAGTCACAGACCTCCCATCTACAAACTTTGGGGGAGATGGTCTGTAAGTTCAGATCTTACCCTTGCATGTAACAACACACACACAATGGTTAGTGGAGGTGAGCCAAGAATGGGGGGCTCTGCCAAGCGGCCGGAGGAGAAGGGAAGCTTGCTGAGGTGGAGGGAGGACTCACCGAGGGAGTGGAGGACCCAGGAAATTGGAGACTTGGTGTGTCTGTGGGGAAGGAGCAAAACCCAGGCCCACCAAAGACAATCACATCTTTCTCTTCGAGGTGGACCACACTCGTGGGTACATTTATTGAACCCCTCTTGCATTAAGAACTCTATAGATCGTATCTAATTTCAGTTTATTCTCAAACAATGCTTTAAATTTGAAATTCTTTCTCCCATTTAGTAGATGAAGAACACAAAGCTCAGAAAGAGCGGGGGAACTTGCCTGAGGTCCTACAGCTGGCAAGTCCTGGAGTCCGGATTTGAACACGGGTCTGTGCCCAAAGTGCTCTCCACTGCACGTGTCACTCTCCAGACGCTTGTATTTACAGAAGGTGCTGAAGCACAGTGGTGGCTCCAGAAGAGACTGGCCAAGGCCCTCCATGACTGCAGCCACAGACCCTTTCCTCATGGTATATGCCTTCAGCACCCTCCCAGCTGGGCCTCTCCACCCCATCAGATGATGCCCCAGAGCATCACATGCACAGACCCAGCCTGCGCCGTGACTCACCTGCTGGCTTGTTTCTTCCCAGGAGTGTGGCCTGTACAGCGGAAGCCCCTCAAGAGGCCTGATATCCCACCTCATTAGGCCCATTAGCCTCCTCCTCTTGCTGCTGTGGGATTAGTCATGTATTTATTCTTGAAGCACTTTTTTTTCCTTTGATCTTCCAGAACAGCCACTTCAATTTAGGTGTCTACCTGGACATGATGAAATTCCAAGTATGTTCTCAACTCCATCCCAGGTTTCAAGGTGTATTAGTTTAAAGAATTTCTCTCCATCTGAGGAAATGATATTGGTCTGAGCCATGCTGGAGAGTTGGAGGTCCCAGACTCACCGTGGGTGAGACATCAGAATTTCAAACTCTTGCTGGAGAGTTGGAGGTCCCAGACTCACCGTGGGTGAGACATCAGAATTTCAAACTCTTAATTCTATTGATTCCTCCTCCTTTTGATCTTTTCAGCACTTGTCGGGAAAGTTGAGTTTGTGTAATTTGGAAGGGCGGCTGATTGACTCTGGTTTGATTATGACCTATTTGTGTCATTTCATTAGTAAGAGTGGCAGCCAGCTGACGAACCACTTAAGGACATCCTTGCAACTTCTGCTATTCCTAAGCCCAGGCAATTATTTGGGTTTTAGAAAAGTGACTGAATCAGATCATCAGCCTGGGATGGATTTCGTTTTGCCTTTAAGCAAGCTCTAGCCATCCTCTGTAGAGTCCACCAGTGAATAGAATAACCAAGAAACACGCGGCTCTTTTCAAGGACAGGAAAGGGGAAGAAAAGTCATATTTCCTGAGTGTTTAGGTTGTGCCAGGCACTTAACTCACTTAATCCTCTCAATAGCTTTAGGTCGTAGATCTTATTATCCCCATTTTACAGATTAGAGAGTCTAGCCTCAGAGGTTAAGAAACACACCCCAAGTTCAAACAGCCAGTAAACGACAGAACTCAAATCTGTCTGATTTCAAAGTCATTGTGTTTTCACACTATGTAGGTTGGAGAACTTCTTAATGCAGCCTAAAAAGTAAGAAAACTTGTTTGTTTGTTTTTTAATTGTTTCTGTGTTTTTAATGAGTAGAATATGTGTTATTTAAAAGTACTGGGCTCTCACTCAACCAGATATCAAAACTAACTAAAAGCTCTGCTAGTAAGTGAGAAATATAAATAGATCAGTGGAATAATATTGGGATCTGAGAAACAGCCCAACAGAAATCAGTGGGGGAGGTAATATACTATTTAATAAGTGGTACTGGGGCAACTGACTTTCCAAATTAAATATAAAGTTAAATTCTTACCTCATCCTGTACATAAAAACAAACTCCAGGTGGCATATATATTTAAAAGTTTAAACAAGAAAAAAATATAGGAGAGTATCTTTGTGAGCTTAAGGCAAGGAAAACACAAAAAATAGAAATAATAATGGGAAATATTGGTAAATGGGGCTGCCGTAAATTTTAAAATGTTTGTAGAACAAAAGGCCCCACTTACAAAGTTAAAAGATGAGAAGCAGGCTGAGAGAAGAGATTGACAATATATATAACAGTCAAGACTAGTATTGAGAATGTTTTTAAAAACTACAAATCCATACCCCAAGACAGACAACCCAGTAAATAAATGGGCAAATATTATAGAACAAGAAGTTCACAGAAGAGAAACCCATACTCCCCTGCCCCCAGAATAAACAAGCAAATGAAAAGATGTTCAACCTCACAGGGAAATAACAACAAAAATTATACACTTGGCAAAAATTAAGTAATATTTCATTATTAAGTATGTGTGAGAATATGAGCCAATGGGAACTTTCATATACTGCTGATATTTGTGTACATTTGTATGGCCATTATGGAACGCATTTTGATAATTTCAGATTAAAATGGACAATGTGCATGACCACTCAGAAACCCATTTGCAGACAATATCCTGGAGCACCTTTCAGGCAGATAGATGCAGGACCAGCTCCATGGGCATGCGTAGTCTCACAGTGTCTGTCTTCACAAGGGCCCCGTGCTTGGTCTAATGTGCTGCTTTCACCATCTTGAAATTCTTAACAGCTTTAAACTTGTGCTTTTGAGTGAAGTTCCCTGGGACAATGGAGCATGTCCTGGGCAGAGGAGGTGGGTGTAATATGCACGCTTCCCTGTTCCTTGCCCCCCATTCACATCTCACGTTCAGGATGTCCCCTGAGCACAGCATTCCGGTGGAGCCATCATGTGGGGGAGTTTAGTGGGGCTCAGAGGGAGAACAAGGTAAGCCTCTGACACCTACGACAGAGTAATCAAGTAATCGTGAAGCTGACATCCCCAAGAGGCCACATTTCTCCTGAACCAGAACTTGCCTCAAATGCAGAAAGAAGGCATGGGCAACCAAGGACCCCTGTCTTACCCTTCCTTACTCACGTTACTTCCCTGTATTAACCAACAACTTACCCTGAAAATGATGACACAGAAGGAAAGGGAAGGACAGAGCAACTCAGTTCTTTTTCTCTCAGTGTTTGCTTATTCATCAGTAAGTCAAAGGCAGAGAGTGTGGGTAGAAGATGCCTGAGTCAAGAAGTGACATAAAAACACTTCAATTAGTTTTGTTCAGTGTTTCTACTGTTTCTGGTACGAATGAAATACATATGCATATAGAAGCTGCAAGATGAGAGTTGTGTGATTTCAGTGATTCCCTGTAAGTGTTAAATATTTAAATATTTGCATTTAAAACTGGCATTGCATAGTATACCATAGACTGCTGAAAGGTAAAATCCCTGATAATAATTTACATTTCTCATCTTTCTTAGAACAATATTAGGATGGCAAATAAAAAAACAGTGTGACAAGTTTATTTATTTATTTATTTATTTATTTATGACTGTGTTGAGTCTTCGTTTCTGTGCGAGGGCTTTCTCTAGTTGCGGCAAGTGGGGACCACTCTTCATTGCGGTGCGCGGGCCTCTCACCATTGCGGCCTCTCTTGATGCGGAGCACAGGCTCCAGACGCGCAGGCTCAGTAATTGTGGCTCACGGGCCCAGTTGCTCCGTGGCATGTGGGATCTTCCCAGACCAGGGCTCGAACCCGTGTCCCCTGCATTGGCAGGCAGATTCTCAACCACTGCGCCACCAGGGAAGCCCAGTGTGACAAGTTTAGAGAGAGAGAGACCATGGAAGAAAAGAAAAAGTTTTATATTTTAGTTCTTTTAACAGCACTTTTCCCCTATGTTTTGAATAAGCAGGCAGGGGCCAGCCCTACAGTTTCATTTTGCACTGAGCCAGCAAATTATGTAGCCAGCCCTGTGTAGTTGCCCGTGGAAACATGAACAAGAATGTCCATTTAAACAGAGTTGTAACGGTGAAAAAAAATGGAAACAATTCAATATCCAGGATAATGGGATAAATAATGGGATAAATTATGGCATAGTCAATAGGATGGAATAAATGTATTGACCAAATCCATGGGTACATAGTGGAGATCAAAAACAAGGCTGAGGAAAAAGAAAAAAAAAAAAAGAAGAAAAATGCTGCTTATATATAAGTATACTGTAAATTTTATTGTAATTAACAAAATTATTTAAAATATTTTTAAAGGCTGAGAAAAAATTAAAACTGGAAGGCATTACACAAAGTATGAGAACATGCATCTATTTAATTTTGTAAAGCACACACAAAATTCATTACCTATGGATACATTTTTATATACGGTGAAGTATAGAAACATTGACCAGACACACACCAAGTTCATGACAGAGATTTTATTTAAGGAGGGAGAGAGAGAGAATGGGGCCAGGAAAGGGAAAATGGAGGACTTTTTATTTTAAATCTTTTATTTGTTAAAAAACCAAAATGTTATTTATTAAATTGAATGCTGTATACGTGGGTTTGATATGTTGTTCTCAGTGATTTCCGTATTTGTTTAATTTTTTAAAAATCCTCCTAATTTAAATAAGATAGACCAGCCATGGTTCCCACTATCTCTCCATTCGAAAGGCAATTTCCAAAGAAGAAAAAGAAAATGCAGTGAAGACGCAGAGTTGAACCCCCATGTGTATGTTTCTTTGGACAAGATGCGAAAACATGATTCTATCTATTTGCCAACATGGGAAACATGGCAACAAGGCCTGGAGTAAATCTCTTCGGTGTTTGTGAGTAGAGGTTATGCCTAGACCATTAGCTAAATCATCTGGTTGGTAAAGGAAGACACTTTATGCATCTAATTTTCAGAGTGATGCTGTTTTTTTCTGTCTTGAACCAAACTTTTTTTTTAATGTGCATGACTTTTGTGTCCTGAGTTTGCTAATAAGAAATCAGGCCCATTTGAATCTTCCTTTACCTTCTGGAGGATGGTCACATTCTTGGCCTTGGACCAGACCAGAACACAGTGGTGATGAAATAATGCACGCAGCCTCTCAGCCCTTGCTCCTACATGGAGCTGGAATAGCTCTTTATTTTATTTATTTATTTTTGGCTGTGTTGGGTCTTCGTTTCTGTGCGAGGGCTTTCTCTAGTTGTGGGGAGCGGGGGCCACTCTTCATCACGGTGCGGGGGCCTCTCACTGTCGTGGCCTCTCCCGTTGCAGAGTACAGGCTCCAGACGTGCAGGCTCAGTAGTTGTGGCTCACGGGCTTAGTTGCTCCGCAGCATGTGGGATCTTCCCAGACCAGGGCTCGAACCCGTGTCCCCTGCAGTGGTAGGCAGATTGTTAACCACTGCGCCACCAGGGAAGCCCTGGAATAGCTCTTTAAACTCTGAAGGCTTGAGTTCCAATTCATTCACCATAGGCATAATATAAGATGGAAATTACTTTGGCTGCAGAAGCATGATGTAGCCCATTCATGTAGAAAACCACTGCAATAAAAGGAAAAGAAAGTTAATCTAGGAAAGCAATGCCTGGTTTGGGTTTTGTTTTATATTCCTTTCCTTTCTAGATGCTGGCCTCATCACTGGGAATTTGGCTGTTTCTTGAGTCCTGGTCCTCGGGGAACAACATGGTACTGATAACAGTCCCTGGAAGGTGACCCTCTCAGGTTCATCCCGATATCCTTCTGTCTTCTGGCCTCTAATGCCCACCTCCATCCCACCCCCTCATCCACTCCCCCATGAGCAAACCATGCACAGGTAAGTAGCAGGGGGCCTCCAGGCCACTTTTAATTGAAATAGCACTTAATTCACAGCCTGCACCTCTATTATTTTTCTACTCAAACCTCAAAACTTGACAAGGATGAAACATGGCCAACGTCTAAAGGACAATTCAAGACATTAGTATCTCTTACATAGAAAGTGGAAAGAAAAATAAAAGCCTCTACTGAAAAGTTAGGTGATTTTTTAAATTATTTTAAATAACTCACCAGTAAGCCCCTTTGCATCCAAATTGGTTACAAAGATGGACTTAAACTTTTTCAGATAATTTACAATATTTATCCTAACTTACACTGGAAATAATTCACAAAACAAGGAAACCTTCTCTCCCTAACATCTGTAGTCAACCTCAACGGACTTGAATTTCTTCACACTAACTGTTCCACTAAGGAGGGAGGGGGTGTGGCAACAGCAGGGTCATCAGGAAGTAAAGATGTTACAGCCATTTTGTGTCTCAGGGTGAAAAACTGATATTGAAAGGAACTTGCTGAGTCAGGGGACACTCTCCCTGTCCCAGTGCTTTGACGCTGATGGCCACGTAGTGAGGATCCTGGAACTTTATCAGCTTATGTTATACTGTATCTGCACAAAAATCAACATACAATGAACAATCAATTATTTGGACTCCTAAAGAGAAGAACGGACAACAAAAAATCTCTCCCAGAGAACTTATAACCCTATCTATAAATCATTAATATTTGTCTTTGGAATACGTGCTATGGTTTATATTTCAACCAATTGTATCCATTCTCCCCCAAACTCCCATCCCATTCAGGCTGCCACATAACATTGAGCAGAGTTCCCTGTGCTATATAGTAGGTCCTTGTTGGTTATCTGTTTTAAATCTATCAGTGTGTATATGTCAATCCCAAACTCCCTAACTATCCCTTCCCTCCACCCTTCCCCCCGGTAACCATAAGTTTGTGAGTCTGTTTCTGTTTTGTAAATAAGTTCATTTGGTACATATATACAATGGAATATTATTCAGCCATTAAAAAGAATGAAATAACACTTTTTGGAGCAACATGGATGGACCTAGAGATTGTCATATTGAGTGAAGTAAGTCAGACAGAGAAAGAGAAATACCATATGATATCGCCTATATGCGGAATCTAAAAAGAAATGATTTTATATTTATTTTTAATGCAGCTTGAAACTTCATCTGGTAGTTAGGTGTACCTTTATCTAATGACTATTTTATATAGTGTTTGACATTTAATTTTTCCAATTTTTCAGAATTACAGATAATGCTACAAAGAATACTTTTGATTATGGCTTTTTTTTCTGTTGAATGATTCTTTTTGAGTAATTCTCATATGTGTTCTTACCAGGTTAAAGTCTAGAAACATTTTAAGGTCCTTTGCTTTTTGTTTTCTGAAAAGGATATTCCAATGTACACTGCCAGTAATGAGTACTGTTTTTATTAATTGTTTCACCTAACTTTATATAATACATTTATTAAAAAATGCTTTCCTTATTTTTAATTTTGATCTTCTCAAAGTTCCAGCCCTAGACTTCAGAGCTACACTGCGACATTACTTGAACTTACCCTCTGCTGTTCCTATGTGGATTCGAACACTTACCAAAGGAAGATAGCGCTGGTTTTCCCCACCAACCCGTCCCACTTAAGCAAACAGGCCTCAAATTCTCCCTTCCTAAGATAAAAGCAGGCTCTTCCTTTGGAAAATAGAATCAGTATGGTCTGATTTAGGATTGCTGAAAACAATCTTCCTGTTGACAAATCCTTACGTTCTGGAGGTACCCAGGAGACGTAAGAAGGCTGGAGCAGGGGAAAGGGGGATTCAAAGGCAGAAAGGACAATCCTGACCTTTTAAAATAAATTTCCCAGTATAACACAGAAGCACATGCACATACTTGCATACATATCCCCGAGACTCCCAAATGTTGAAGCATTGCATCCAGATCCCTAAAACCAGCCAGGGATCTATTTAGACTAAAAAATGAAAAGAAACTATGTTTCTTTCACCATGTTCAGCAATACTGTAATCATCCAAAGTAGTAATAGTATAGATAACTGATGTTTAAAAATTGTCTTCCAATGATTAAGTCTTTTGGGTCAGAGAAGATACACTGGGCTATATATGGGTTTGTCCTGAAACTTTCTTCCTCAGAGAAATCCTTGATTCCAGTTTGCTTTCTTGGCAGATGATAAAAGGATAAACCACAAGAAAACTTAATTTGAAATCAAAGGGGCCTGTAAGTTTCACTTGCCTCTTTCTCAAAAAGTAACCAGCACATATGTGTATAAAATTATAGTATTGCTATAAACACAATTCATGAATTGGAAGTTGACCCAGATTTCCACTCCCTAAGCTTTCTATACTCCCTGTGCAACCCTCTCCTCTCCTGTTCTCCGTGTTGCTTGGCTTTTCACCAGCATCCAAATTGTTCCCTTACTTTGGGCTCTGTAGCAGCTGCCCAATACTCGCCAACATAGTTGCATTAACGTCCCAGGGCAACAGTGCCATCTTGTGGACACTTGGAATGCTGCAACTTCCTCCCAAAGTAAAGTTGCATTTTCCCAACTACAGGCACAAATGAGACTTTGTCTTTTTACTGCTCTTTAACTTCTAGGCTGAGGGGGCTCCTACATGACTGAAGATGTCAAGAGGGTACGGGGTAAACAATCTGTACTGCCTGTTGGTCATGTCTCTTGAGATCTTGAATAAATCTTGGGAACTTGTGTGAGAGTTTTTGCAAAACTATGTTTACAAGATGCATCATTAATATATTAGATCTAATAGGATTTTTTTCTGGTAGCACAATAATGTGGCAACATTGTACTAAGGGTGAGTTGGCATGCTGTGTGACTTGATTTACCCTTGTAAAAAAATTACTTTACTGGACATGTGGTCTCCAGACAGAATCGGCTCTGTGATTTAATTTTTGAAATATGAGAAATATGTCCATGACAGAAACTCATCAACTTTGTGAACCTTGTGGGATTAGATGTTCCAGTTGAAATATGTATTAGAGTTTGGAATAAAAGACACAGGATTTTAATGATAATTTTTTTAAATTTATTTATTTATTTTGGCCGCGCTGCACGGCAGGCAGGATCTTAGTTCCTCTACCAGAGATTGAACCCACGCCCCGTGCAGTGGAAGCATGGAGTCTTAACCACTGGACCGCCAGGGAAGTCCAATAATAATTTTTAAAAACTCAAGAATATTTGGGGAAATGTTTGAATCAGCACAGAATTTATACATTTTAGCAAATATGTAAATAATAAAATTTTTTTCTTGTGATAAAATTTTTTTCTTAACAAAAGCTTTGAAAACTTTCTCTTTGATGAACCTCCTTCTTGTATAGTTTAGCTAAATACCAGAATAACTGTTAGTATCCCTTGGGAAAAAGAAACAGGTGTGCATCTAAGTTACTCCTAAAAAAGCTGTTTGTTCAACTAAAATGTGCTGTCCTCCCAGTACTGTCACTATCAGAAAATAATCTCTGATTCTGTCTTGTTGGTGCGGATTCTCCATCAGTAAAATTCTATTTTGAAATGCAAATAAACTCTTCTTTCTACAAGCTTGTAAAAATTGCAAAACATCTCACAAGAAAAAATATAATTGTCACATAATTAGGTACCTAAAAAGGAATGCTGTGCTGATATTTTAATTTTGCTTCATTGCAATGATGTGTATTGAATTACAACGCAGGATAGGACAAGGTGATAAATTAGGGAAGAAAATAGCTAATAGCACCAAATGAAGCTGCCCCTGGGACCCAGAGCCTGGCAGAAAATGGGATCAACTTCCAGGGAATCACCACGGGGTCTAAGAGGAATAAACACAACTGTACTTAGGGAGCTCTCTTTACTTGCTGGTTAAATTAGATTAACCAGAACCCAACAACATGCTGTTCCAAGCCAGAATTGCTTTTGGAAGAAAAATGTGAAAATGAGAATTTATGAAGAAGTTACATCCTGGGGTCAATAGGAATTCAGTCCAATTCCTTCAGCCTTCTTCATTTTCCCTACAGAACTGTACTTCTTGTTAATGTTTGTAATAACTACTCTGTGACACTGCCGATTCCTGAATCAACAAAGAAAGATCAAATTACAGATCTTCCTGATCATCAAAGAAAGGTCAAATTACAGATCTTCCTTGACCTACAATGGGGTTATGTCCTGATAAAACCATTGTGAGTTGAAGATATTGTAAGTGGAAAATCCATGTAATACACCTAACCTACCAAAGTTCATAGCCTAGCCTACCTTAAGGTGCCCAGAACACTTACATTAGCCTGCAGTTGGGCAAAATCCTCTAACACAAAGCCTAACTTTATAATAAAGTGTTGAATATCTCATGTAATTTATTGAATACTATACTGAAAATGAAAGACAGAATGATCATAAGAGTACAGAATGGTTGTATCAGTTGTTTACCCTCATAGTCTCACAGCTGACTGGGACCCACTGCCCTGCATCACATGAGAGTATCGTACTGCATATCACTAGCCCGGGAAAAGAGTCAAATTCAGAATTCGAAGTACAATCTTTAGTGAATGCATATTTCTTTCACACCATCGTAAAGTCGATAAATGTTAAGTGGAACAATTCTAAGTCGGGGGCCCTCTGTATGTTTCACGATGACACTTGTTAGACAACAGAGTGGGCTCATATGTTGCAGAAGGATGTTTGACAAAGGTGGAAATGACAAGGGTTACCTGATCCACCTCAATTAACCAGAAACTAATTAAATAGGACCCCAGTTCTGATAGTAATCCATTACAATAATGGTGAAAAAGAAAAGGAAGGGGGGAGGAGGAGCCGGAGAAGAAGGAAGAGGAGGAGGAAAGAAGAATATTCTGGTCCCCTCCAGCTGTCCCCACTTTATACTGAGCGATCACCCTGTGTTCAGTGCGCCGGTATTTTGGCAGCGTAACTGAGCACCAAAGTTACTAGGCGATGCTGCCTAGCTGAACTTGGATTGCCTTCTCCCATCTTCCAGTATGGAATATATTGTGTTTACATGCAAGTCGTCCCTTACAAGACCCCTTCAAATAATTTTTCAAATACATGTTTGATAACAAATATATTATTTTCAAGAAAATGCCCTATAAAATAGGGGGCTAGAATATAAATATGATCTACTAAGGAGGAAGTGACTACCATTACTGATCATATGCTAAGTGGCAGGTGTTTTATATGCATTAGCTCTAATTTTTGAGGCACCCCTGCCAGGTGCTCAGTATTATCTCCCCCGTCAGGAGAAGAAGCATTTTGAGAAGGCTAAGTAACCGGATTAGGGTCATATGGCCAACAGGGCACGGGCAGGACTCAAGGCGCAGTGGATTGCTTTGCCGGGTTTTGATAGATGCACTGTGAGGGTGTTTGGGTAGGAAAGTCTGTTCTCTCTCTTTTTAGCTCAGTGATACACAGTGGGAAGGGTAGGTGGGTCTGGGTGGTGCCAGGCTCTTAGCACAGGAAGGTGAGCGAGGCAGTCTGCTGCCTGCTCAGAGCCAGCAGTGTACTGGGAAGAGAGAGAGACAGGTGTGGTACACCCCATTATCAGAGCCAATCAACAGCTGCTGAGAACACGCCCTCTGCCAGCCTGCGAGATTTCCAGTAAAGGGGCACACCAGCTCACCCTTCTACCCCCCAACCCTTTATTCCCCTTCCTGGAAACTGTGTGCTGCCTTCCAAAGCCAAGCTCTCCACAAAAAGCAAACAAAAACACAAACATAAAACAAAGCAAAAAAACCCCCAGCACCTGCCAGGAGTGCTGTTTCACTGGTGAGGTTTCAAGTAAGCACTCCAGGAAACAGGTAAACACTAGACATTAGCCTGGGTTTCACTGAGGCAGGAGAGAACCATATCTCTCTGCCCTGGGCTGGTCCCTGGAACCAGGGTCAAAGCTCCTCCCCTCCCCCTGCTCATGCCTGGACCCATGTGCTTGATTGACAGTCGACCCAGAACAAATGCTCTCCTCTACTTTCCTCTAACTGTGCTGGTGCCAGTCAGCTCTGCAGCTAGAGTATAAGCTTCTCACCAGCTAATAAAGAACATACCTTTTGGGACTTCCCTGGCAGTCCAGTGGTTAAGATTCTGTGCTCCCAATGCAGATGGCACAGGTTCCATTGGCGAACTAAGATCCCGCATGTAGCACGGCACGGCCAAAAAAAAAAATACCTGTTTTTTGGTTCTTTCATGGTATCCAGCTTTGAGCTAACTATGTAAAAGGTGTGCATCAGATACACTTGTTTGAGTACATTTCTCCTCTCAGTACCTAGGGGGGAGGTGGAAATGAATGGAATTTACTCCCTAAAAACCAAGTCTCTTGAGCCAGAAATCAAACAAGATTTCAAAGAAAAATGAGGTTATGTCAAAACAATACAAGTATCAGCTTGAAAGGTTTCTTACTGGTCAAAGTTGGAGCAATTTAAGCATCAAATGCATGATAACTGTAACTTGGATATATAAAATTCCATCAGTCTATAATGATACTTAAAAGAGAAAAGGCAAAAGATAAGTGAGTTGTCACCATCAGAGAACACTATTACATCAATTCCTTACTGGTAAAATTTGTAATTAATGGGAAAGAATTAGGTATTATCCTGCCTTTCAAGTGGGATCTGTATTCCAGGGTAAGCAATTAGCCCCAGTTGATAAAAGAACATTTTTCTTTACAGTAAAACCTTAGCTGAAAATAGATGCACTTACAGAATTAGAAAATCACTACTTTGCAACCCCTAATAAGAGAAATGATTCAGGCATGGATCATCGAAGGATGTTAAAACTATAAGGGAATAGATGTCGGTGCTAAAATGTCGCCTGATAGATTACAAGGGGGAAAGCATATCTTTACAAAGGAGGGGTCAGTGCTCTACCTTGGCATCAGCAGTGGGACAACCAAACAGCATGCACCTTCTGTGACGAAGCAATATAAAGTCCATCAGCTGTGACATACTCTTGCCCAAACTATTTAGATTGAATCTAATCAAGCCTTTAGTTCTAACTTTGATTTTACAAGAAATACAGGGCCGACGGGAGCAAGTAAAACAATATCACAAGGGACCAAAAGTTCATAAGGTGGTACATTCTAAAGAACAGCTGGCCTGGTCTCAACAAATTACCGTTAAGGAAAGCAAAAGAGAAGGAGGTTGCTCTACATTAAAGGAGACTTGAGTGGCATCACGATGAAATGCAACGTGTGGTCTTTGATTGGAATCTGATTTGAAGAAACCATTTTGGGGACAGTTGGGGAATTTTTCACATGGACTAGGTATTACATGATGTTAAAGTATGACTGTTAATTTTGTTAGCTGTGATAGCGGAACTGTGGTGACGTAGGAAAATATACCCCAATTCCACCACTGGAAATAACCACTGTTAACACAGATTAAACTTGATTTCAGGCACTTCTTTTATGAGTAAGAGAGAATAAGCATGAGAAGTATTTCTATAAAGATAAAAAAAATCCTACCATATACACACTACTATATATAAATAGATAACCAGCAAGGACCTACTGTATCGTGCAGGGAACTCTACTCAGTACTTTGTAATAAGGGAAAAGAATCTGAAAAAGAAGACATATATATAACTGAATCACTTTGCTGTACACTTGAAACTAACACAATACTGTAAATCAATTATACTTCAATTTAAAAGTGCAAAAAAATTTTTCCATATACTAATTTTAAGAAAAAAGATTACATTGAAATTTAATTGAATTTCAAGAAGAAAGAGAAACCAAAATGAAACTGAAGAAATGCCTAAACTTTAGCTAAATGCTTCTTCACTATAAGAGATTTCCTAAAATATAGCCCTAGGATTGAGAACAAAGATTAAGAAGCACTTTTAGGGCTTCCCTGGTGGCGCAGTGGTTGAGAGTCCGCCTGCCAATGCAGGGGACACGGGTTCGAGCCCTGGTCTGGGAAGATCCCACGTGCCGCGGAGCAACTAGGCCCGTGAGCCACAACTACTGAGCCTGCGTGTCTGGAGCTTGTGCTCCGCAACAAGAGAGGCCGCGATAGTGAGAGGCCCGCGCACCGCGATGAAGAGTGGCACCCGCTTGCCGCAACTAGAGAAAGCCCTTGCACAGAAACGAAGACCCAACACAGCCAAAAATAAATAAATAAATAATAAAAATAAAGGAATTGCTTTAAAAAAAAAAAAAAGCCTATGTCACTTTATAAAAAAAAAAAAAAAAAAAAAGAAGCACTTTTAGAGCCTGGGGTCATAACCTTTTAAAGTAAACTAGATGCTTATATTTTAGGCAGTGTTGATTGATTCATTGGTCTAAAAGTTTAGGAAATTGGCCTTCTTATTTTTCCTCTTATCATCTTCTCCTTCCAAATCTATTCTTACTTCTTTTTACTTTATCAAGGAGTATAACATAATTCTCACGGTGTTCTAGTCTCAGTTTTTGCTTAATGGATTCATTTCTCAGTACCAGTTTGTTTATCACAACTTCTTTTTGTTTGTTTGTTTTTTAATTATGGTGAATTCACACACACAATGATTTATTATGCAACTGTTGAAATAATGCTGTTAAATATTATTTAAAGACAAAGGGAAATACTTGTCATATAATAAATGAAAAGGCAAAGTACAATATAATGTGAACTATGCAACACACGTATATGAATGACAGTAAAGAAATCAACATAAATTAATTTTATACAGCTTCCAAAATCTCTACTTAGAAAATATGTTGAATTTTAAATTAGAAGTATTTTCAAAAGTCTGCATTCCAGTAGCAGTTCTGAATTGTTAGACTGCTTTTGCATTTTCCTATGATCTTTTGTATTATTTTATTTTTCTTAATTTATCTTTATTTTTTATTGAAGTATAGTTGCTGTACAATATTATATGTTACAGGCATACAATATAGTGCTTCACAATTTTTAAAGGTTATAGGGTTTCTCTGGTGGCACAGTGGTTAAGAATCCGCCTGACAATGCAGGGGACACAGGTTTGAGCCCTGGTCCAGGAAGATCCCACATGCCACAGAGCAACTAAGCCCGTGCACCAAAACTACTGAGCCTGCGCTCTAGAGCCCGCAAGCCACAACTACTGAGCCCACGTGTCTAGAGTCCGTGCTCTGCAACAAGAGAAGCCACCGCAATGAGAAGCCCAAGCACCGCAACGAAGAGTAACCCCTGCTCTCTGCAGCTAGAGAAAGCCCGCGTGCAACAATGAAGACCCAACACAGCCATAAATAAATAAATAAATAAATAAATAAGGTTATACTCCATTTACAGTTATTATAAAATATTGGCTATATTCCTCGTGTTTTACAATATATCCTTGTAGCTTATTTTATACCTAATATTTTGTACCTCTTACTCCCCTACCCCTATGTTGCCCCTCCCACTTCCCTCTCCCCACTGGTAACCACTAGTTTGTTCTCTATATCTGTGATTCAGTTCTTTATTTTTAAGAATATAAATCTTTAGTTCTTTATTTAGTTCATCTCTTGATTGGCTGGATTTTATCAAGACATTTTTACAAAGCTCATGAATGCCTCAAAACACTTATAGTTAAAGCAAGAGAGAATGGGAAATTACATATTTCCAACTAGAAAAAAATCCCCACAGGATTTCATGCTAGAGAGCATTTGTGCAGAAGCACTGAAAGGAATTTCTTTTCAGCTTGACCGCCAAGGATGCAAGAACTCAGAGTTAATGTGGTTTTAAGAACAAGAGCCCCAGGGCAAGAATTTCCAGGACTGACTTTTGGCCGTAATAAGTCCTAGCTCTAAGGCTTGGGGGCTCTAAGGCTATAAGGACATGAGCCTCAACTTCCCCATCTGGAAAATGTCAGTGTTACTCATACCTACCTTAAAAAGCAATTGAAAGAGTTAAAGGAGAAAAATCTGTATAAAAATGCCAGGACAGTGCCTGACACATAGCTAGTTGTAAATGCTGGCTTACATTGCATTCACTGGCACATAGCTCAGTAAATGCTGGTTATCCCTCATAATTGGCATTCCTAGGAGAGAAACTTTGATCTCTTCTGATTACGTTAGAAGGAAGTCAATTAGAGGTGAGGGATTATCATGCATTGCCTTCCAAGGTTTCTGATGCAGGGTTGGCCAGAGTTCTAGAGTTCTTAATGCAACATGGGCAAAAACCAACATGAAGAGAAAGCATTTAGGGAATTCGCCTGAAAAGTCCTATTTGAGTCTTAAAGAGAAATAAATCAGGCCAAGTTGTGACTGATACTAAGCAGTCAAACATTAGTGCCTGATCATAACCTGATATTTCCATTTTTTCAAATCTTACTGTAATTGAATTCTAACCTACTGTTCGATATTTTATTGTTCTAATAAAATAAGACTAAGGAATGTGATTAAATCATTAAATAACATATATTTCTTGGCAATGTAGTCTATCTTTGGGAGATTAAGTGACAAAATATTTTCCTTTTGAGGTTTTCAGACTGGTTGTTGGATTAGCAAAGTGAACGTCACTCAGAATTATCTCATGGGCCAAGGTTGTTTTCTTGTGGCACCAACATTAATTGAACCACCTGACTTCTTCCAAAGCCTTTGAGAAACTGCATTAAGGGAGAAACAACACTGATGTAAACATGGCTCTTTTTCTTACTATAGTAAGCCTCACTCTCAGTGAATCTCTTCCTTTATTCTTTCTTTCCGCAAATATTTATTGAGCACCCGCTATGTGCCAGGCGCTTGAACAAAACACACGTGGTTCCTCTACTCATGTATAGTTTATTATTCAAAACAGCACACAAATTAATGTAAAATTACAACTGTGAAAAATGGTTTGAAGAAGAGGTACCTGGTGCTTTGAGAGTCAATAACAGGATAATGGAGTTTTGAAAGAGGAGCCAGGGAAGGCATCTTTGAGGCAATGACATTTTAGCTAGAAAATAAGAGTATCTATTGAGTGAGGTGGGGTACGTGGGGAAAGGATTCTAAACAAAGGAAATGTTAAGGGTCAAGTTTCTGTAGCAGGAGGAATTATATCAATTCTGGGAAATGAAGGGAGACAAGGGGGGCTAGTACGCAAGGTGCTGGGGAGGGTGCAGTTTGGAAAGAGGCCAGCGAGGTGGGCAGGAGACAGACCTCAGGAGGCAGTGTATAAGAGCAAGCAGAGGCATTGGAAGATTTTAAGCAGGAACTTGATCTAGCATGATTAAGTTTGTGCCTCAATAAGTTCACTGTTTATTGGAGTGGGGGGAACAAGAAAAGAGACTACTGCAGTTAGAGTGTACAGGTAAGAAGTGGCGGCAGCTTGGGCTATGGTAGTGGTAGTAGAGATGGAGAAAATCGGTTAGATTCGAGAGAGATTTAGGAGATAATTTGATGAGTCACTAATGTGATGATGAGGTAGTTAAGGAGAGTGAGAAAAAGGGAGCCAGCAAAAAAAGGGAACCAAAGATCTCCTAGGTTCCTGGTTGTGGGATTGGATGGATGGTGTTAGAACCACTCACTAGGGAAGGGAACGGTGGAAGAGGAAAAGTGTTGGGGGAAGGAGTGAGAAATCATGGATTCACTATCGACAAATGGTTTGAGGCCCTTTTTAAACATCCAAGAACACATCTAGAACATAATAGGCTCTCAAAAAATATTCATTGATTTAACCAATGAAAATATAGTAAAAAGGAAGCTGAATATATGAGTGTGGATCTCAAAGAACAGGTGTGGCTGGAGATACAAGTTTATGAGTCGTTGGCCTCTAGGTAGTTATTGAAGGTATGGATGTTGAAGAAAGGCCCTTAGAATGGAATACAGTGGGAAGAAAAGAGGGCTGAGGACTTATGGAATTCCAAATTCCATGGTTTGGTGAATAGATGAAACCTACCGAGGGGACAGAGGAGGAATGAACAGAAAGGTTGGATGAAAACAGGAGAGTGAGGTGTGATGGAGACCAGGTGAAAAAATGTGTTTCAAGAAAGGAAATCAATATACATTGGCATGTGAAAAAAAATGGGTGATTAAAGAGTTTAATGAAGAAGTTATTTGCAAAGGAGTGAGCAATGTTAAGGAATACCAACAAGGGATACTGAAGAACCCCAGGGCCAGCAACAGGTTGGTCTTACCAGCCGTAGGCAGGAAGGGGCATGGGGAGAGAGAGAGGTTACCTGAACCCAGGAGACCTGCGGCTGTCAAAGGGGGCTGCCCAACAATTTCCCAGCTGGAGCCTGGTGGGGAAAAAGTCAGGGGAATAAATACCTTGACCTTTCTCTCCTCTCTCCCTCTAATCTCCTGCCTGTTCTTTCACTGGACAAACCTAACTGTTAGTTAGAAAGTATGGGGGTCTGTTGATGTAATGCTTAGAAGTCATCACCCTGGGGTAGGGTGGAAAAGATGAAGGATAGATCTGGAGCAGCACACAGAAACGGTCCAACAAGGGATCAGTGAAAGAACATTGCCGAGAGGGCAAATAAGATGAGGGCTGAAACGTGTCCCCTGGGAGACACAGCGGTCCTAGGTGACACAGAGGGAGTGGTGGGTGGAGAAATGCTGGGGCAGTCAGGATGGAGAGAGTGGAAGCATGAATGGCAGGTGAGGAAATGAAGAGATTTCACCAGTTTGGCTGAGAATGGGAAAGAGAAGAGGGAGCAACCCCTGGAGGGTGACGTTCGAATGAGAAAGATGGTGGGTATAACATTTCAAAGATTTCATTGATGTGCTCCCTGCCACCCTCACCTGCTCTCCACTCAATGAATTTCCCCTTATAACCTGAGGGACTTTCCCTTATCCTGGCCAACCCAGTTAGACAGGAATCATACACCGCCTTGGGACAGGGGTCAGTATGAAACCAGATAGGCAATGGCAGCAAATTATGGCTCTTAAGTTCAAAAATGACTTGTCTGGGTGTAAGATAGGAAGACTCAGAGGTGTACTTGCAGAACAAGTTTCTCCTAACCCCCACGGCTGAGATAAAAGACCCTCTGGGCTACTTTACCCACACTCAGCCCTCACACCTTGGGCTGGGTCTGACTGGCCCACCCTTAGTTTGGAGAAGTAGATTAGAGAGGACTCATGCCTTATGCCAAGGTGAGACTGTTAGGCTAGTCCCCCATGCCATCCTGGTACAGTAGCTGTGCAGTGGAAGGCTTTCAATCATTCCAGGGAACAGCGTCGTGCCTTGTTACAGTAATGACATTATACGAACTGGACCCCTGCTAAGAGGACCTTAGAAGTAGCAAGAACCCTAGATTCTTTGATATCTTTGATTATCAACGTGGTCCTCACTTTGGTCCAGGTCTTACACTTTAGCCTCTCTGAACCTCAGTTCTTACTGACGACAGGGAATTTGTGAATATTAAATAATGAGTTAATTACCCAGTGATTGGCAACAGGTAGGTTACTTGGTAAATGCTCCACCAGTGGTGGCTACATTTATAATTAATATGTATGAGAAGCAAAATTATCCTTCATCTACCTGGCAACACTGGGAAATAAGATGATCCAGGTAAATGAATTATTCTAGAATTTAATCCCTCATTGTCTAGGATTTTTAAAGCTGAGATATAACAGACATACAGTAAGTGAACAAATCTTAATGTCTCAATAATTTTTATATAAGTATATACCCATGTAACTCCATCTAGATCAAAGACAGAGAACATTTCCAGAAATGCCCCACAGATATGTCTAAAACTTTTTGATTTTAGATATGTTTATGGCTAAATTTCTGAAAAGTTTGACATGCTTTTTTGTCTTTAGGAAAGAAGGACCAGAAACATAACTTAACCATATCTTGCTGGCTATTGCCATGGGGTGATATAATTTTGCTGTCTCCTTTTCTTTTCTTCCTTTTTCTTCTGTATCTCTTTTAGATACACAAATATAAGGTGAGATTGGATATGTTTATGTCTGCTTTTTGGTTGAGCTTTCCTTCTCTTTTCTACTTAACATCAGGCCTTTTTCTTAAAGGTCTACACTTTCTTAATGTATGTTGTTTTTAATGTGTTGCAGAACCATATATAAGTCACTGATAACTATATGTTAAATAAGAGTAGGTTGGCACTAAAAACAAAGCCCAGTGAAGGATTTCTTTTAGTGACAAGACACTCGGACAGCTGTGTCAGGGGTCGAGAGGGATTTTGCTTGTTTTTGACAATTTTTTTCTCTTCCATGAGTTCCACATACTGCGGACCTGAAGTAGACTATTCTTACATATTGATTTACTTGTCCTTGTAGCATCCTCTCAAGACTGGTCATCATTTGATTCACTTGATGAGGAAAGAAGCTCAGTGTATACAGGCTGGTCCCACACCAGGTCAGTGATCTTAGTCCAAGGTCTTTCTCCCTTCAGCTGGGCATTTGATGCTTCAGAAATATCTCTTTTCACTTCTTTAGGAACCAAGTAAATTTGAGAGTTGACAATTATCAGAAGAGCTGGCTAATCCCAGCAATTATTTCCTTAGGGTAGACTGTGGTCCAGCAGAGATGCTCCAGAAGACTGCTTGATCTTGCTTCACTTTCTTCTGTTTGCTCATGGATAATTCTAGACTTCAGATCACATTAGGGAAGGAATTACTAGAGTGAGATGGATGGCCTCTGTGCAGCACAAATTCATGGGTAGGTGCCAACTGCCCACATGTGACCCCCGAGGCCTCTTTTTGGAGACATAGCCCATCAGATTCATTAGATGCTTAAACAGAAACTAAGTGAATAAAGGGCTATTGAGACTAGACCTTTGGAAGCATGTGGCTCTCACATTCATTCATCGACAGCTTGCTATGTGCTGGGCACTTACAGGGAGCTGCAAGGAACTCCTAAGACACCTGGACCGACCTGCCTGCCACCCCAGAATGAATGGACTTTCTTGGCTTGGTTTCGTTCCTATTCTCTCGGAAACCCGTCATCTCCACACGGTGTGGACCCAGTTTAATCTTGGCTTGGGAATAAGCTCATTTTTCTCCCCATTTATGGAGACAATTCTCCACAAGAGAGAGGCGGTGTGGCTCGGTGGGCCATGGAGGAGAGATCATTGCACTGTCTGAGATGGCTTTTCTCCCCTCTGCAGGCTCTGAGCATCCCACCCGGAATCCAGAGTCCCATTGAGAGCATGACAGCAACGTTTCTGTGCAATTCTAATGCTGGTTTTAGCAGCATAAGTGCTTTTTAATGCATAGCATCACAGCAAGTGGGTGCTATTCTCTCAGCCTCTGAATAGCTGTCTAGAGGGGCGTAATTCCCAGCTCTGACTCCAAGCACAGTCATTTACAAGCTCAGTTTCACATTCACGTCAAGTGTGGCAAAAGCCAGGATGGAGACGGGCTGAGTTGATAGCAATTTGGCAAGTCTTTATTCCCAGTATAAACACTCGGGTCCCTCAGCCACCCCGGACCAGAGCCCTCTGTTCACATGTGTCAGAGGGAGCCTGGGAATTTGAGGAACCAGATGCAGAAGTAGAGTTTCTTTCTTCTGTCCCTCTCCCTCTGGGGTGTCCCCATCAACCTCTTAGTTGCCCTTTAGCACTGCATTAAATTAAGATTCTTAACCCAAATCTGTCCACCCCTTTCTACCTCCACAGTCCCCACCCCATCCCCTGTTCTGCAAGAGTCTCCAAACTAAGCTTCCTGTCCCATTCTTGCTTCCCTTTCCATTTCTTGTCCCAATCCAGCCTTCGCCCGGTGACCAAACTGATTTTTTCAAGTGTAAATCAGATCTCATCACTACACTGCTTAAAACTCTCAATGACTTGCGGTCAAACCCAGAATAAAATTTACCTTATATACCTCATCGCATGCTCCCTCTCTCTTGGTCGCCACAATCCAGTCACACTGGCCTCCTGACTATTCCTGAAACATACCAAGTTTACTCCTACCTCAGGGCCTTTGCACATTCTGTTACCTCTCCCTTTCCCATGGCTGCCTCTTCATTGCTCAGATCTGAACTCAAACCTCACTTCTTTAAAAAGGCCCTGCCTGACTACAGTTTAAATAATCATTCCTTCTCCCTAGTTACTCTCTAGCCCATTATCCTTTTTTTTTTCCCTCAAAGCACTCAACTTATAAGAAATAATCATTTAATAGTTTATGCATTTTTCTATGTACCCAACTAGAATATAAAATCTATGAGAGCAGGAACCTTGACCATTGTGATCATCCTGGCTTAGCATATAGTAGGTGTTTCATAAGTACTTACTGAATGAATGAACTTTCTCAACAAACAATTAGTGGATGCTGCCTTGGTGTTATTGTTATTACTCTCACTACTGTTGTGTCTGTGGCTACTGGCTTTTCTGTATAGTCATCTTAGGACAAATGAAATAGAGTCATTGTGATTTATTTTTCTTTTGTTTTCCCCTTTTTATGTTACTTGTTTATTTTAAATCAAAGTTCTACATGCCCAAGGTTTAAAGTGTCAACTAGTTCTATAAGGTATGTTATTTTAAAAAATAAAACAAAACAGCAGGCTCCTTCTCCATCTCTTTCCTCCCCCTTCCCACAGGCAATCACTTTCTCCTGTTTTAGCTGATTATTTTAGGATTTACCTCTATGTTTCCAAATAACATATCTATATTGATAACTCATGATTTTCCTGTTTTTGGCATCATTTGTTGACTTCCCTCTCTCAAAGATGATTGATTGGCCTCTCTCTGAGAGAGGTGGGGACTTAGATCTCTTTCCAACTTTCTGGTCGCTGTACACATGCACCTGCTCATCCAAGAACCTCCTATTAGAGATTCAAATCTTAGTTTTGGTTTGATTTGTATCTGTGTTGCCATTATCATAGCCATTTAAACACTAACACAACTAAGCCATATAGTAAGATATGAATATTTTTCCTTTCCTGCACAACCTCTGGTCATCAAGTATGTACCCAGGTATTCCTGTCCAAGATCCATTTGACTCCAAAGAACCTTTACCAAAGAACTGGGAATTTTCTCCTTCAACTTCAGAATTGTGACCCAGCTTGGAGAGTCCTTCTTTGGAAAACAGGAACAGAAAACTCTGTTCAAGTCAATTTCCTATTCATTCTTATTCAGATCAGTGAAACTTGGTAAACCAGATGTGTTCTTTTTTTTTTTTTAAATGTTATTGTCACTTTTTTTTTTTTAATTTTTATTTATTTATGGCTGTGTTGGGTCTTCGTTTCTGTGCGAGGGCTTTCTCTAGCTGCAGCAAGTGGGGGTCACTCTTCATCGCGGTGCGTGGGCCTCTCATTATCACGGCCTCTCTTGTTGCGGAGCACAGGCTCCAGACGCGCAGGCTCAGTAATTGTGGCTCATGGGCCTAGTTGCTCCGCGACATGTGGGATCCTCCAAGACCAGGGCTCGAACCTGTGTCCCCTGAATTGGCAGGCAGATTTTCAACCACTGTGCCACCAGAGAAGGCCCCGGATGTGTTCTTTTGAAAATGCATCCAACTGGCCATCTCCTGTATCTATACCATGACATGGGACCCATACCATGACATCATCATGCAGCATCCCTCTCTAGGGAGCCTGAGGCTGTTGACAGACACTGACAGCTGCCCATCAAGAGCTGTAGCTTCCAGTGCACAGCTTCATGGATGGTTACAGGGTTGACTAATGTGTGTTCTTCAGTGGGAGGCTCTGGGGTATACATGTCTTAGAAGCAGGTCATTTGGTCATTCGGTTCCCACCAGAGTTAAACAGAACGTACTCTAGAATAGCTCTTTGCCTGTCCCTTATGTTATGGACAGAATTGTGTCCCCCTCTGCCCAAATTCGTACACTGAAGCCTTAATCTCAGATGTGGCTATCTGGAGATAGGGCCTGTAAAGAGGTAATTAAGGTTAAATGAGGCATAAGTGTGGTGCCCTAATCCAAAGGACCAGAGTCCTTATAAGAAGAGGAAGAAACACCAGGAATGCCTGAGTACAGAGAAAAGGCCATGCAAAGACATAGAGAAGATGGCCATCTGCAAGCCAAGGAGAGAGGTCTCAGGAGAAAGCAAACCCATTCTGCTTGGACGTCTAGCCTCCAGAATTGTCAGAAAATTAATTCCTGTTGTTTACGCCACCTAGTCTGTGGTATTTTGAAATGGCCCAAGCTAACTGATACACCTTGCAATGTCCATGATGTTTTGGGGCCATGAAGGGCTCACTCTAACAGAGAGGAGATTCTATTTCTCCCCAACTTAACTCAGCCACTTCCTTGCTTTCACTTCCACTTTCTTGGAACTTCTCAGACAGCCCCAAACCCTTTGGGGTCATACTGGGTGTATGCACATGCTGGGTGGAATTTAGAATCCTTTTCTTACCGAACTACATGCTACGCAGCTGCTTTCTCTACAAGGGTGAAAGTATTTCACTTTTAGGATTCATCTTGATTCCTAAGAATTTACATGCTGAGTTACTCGAAGTTGAAGGAAGCCAGAATTTGTGTGGACTTTTTGCCTCCACCCAGGTTGGAATTTACAATGTTATAAAGGCTTCTCACGGTCTTTGTAAAGTTTTAAAACTGTTATATTTTAACTTTAACAACTCAGGTTGTAGGTTGATAGAGGCACCCTCATAATGAGCAACGAATTTTCTTCTGGAAATGGACAGAAGCTCTTTTCTGCCGGGTGCAGGTTCATCTTCTTTTCTAAGGAAGTCATTTGTCATAGGATTTGAAATTTTTTTAAATTGTCTACAGTTGTATAGCATAGCTGTCTTAGTCACAAATAAACTGGCTTCTAAATGCCATTTACAGATTGTTTATCTCATCCCTCAGCTTGAATTGATTTTTATTATTTGCTATTTTTTTTTTTACCAATGTAATACATGCACTTTTTTTTTTTTAATTGCATTTTAAAAAGAGGGAAAACAGTAGTCCTTTATCCTAGCCCTTCCCATCCTATTCCTGCTTCCCAGGTACCAGCATTTTTAACTTTTTTGAGCTGTTTCTTCTCCTGGTTACTTACAAGTGCCAGATAATGTGCTTCTACTACTATTTCTTGACTTATCCACTGTCGACCTTGTCTATCAATTATGGTGTTAAGATTAATGGGTACTTAACTCTCTTAGGCTGTCCCCTCCTCATCTCTCCACATCCTCCTAATACCGTTATTTTACTACTTTTGTTAAATCCATAATGGGTAGTTTACATCATATGACACAGTAAATGTGTCCTCTGCAAAGCAAGGGGTACTGCCCTGACTATAGCTCCTCTCTTTAGATTTTTTTTTTTTTGTGGTCTGGTGCATCTAACTGCGTTTCTAATTTCCTGCCGTCTTTCTGGTATCAACATACCCTAATGATTTCCAAATGCTTCATCGAATCAGACATTGTATTGAGTCTCCTTTTTCCGGAAGGCCCCCTCCCTTGGCCTTCCCACCAAACCGCACCGCTGCTGACTGGTGCCACTTCACCGGGCTCTAGCGGACCTCTCCGCCGCGCTCTTCCAGGTTAACGCTGCTGCCTGTAGCCTCCAGTTCCTTCTTCCGTCTCCTGTTCATACCCAGTTCCACTCAAGCACATCTTAAGACAAGGAGCTAGCTACATCTTTACATGTATGAAAATGTCTTCATTTTCTCCTCATATTTGATTAATAGTTTGGCTGAAGGTAGAATTCTAGGTTGCAAATTATTTTCCATCACAATTTTGAAGACACTGCACCGCTGTCTGCTAGTGTAATTTACCACTGTTTAGAAGTTTGACCCCATTCCGATTCTCATTCCTTTGTAGACGTTCCTTTTCTTTCTGCTCTAGATGCTTTTAGAATTGTCTTTTATCCCTGGGGCTCTGAAATGTCATAATAATAGACCTTGATGTAAACCATTTTTAGGTTCACTATTTGGGGTACTTAGTGGTGTTTTAAATGAGTCTCTACTTTCATCCTTCAGCCCTGGAACATTTGCTTGTTTTAAAAATAACTTTCTCGCCTCCATTCTTTCTGGGTTCCCTTTCAGAACAACTCTGGATTAAATGTTGGGCCTCCTAGATTAGATCCTTCATATTTCTTATTTTCAGTTTCACTGTCGTTCTCCTCTCCTTTCCAAGCAATATTCTCCATTTTATCTTCTAACATCTATTTAATTTTCAATTTTGGCACTAATGGTTCTAATTTCCAAGAGCTCATTCTTACTCTCGTAGAGTTCCTTTATTTATGGCCATCTTCTGCTACTTTTTTGAGGCTATCAATTAGAATATTAATCTGGATACCAAATTGTTTTGTGAGGTTTTTTATGTTTTAGTTTTAGTTTTCAATTCCCTGAGTTATCATCCCTTTTGCTCAGATTTAGTCTTCTTTTTGGATACATTAGCTCATTTTTTTTCCTGCTGGAAGTCGTCTTCAGATGCCTGGTGACTCTTCACTGTCTTTTCATGCTTATGTGGCAGTCAAAGGAGAATTGGAAGCTGAGGGTCACTAGTGCAGGGCTTGCTAGTTGGTGGGCTCTGCTCCAGGCTAAACAGGTTGGGTTGCTTGGGCACCCCTAGGTGTCACTGCAAAGGGCCATCCACAGAGGAACCTCTGATCTTTACAGTAGGGTAGACACCTGATTGCTGACATTCTGCAACTGAGGTGGTGGGTGATGGGTGACTGGGTTGACTAGTTTCTGCTCATCTTTGGGGTTAATTCCTTGTCTTTGGTCCCATGCCTCACCCTATACATGACACTTCCAGGTCCCTCTCTGGGGTTCTGAGGGCAAATTGGTTCTCTCTGCTCAATGCACAATTCAGGCTATGTCTTCTCTATTTACCGTCCAGCATCTAAAAATGTATTGAAATCTCTTAGATTTAGTGAGGTCTTAGGGGGGAGAACATATTATTCTCTACCTTTAATCAAAAGGCAGCTTGAGTAATTAATGTTTTAAAAACACATAATAATTGTACAATTCCATTTTTATGAAATAGCCAGAATAGACAAATTATAGAGATAGAAAGAAGATTAATGGTTGCCAGGGGCTGGGAGGAGAGCAGAATGGGGAGTGACTGCTCAATGGGTACAGGGCTTCCTTCTGGGGTGATGGAAAGTTCTGGAATTATATAGTGGTGACAGTTACATAACACTGTGAATACATCTAATTCCACTACATTATACCCTTTAAAATTGCTAAAATGGAAATTTTATGCTATGTATTTTATCACAATCAAAAAACATGTAGTAAAAAATTTGTAGTGACCATGAAGAACTTACAAAAGATTTTCACAAAGAGTATATTCAAACTATGTTCCCATAGAATTCTGGTGTTCTGTGATCAGTGCTAACATGGAAACTGAGCAATAAATAGCAGCCCTCCCTGTTCATTTTTTGAAAAAAATCAATTCATGAGTAGAATATTCTGAATTTTAAATTTTCTTTCCACACATTTTCCTTCAACTTCTGACACCTGATGACTCTTAGCTATCCTAAAGCCCAATAAAAGATATACTCTTGGGACATCCTTGGTTAAGGCTCTCTGCTCCTAATACAGGGGGCCCGGGTTCAATCCCTGGTCAGGGAACTAGATCCTGCATGAATGCTGCAACTAAGAGCCCGCGTGCTACAGCCAAAACATCCTGCATGTCGCAACTAAAGATCCTGCATGCTGCAACTAAGACCCAGTGCAGCTAAATAAATAAATATATTTTTTAAAAAAAGATATTCTCTTATTTACTGCAAGAAGTGGTATATAGAATTATTTCACGTTGAAAATATCAGTATCTCTTATTGTTCCACAAAGAGCCCAAGCCATCCCTAAGTTTCCTCTTTTTCATTTGCTTGGGAAATATAATACTCAGTTGTTAGAAAAATGAGTAAATAAAATAGCAGCTTTGTATGAAGAGTTACTGTAAAACTATGAACTACTTCATTAGCTGGATCAGAAAATGCAAATAGCATCTTAGCTAATGAGTAGCCTTGGAGGTTTGGAAAAAACAGGCTTACAGAGCTGGAAGTGATAGTTCACTGAACAAAGGGGGCCAGATTTTTCTGACCTCATCACCCTAGGTACCCTGGGATGAGGATCCTCTGGCCCTAACGAGAGGCCAACTCCCCTTTCTGGTGCCCCCTCAGACCAGTCTGACCAGTGCTGTCTTTGTGTCACCCTCACACTGGCTTAAAACCAGGTACTGTTGACTTGGAGCACTTAATATGCTAAGAGCTATACATGGACTATCTTTTTGAATCCTTACAACATTATTGTTTCCATTCTACAGATGAGAAAATTGAGGCTTAGGTTGAGTAACTTGCCCAAAGCTCTATAGATAGTAAGTGGCAGAGCCTGAAATCAAACCCAAGCAGCTTGGCTCTAAAGTCTAGTCTTATAGCCATTATGTAATATCTCCCTTTTTGCAAAATTAGAATTCTCCCATTTCGGGCCCTCTGGTCACTTTACAGTTAACAAATGCTTAAAAAACAAAAAAGTCTCTGGAGGAGTAGTTGTCAGAAGACTTCAATTTCCCTTGTAATGTCAGATCAGACCAGAGCTGGCAAAAATAAAAAATAAAATTGAAATTATGAAAAAGACTATAGTAATAATAATAATTTTATACTCAGGATCATTTAAAATCAACCTGACCCCCAGGGTATATTATAACTTTAGCTAATACCTAATGGTAAAGCTACCATATTAGCAAAAAAATTATCTATAATTTCTTCAGTGGTGTTTAAAGTTATGGGAAATATGATAAGTATGTTATAAAGCTTAATTGAACTTGATAAATATTTAAAAGCTTCTCTTGAGGTTTCTTAATATATAACTGCAGATTTGAGGGTTCAGGCTCAAATTTTTTTGTGATTGATAGAAGGTAAATTAAAGGAAAGTTTGGAGATCTCAGCTCAACTGGGTTAGGTCCTAGATCCTAAAAAGAAATATAATATCCCCTCTCACCTGATACTGGCCCACTTATGGCACTCTTGGCCTCCCCTTTCAGCTCCAGCAGCCCTGCCCCTTCTGAGTTACACACACACACACACACACACACACACACACACACACTCACTCAAACACATGTACCAGGCAGTTATATAGCTCCTGTTCTCCAAACACATTTTTCCCTAAACTTGAAACTCCACCCCTTTCTTCACTCCTGACATGTACGTTTATTTCAAGACTAGCTATGCTTCCAAACTCCTTTAATAAGGGAGTTAGAAATATACTCAGCAAAATCCACCTAAGATGGTACAAAAAGAAAATACAGACTAATCAGTTTATGGATGACGATACACAAATCCTAAATAAAATATTTGCAGATACAATTTAGTAATTCTTTACGTGAACAACCCATGAAAAAGAATTCATTCATGAATGCAAAGAGGGTTCAATATTAGAAAATCTTTTGATATGATTCCTTATATTAATAGGTCAAATGAGGGAAAATAGAGTGATCATCTGGATAGATATAAAAGAAGGTATTTGGTAAAATTCAGTATGAATTACAACAAAAAATTCTTAGTAAAATATAAACAGATAGAAACTTTAACTTGATTAATTTTCAGATATATTTGCATGTGCATATATGCAAACGTGTACATATACATGCATGCTGATATAAATGTGCATACATAAACACATACTTCCAAAGCCAGAATTATGCTTAATGTCAGAGCACTAGAAGCTTCCCATTGGAAAAGATACTGTATCACTATCTTTAGGCTCTATGACTGTATTGTAGAAAACCCAAGAGAATCACCTGAGAAGTATTAGAAACAGCAGGAGAACTTAGTAACATAAATGGCTGCAAAGTTAATATTAAAAAGTAGTTTGGTGATGATTTTGCAAATATGTTCCTATAAAAGGGTTTCATCTTCAAGAAATACATGGAAAAGACTCTGACAAGTACAGGTTTCTGGTAACGGACTGTACTGCTGAACTGAATGAATAAGCATTTTCAGAACTCTAATGAAAAACTGATGAACTCATAAAAGTGCTAACAAAAGATCAAGATGAAAAAAAAAAATTAATTACATGGGACTGAGTGAACTGATGAGGATGAGTATAATTTTTGTGACTTTCTGTCTGAATTTAAAAAAAAAAAAAAAAAAAATTCCACAAGGACTCAGAGGCAAAGAATATACAAATCAATTTTCACTGCAAAGTAAAGGAGCTGTTACAGTGGAGGATTACTGGACTGAATGTCAATACTATGACACAGTATGAGTGTGTTTCATGTTTGGTAATTGCAATCATTGTTGCTTTTGTTGTGGTCATCCATGTACAATGCTTGGTGTCAGTCGATTTATCTCTTGTAAAAATAAAATACAGTGTGTGTGTGTGAAAAAAAAAAAAAAAAAAAAGTAGTTTGGGACTTCCCTGGTGGCGCAGTGGTTAAGAATCCTCCTGCCATTGCAGGGGACACGGGTTCGAGCCCTAGTGCGGGAAGATCCCACATGCCGCGGAGCAACTAAGCCTGTGCACTGCAACTACTGAGCCTGCGCTCTAGAGTCCGCGAGCCACAACTACTGAGCCTCTGCACCTAGAGCCCGTGCTCCACAACAAGAGAAGCCACCGCAATGAGAAGCCCGCGCAGCACAAGGAAGAGTAGCCCCCGCTCGCAGCAACTAGAGAAAGCCCGTGCGCAGCAACAAAGACCCAATGCAGCCAAAAATAAATAAATAAAATAAAATATATATTTTTAAAAAGTAGTTTGTATTCAAATAATAACCAGTTAGAAAATATATTAAAATGAAAATACTCCATTTAATATCACACCCCAAATTATCCTTCTACTCCCATTCCCCACAAAAGGATTAAACTTTGAAATAAATGTAAAAGGCAAAGAAGAGGAAAAATCTCTACTTACTTCTGAAGAAAAACAACACAAAATATTTTAATAAATAGAAAGGAATGCCTTCCTGTCAAATGGGAAGATTAATGAATGAAATTAATTATTCCTAAGTGGATCTTTACATTCTGTGTTATCTCAATCAAAATACTTGCAGCATTTTTTATTCAGCACAATCATATATAAGTTTATATATAAAATTAAATAAGTAAAAATGGCCAGAAAGTCTCTGAAGAAAGAATGGCCAGAAAGACTCTGAAAGTCTCTGAGTAATAAGAGGGGACAAACTTAACCACATATTAAAATATATAATCAAGCTACAGTAATTTAAACTCACATAGGATTAAATAGAAGATTTAATGGAACAGAGGAAAGAACTGAAAAAAAAAAAAAAAACCTAATACATGTGGGAGTTTTGTACATGGTAAAAGTAGCATTTCAAATCAGCAAGAAAAAAGATGGATTATTCAATAACCAGTGTTGGGACAACTGGCTAGACATTTGGGAAAAAATAAAATCAGATCTCTATTTCACTCCTTACATTAACTTGAATTCCAGGTGGAGCAAAGATTTAAACATCAAAAAGATAAAACCATAAAAGCACTAGAAGGAAATTTTTTGTAAGAGGGAAGACCTTTCTAAGCATGGCACAAAACCCATAAACCATAACGGGAAAGATTAGTAAAGTTGACTATATACATTTTAAAGCCTGTAAATTTAACAATAGCTAATAAAATTAAAAATGAACATACACTTTGACCTAGCAATTACATTTTTAGGAATTTATCTTCTAGCTATACTAAAAAATGTGGGGGAAAAAAAGCAAAGAAGAATAAAGAAAGAGAACCATATGTGTAAGGATGTTCATTGCAAGATTATTTACAATAGCAAAAAAACCCGTGCAACAACCTAAACATTCATCAATAGGGGACTAGTTAAGCAAAATATAATACAAGCATAGGATGAACCACAAGTAGCCATTAAAAGGAACATGGTAAGTCTATAAGTGCTATGACAGAAACCTTTCCAAAATGCCATTAATTGAAAAGAAGCAAGATGCAAATCACAAAAGGGGTCATTGTATACACTCTTTATAACATGAGCATTTGTAATTTACAAAAACCTTATATCCACTGTCCATTAATTATATCTCCTTTCTCCCCAGATCACAGCCCCCTTTCTCTACCAGCTTTTTCCCCTCTGCAGGAGAATGTGTGCCAGAGCAGTGCTCCCCAGCACTTTTGATTGGATGGCACAGAGAGATGACAGTGTGTGTATGGTACGCTGAGGGAACTAGATGAGGTTGCTTCTGTCATCAGCACCCTGTGATGGGGATATGCCAGGGTCCCAGGCTGGGGAGGAGGAGCAGCGATCGTCATCTCTGCATACCTATAGCCCGTTCCCATTGGTATACTGTGGGGAGCATTTCCTGGCAGTAGGAGCCTTGGGTTGCAGAGAGAGGGGTTGACCTGGAAAGGAGAAAGAGGGATCTTGTCCTGGCACATTCTCAAATGGGGAGACAGGGCAGCAGTCAAAGAAGGAGCTGAAGGGTGGGATCTGAGGGCTGCTGCTTGGCTAGGCAGGTTCTGATCCTCGGGAAGATATGCCACAGCATGCCCTTCCAGAGAGTGCAGACAGGTTGATAGGAGCAGGGACTTCTAGGTTTTTTTTTTTTTTTTTTTTAAACATCTTTATTGAAGTATAATTGCCTTACAATGGTGTGTTAGCTTCTGCTTTATAACAAAGTGAATCAGTTATACATATACAATATGTTCCCATTTCTCTTCCCTCTTGCATCTCCCTCCCTCCCACCCTCCCCATCCCACCCTTCTAGGTGGTCACAAAGCACCGAGCTGATCTCCCTGTGCTATGCGGCTGCTTCCCACTAGTTATCTATTTTACATTTTGTAGTGTATATATGTCCATGACACTCTCTTACCCTGTCACATCTCACCCCACCCCCTCCCCATATCCTCAAGTCCATTCTCTAGTAGGTCTGTGTCTTTATTCCCGTCTTGCCACTAGGTTCTTCATGGCCTTTTTTTAACTGAAGATGAGCGACCTCTGCCAATGTGGAGCACTGGACAGACTGAGGTGGGCTTCGCAGCTGTGCCACTTTCTAGCTGCGTGACCTTGAACAAGTTACTTCACATCTCTGGGCAAAGTGACCTCACCTATAAAATCAGGTTAGTAGCTATCTTGCGGGATTTGAGAGGAGGAAACAAAAGTGTGTGTTCAAATATGGCATCCCCTTTTATTTTTATACCAATCCTGCCTTCCAGACAATGCTTACAAGTAGGTATATCAGATTTCATGGGTGCTAAGAAGGTTCCTCGATCCCTGCAAATCTCTCCACATGGCCACATGATCACTGACACCTAAAACTTCTTTAATCCACAGAAAATTCTTCTCTCTCTCCGCACCTACCCTCTCCCCTGCTCCCCTTCCCTGCCCCTCCCCTCCTCCTCCTTCTAATTACAGGGATAGAGTATAATATGCAAATGTCCAGGGGGAGGAGCAACACGTAGAACCCCATTCCCCTAAACACAAGCAGTCATCACACAACACGACAAAGGATGACTTTGCATTGTTTTCTGGCTTTGCTGGAGCAAAATATGCCTAATGGGACATCAGGTTGAATCTAAAACCCAGAAGGCAATAGCTGCCTTTAGTATAGAGAAATTCAAAACAAGGCACGAGGAGCTAAACAGCTCAAGTCCTGGAGGAAAGGTAACTCTCAGGACCTAGAACCCAACATAGTTTATTCTCACTCCTGTGAGTTAGGTGGCTCTCCAGGGCCACTGTCCTGCGTGCAGTGACCCAGCCACCCAGACTGCTTCCATCGGAGGCTCGGCCATCTCAGTGCAAGGCCTCCACACTGGCCAGGAAGGGAGAAGAGAGCTTGGAAAGACAGGTGGGGCTCTTCACTGTCTCAGCCCGGAAGTGACCTGTGTCACTTCTCCTAACAGACCATTGGCCAGAACCAGACACGGTGTAGTTAACTGTTTGTGGACTGGGGAGACAGAAATGCCTGGATTTGCTGAAAGGAAAGAAGAACCAGACAGACTACAGTACTGGTGGTCCTGATGAGGGACTTGTTGACTTTCCAATTCCAGCAGAGGCCAGCTCTTTTGAATCTCAGTGGGTCCAGGAGTGTGGACAGGGCTAGGCTTTGGCCTGAGGGGCACCCATGGGGGCAACCTCCTTCAGCAGATCTTTACTTAGTGCCCACTGTGTCCCAGGCTCCTCGATAGGCCGACTGATGTGAAGGAACACAGCCCTGCCTTTGGGGAGCTCACACTCCAGGAGCAACGTCGAGTCCAAGCCCAAGGTCTTAGTTTATCATTTCAGCGGCAAAACGTGTTTCTAATCAACCCCAGGTTCTTGCAACTGCCATTGTGATCTGAGGAAGCTTACCTCAAACCAGGACACCGGGCTGCGTTCACCACGGCAAACCCCAGCAACAATTGCTGAGTACCAGGCTCAAAAGCACGAGCTCTTTTACTTCTAAAGCCCAGGTGGTGCCGCCCTGAGCTCAGCTACAGCAGCAGCCAGACGAGAACGAAATTTCATCAGTGGGAAAAGCCAGTTAGAGCAGCTATTCAGCATCACGCAGATCTCATGACTGAACCGGCTGAAATTCTCATCTATGTTTGCCAGTGGTTCTCAGAGTGTGGTCCCCAGAGCGGCAGCGGCAGCATCACCTGGGGACTGGTGAGAAATGCACATTCTCAGGCCCCCCCAGACCCATGGAATATAGAAACTAGGGGGTGAGACCCAACCATGTGTGCTTTAACAAGCTCTCAAGGTGATTCTCGTTTATGTTTAAGTCAGAGACCCAGTGGTATATGAAATTGAGAAACCACCCAGAACCAGGCTTGAGGCTGGAAGTCAGCTTTCCATGTCTGCTTAGAAGAGCCCATCATTGCAGCCTCGGGAGGGTGGAGGGCAGGATGTTAGAGTTATTGGTCCTTGAGGTTTTATCCCCTTTGCTTCATTTGAGGAGATTTCCAAGACAGCATATCCTGGTGGGTTGCATTCCTGAATGCAGATTAGGATCATGTGAGAGCTCTCTGAACACACCTGTGCCCAGGCCCAACCTCAGAGGTTCTGATTCAGAGAGTCTGGGCTGGGGCCCAGACATGCACAATTTGTTCAAAGCTTCCCAAGTGATTTTAATGTGCAGTCACCTTGAGGACCATTGGTTTAAACTGGAGTGAGGTTGAGAAGTGGGGGTGATAAGTCCCCTGGCATATCACTCCCTGGGTATTGGTTCTTAAGATTTTGAGTAGATAGACTTACTTGGGAACTACACTTTTGGGCAGAAATATGGAACCTGTTTAATTCCCATGAAAGACTCTCTACATACCTTTCCGAACATCCATAGTAGAGCCTCACACTAAAGACTGTAGATAACCTGATCCTCCCTCCCCTTGCCCCCAGCTTTCCACCCCTACCATAAAACCCAACAGACATTACTGCTTTGCATGGGGCTAGCATTCAGGCATTCTCCTATCGGGGTAGGACAAATTTCTTGAAGATGAGAAGAAACATCAAATTAATATTAATATCAAATCAAGCCCCCTCAATAAGAATCACTCTGGTGTGACAGGTTCCATCACCAGCCCATGCCATCTTCCAATTCAACGTATTAATTCTGCACTGGCCTTCCTAACCCTATCTGTGCAATCGGCCAGGTACCATGAATAATAAAACAGACATAGAACCAGCAGAGAGTAGTATAGCATCCCTTCCTTCACCTGGGACAAGGGTTTGGACCAATCTCTGCTGTGGCCTGTCCCTCCCCAGCAAGTTTGGTGCATTTCAGGTTTTCTACTGGGTCAGAAGCAGTTGCCACTTACATCATCACTTACATCATCACCGGATATTTTCTTGTCCTTCACCAAAAAAAAGAATCAGACCAAACCCCTCAAAGGCAGTGAGCACTTCACTTGATAATGAAGACATTGCCTAATGCTTTCCCCATCAGTCAATTGCCTGAGTATCTATGACAAAATTTTCAGCAACCTAACCTCACTCTTGCTTTCTCTGTTACCTCATTGAAGACTTAGGGATTCCTTAGAGAGTACAGCTTGAGAAAACCAGGCTTTTCCCTTGCCTCTCCTAGGGGAAATAACAATCCCCCCTCAAATCTTCCGGTGTGATGGGGCAAGTTTTCTAACTTCTCTGCATGTCAGTTTTCTCATCTGTAAAATGGGAATAGTATTAGGAGCCCAACTCAGTTTGACATATAAGTTGTTGTTCAGTAAATAACTGTTGGATGAAAGAAAGAACTAGTAATAAGGGATAAACAATGCCAGCTATAAGCCAGAGTCTTGCACAGCAGGGGGTTGGGTAGAGGGGAGACAGTTCACCCAAATTTCTAGGCCAGGATGCCTGAGAAATATGACTTCTCTTCCTGGTTCTCCCCTACTTTTTACAATGCCCAATGCCAGAGTCCCCCCTGGTGCCCAGGAAGCAGGCAGCTTTCTTGGCTCTCCTCCCCCAGGTTGGGCACAAGGTATGGCCTCAGACCACAGCTGTCCCTGGCCTCCTGAGCTCTCTCACTCATGGTGGATACTCACTTCATTCCAGGCCTCCTTCTCCCTCAAGCCTCTCCTTTCTCTTGGGAATACCTGGGTCCTCTCTTGCCTTTCACTTTGGGGAGAGTTTTTGGATCCACATCTCTTGAGAGTTCTTAGTAGATATATTTGGTTTTGAGAAAGACATTGAAGTTAACATTATGTCTTTAGGAGCCTCTTAGTAGTCAAATGAAATTAACTATCATAATAATAACAGCTAGATTTAACTATTCTAGGAGCTCTATGTTGGATTAACTCTTTTATTCCTCACACCAACTACATGAGGCAGAAATTATTACCACCATTGTACAGATGAGGAAACCGAGGCACTGAGATGTTACATAACTTGCTCAAGGTTAAACAACTAATAAGTCATGGGGCTGGGTTACAAATCCAGGCAATTTGTGATTTTAATCACTATGTTATAGTCACCTCTTAATGTGTTCCTGCATCTTCTCTGTTCCTTCATAATTTGAACCTTTCATGATGGCAAGGCAACCTATCAACATATCCAAATCAGTTGGGAGCAGTGATTGGTGAATCTAAAATGGAATGAGGAGGCTGGAAATGCTCAAATTCCACACCTTGCTATTTTTCAGACTCTCTGAAAACTGGTTTCTGGGAACATGTTTCATAGTGGAAAGACCACAGACTTTGGATTCAGAGAGATCAAGATGTGTTGTCTCTGTTATGAGCTCTGTTTACTATGTCCTAGGGCAGGTCATTTAAGCTCTCTAGCCTCAGTTTCCTCATCTTTAAAATGGGGGGTAATAGTAACTCGGCTGTCCGTCCAACAACTGGCCTTTTAGCTCTTCTCTAACTGTCAAAGCAGGAAACCTAAAAATGGCATTTTTTCAGCCTCTGATGCCAGCTGGATGCAGGTTATTCTCTGCCAATGAGGGACACTGGAGGGAGAGTAAAAGCAACAGGAAAAGAGAGTCACTTTTCTGCTTCTGACTCTGGAAGTGGGAGCAGCAGGACAGCAGTAATTGCTACGGAGGTCCCAGAGGGTAATTATGGGTCATTGCAATAAAGGGAATGATTTCTATAACAGCAGGATGGGGTGATGGTGGGAATGAAGACTACAAGACTATGGGTGGGATGTGTGTTTCTGACCTTCCTGGAGACATTACAGAAAGAACATGACAAGCTTAGGGCTTTAATCTCTCAGCTCAAGGTCTGGTCACAGAACTAGAGAGCTTCTGTGATGATACTAAAGGATTTTTTATCTTTTTAGCCACAGGTCTGATATCATCCCCAAATTCTATCCCACAGATTGGAGAATTAAAATGTAATTTGAATTCATGAACTCATCAATCTTTTATGTGAGTGTTTGAGGATTTATTTAGAAGGAGCAGGTGGGACCCTGAGAATTGGAATGGGGCCATTTGGATGGACTCATGCAAATTTGAGAAACTCCTGATGCCCCAAGTCTTCTTGGCAGTCCCTCTTCCTCCAGCTGAGAAGACTAGTCTTCTCTTGCAAGAAGACCTTGTTAATAACCTCACCCAAGGCAGCTGCCTTACAAGAGGATGCAGATTCTTCTCAAGATTTACTCTCTCCACCTTTTATGGCCTCCAGACTCCGATCCAGTATCACACTCTCAATATCAGATTCCAGCAATTCTAGGGACAAAAATCTTAAAGTCTGACCTTAAAGGATACTTTGTACACCTAAATAATTGCAAGAGTTTTTTCATTTATATTGGCAAAACCCTAAGTAATATACATGGAAATGGATTATAAGGCTGTTAGACCAAGGAAGATGAACAAAATATTGAATTGGTCCAATTGAGATGTATACCAGAGATGCATATTGGACTTCATATATCTCCTTTTAGGAAGAGGGTAAAAGTATATTGGTTTGTATTAGGGATGGTTGCATTGTATTAAGTTGAAGCATGAGTTTTTTTAATATTGTTGGTGAAAGTTTAAAAGAGCAGAAAGTATATACAGATGCTGAGTAGCCAAAGGGGTGGACAGTTCCAGATATTTATCTTTGGCTCTCAACCCCACACTTGTTCTTTTATACTCTTCTGTATACTGCTGGGATTAGAAGCTTGAACACTACATTTCCCAAACTCCCTTGCCTGTTGACTTCTGTTAAAGCCTGCCAAAGATTGGAAGTCAGATGGAAGAGAGAAGCTATTTTTCTGTTTCTGGATCTAGCAATGACCACATTGGGACTGTAGCCTCCTGCAGGTGACTACAGTTTCCTGAAATAGTGGTGAGTGCTACAACAACAGGTTTTAGCAGTAGCAGCAACAGCAGGTAACTACCAGTCCCTAGAATAGTGACAGTGGTTACTATAGCTGAGGCAGTTGCTGTAGCAACGGTGCAGGGAGGGGAATCCAAGCTTTGTGCTCAGCAGTAATAGCACTGGTTCTGCCCATCACACAGGTGCAGCAACAGAGCTCTTTCAATCTCAGTAGTGAGCTCACACCGATGGGCTCTGAGAAGCATCACCTTCCTCTTTTGTTCCTCCAGACCTTACAACTTTTGTAAACCATTTCCTGTATTAAATTCCCTCTGTCTGAAATACCTAGGTGGATTTCTGCTTTTCTGACTGGACACTGACTGACACAAAGAGAAATAGTATCTCCTTCCTCATATGTTTTTTGTGAGTATTAAAGAAGATAAACATAGAATGTGCTCAGTATAGCATCTAACACAAAGAGGGTGTTTAAAAAATGACTCTACAGCCTCATATTCATTTGTTCAACCAAAAGTTGTTAAGCGTCAACTTTGTGCTTGGAGATTTTGCTATTTTAAGTCCAGCTGGACACAGAGAAAAGAGAAGAAAGCCATGCTCAGGGAATCTTTAAGATAAAGATGGAGAATGCCAGATATTAAGCTCTTATATCTTAGCTCCAAACCCACCCGTCAATGTGCTGTTCTGTGATGCTGGCACTGGAACTCTGGAAACCACAACTTTTCTTTGCCATAAATGAATGATTTCTGTTAGATGTTATGAATAAGAACTCCAGAGAGAGGCTAGAAAGCAGGAGGGAGAAGGGACTGGTTCCTTCCTGCTTGCTTGCTCACTACTATCAGGATGCCCCAGCAATGGGTCTTCACTCCAGGAGCAACAGTTTCCAGTTTCCAGCTTCTTCTAGCACTCCCAGAAATAGTCTCCCTGCATCCCTGCATAAGTATCGGCACTATCTAGGCAGTGCCCTCTCCTGAGAAGGAAGAGTCCCAGCTCCACGGGGCTCCTCCAAGCTTCTAGTTTCCAAAACCACTTCGACCTCTACCACTTTATTTTCCTAGCCTTTGGGCTATGTGGCTTCTTACTGCAGTGTTTGCCTTCTGAGTCTTCCAATAACTGTTTCATCAATTCCCTATATTAAGTCCCCTCTGTTAAAATAAATGACCTTCCCCAAAAGAGGGGATATATGTATACGTATAGCTGATTCACTTTGTTGTACAGTATAAACTAACACAATATTGTAAAGCAGCTATACTCCAATAAATAAATAAATAAATAAACAAATAAATAAATAATGCGGTTTTGTTTTTCTAAATGGACCCTCATTGACACAAGGGATGAGGAATGTCTAGATGGAGAGTTGAGGAGTAAATATTGAACCAGAACGATGCTGTGCCAATAATTAGGGCTCTCCACAGCTGTTGGAGAAGTCAGGTCTAAACTCTTTGTTTCTAAATGTGTGTGTTGGTGATTTAAGTGGAAGACTGAGCTGATTATAGAACCTAAGGAACTAATGAATGAAAAGCTAAAAACTTCATTTCAAACTAGGATCATGTTCCTTTCAACTAATATAACACAATTTTTGCATAATTTGCATTATCATTATCATGCTTTTTATAATAATAAATGCATTATCATGAGCAATACCGTATCAGATTTACACAATCATGCCAAAACTTAGGGCTTAAAACAACAACTATTTATTTCACTCATGATTCTGTGGGCGGACAATTTGTGCTGGGCTCAGTTGTATGGGTCTGCTGGACTCACTCATGTGTTTACAGTTGGCTGCCAGTCAAACAGTATGAAAAGAACTCCAGAATCCAGGAGAGAAAGAGACTCACAACACCTTCCATTAACTGTAGTTCTCCAAATGGGGCAAACAGAATCCACTGAAGATGACTGAACTCTACACCACAGAGGGGAAGGCAATGAGAGAAAAGATGTCCAGAAGAAATTGAGGAAGAAACCTTCCTCATGCCTTTCTAGAACACTTTTCTCTCCATCCTCAATTCCTTATTCTGGGGTTCTTCATAGTCTTCTCTGGAAGGTTCTTTTTTGTCTTTCTGTGTGCACTGCTTGGTGACTTTCCCCCTCTACATCTCTTCCCCTCATGTTTTTGTTATTTATTTATTTATTTATTTATTTATTTATTTATTTATGGCTGTGTTGGGTCCTCGTTTCTGTGCGAGGGCTCTCTTCAGTTGCGGCAAGCGGGGGCCACTCTTCATCGCGGTGCGCGGGCCTCTCACTATCGCGGCCTCTCCTGTTGCGGAGCACAGGCTTCAGACGCCCAGGCTCAGTAATTGTGGCTCACGGACCTAGTTGCTCCGCGGCATGTGGGATCCTCCCAGACCAGGGCTCGAACCCGTGTCCCCTGCATTGGCAGGCACATTCTCAACCACTGCGCCACCAGGGAAGCCCCTCTTCCCCCCATGTTTACAATCATTCTCTTAAATCTTTTTTTAACCCCTACTCTGATCCTAAGGAATATCTCTTCCCTTTTCCCTCCTCCCCTGCTTCCCTCCCCCCTGGGTCCTCCTCCATGTTCCGGCTCCTGTTCCCTATGCTGTTTGTTATCAAAAAGACCCTGCATTGCTTTGAAAGGAAACAGTGGTGCTTATCTGTGGTGCATTTGCATGAAGGGAAGGAAAGAAAAACTAGACAAAAAAGAACCTGTTTTACCAACTTCTCATACTCCTGGAAATCCCTAGAAATTTGCCCAAGCCTAAGTCTTTACTGAGGCTCAGGGAAAACTGCTTTTTGTTGTCGTTGCTGTCATTTTCGTTTTTCCCCTGTTAATTTTGTTGCAGGTAAAGCAACAGTAAAGTTCTGTACAGTGTTTTGCTGCAAATGCTCAGTATTTTAAATTCATGATGGGTTAGAAAGCTTTGTGGATTCTAGCAACATTTCTAATACATTTTCTACACGAGAATATTTGTTGATTTCCAAACTGATTTACAAAACTTTTCTTGGAAAACAACTAGTTATAAGTTGAGGACATCCTAGTCTTACACTAGAGTCCTGAGAAACAGAGTCTGAGATAAGAATTCATGCTAAAGTTGTTACCCGAAGGGGGACCCTTCTAAGGGCCTGAGAGTGGGCTCTTGTCTAACACTTGGAATTGGACTGTCCAAGGAGACACGTGTACTGACAAAGCAAAAGACTTTATTGGAAAGGGGCGTTCAAGCAGAGAAACAGCAAGGTAAGGGAGCCCAGGAGAACTGCTCTGCCATGTGGCTCTCAGTCTCAGGTTTTCTGATAATGGGGTTAGCTTTCCGGGTTGTCTCTGGCCAATCATCTTGCTTGTGCCATATTTGGCCTGACTCAGGGGCCTTCCTGGTGGTGCGGGCATCTCTCAGCCAAGATGGATTCCAGTGTGAGCATTTCTGGGAGGTTGGCAGGACATATTATGGGCTGGCATCTCCTCCCTCCATTTAGCCCCTCCCGAATTCTCCCGGTTAGTTTTGGCGACAGCGCCATGTTCCTTATCGGGACCTCCTATTGTGAGAAGACTCATGCAAGCAGTTATGTTGAGTTTCAGTCAACAGTTCCCTAACAAAGTGATTCATTAGGATATGTTGTCAGGAGAAACCAGGAAGGGAATGGGGAAGGTGAACCAAGAAAAAGATGGAGGGGAAGCAAGGGTGTCACCCTTCAGTCAAGGGCTACTCTCAAGAGGGCAAAAATCCTCAGGCATGTTGTGTTCTCTGTGGCCTCAGCCAAAACGGGTTTTAAATAGCCTGAGGAAAGCCCTCTTACAAACAGGTACAAGTTCTAGCTGTTGAGGATGAAAGAATCCAAAGAACTATCATGCAGGAGAATGGTGAAGGACTTGAGGGGATATTAGTGGAGCACTGACCATCTATGCTACCTTCCTGCATTATGTACTTTCGTTAGTGTTTCATAGGCATCTGCCCTTGTTTTCTGAAAGAATGAATGAATTTGACTTCATGGATATAATCTTTGTAAATAAATAAGATTAACTTTTCTCCTTGGTCTCCAACGTGTTCTTTAATTTTAAAATTTCTTTCTCTTCTGTTTCCCTTCTTTTCCTCCTTACATTTTTATAAAAAGTAAAATAATAGTTAACATTTATAGAGTGCTTAATATGGCCAGGTACTCGTTTGTTTTTGTTTATGGGGTGCTTGGTAAGGTCCAGGTATTTTATTTAATCCTCATAAGCACCCCCCTGAGATTAGTAGTATTGTTATCCCCACTTTTAATTGGGGGGTGGTATCCAGATTAAATCACAAGCTAATAAGTGAATGTGGATCTATCTGCCTTTTCGCCCTCTCCCCTCTGTTTCTCATCCTCTCTTTTCTACACACACACACACACACACACACACACACACACGGTTATTTCCATATCCATTCATTTTAATGGGATTCATTTGCAAATATCAAGTCCCAGCGAGTTTATCAAGGAGGGAGTAAGTAAGCCTCCTTGGTTAAAATAACACTGTGCAATAGGACAGAAAATAAGCTGTCACGGCAAACTAACCATCTTTACTTTCACAACATACAAAGGAGCCACCTAAGTGTAGACTTGAGCCGGCCAGAAGTTGCCAGAAGCTTTAACAGGGGTCAGGTGTCAGTGAATTTCACCCACTGCTCACCTGAACCCCAGGGAGGCCCGAAACATGGGGCGAGGAAGCCAGGTATCCTCCCTCTGGTCATTCCCCAGGCTCCTCTCTATGGTCCAGTCAAATTAGATATTTGTCCAGAAAGTGAAGATGTTTAGTTTGCCATGACATCTTATTTTCTGTTTCACTGCACAATGCTATTTTCACGAGGGCAACCAAGCTCTCCGATAAACATTGAGAACATTTGAGCCAGCTTGACAGTGAAAAGACTCAGTGCGCTCCGAGTTTTATATATTTATTTATTTCACTTTATTCCATGTTTAGTATGACTGAGTAACCAGTTCAATAAAAAAAAAAAGGTGGGGTGGGGAGCCAGTGTGGATTGTATAATAAAGCAGCCCTGGTTACTGCACACTGTATCCCAACAGTTCCAATACTCCTTTCAAAGTACAGATTCTTAACACAGATAGACTAAGCATGATGGGCAGCTGATATTTCATCCCAGTTCACATTATGGCTCTGAATAGGAACAAGCAAGGGTGTCCCTCTTCAAATAGTCAGAAGGCTCATGCCTCCAAGTATTGCCTTAACCAGGCAATGCAGAAGCAACAGGAAAAGATCTCAGTAAGGGCTCAATCCTCACTGGCACAAGAACAAAGACAACAAAAATCTGCAACCAGCCTCCTCCTGTCTTAGGTACGACCACAGGAGCTAGCAATATTTCCAGGAGGGTGCCAAGAGTCAAAGCAAGCCCACTTCACCATCTGCCATGGGTGGTCCCCTTCGGTATCTCCCACTTTCCCTTCCAGTTTTCAGAGAGCTTCTTTTGCACTTCCTATTTCATTGAGGAGAGACTGGATTTGAATTCTGTTTATCTCCTTGTCTTTCAGTCTAGGGACTGGGTAAAGTCAAATTAAAAACCTGAGAATTGGCAGGGGCTTGCAAGGTCATTGAGCATAATTCCCATTCAATGCAAAAATTCTTCTCTTGAATACAAAAGATGATGGTGGTCTCACTGCCTTATATTTCAGCCTATGAAATTGTTGAACAGTACTTTCCTATGTAAAGTTTCTAGCCGTGTGATTTTATTTGAATTGTCTTTGTCTTAAATATGTCTTCTTACAGTTTTACCCACTTAACACCTGTGGTACAGTCTGTTAATATTACCAGCTCCAAAATGACATGACCGTTTTCTTCTGAGGTTTTCAGCTCCTCATAACTCCTGTTATGGGCTAAGTTGTGTCCCCTCAAAATTCATATGTTGAAGTCCTAACCCTCAGTACCTCAGAATGTGACTGTATTTGGAGATAAGGCCTTTAAAGAGGTGATTAAATTAAAATGAGGTGATTAGGGTGGGCCCTAATCCAATCTGACTGGTGTCCTTATAAGAAGAGGAAATTTGGACACACAAAAAAGACCCCAGGAGTGCATGTGCACAGAGAAAAGACTATATGAGGACACAGTGAGAAGGCCTCCATGTGAGCCAAGGAGAGAGGCCTCAGAGGAAACAAAACCTGTGGACACCTTGATCTTGGACTTCTAGCCTCCAGAACTGTGAGAAAATGAACTTCCATTGTTTAAGCCACCTAGTCTGCGGTACTTAGTTATGGTAGTCGTAGCAAACTAATACAACTTCCATGTCAGAATTGAACCTAGACGAAAAGTTCTTCTTGTTGCTCTCTTTTTTTTTTTTAAATTATTAACACCTTTAATTATTATTTATTTATCCATTTTTTGGCTGTGTTGGGTCTTCGTTTCTGTGCGAGGGCTTCCTCTAGTTGTGGCAAGCGGGGCCACTCTTCATCGCGGTGCGCGGGCCTCTCACTATCGCGGCCTCTCTCGTTGCGGAGCACAGGCTCCAGATGCGCAGGCTCAGCAGTGGTGGCTCACAGGCCCAGTCGCTCCGCGGCATGTGGGATCCTCCCAGACCAGGGCTCGAACCCGTGTCCCCCGCATTAGCAGGCAGACTCTCAACCACTGTTCCACCAGGGAAGCCCTTGTTGCTCTCTTTATTCTCAGAGATGAGATCATTAAAACAACTAAAAAGTTGTCTCACTATACTTCCAATACAGTAAGACTTCCATTATGAATGCTATTTCTAATAGATGTACATAGAGTTGAAGTCTCTGTCTACTTGTTCATTCATCCATTCATTCATTCATTCATTCATTTGATAAATGGATTATTTATTCAGCACCTGCCATAGACCAGGCCCTGCACTGAGACCTCAAAAATGAATTTTACCAGCCCCTTTCCCCTAAATTCACACATGATTACACAGCAACACTACATTTTGATAAACACCAGTGTGGAAGTATGTGTAGGTAAGAGATAGCATAGGGGTAAGTAACTCTTCCAGGGTAGGGAGGGAGAGAGCAGAGAAGTAATGAATGTACTAAATAATCCAAGTACAGAAGAATGACTAAGAGTTGGCCAGCGTTCAAGAGGGGGAAGAGCTCTCAGATGTGTGTGGTGGAAAATAAACTCGGAAAAATCAGGCAGGGCCAGATCATAGGGGCTCCTATGAGCCCTGCTCAGGGGCTGAGTTTTATTCCCCAGGTAACAGAGCCTCAGAAGGATTTTCAGGAGGGGAGTGATTTCTTTAAATTGACATATCACCAGTTCACATGATCTTCCAGCATCTCATTCATCATCCATCAGCATGGGTAGCCTGAGGCAAACTCCCAAAATCCTATTGCTTCTATTTTCCCTCTTTCAAAAATCATTTCACAGTCATTGTAAAAGAATTCAGGCATTACAGTAGTTTACAGAGATAAATATGAAAGAGGTTTTTTGCCCTCTCTCATGACCCATTCTCTTTCAGAGGCAATTTGATGAGCACCCTTCCATTCCCCTTTGTATGTATCTTTATTTATTATAGACACAGATACATATCTATACACAATTTTTGAATACCTGAGTGAAGTCATACCACATGACCTGCTTTTTCATATAGCAGTATTCTTAGAGACTTTTCCATACCAATTCATATAGACATCCCTCTTTTTTGTCATCCATATAATATTCCATACTATAGCTATACCACAATTAATTTAGCCATGCCTTATAGATAAACACTTCAGTTGTTGCCAATATTTTTCTATTAAAAACCATGAAACAGTGACTATTTTTGTGCAATTTTTTTTTTTTTTAAATATCCGAGACACGTTATTTATTTATTTTTTTTTTTAAAGAACCTCCCATTTAATCCCAGTAAACCAATAGAATTATGGAGGAGACAAGCTGGTGGTTGTTTTAAGCTTCCAAGTTTTTTTTTTTGGGGGGGGGCTGTGTTGGGTCTTCGTTTCTGCACGAGGGCTTTCTCCAGTTGTGGCACTCTTCATCGCGGTGCGCGGGCCTCTCACTGTCGCGGTTTCTCTTGTTGCGGAGCACGGCTCCAGACGCACAGGCTCGGTAGTTGTGGCTCACGGGCCCAGTTGCTCCATGGCATGCGGGATCCTCCCAGACCAGGGCTCGAACCCGTGTCGCCTACATCGGCAGGCAGACTCTCAACCACTGCGCCACCAGGGAAGCCCTTTTTGTGCAATTTTTATCTCTACTTTGCAGATGAGGAAACTGAAGTTTAGACAGCTTAAGTAAACCATCTAAGTCACATAGACAGGATGTTGCAAACATGGTGGGAACGTAGATCTGACTGTTCCCAAGTCCAAAATCTTCATCTTTGCACTGTACTAGCTCCATGTGTAAACATCTTGAACTGTAGATTTACAATTTTTATCAGATTTGGAAACTTTTTTATTCTTTATCTTTTTAACTATTTTTATGGCCTCCCCAATCTTTTTTTCTTTTCTGGGACTCTAATTCCACATTTACCAGGCCACTTGACTTTGACCCACAACTCAATACGCTGTTCTTTTTCTTCAATCTTTTCTCTCTCTCTACTTCATTTTGAATACTTTCTATTGCTATGTCTTCAAGTTCACAGTTCATTGTGAGATCCCTTCTGGGTTTCTTTATCTTTCTACTGCCTTTTTTTTTTTCTGGTCCCGCCACGTGGTTTGCAGGATCTTGGTTCCCCTAACCCCACACTCCCCCCACCCCGGCCACCCCAGCCTCGATATAACATTGGTCACTCTAATCAATGCAAGCAAAGCCATAGAAATGACTTCAGATTCCTATTACCAATCAAACTTAGGCCCAAATATTCCTGATCCTCCACGAGGGATGCTCTCCCTAATCCCACACGCAGCTCACACCTGCCTGGGCCAGCAACCAATCAGGCCATCAAGGAGCACAACTCTTCAATGCATGGTAACCATTATGATTCAGGATAAGAATCACTTGGGGCTCTGACACAGCGTCGTGGTCCTCAGCCCTGACTGCACAGCAGCATTCCCTGGAGATGCTTTAAGAAATCCAGCCTCCAGCCCAGACCAGCTACAGCAGAGTGTCTGGAGTAGGGCCCAGGCATCAGATTTTATTGAGTTTCCTTGGGTGATTCCAGCATGCAGCCAGGGTTCAGAAACTGACACAGAACTTTTGGAGCCCTCCCTTGGAAAATCTGATTCAGGCAGTGTGGGGTGGGACCTGGGAACTTGTCTTTGGTTTTTTTTTTTTACTTTTTATTTTATATTGGAATATAGTTGATTAACAATATTGTGTTCGTTTCAGGTGTACAGCAAAGTGATTCAGTTACACATATACATGCTTCTATTATTTTTCAAATTCTTTTCCCATTTAGGTTGTTACATAATATTGAGCAGAGTTCCCTGTGCTCTACAGTAGGTCCTTGTTGGTTATACATTTTAAACATAGCAGAGCGTGCATGTTAATCTCCAAATCCCTAACTATCCCTCCCCCTGACCCTTCCACCCTGGTGACCATAAGTTCAACCTCTAAGTCTGTGAATCTGTTGGAACTTGTCTTTTTTAACAAGCCACTGCAGAAATTCTTTTTTTCATCCAGCAAGTTTGGGGACATTGCTTTAAAGGACAAGATATGAAGCCATTATGTGTCACAGCCCCTGAGTGACCCCATTTGTAGTTCTGTGCTCTCATTCATGAATAACTGTATCTTTTAAAAGTCTTTTTAAAAAAGAAAAGTCATAGACCTTTGAATTTGCTATATTAGAGTAGACTTAAAAGAAACTTGGTTATCTGGATATGTTTTATCTACCTGGTCTCTGTAACAACCAAAGTCACTCACGCACATTTCCAAACAACCCCTGGGGGAAAATGTACTTTCGTCGCTGAGAATCCCTTGGCTGATGCTTACAGTCTAGCTACAAAATCTCTACCAAGCAGATACCTATTTTAGAGACAAAAAGCTCACCATTTCCATAGGTCATTAGATTCTTGGACAGTTCTGGATAATAGAAAACTGCAAGATCTAATTTTTCCTCTTTATAGAAGATGGGAGAAACTGTGATCAACATACAATCTCCCAGCAGCCCTGCCCTTCTTGGTTGTCCCTAAGATGGAGAAAATTGTTCAGCACTGGGTTAGTCTGCTAGGGCTGCCCTAACAAAATACTACAGACTGGGTGGCTTAAACAACAGAAATTTATTTGCCCACCGTTCTGGAGGCTGGAAGTCCAAGATTAAGGTGTTGGCAGGTTTGGTTTCTCCTGGGGCTCTCTCTTTGTCTCGCAGATGGCTGCCTTCTGGCTGTGTCCTCACCTGGCCTTTGTGCAAGGACATCCCTAGGGTCTCTTCCTCTTATAAGGACATCAGTCCTATTGGTTAAGGACCCCACCCATATGACCTAACTTCATTTACCCCTTTACAGGCTTTATCTCCAAACTTAGTCCAGTTGGGTTTTAGGGCTTCAATATATGAATTTGGGGTGGGGGGGCAGAGTGGACAATTCAGTCCATAGCAGGCACTTTCTTCCATAAATTCCCTCAGTGCAGGGCTGTATTCGTGTGGGGCAGGAGACCTGCACTCACGCAAAGTAACTGACAGTCTACCTATCTGTGTTAAGCTTCAGAGCTCGAGGACACTTTGGGGCTGCCCTCTCCTTGCAGAGTTTTAATTCTTATTTGCTGCCTATAAGTCTTACTATATTCACTCCAAATACACCTACAATACACTCTGAGGATCCCATAGAGACCCATCTTCAGTTTAAAACAAACAGGATAGGAATATACTGTGGAGTCTTATTAGCAAACAGGTCCTTAATTTCTAAGTGGAATCTTACTAATCCAATTTTGGTGATCCAAATCTCTTTTATTTTCTTGCTTATTTCCCTTATTTCCTTCAAACCTTTTTTTTTTTTCAGAACTGTGTTCCTGAAAATGAGCATTCTGTGAAGCAATAGTTACTCTTGGTGAACTTGGACATAATTCTTCCAGAAACTAATAGTGTTTGTTTGTTGTTGTTTGCTTTCATTTGCTTGTTTTTTGGTGGTGAAAAGCTTAAACACACACATTTTGTTTTACATTTCCAGGTTACTAGGTAAACATAAAATGCTCAAACAAAAAGGCAAGTCACTGTATCCAAGATGGGCAAATGATAATGCAGCCAAAATCTAAAATGAAAGAAAGGCCTTTAAGGAAATGAGGGAAACTATTTCAGGTGACAGACTGGAAATCCTCCTCTTTCCACCAGAAAGCCCACGTGGTCTAACACACAGCTCTGAGAAGAAGGCATTTCAGGTATACACAGGTAGAGGCTGAACACAGGTAGAGTCGTGCTCCCAGGATTCACAGGATTTAGGCTGTAACGTTAAATAGGATAAGAACAGGCATGGAGGTATTGGGAATCCCCGGCAGTTACTACATCAGCTCTTAGACCAAGAAGCCACTCAGCGTTGATCAGATGAGACAGATAACAGGATGCAGGAGCAAGGCGACCGTTGAGGCAAAACCAGCTCTGGGACAATGATGGACCTGGGAGCTCCAAACACATCACACGCAGAGAGAAAGTTGTGATGGTTGCAGGGAGTAGGGGGTGGTAATACCAGAGAACACAGTAATCCATCATTATGTACATATACAACCAACGTGAGTGGGCACATGTCAGGCTGATTGTTCAGAAACTGCATCTTTTTCCTTTCATGCTGCACTCGCAGGCCTTCTTGAGTTTTTACTAAGAATTCCTGCCTTATAAGGACCCTTCCAAAGCTGGCTGAAGAGAAGGATCTGATGGAAGGGGGGGTGATGGGATGGCAGTTAACTATTGCATTAGAATCCAGGGTCCAGAACACAAATATCAGGGATGAAACCTTTTTGAAGAAACGGCCCAAATAGGCATGGTTTTTGGGTGGACAGCTTTATACAGACCCCAGAATACAGCGTTTCAACCATTAAAAGTCTCCCTGGCCACCCACCCTTTCTCTCTTCCTCTTCTTATTCTGTCCCTTTCACTTTTTCCCCAAATCGACTTCTCACTCAGGAAATTCTTACAAACACAGGCACTGGGCCAGTCAGGGTGGGCCCCAAACACATTTTCCCTGTGGACTTGGGTCTGGATGTGCTTACCCTCTGCACACAGCCATCTCTGCCCAGGTGTCCTCACAGAGGCTTCGGGCCTGAGCAGGGGTAATTACCCCAGCCAGAGGAGAAGCAAAGTTTCCAAGATGGCTTCACAGAGGACAAATTATACGTTCAGCCCAAAGCTGTTTGATTCAAAAGGTAAATCAGAGTTACCTGTGGTCACCCCATGCAAAGCACTCCTTGAAAGACACCTCCCACTTCTCAGATGTCAAATGATCCTCTTGTAGATTTATCAAAGCAGCAGGGATTAGCAAAGCCGTCCACCCTTCAGTTCTGCTCTCTCCTTTTCTCCACTTCTTTGTTTGCCTAAATAGTTGTATTAGTGAGTGAGAAGAAAGAATGGGATGTAATTAGTGTTTCTTGTAATATTTCCTGTTTAGTTTTGTAATCCTTCTGTCAGGTTTATTTTCATGTTAAGCAAAGGAAGTCCCACTGGAATATTATAATCTCTTCTTAGTGTTAGCAGAAAGCCTTGGTGTTTAAATTAATAAACAATTGCTCAAGGAAACGAAGGCTTTCCTTGAGAGCATCAGTTTAAAGAACATGTCATTCTTCAGAGCTTGCCTTGCCTCACATTGTTTTGGTTTTGGTTTTGGTTTTCATTTGTTGGTTTTGATTTGGTTTTCTTTGGTTTTTTGCTCCACAATGTTTAAGGCTGGAGGTGAGCCCTTTTCTAAGAAGCCAGGTAGGGTGTTTAGGTTTGAACTGTATGATCCGCCAAAGGTTACGTCTGCACCCCAGTATTCTGCACCCACAGGGCCTTACACTCATGTCCCCTTCTGCCTGCACAGCCCCCTGGGCCACTGTAATAGCCCCCTGCATTGCCTGTGGCTACCCGCCCTACCGAGCCCCTCATTTGCTCCAAAGCCTCCAAAGCCCATGGCCAGGCCCCCAGTGACTAGGTCCTAAGCCAGTTTTTCTCCCTGACCCCCAATCTTTCCCTTCACACACGCATTCCTGGCAAATTATAGCTGATCCCAGTACCCATCTTGCACTTTCCTATCCCTGTGCCTTTCCCTCTGCCCACACCACCTCGGCAAGGCCAGATGTGCCCATCCTTCAACCAGGGGCTGCCTCCATCATGAAGTTTCCTCCATCCCTCCCAGCTGCAAGTACTCTCTCTCACCCTTCATATCCCATGGACTCCATCTCTGTCTGTCTAGAGCACTGACCAATTTTCATCTGTATTATAGATTTCGAATTCCCTAAATAACACATGAATATATTCTCCTTTTGAGAAACTGGAACACTACAGATAAATCTTAAGACCTCTTCACCTCCATTCTCAACCCTTTCTCCACTCCCCAGAGACAATCATTCTGATGAGTTTGATGTGTTTTCCTTCTAGGTTTATATCTACATTTACGTATCTATCTATATCTATATCTATACAGATATGGGTATTACATATCTTGCCTTTTTAACACAGCATTGTTTTTTGAGATCTGCCCCTGCTGATATATAGATTTAGAGATTGGCTTTTCATTATTCTGTGGAATTTCATCATAAGACAGCTATTCACATTTTCTTTAGCCTGTCCTCTATTTGTGGACATTCTCTTCTCTCTGCCAGGGGGATTCTCCAGCCAGATGGCCCAGCTAACTCACATCCAGGTGTTGCCTCCACTGTAAAGTCTTTTCTGACACCACCTCTTCCCCTTCCCCTCCACCTTGAACTGAACATCTCTGCCCTCATGCATCACCACCCCTCCAGTTCCTGATGCTGGGAAGACTGGACCCCAAATTCTTCTGCCTGTCATGTAGAGCTGCCCCTTCCCCAAAAGCTCTGGCATTTGATGGCCAAAGCTCTGAAGACTCAGCTTCCATCCTGCACACCACTCAGTGTGTTCACCTAACAAGGAAACTTCTCTCTCTCTCTCTCTCTCTCTCACTCTCCAAGGAACCAAGGTGCTGACTTTTAAAATAACAGCACTTTCAGAAGTTGGTATGCACTTGTGTGTTTTCGTGGGAGCTCCTGGAGAGTGGCCATTCATTGCTGTGCCTCAGGAACCCAGCACAGAGCATGACATGTTGTCCTCAGTAAATAGATGCTGAATCAATGTGTCTTATTTCTCACACATGACTGCAGGTCCCTTGAAGCCAAGATTTGTATCTTTTACTCCCTCAAAGGTCTTTCATGGGGCTTTACCCATATGTGCCTAATAAATATTAGTAAGTGACAAGACAACAAGTCCATCTGGCCATTTCAGACAAAGAATTGGTCTCTTCAGAGAAATGGGTGGAAGCAACCTGGAGAATGAGTCAGTCACACTTCAGTAAAACCAAGCCAAAAAAAGAAAAAAGAAGAATTTCAGAGGAGAAGACAGGGAGACCAGCTGTTGACCTTCCCCCTGCAGTGACGGAGGGATGCTGGGGAGAGGCTGTGCCCATCCTGGGCTCCAAACAGCACAAGGTTCTGAACCTGGGCCTGGCACATCTCTCCGTGTTGGGAGCCTCTCCTGAAGGGGAGAGGCCAGGAGCTCTAGGCCAGCAGTGCAGTTGATGAAGACACTTAAAAAGAGAGAGGCCGGCCTGAGGTTCTGTTGGTCTGTTCTGTGTCAGCAGACGGAGTCTCACGGTGGTCATGAGGAGCTCCTCGAGCCCTTCTCTCAGCCCTGCCTTGGCCTTGGCCACCTCACCCTCCTGCAGGGTCTCCAGCACTCAGCCCTGGCTCTTAGAGAACCTCTCTTACTTCTCAGGGAGGCAAGTGCTAGCTCTCAGAAGAGCTTTCTAGAAAGGGCCCATTAGGTCTTTACGAGTCTTCTTTACCAGGTTGCTATGTGCCTGGTCTCCAGGGCGGTCCAGCCGCAACCCTTCTCCTCACAACATCCAGAGGTAGCCCCCTGCTTAAAACCTTCAGTGATCCACCCCCCCGTTCCACCCAGTGCCTCCAGGATGAAGCTCTAACTCAAGCTGTCTCTGAGCTGGTTCCTGCCTCATCCGGCCACACTCCCTCGTGCTGTCTACGATTCAGTAACTCTAGACTCACAGAGCTCCTTGGAGGCATCGTGTTCCTCTTGACTCAGAGCTCTTGCACATGCAGTTCCTTCTGCCTGGAACACTCTTCCCCTACACTCCGCATGGCCTCAAGCCTCTCTTCTCAGGTCTCAGGCCCTCTTGAGCAGGCCTCCCGGGCTGGGTGAGGTCGATCGCTATATGATTCTACACTCCTGGTACATCCCCATTGGAGACTGATGAGTGTTCTTGCTAGTTTAATAGTGCACCATAAGCTCTCTAGGGCCTGAGACCATATCTGTCTGGATCAATTTGGTATCCCGGGTGCCTATCACAGTGCTGACACATAGTAAGTGCTCACTAAATAGTCAGTGAAGACATAAATAAAAGAGAGCATTCCCCTGCCCTGATCCTGCAGTGCCTCCAGGGATGAGTCCTTCCTGAAGTCTTTTGTTGGTTAAAAATCCCTGAGAGTTTCTGATTTAGAGTCTTTCCCTTGAGGGCTGCACTATGTTTTAAGAAAATGCCTATTCCCAGCTGCACAGTTTAGGTACATAAAATTTGCGCATTGCAATAAATACTTGGCCTCGTGAATTTCTAGCCTGTTAAATAACAGAACTTAAAATGCTAGGTAAGCAGGTGAAAGAAGATAGCATCGTAAATACCAGAAAATTACGAGTTGGTGATTTTTTTTTTCCCTTTGATCTTGGAACTTTCTACCAGATGAAAGAATGATTGCCTCAGAGAGAGTCTTGAGTAGAGTTTTTCCTTGCCTGGCTTGCTGCTGACCAGTTTGGAGCAAGGAGGCAAGCACCCACTTTGGCAGACACCAACTAAAGTGATGGTTTCCCAGTTCACAACAAATCTCCCTGCTCTAGGAATGTTCCCAGACAAAGTGGTGGGCAATCAATGACTATATCTGTGCTATGGGAGAGGGACTGGTTAAAGGATAGATCCCTGACTTAAGCAGGTCCAACTGGTCTCTCTTCTGGAATTTGAAACTTGAACCATTTTATATACCCAGCTGCTGGAGTATTAGAGTAGAGTTAACATAATGGCGGCCCCTAGAAAGGTGGTTCCCACAGCCTGCTGCTGAGGTCTCCTGAAGTCCTTGCCCTGGCTCTTGCCCTTCCTGAGATTTGAATTCATTCTTTCCTTGATCGTGTGAGCCACTCAGGATCCTTTCAACCCATTATCTTTTTGGACACACTCATGTATCCATAAACTTGTCTACCTATTCCAGGTTAAAGGTAGGATTTCATTGCTCAAACATTCTCTCATTTTCTGAAGGGAGTTGAGCCTGACCTAGAGACGGTGGCACTCAGCTGGATGGGTCAGGGGCCACCTGTCAGGCAAGATTTCCTGCCCCCTGGGCAAGATGGGGGAAGCAACAGGGGCTTGGCTACCTAGAGTTCAATGGGAAGGCTTATTCTACTAAAGAAAGAACATTTGACCTGCCTTTCTGACGACTATTTGGTTCTAAAGGTAGAGAGAACAATGAATGTAATTACTATTTTGAGTTTGTTAATCAGCATGAGAGAAAAAAAATCACTGGTGGTGAGGAAACGCCCCATCACATCAATCATGTGAACCAAAGCAGTGCCCTAGACTTTAGGAAATTAAACATCTGAAAGTTCTAAGGAAAGATAGCCATGGCTGTAGAGTTATGCTTTGCAAGGAAATATGGCTCAAGAGGCTTTAAAAAATGAAATTCTAACTATAAAATCACAAATAGCTACAGAGAGAAAGAAAAAGGAAAGATAACTAGAGAAGCAGCGAGGTTTCAGAGGGAACTCCCTGATATGCTCAGATTTTAAATATGAAAGAGCATGGTCCCAACCCTCAAGGACATCACAGTCTGGTGAAGAAGATACACAAAGGGGAAAGTGCTGAGAACCCTGGGAGAGGGACAAGCCACTAGCCACCCGGCGTGGGAGGTGACAGCAGTCCTTTCCAGCTGAAGGAATAATATCTTGTCCTGGTCACTATTTGTTTCATATAGCCTAGGGCAGGGTCCTCATTACATTCTTTATTCTCTCATGTTTAGGGGCATTTAGTAAGTACTCAGTAAATATTCTATTGTCTGACTAGCTGACCCATCATCACACTGGAGATAGCTGGCATTAGTAGAGCATTAAGGCATTTATTTATCACCTGCTGATGAAAAACACCTGGGGAATGTTACCTCGTTCCATCCTTCCACTATATCCACAGGGGGACAGAGGGAAAGCCAGTGCTGGAAAGGCAGCTGCTTCCTCTGAGGAAAAGAGGCATTATTGAGTTGTTGGTTTGAAAGCTCAGTCTTGGTAGGACTGAGGCAAACCTGACTCTAGCCAGGCTTCTGTTTTACCTGACTAGTTTATCCTTCGGGTTTACCTTGGCCCTCAACCTGCCCATCAGAAGAGACCATTTTGCACTCCCATGTGTTGTTTCTACCACTATTTGTCATTCATTTTCATCCATCATCTGCGACTGTAGTTTTTTCATTAGACTTTGAAGTCCCTGAGGTCAGCAACTCTAAGAGTTCCTCAATATATGTTTGTTAAGTAGGATTCTTGCCGTTTTGAAAAGATGCAAGACACTTTTTTTTGTTAGTACTTAGAATAAGGGCTCATTTTTTAAAGCTTCTTCTGTGTGCTATAAAAGATGGCTTAGGACCTCATTATTTGCTCTAACCCCAGCTTGGAAGAAAGTAAAATCTATTTCTTGCTTAGGGTTTTCCATTGCTCTTCTTCTGGTCTGGTCCATTACCCAAAAGCTTTCTTATCAACTTGATATGAGATTCTTACCATAGAGACAGAAAACATAAAAACTCCAAATAAAAAATTGCAGAATCATCATATTGCTCCACCAACTGATGAACAGTTTAAAAAAATGTGGCATATCCAGATAATAGAATATTATTTGGCCGTAAAAAAAAGAAAAGTACTGATTCAGGCTATAGCGTGGATGAACCTTGAAAATGTTCTTGCAAAAGAAATCAAACACAAAAGGCCACGTATTCTATAATACCTTTTATATGAAATGTCCAGAATTGGCAAATCTATAGAGACAGAAAGCAGATTAGTGGTTACCTTGAGTTGGGGAGACTGGGCGGGTCATAGCTAAAGAATATGGGGTTTCTTTTGCGGATAATGAAAATGTTCTAAAATTTATTATAGTGATAGTTGCACAACTCTACGAATACACTAAAAACCACTGAATTGTATACTTCAAGTGGGTGAATGGTGTGGTATGTGAATTACATCTCAATAAAGCTGCTACCAAAACCATTTTTTTAATATAGTCTTGTTTCATTAACTGAATTTGTTTCCCTTGTTAGCTTTGCCCCTCAGACCAAGTTTGACAGAAAAATCTTGGCCAAAAAATGGGCCTTGCCCAGTTCAGCAACCCCAGCTTCAGTTCACACAGGAAGTGTTGCCTTTCTTTTACTCGGTTTAGTAACACAAAGAGTTTTCTGTCTTCACCTGGAAAGATAGGCAGCAAGGCAGACTGCACCGTTTAGGGGATGCTAGGACCCTTCATGAAAAGCCAGGTTCCACGATCCTCTCAGGAGGGATTGAAAAGGACCCCTGCTTAAGCCTAAACTTAAGCCTAAAATTGGACAGAGCAGAGAGATGAAAAATTAGGAGATCAAATCTGTGATCCATAGGCCTTGAAAACTCCCAGGTAAACTTAATCTCGTTACCGTGTGGCGTCCCTTGTTTGCTTCTTTCTTTACCAAAGCAGACTTTCTTTCATGTGGTGTTAACTTAAAACGCTACTAACAAAGTAATTGCCACTTCTGTCTTTAATTTTTTTTTTGTCCTAGACTACAAAAGACAGCTGAGTTTGCCCTCAGATCATACATCTGGGGCTTGTTACTGATGAATTACTCCAGCTGTGTGCGCGTGGTGCGGGGTGTATGTGTGGGTGTCAGTGTGTGTTTTAAATACAGATCACAATTCACTAATTCTGCCCACTTCCTGGAAGCGCCCTGTTAGGTGGTCACAGCAATCAAGCGCCAAGGCTTCCCTGTGTTGGACAGCAGCATTCAGGCGAAGAGGGGAGAGGTGGTCTGATTCAAGCAACGTGAATAATAAAGGTTTGAAGCCGGGAGGGCAGCACACAGAAGTGATGCATAATTCAACAGGCAAATTAATCAAGTCCCCTTTCCTATGCCCATTGCAATTACTGGGAACACGCAGAGTCATCAGCTTTCTCGCCCTCCCTCCGCCCCTTCCCCGGCCTCGGCAGCTCCAGGAGAAGCATCGGGATGTGTCTGCTTGAGTCCCGGCTGCCGCGGGTGCGCATCTCGGGCAGAGCGGACCTGGGAACGCCAGTCCCTCTGCCTCCGCGAAGCCGCGTTTTCTCCGACTGGTGCGGATCTGGGGAAGCACGAGCAGGGGTTTGGTGTGCAGTAGAGCAGAGAGTGGGGACAATTAGTTTTCTTCACGCTTGGCTGAGCCTTAGTGTAGGGACGGACCGGCTTAGAGGGTGAGGCAGATCGCAGATAATAGAAGCTTCATTTCCAACTGACCCTCCGAGCTTCGTGCCCAGCCCAGGAGGAAGGAACAATGCCGATCCCCGGGAGAAACGCCGGCGCTGAATGCCGAAGGCTCCAACCAAGCAAGGGGGCAAAAACAAAAGCAATAGACAGGGCTTTGCCTTGAAATGGTTTCTCTAGTCCCCACTAAAAAAAAAAGAAAAAGAAAAAGAAAAAAGCTCCATTGAGGACAGAAAATAAAGTCTGGTAATGAAACATACATTGCTCACACAAGCAAGAAGCAGACACACACACACACACACATACACTCATGCACACGGGCCATTGTGCGGGCAAGTTCCTTTTGGCCCTGGGATGCGTCTCTGAGGGGGAAAAAAAAGTGCCTCAAATAGAAAAGCCCCACTATGTGTCCTTCTAGCTGTAGTATGAGTCACCAAAAAGGTCCCATGATGTGAGTGGCTTGAGATTAACGCCAAGCACCAACGGGAGAAGCAAACACAGAAGTTTTCACCATAGAGGGAGGAACTAAAGCACCCCTAACACTGGTGGTTTTAACCTTCTTATCAGGGTGTCAGTTACTGTGTAATAAACTACCTCAAATCTCAGTAGCTTCAAACAACATCTATTTTATCATATAGGTTTCATGTTCTGGGGTCCAAATTTCAGGCAGGGCTCGATTGGATGATTCATTGGCACCAGGTAGTATCAGTTGAGGTCACTTGATCATATTCAGCTGGCATGTGGGCTGGGCTGCAGGGTCCAAGATGGCTTTACTTCTTGATTTCATATCTAAGAAGAGATGGCTGGAAGGATGGGCTCAGCTGGGACTGTCCACCAGAGTGTCTACCTGTAGCCTCTCCAGCATGGCAGCTCAGGGCTCCCAGAGAGAATGCTCCCAGAGACAGGAAGTGGAAGTTGCCACTTTCTTCCTCAAGGCCCAGGTCTAGAAACTGGCATAGCATCACTTCCACCATATATATATATATATGGTGATTAGGTCATGAGGGTGGAGCCCTCATGGTTGGGATTAGTGTCCTTATCAAAAGAGACCCCAAAGAGCTCCTTTGCCCCTTCTGCCATGTGAGGACACAGCTGGGTATCTATGAACAAGGAAGCAGGTCTTCACCAGACACTGAATCTGCCAGCACCTTGATCTTGGACTTCCCAGACTCCAGAACTATGAGAAATAAATTTCTATTGTTTATAAGTCACCCAGTCTGTGGTATTTTGTTATAGTAGCCCAAATGGACTAAGACAAATGGTTTTCTCTTCTTACTCTATGTTTTACACTTTGAGGAAAAAGTTCAATATCTCCTGTTTAGAAGACTTGGTTTCATGGGAACTCTTGGGGTTTCTAGGCCCCATTCAGTTGTGGGAGGCTGGGCAGGGACTCAGATGACACAGCCACAGGGGAATGACTAGCAGTAGAGCTGGGACAGTCACCCCTTTTGTTAGTGCTTTGCATCTGTCAAATGCCAATTCAGACTTCCATCAACAGGCATATTTAAAAGGATTCGTGTTAGGGAAATTTGCTATCCATGCATTTTCAATGAGAGCCAATTCTATTAACTCCTCCGAATCCCTTGCATTATGGCTGGGCTTTCAGAAACGAGCCTTGAATAAACTTTTCAGTGATTTCACAACACTTCCATTATGGCTGCTCCATTATGAAGCAGATGAACATTTTCTTGAACAATTAGACGGGGTTGTGTCGAATAAAGAGCGAGGTTTGCCTGAGATCACGGAAACCTATCTGCTTAGGTGATTCATTTTCTTCCAACAAGGCAACCCATAATAAGCTTTTCTTCTGGAGCCTTGTCCTGCTTCCCATTTCAATTAGTGACAATGACTGGAGAATAAGAGGAATATCTTCTTCATGTCCTTGTGCTGCAAACAAGGCTGGCCCATGAAGAACAATGAAGAACGTGAGGGAGGGGAAGGGACGCAGAGTGGGGGCAGGGCACATCTGCAAGAAAACCAGCCTGCTTTCCCAGAGAGACTCCACAGTGCAGGGGTGGGGTCTGCAGGAATCAGGTGGCAGAGCTAAGATGGGGAAGAAAGACTTTCCAGCAGGGAAGCAGGTCACCACAGGCAGAGCGGCAGGCACAACATGACACTAAGCATCACTCTCTCTCTCCACGAGGCCAGTCTTATCCTTGACCCTGGCCCCTGAAATTTGGGGCATATTGAACTGTCACACTTTCTACAAGTCATTTGTACATGTTTGTTTCTTGACACAGTTCTGCCCCGTTGCTGTTTTGTCCGTGGTGAGTTTCATCATTTCCTGCCACCAGGCCTGTCAATGGATGGTTCTTTGAGAGGCAATGTCAAGGTGAGAGAAATCCAATATCACAAATTCATTCATTCATTTATTCATTCTCTTACTGAATGAGCACTTCCTGGGCGTATATCGTCTACCTTGATTTCCAGGCATCCCAACTACTGGGCCATGACCTAGAGAGGCGAGCTTTCTACCTTTTTTGGGTCTGCTCTGTCCTCCAGCCCATTTCTCTTGTCCCCCATCTCTACATACAGTTCATCTCTGGCAAACACTGACAGCTTGCCTCTCCACTCCAGATCCCGTTTTAGGTACCTGCAATACAACAGGGACCAGAACACAGCTCCGGGGTTAATTTCCTCAGGCCACTGTGACAAAGGGCCACAGACTGGGGCGCTTAAAACAACAGAAATTCATTGTCTCACAGGTCTGGAGGCTGAGAAGTCCAAAATCAAGGTGTCAGCAGGGCCATGCTCTCTCCAAAGGCTCTAGGCAAGGAAGGTGGGGATTCTTCCTTGCCTCTTCCGAGTTTCTGTGGTTTGCCGGCAATCCTTGATGTTCCTGGACTTGTAGGTGCATCACTCTGCTCTCTGCCTCCGTCATCACTGGGTGTTACCCCTGTGTCTCTTCAAATCATCTTCCTTTTGTGTATCTGTCTCTGTGTCTCTTCCTATAAAGACACCAGTCATACTGGATTAAGGACCTGTCCTACTCCACTGTGACCTCACCTTAACTATTTACATCTGCAATAATCCTATATCCAAAGAGTCATATTCTGAGGTTCCAGGAAGGACACAAATTTGGCAGGGGATGGGAAGTGGGAGTGGGGGGGTGATGACGCTATTCTACCCAGAACACTGCTCTTCTGGAACTCAGAGTCTAGAGGGGAAGCAACACAAGTAAAAAGTCATTGCCGCTTTCAGAGGGAGGTGACGTGAGGAAACTCTGTACAAAGCCCAAAGGGAGACGCAGGTAAGTGAGACATCCTCTCTGGAAGTTGGTCTGGAAGGTGGTGTCAATGTAGAGAAGAGAGAGAGGATGTTCCCAACCAACCACCCATCGGCCCTCCAGGTCTCATGGGCTCAGTGCAGGAGACACAAATTTTTATTTTCTTTTGTGGAATGCCAAACCTGTGAGCTGGCCCAGGCTGCTGGTGGCCTGTCATGCCACCTTTGTGCCTGGGGCCCAGGCTGCCAGGTGGCCTCCCCAGCTCCTTTCCCCCAGGACTTGACTCTGGACCCCTTCATGGCAACAATTAACAAAGCAGAGGAAATGCAAGGGAAAAAGAGGGTTTTCCCCCAAGGCCCATTTATTGCAGAGCTTCACAAGAGGCAAACCAAAGCAAACGCGCCACACAATCACCTGCGGTCCTAGCCTCTCCCTAATCCCCAGCCCCCAGCACCACGTTCCAGCAGTACACGTGGCTCCAGCTTCCCCCAGTGCTCCTCTTCCTCCTCTGGGGTGCAAAGAAGGTGGCAGGAATATAGGTTTTCCCTGACTATCAACAAGAGAAATCAAGAAAAGGAGCTGATTGAGTTCTTCTATAAAATGAGAAGATTGAGGGGCGGCCTGGGAGAACCTTACAGGCAAAGACAGAGGCACAGCATAACCACTCCCATGACCACCAACCAGCACATATTCCTGCAGTATAATTTTGGTTGGAAAAGTCTTCTTAGCTGGAAAGGTACCTCTGGACCTGACTCAAGCCAGCCCTCTCTCTTCAGCGCCCTTTGCTACACAGACGGGAGCCTGTACTACTTTATAAGTCCTTTCAGCAGGGATTTTTTATATCGGGCTTGGTAACTGTTCTGATGTATCGAAAATGATTAAATATGCTACCAAAGCTAGATCCTGTATTAGAACCTGCACCTGAATGTTGAGGTCCCAGAATCGTCCATAGTGGTAGAAGCGTGACAAAGCATTGTGTCTAGTGTTAGCGATCGGGATCCAGTCTATTGAACACAGGGTTCAATAAGGTGCTGAATGTGGCTGGTTAGATGCTCAGACAATGACCGTCACTCACTGCAGGTGCAAAGGCGTGTCTCTTCCCACTCCCACTCTGGGAATATGGTCTAAACCGTGTAAGATTCAAAGATGTCACACAAGGACAAGGGCAAGCCTGTACTGGGAGCAACAGAGAGATGGCTGCAAGGTCTAACCTATAATCACGTGCTGGATATCCTGCTAACCAGGGGAGGGACTGCCTTGATGCCCACCTTAGTCCTGGTACAAAGGGACCCTTCCTATTACCTCACTCATGGAAAGGTGGAACATCTCAACACCCCTTAGAAAAAACATAATACCTATTCTCCCCCTGCCCAGGGGGTAAAGAGGACTGGGACATCTGAGTTTACACCATTGGGTGTCACATACCAGCACCTTAACCACGTGAGACATGTCCGCCTCAGGCACACCTATCCAGAACATCATGAGTTACCTGAGCTGTTTTCTGGATTTCTTAGAGCCCTCAAGGATAAACCAGCACCTGCTGCTCAGTTCTGGAAATGCAGCTTCCTCCCTCCCAATGGGTACCGTCACCCCTTCCTCAGTGCTACTGATAGTTCCTGATACAGATGCTCTGTGTTGATCCCTTGGACTCAAGCTACTGCTTCTGGATTCAGATTCATGGAGGAGGCTTGCTGCTTCTCCGAGATGAAGTGATACGTGCTTCACCTTTACACAGAGCCAACTCTCCCTTGTCCCACCATTACCGCCTTCTTGCCAGGGGGATGTTGGAACCCTTTTGGGTCCTTTTGGAGACCTGCCTGTTGTCCTGTGCCCTCTGTGTGAATGTCACAGTGCTAGGACTGCGTGGAATCCCCCACCAGTGGGCACAGGCTGAGTGCTAATACAGCACTGAGACACACCACCCTAGTCATTGAGAGCATCCGTAGCCCGGCAGGGGTCCTGAGTGGTGCTCTTTAAATGCAGGGTCCCCAGCAAGCGCTCAGCTCCCCCATCTGAAGGGAGGCCCATATCCTGCCTGCATGTGCTGGAACCACACATGGGGTCTCAGGGAGTTTTTGGTCTCATCATGTTATGCTGAGAGGCCCCAGTAGCCCACCTATTATAGTCCCCTGGAGAATATTCCTCAGTTTAGCAGTCTATGGGATGGGACTACACTTCCTGCCCCTTTGTCTGCAGCAAAATAGAAAACAGAGGCCCATGGGCAGCCTGGCTCTGGTCTGAAAAAGCAAGACTCATTGTGAAAAGAGTGGTGTAATTCCTTCTTGTGGGCCCGCATATTGCTTCCGTCGGGTTATACGTTTCTTCCGGATAATAGAGAATAATTATAGACTGTTTGATCTCTGCTAATTAAAACACTTTCCATAATAACCAAGTCCCCAAGACTCTCTTCTGATTGGAATGAATCTGACCAGAGAAGAATTTTTCTCCTAAAATTTATACAATAATAGACACTTTTTCATCCCTGATAAGATGTGCTTAGGAGCCCCACACGACAAAAGAGGTTTTGACTCTCAGGTCCTAGAGACTAAAAGTCAATGCATACTAGTTGTTGTAACCTTCACTCACCTGAGTGTTCAGTCCCTTCCTCCTCGCCCCTCCTCTCCCTCCCCTTCCTCCCCTTCCCCCTCCTCCACTTCCTTCTCCTCCTCCCCCCTCTCTTTCTGTCTCTCCTATATTTGAGAGTAGGTTTCTGCTACACATATATTGAGCAGGGCCATCATAATTCCTCTTTTCTTTGGCCCACAGGAATGAACCCACATTTATTTATAGTTTCTTCTGCTTCCCTACGTCTGAGGTCATCACACCCCCCTCAGCACCACAGGGTGGTGATATAAACTTGGCTACAATGTGCTCGGCAGTTGACTCCTTTCCTCAAGCAAGACCAGCTGAGGTTCTCCTGGGCAGGAGCTGAGGGGGAGAGATGGGCAGGAAGTGATGGCCCATGGTCTTTTAAGACTTTCCCTTTCCCCTGAACGTCCACTTGTGCACAATACATTTTCTACCATCTTCACTTTTGCGCTTTTTGTGACAATGGTGACTCATTGAAAACTACTGTTTTTTATTAAGCTCCCAATATTGTGACCCCTATGTTTTACAGGATTGAAAAATTGGGATCCTACTGACCGTGATATAGTGGTGTTTTCCTGTAATGATTTTCATAGCTTATAGCCCTGCAATGCAGATACATTGCTCCACAAATTAGCCATAATTTGAGCCATTTTGCAGCGGAGCCCTTAGGATTTTCCCTTCGATGGTTCTCAGCCTCTTGAAATCTTCCCAATGCACTTTCTCTCAAGCCTCAAACACCTGGAGTCGGGACCACAGACCCAGAGTTATTTGTTTTTTGATTGCTCTGGAAGAATCTCTGGAAGCCGTGAAAGCTGTTGGCCAGCTCCCTTCCTGGGCTAATTGCCAGGCTCTTGAGTTTCCCAAATGTCATTCCTTCTCTGCGGCTAAGGGCCTACTGACAAAGAATGCAGAATTCATCATCCACTAGACCTCCCATCCAATGCTGCCCTGCAGCGTGCAATTCACTGCCGGTAGGTGAGGAGCTCTTATCAGCCCACATTCAAAATGCTACTCCATACTTACTTCTCAAATGGATTCTTTTTTTTTTTTTTTAAACATCTTTATTGGAGTATAATTGCTTTACGATGGTGTGTTAGTTTCTGCTTTATAACAAAGTGAATCAGTTATACATATACATATGTTCCCATATCTCTTCCCTCTTGCATCTCCCTCCCTCCCACCCTCCCTATCCCACCCCTCTAGGTGGTCACAAAGCACCGAGCTGATCTCCCTGTGCTATGCGGTTGCTTCCCACTAGCTATCTATTTTACATTTGGTAGTGTATATATGTCCATGACACTCTCTTACCCTGTCACATCTCACCCCTCCCCCTCCCCATATCCTCAAGTCCATTCTCTAGTAGGTCTGTGTCTTTATTCCCGTCTTGCCACTAGGTTCTTCATGACCTTTTTTTTTTTTCCATTAGATTCCATATATATGTGTTAGCATACTGTATTTGTTTTTCTCTTTCTGACTTACTTCACTCTGTATGACAGACTCTAACTCCATCCACCTCACTACAAATACCTCCATTTCGTTTCTTTTTATGGCTGAGTAATATTCCATTGAATATATGTGCCACGTCTTCTTTATCCATTCATCCGATGATGGACACTTAGGTTGCTTCCATATCCTGGCTATTGTAAATAGAGCTGCAATGAACATTTTGGTACATGACTCTTTTTGAATTATGGTTTTCTCAGGGTATATGCCCAGTAGTGGGATTGCTGAGTCGTATGGTAGTTCTATTTTTAGTTTTTTAAGGAACCTCCATACTGTTCTCCATAGTGGCTGTATCAATTTACATTCCCATCAGCAGTGCAAGAGTGTTCCCTTTTCTCCACACCCTCTCCAGCATTAATAGTTTCTAGATTTTTTGATGATGGCCATTGTGACCAGTGTGAGATGATATCTCATTGTAGTTTTGATTTGCATTTCTCTACTGATTAATGATGTTGAGCATTCTTTCATGTGTCTGTTGGCAATCTGTATATCTTCTTTGGAGAAATGTCGATTTAGGTCTTCTGCCCATTTTTGGATTGGGTTGTTTGTTTTTTTGTTATTGAGCTGCATGAGCTGCTTGTAAATCTTGGAGATTAATCCTTTGTCAGTTGTTTCATTTGCAAATATTTTCTCCCATTCTGAGGGTTGTCTTTTGGTCTTGTTTATGGTTTCCTTTGCTGTGCAAAAGCTTTTAAGTTTCATTAGGTCCCATTTGTTTATTTCTGTTTTTATTTCCATTTCTCTAGGAGCTGGGTCAAAAAGGATCTTGCTGTGATTTATGTCATAGAGTGTTCTGCCTATGTTTTTCTCTAAGAGTTTGAAAGTGTCTGGCCTTACACTTAGGTCTTTAATCCATTTTGAGTTTATTTTTGTGTATGGTGTCAGGGAGTGTTCTAATTTCATACTTTTACATGTACCTGTCCAATTTTCCCAGCACCACTTATTGAAGAGGCTGTCTTTTCTCCACTGTATATGCTTGCCTCCTTTATCAAAGATAAGGTGACCATAGGTGGGTGGGTTTATCTCTGGGCTTTCTATCCTGTTCCATTGATCTATATTTCTGTTTCTGTGCCAGTACCAAACTGTCTTGATTACTGTAGCTTTGTAATATAGTCTGAAGTCAGGGAGCCTGATTCCTCCAGCTCGATTTTTCGTTCTCAAGATTGCTTTGGCTATTCGGGGTCTTTTGTGTTTCCATACAAATTGTGAAATTTTTTGTTCTAGTTCTGTGAAAAATGCCAGTGGTAGTTTGATGGGGATTGCATTGAATCTGTAGATTGCTTTGGGTAGTAGAGTCATTTTCACAATGTTGATTCTTCCAATCCAAGAACGTGGTATATCTCTCCATCTATTTGTATCATCTTTAATTTCTTTCATCAGTGTCTTATAATTTTCTGTATACAGGTCTTTTGTCTCCTTAGGTAGGTTTATTCCTAGATATTTTATTCTTTTTGTTGCAATGGTAAACGGGACTGTTTTCTTAATTTCACTTTCAGATTTTTCATCATTAGTATATAGGAATGCAAGAGATTTCTGTGCATTAATTTTGTATCCTGCTACTTTACCAAATTCATTGATTAGCTCTAGTAGTTTTCTGGTAGCATCTTTAGGATTCTCTATGTATAGTATCATGTCATCTGCAAACAGTGACAGCTTTACTTCTTCTTTTCTGATTTGGATTCCTTTTATTTCTTTTTCTTCTCTGATTGCTGTGGCTAACACTTCCAAAACTATGTTGAATAATAGTGGTGAGAGTGGGCAACCTTGTCTTATTCCTGATCTTAGTGGAAATGGTTTCAGTTTTTCACCATGGAGGACAATGTTGGCTGTGGGTTTGTCATATATGGCTTTTATTATGTTGAGGAAAGTTCCCTCTATGCCTACTTTCTGCAGGGCTTTTATCATAAATGGGTGTTGAATTTTGTCAAAACCTTTCTCTGCATCTATTGAGATGATCATATGGTTTTTCTCCTTCACTTTGTTAATATGATGTATCACGTTGATTGATTTGCGTATATTGAAGAATCCTTGCATTCCTGGAATAAACCCCACTTGATCATGGTGTATGATCATTTTAATGTGCTGTTGGATTCTGTTTGCTAGTATTTTGTTGAGGATTTTTGCATCTATGTTCATCAGTGATATTGGCCTGTAGTTTTCTTTCTTTGTGACATCTTTGTCTGGTTTTGGTATCAGGGTCATGGTGGCCTCGTAGAATGAGTTGGGGAGTGTTCCTCCCTCTGCAATATTTTGGAAGAGTTTGAGAAGGATAGGTTTTAGCTCTTCTCTAAATGTTTGATAGAATTCTCCTGTGAAGCCATCTGGTCCTGGGCTTTTGTTTGTTGGAAGATTTTTTTTTTTTAATTAATTTATTTTTTTTTTGGCTGTGTTGGGTCATCGTTGATGCGTGCAGGCTTTCTCTAGATGCGGCGAGCGGGGGCTACTCTTCGTTGCGGTGCGCAGGCTTCTCATTGCAGTGGCTTCTCTTGTTGCAGAGCACAGGCTCTAGGCATGTGGGCTTCAGTAGCTGTGGCTCACGGGCTCCAGAGCGCAGGCTCAGTAGTTGTGGCGCACGGGCTTAGCTGCTCCGCGGCATGTGGGATCTTCCCAGACCAGGGCTCGAACCTGTGTCCCCTGCATTGGCAGGTGGATTCTTAACCACTGAGCCACCAGGGAAGCCCTTGGAAGATTTTTAATCACAGTTTCAATTTCAGTGCTTGTGATTGGTCTGTTCATATTTTCTATTTCTTCCTGGTTCAGTCTTGGCAGGTTGTGCATTTCTAAGAATCTGTCCATTTCTTCCAGGTTGTCCATTTTATTGGCATAGAGTTGCTTGTAGTAATCTCTCATGATCGTTTGTATTTCTGCAGTGTCAGTGGTTACTTCTCCTTTTTCATTTCTAATTCTATTGATGTGAGTCTTCTCCCATTTTCTCTTGATGAGTCTGGCTAATGGTTTATCAATTTTGTTTATCTTCTCAAAGAACCAGGTTTTAGTTTCATTGATCTTTGCTATTGTTTCCTTCATTTCTTTCTGATCTGATCTTTATGATTTCTTTCCTTCTGCTAGCTTTGGGGTTTTTTTGTTCTTCTTTCTCTGATTGCTTTAGGTGCAAGCCTAGGTTGTTTATTCGGGATGTTTCCTGTTTCTTGCTGTAGGCTTGTATTGCTATAAACTTCCCTCTTAGAACGGCTTTTGCTGCCTCCCATAAGTTTTGGGTTGTCGTGTCTCCATTGTCATTTGTTTCTAGGTATTTTTTGATTTCCCCTTTGATTTCTTCAGTGATCACTTCGTTATTAAGTAGTGTATGGTGTAGCCTCCATGTGTTTGTATTTTTTACAGATCTTTTCCTGTAATTGATATCTAGTCTCATAGCGTTGTGGTCGGAAAAGATACTTGATACGATTTCAATTTTCTTAAATTTACCAAGGCTTGATTTGTGACCCAAGATATGATCTATCCTGGAGAATGTTCCATGAGCACTTGAGAAAAATGTGTATTCTGTTGATTTTGGGTGGAGTGTCCTATAAATATCAATTAAGTCCACCTTGTTTAATGTATCATTTAAAGCTTGTGTTTCCTTATTTATTTTCATTTTGGATGATCTGTCTATTGGTGAAAGTGGGGTATTAAAGTCCCCTACTATGATTGTGTTACTGTCGATTTCCCCTTTTATGGCTGTTAGTATTTGCCTTATGTATTGAGGTGCTCCTATGTTGGGTGCATAAATATTTACAATTGTTATACCTTCCTCTTCGATCGATCCCTTGATCATTATATAGTGTCCTTCTTTGTCTCTTGTAATAGTCTTTATTTTAAAGTCTATTTTTTCTGATATGAGAATTGCTACTCCAGCTTTCTTTTGATTTCCATTTGCATGGAATATCTTTTTCCATCCCCTCACTTTCAGTCTGTATGTGTCTCTAGGTCTGAAGTGGGTCTCTTGTAGACAGCATATATATGGGTCTTGTTTTTGTATCCATTCAGCCAGTCTGTGTCTTTTGGTGGGAGCATTTAATCCATTTACATTTAAGGTAATTATCGATATGTATGTTCCTATTCTCATTTTCTTAAATGTTTTGGGTTTGTTATTGTAGGTGTTTTCCTTCTCTTGTGTTTCTTGCCTAGAGAAGTTCCTTTAGCATTTGTTGTAAAGCTGGTTTGGTGGTGCTGAACTCACTCAGCTTTTGCTTCTCTGTAAAGGTTTTAATTTCTCCTTCAAATCTGAATGAGATCCTTGCTGGGTAGAGTAACCTTGGTTGTAGGTTTTTCTCCTTCATCACTTTAAGTATATCCTGCCACTCCCTTCTGGCTTGCAGAGTTTCTGCTGAAAGATCAGTTGTTAACCTTATGGGGATTCCCTTGTGTGTTATTTGTTTTTTTTCCCTTGCTGCTTTTAATATGTTTTCTTTATATTTAATTTTTGATAGTTTGATTAATATGTGTCTTGGCGTGTTTCTCCTTGGATTTATCCTGTATGGGACTCTCTGTGCTTCCAGGACTTGATTAACTATTTCCTTTCCCATATTAGGGAAGTTTTCAACTATAATCTCTTCAAATATTTTCTCAGTCCCTTTCTTTTTCTCTTCTTCTTCTGGGAGCCCTATAATTCGAATGTTGGTGCGTTTAATGTTGTCCCAGAGGTCTCTGAGACTGTCCTCAGTTCTTTTCATTCTTTTTTCTTTATTCTGCTCTGCAGTAGTTATTTCCACTATTTTATCTTCCAGGTCAGTTATCCGTTCTTCTGCCTCAGTTATTCTGCTATTGATCCCGTCTAGAGTGTTTTTAATTTCATTTATTGTGTTTTTCATCGTTGCTTGGTTCCTCTTTAGTTCTTCTACGTCCTTGTTAAATGTTTCTTGCATTTTGTCTATTCTATTTCCAAGATTTTGGATCATCTTTACTATCATTATTCTGAATTCTTTTTCAGGTAGACTGCCTATTTCCTCTTCATTTGTTAGGTCCGGTGTGTTTTGACCCTGCTCCTTCATCTGCTGTGTGTTTTTTTGTCTTCTCATTTTGCTTATCTTACTGTGTTTGGGGTCTCCTTCTCACAGGCTGCAGGTTTGTAGTTCCCGTTGTTTTTGGTATCTGTCCCCACTGGCTAAGGTTGGTTCAGTGGGTTGTGTAGGCTTCCTGGTGGAGGGGAATAGTGCCTGTGTTCTAGTGGATGAGGCTGGATCTTGTCTTTCTGGTGGGCATGTCCACGTCTGGTGGTGTGTTTTGGGGTGTCTGTGGCCTTATGATTTTAGGCAGCCTCTCTGCTAATGGATGGGGCTGTGTTCCTGTCTTGCTAGTTGTTTGGCATAGTGTGTCCAGCACTGTAGCTTGCTGGTCGTTGAGTGAAGCTGGGTCTTGATGTTGAGATGGAGATCTCTGAGAGATTTTCACCATTTGGTATTACGTGGAGCTGGGAGGTCTCTTGTGGACCAGTGTCCTGAAGTTGGCTCTCCCACCTCAGAGGCACAGCCCTGATGCCTGGCTGGAGCACCAAGAGCCTTTCATCCACATGGCTCAGAATAAAAGGGAGAAAAAATAGAAAGAAAGAAAGAAAGAAAGAGGATAAAATAAAATAAAATAAAGTAAAATAAAGCTATTATAATAAAAAATAAGAAAAAAAATTAAGAATAAATTTTTTAAGAAAAATTTTTTAAATTTTTAAAAATAGATTTATTAATTTTTTATAATAAAAATTAAGAGAAAAATTATTAAGAAAAAAATTTATTAAGAAAATTTTTTTTTATTTTTTAAAATAAAAATATGGAAAAACTTATTAAGAAAATAAATTTTTTTAATTTTTAAAAATAGAAAATAAGGAAAAAATTAAGAAAACATTTATTAAGAAAAAAAAAATTTTAAGTAAAAAAAAAAAAAAAAACGGACGGACCGATCCCTAGGACTAATGGTGAAAGCAAAGCTATACAGACAAAATCTCACACAGAAGCATACACATATACACTCACAAAAAAAGGAAAAGAGGAAAAATTAATATATCCTGCTCCCAAAGTCCACCTCCTGAATTTGGGATGATTCGTTGTCTATTCAGGTATTCAACAGATGCAGGCACATCAAGTTGTTTGTGGAGCTTTAATCCGCTGCTTCTGAGGCTGCTGGGAGAGATTTCCCTTTCTCTTCTTTGTTCGCAGAGCTCCCAGAGTTCAGCTTTGGATTTGGATCCGCCTCTGCGTGTAGGTCGCCTGAGGGCGTCTGTTCCCCGCCCAGACAGAACGTGGTTAAAGGAGCAGCTGCTTCGGGGGCTCTGGCTCACTCAGGCGGGGGAGAGGGAAGGGTACAGATGCGGGGCGAACCTGCGGTGGCAGAGGCTGGCGTGACATTGCACCAGCCTGAGGTGCGCTGTGTGTTCTCCCAGGGAAGTTGTCCCTGGATCACGGGACCCTGGCAGTGGCGGGCTGCACCGGTTCCCGGGAGGGGGGCTGTGGATAGTGACCTGTGCTCGCACACAGGCTTCTTGGTGGCGGCAGCAGCAGCCTTAGCATCTCATGCCCGTCTCTGGGGTCCGCGCTGATAGCCGCGGCTTGCTCCAGTCTCTGGAGCTCGTTAGGCGGCGCTCTGAATCCCCTCTCCTTGCGCGCCGCGAAACAAAGAGGCAAGAAAAAGTCTCTTGCCTCTTTGGCAGCTGCAGACTTTTTCCCGGACTCCCTCCGGGCCAGCTGTGGTGCGCTAACCCCTTCAGGCTGTGTTCATGCCGCCAACCCCAGTCCTCTCCCTGCGATCCGACCAAAGCCTGAGCCTCAGCTCCCAGCCCCCGCCCCGGCGGGTGAGCAGACAAGCCTCTTGGGCTGGTGAGTGCTGGTCGGCACCGATCCTCTGCGAGAATCTCTCCGCCATGCCCTCCGCACCCCTGTGGCTGCGCTCTCCTCTGTGGCTCCGAAGCTTCCCCCCTCTGCCACCCGCAGTCTCTGCTCGCGAAGGGGCTTCCTAGTGTGTGGAAACCTTTCCTCCTTCACAGCTCCCTCCCACTGGTGCGGGTCCCGTCCCTATTCTTTTGTCTCTGTTATTTCTTTTTTCTTTTGCCCTACCCAAATACATGGGGAGTTTCTTGCCTTTTGGGAGGTCTGAGGTCTTCTGCCAGTGTTCAGTGGGTGTTCTGTAGGAGCAGTTCCACGTGTAGATGTATTTCTAATGTATCTGTGGGAAGGAAGGTGATCTCCGCGTCTTACTCTTCTGCCATCTTGCCCTAAGCCCTCAAATGGATTCTTGATAGCCCCACTTCAGCTCTAGAAACTGCAGCTATTAATGGGGATAGGAAAGGGGTATCAGGCCTCATTGTCAGGAAGAAAGCAAGAGGCTTCTGCTCTCTGCAACTTTCTTAGTACAACCACCCCCCAACCTTCCAAACCAGCCACAAGTGGACAGGGACTGAACAGCCATTTCATCCATGTTGGATGCTGATCACCTCTCACTGAACAACTCAGGGCCTGGACCCAGCCCTTCTCTTTCAGTGCCCCAGGCTGTCTGGTCCATGTACCCTCTGGCCAGAGCCCCTCCCTCTGAGGTGGAAACCGCAAGTTAAATTAGGGAGAAACTTGACAAATCACTCATTAAACCCATTAAACCCCCAAACTCTCCTTAGTTCTCCAGGACAGACACTGAGGCTGAGCTCTTAGCCCAGCTGATTTAAGATGCAGCAGAACAGGCATCAGAGAAGAAACAAGTTAAGTCACCAGCACCTTCAGTGGCTGTCATGTCCCCCTGAAGTCTTTACAACACAATATGTCATCCAGGGACATGAGTGTCTCCAAGGGGTTCCTAATCTCAGCCACCGTCTCCACCCTCATCCCATCCATCCTGCTCTTCCTATACTGGCTCTTCCCAGTCCTAGAATACACTCCTTCCTTCCCACTTAGCAGCCTGGGACCTTGCTGGTCCCCCTGCCTGGAATAAGTTTGCCCTGGTCTCCCCATTGCTAGTCCTTTTCTTCCAGTCTCAGGGCTCCTCAGAACATCCCTCTGTGATCTCCTACCTAAAGGAGGCCCTCACCCCCACTTGCTTCCAGTTTCTTCACCCTAATTATTTCCATCCATATACTCACAAGTAGTTATTTAAGTATTTAAGTATTCAATAAGCTGATCTTGGTCTGACCCCTGCCCTGCCCTCATGAGGGTGAGGTCTCATCTGGGTTGTTCACCACGATCCTCAGACCCTCAAACACTGCTTGTAACATACATAGTGGCACCCCATAAGTGGTTATTGGATGGATGTTGAAAGAAGAAATGAAGCTTTAGGGGTGGTGTCTTTATCCTTGATGTTCTGACAATCTACCAGAGTGTGCCCAGGCTGAGTGTCTTTTTAGGAATTCTGTTTGGTATTAGTAGGGTCTTGGAATCTGAGGTCACTCGTCTTTCTTTAGCTCTGGAAAGATATTCTAGTCTGATTTATTTGAGTGATCCACCACCAGCCCCCTGCGTTCTCTCTTCTCTGTTCTGTCCTCCTGGAATTCCCACTGGACAGATGTTGGGCTTTGTATATCTATGCTTCATGTTTCTTAATTTTCCTTTGTATTTCTGGCTCTTCATCCTTATGCACTGCTCTGATCTTCAAACTGCAAATTTTCCCTTCAGCTATGTCTACTCTGTTATTCATCCCATTTACTGAGAATTTCATTTCAACAACCATATTTTTCATTTCTAACTAGTTATTTTACATTAAAAAATTGTTCTTGTTTTAGAAACAGACTCACAGACATAGAGAACAGACTTGTGGTGGCCAAGGAGGAGAGGGGGTGGGAGAGGGATGGATTGGGAGTTTGGGATGAAAACTATTATATAAGAATAGATAGGGCTTCCCTGGTGGCACAGTGGTTGAGAATCTGCCTGCCAGTGCGGGGAACACGGGTTCAAGCCCTGGTCCGGGAAGATCCCACGTGTCGCGGAGCAACTAAGCCCGTGCGCCACAACTACTGAGCCTGCACTCTAGAGCCCGTGAGCCACAACTACTGAAGCCGATGCGCCTAAAGCCTGTGCTCCGCAACAAGAGAAGCCACCACAATGAGAAGCCCACACACTGCAACGAAGAGTAGCCCCTGCTCGCCACAGCTAGAGAAAGCCCGTGTGCAGCAACGAAGACCCAACACAGCCAAAAATAAATAAATAAATAAATAAATTTCTAAGAAAAAAAGAAAAGAATGGATAAACAACAAGGTCCTACTGTATAGCACAGGGAACTATATTCAATATCATGTGATAAACCATAATGGAAAAGAATATGAAAAAGAATGTATATATATGTGTGTGTATATATATATATATGTGTGTGTGTATAACTGAGTCAGTTTGTTGTACAGCAGAAATTAACACAACATTGTAAATCAACTATACTTTAAAATTAAATATAAATAAATAAAATTTAATATAAATTAATAAATATTTTAAAATGTAAAAATTGTTCTTGTTTTAGCCTTCTTCACAGCAGTTATTACCAACTGACATATTTGTTTGTTTACTTATTTATTATCTCTTGCTCCCATCATTAGAATCTTAATTCTAAAAGAGTAGGAATTATTTTGTTCATTGCTGTATTCTCAGTGCACACATAGTGCTTGACACATAACAGTGCTCAAAAAGTACTTGTTAAATAAATTGAAGAAATTAATGGGATATATTTTAGTATTTTTCTTTCTTTTTTTTTACAAGTAATAAATTTTATTAGAAGTTGAGTATCTGTTAATGAGCAGGCAGCTACATAACTTAGTATAAAGCCACTACAATTCAAACATTGTAGCATTACTACTAGATGAATGAACACATGTACAAATTAAACAGAAAAGAATATCCACAAATAGTTCTAAGTATGTCTGGGAAGTTTGATTGTGATAAAGTGACTTTATAATCTTTAAAATTGATACCTAGAAAACTGCACACCATTTAAAACTAAAGTCTGTACCTCACTACATACCAAAATAAATTACACCAGTTGCACACGTAAGAAGCTTGAAAGTTGCCACTTTATCCTAACAAGATGCGTCTTTTACAACTATTTTCTCCCACTATGTGGCTTGTCTTTTCATTACCTTGACAGTGATTTTCACAGAGCAGAAATTTTCTATTTTAATGAAGTTTAGCTTATCAATTCTTTCTTTCATGGATTGTGCCTTTGGTGTTATATCTTAAAAGCCATTGCCATACCCAAGGTCATCTAGGTTTTCTCCTATGTTATTTTCTAGGAGTTTTATAGTTTTGTGTTTTACATTTAGGTCTGTGGTTCATTTTGAGTTTTTTTTTTTTTTAACTGAAGAATTTTTATTTTGGTAAAAGATACACATTTTGCCACATAATAGTTCTGACATTTGTAAGTGTATCCCTATAAAGAAGTTCTTTTCCTTTTTTAATTTTTTAATTTAATTTTATTTATTTTTTTATACAGCAGGTTCTTATTAGTCATCAATTTTATACACATCAGTGTATACATGTCAATCCCAATCATCGAATTCATCACACCACCACCCCCGCCCCCGCCACTTTCCCCCCTTGGTGCCCATACGTTTGTTCTCTGCATCTGTGTCTCAAATTCTGCCCTGAAAACCAGTTCATCTGTACCATTTTTCTAGGTTCCACATATATGTGTTAATATACGATATTTGTTTTTCTCTTTATGACTTACTTCGCTCTGTATGACAGTCTCTAGATCCATCCACGTCTCAACAAATGACCCAATTTCGTTCCTTTTTATGGCTGAGTAATATTCCATTGTATATATGTACAACATCTTCTTTATCCATTCATCTGTCAATGGGCATTTAGGTTGCTTCCATGACCTGGCTATTGTAAATAGTGCTGTAATGAACATTGGGGTGTATGTATATTTTAGAATTATGGTTATCTCTGGGTATATGCCCAGTAGTGGGATTGCTGGATCATCTGCTAATTCTATTTTTAGTTTTTTTAGGAACCTCCATGCTGTTCTCCATAGTGGCTGTATCAATTTACATTCCCACCAACAGTGCAAGAGGGTTCCCTTTTCTCCACACCCTCTCCAGCATTTGTTGTTTGTAGATTTTCTGATGATGCCCATTCTAACTAGTGTGAGGTGATACCTCATTGTAGTTTTGATTTGCATTTCTCTAATAATTAGTGATGTTGAGCAGCTTTTCATGTGCTTCTTGGCCATCTGTATGTCTTCTTTGGAGAAATGTCTATTTAGGTCTTCTGCCCATTTTTGGATTGGGTTGTTTGTGTTTTTAATGTTGAGCTGCATGAGCTGTTTATATATTTTGGAGATTAATCCTTTGTCTGTTGATTCGTTTGCAAATATTTTCTCTCATTCTGAGGGTTGTCTTTTGGTCTTGTTTGTAGTTTCCTTTGCTGTGCAAAAACTTTTAAGTTTCATTAGGTCCCATTTGTTTATTTCTGTTTTTATTTCCATTACTCTAGGAGGTGGATCAAAAAAGATCTTGCTGTGATTTATGTCAAAGAGTGTTCTTCCTATGTTTTCCTCTCAGAGTTTTATAGTGTCTGGTCTTACATTTAGGTCTTTAATCCATTTTGAGTTTATTTTTGTGTATGGTGTTAGGGAGTGTTCTAATTTCATTCTTTTACATGTAGCTGTCCATTTTTCCCAGCAACACTTATTGAAGAGGCTGTCTTTTCTCCATTGTATATCCTTGCCTCCTTTGTCATAGATAAGTTGACCATAGGTGTGTGGGTTTATCTCTGGGCTTTCTATCCTGTTCCATTGATCTATGTTTCTGTTTTTGTGCCAGTACCATATTGTCTTGATTACTGTAGCTTTATAGTATAGTCTAAAGTCAGGGAGTCTGATTCCTCCAGCTCTGTTTTTTTCCCTCAGGACTGCTTTGGCTATTCGGGGTCTTTACTGTCTCCATACAAATTTTAAGATTTTTTGTTCTAGTTCCGTAAAAAATGCCATTGGTAATTTGATAGAGATTGCATTGAATCTGTAGATTGCTTTGGGTAGTATAGTCATTTTCACAATATTGATTCTTCCAATCCAAGAACATGGTATATCTCTCCATATGTTGGTATCATCTTTAATTTCTTTCATCAGTGTCTTATAGTTTTCTGCATACAGGTCTTTTGTCTCCCTAGGTAGCTTTATTCCTAGGTATTTTATTCTTTTTGTTGCAATGGTAAATGGGAGTGTTTCCATAATTTATCTTTCAGATTTTTCATCATTAGTGTATAGGAATGCAAGAGACTTCTGTGCATTAATTTTGTATCCTGTAACTTTACCAAATTCATTGATTAGCTCTAGTAGTTTTCTGGTAGCATCTTTAGGATTCTCTATGTGTAGTATCATATCATCTTCAAACAGTGACAGTTTTACTTCTTCTATTCCAATTTGTATTCCTTTTATTTCTTTTTCTTCTCTGATTGCCGTGGCTAGGACTTCCAAAACTATGTTTAATAATAGTGGCGAGAGTGGACAATCTTGTCTTGTTCCTGATCTTAGAGGAAATGTTTTCAGTTTTTCACCATTGAGAATGATGTTTGCTGTGGGTTTGTCATATATGGCCTTTATTATGTTGAGGTGGGTTCCCTCTATGCCCACTTTCTGGAGAATTTTTATCATAAATTGGTGATGAATTTTGTCAGAAGCCTTTTCTGCATCTATTGAGATGATCATGTGGTTTTTACTCTTCAATTTGTTAATATGGTTTATCACATTGATTGATTTGCATATATTGAAGAATCCTTGCATTCCTGGGATAAATCCCACTTGATCATGGTGTATGATCCTTTTAATGTGTTGTTGGATTCTGTTTCCTAGTATTTTGTTGACGATTTTTGCATCTATATATTAATGAGTGATCTTAGTCTGTAATTTTCTTTTTTTTGTAGTATCTTTGGTTTAGGTATCACGGCGATGGTGGCCTCATAGAATGAGTTTGGGAGTGTTCCTTCCTCCCCAATTTTTTGGAAGAGTTTGAGAAGGACGGGTGTTAGCTCTTCTCTAAATGTTTGATAGAATTCACCTGTGAAACCATCTGGCCCTGGGCTTTTGTTTGTTGGAAGATTTTTAATCACAGGTTCAGTTTCATTCCTTGTGATTGGTCTGTTCATATTTTCTATTTCTTCCTGGTTCAGTCTTGGAAGGTTATACCTTTCTAAGAATTTGTCCATTTCTTCCAGGTTGTCCATTTTATTGCATGGGCTGCTTGTAGTAATCTCTTAGGATGCTTTGTATTTCTGTGGTGTCTGTTGTAACTTCTCCTTTTTCATTTCTAATTTTATTGATTTGAGTCCTCTCCCTCTTTTTCTTGATGAGTCTGGTTAATGGTTTATCAATTTTGTTTATCTTCTCAAAGAACCAGCTCTTAGTTTTATTGATCTTTGCTATTGTTTTCTTTGTTTCTATTTCATTTATTTCTGCTCTGATCTTTATTATTTCTTTCCTTCTGCTAACTTTGAGTTTTGCTTGTTCTTCTTTCTCTAGTGCCTTTTGGTGTAATGTTAGATTGTCTGTTTGAGATTTTTCTTGTTTCTTTAGGTAGGCTCGTATAGCTATAAACTTCCCTCTTAGAACTGCTTTTGCTGCATCCCATAGGTTTTGGATCATCGTGTTTTCATTGTCATTTTTCTCTAGGTATTTTTTGATTTCCTCTTTGATCTTCAGTGATCTCTTGGTTATTTAGTAACATATTGTTTAGCCTCCATGTGTTTGTGTTTTTTACGTTTTTTTCCCTGTAATTCATTTCTAATCTCATAGCGTTGCAGACAGAAAAGTTGCTTGATATGATTTCACTTTTCTTAAATTTACTGAGGCTTGATTGGTTACCTAAGATGTGATCTATCCTGGAGAATGTTCCATGCGCACTTGAGAAGAAAGTGAAATCTGCTGTTTTTGGATGGAATGTCCTTTAAATATCAAGTCTATCTGGTCTATTGTGTCATTTAAATCTTCTGCTTCCTTATTTTATTTATTTTCATTTTGGATGATCTGTCCATTGGTGTAAGTGAGGTGTTAAAGTCCTCCACTACTATTGTGTTACTGTCAATTTCCTCTTTTATAGCTGTTAGCAGTTGCCTGATGTATTGAGGTGCTCCTATGTTGGGTGCATATATATTTATAATTGTTATATCTTCTTCTTGGATTGATTCCTTGATCATTATGTAGTGTCCTTCCTTGTCTCTTGTAACATTCTTTATTTTAAAGTCTATTTTATCTGATATGAGTATTGCTACTTCAGCTTTCTTTTGATTTCCATTTGCATGGAATATCGTTTTCCATCCCCTCACTTTCAGTCTGTATGTGTCCGTAGGTCTGAAGTGGGTCTCTTGTAGACAGCATATATACGGGTCTTGTTTTTGTATCCATTCAGCAAGCCTGTGTCTTTTGGTTGGAGCATTTAATCCATTTACATTTAAGGTAATTATCGATATGTATGTTCCTATGACCATTTTCTTAATTGTTTTGGGTTTGTTTTTGTAGGTCCTTTTCTTCTCTTGTGTTTCCCCCTTAGAGAAGTTCCTTTAGCATTTGTTGTAGAGCTGGTTTGGTGGTGCTGAATTCTCTTAGCTTTTGTTTGTCTGTAAAGCTTTTGATTTCTCCATCGAATCTGAATGAGATCCTTGCTGGCTAGAGTAATCTTGATTGTAGGTTCTTCCCTCTCATCACTTTAAATATGTCATACCACTCCCTTCTGGCTTGTAGAGTTTCTGCTGAGAAATCAGCTGTTAACCTTATGGGAGTTCCCTTGTATGTTATTTGTCATTTTTCCCTTGCTGCTTTCAATAATTTTTCTTTGTTTTTAATTCTTGCCAATTTGATTACTATGTGTCTCGGCATGTTTCTCCTTGGGTTTATCCTGTATGGGACTCTCTGCGCTTCCTGGACTTGGGTGGCTATTTCCTTTCCCATGTTAGGGAAGTTTTTGACTATAATCTCTTCAAATATTTTCTCTGGTCCTTTCTCTCTCTCTTCTCCTTCTGGGACCCCTATAATGTGAATGTTGTTGCATTTAATATTGTCCCAGAGGTCTCTTAGGCTGTCTTCATTTCTTTTCATTCTTTTTTCTTTATTCTGTTCCTCAGCAGTGAATTCCACCATTCTGTCTTCCAGGTCACTTATCCGTTCTTCTGCCTCAGTTATTCTGCTATTGATTCCTTCTAGTGTAGTTTTCATTTCAGTTATTGTATTGTTTATTTCTGTGTGTTTGTTCTTTAATTCTTCTAGGTCTTTGTTAAACATTTCTTGCATCTTCTCGATCTTTGCCTCCATTCTTTTTCCGAGGTCCTGGATCATCTTCACTATCATTATTCTGAATTCTTTTTCCAGAAAAAGTGCCTATCTCCACTTCATTTAGTTGTTTTTCTGGGGTTTTATCTTGTTCCTTCATCTGGTACATAGCCCTCTGCCTTTTCATCTTGTCTATCTTTCTGTGAATGTGGTTTTTGTTCCACAGGCTGCCCGATTGTAGTTCTTCTTGCTTCTGCTGTCTGCCCTCTGGTGGATGAGGCTATCTAAGAGGCTTATGCAAGCTTCCTGATGGGAGAGACTGGTGGTGGGCAGAGCTCAGTAAAACTTTAATCCACTTGACTGCTGATGGGTGGAGCTGGGTTCCCTCCCTGTTGGTTGTTTGGCCTGAGGCAACCCAACACTGGAGCCTACCTGGGCTGTTTGGTGGGGCTAATGGCAGACTCTGGGAGGGCTCACACCAAGGAGTACTTCCCAGAACTTCTGCTGCCAGTGTCCTTGTTCCCATGGTGAGCCACAGCCAGCCCCTGCCTCTGCAGGAGACCCTCCAACACTAGCAGGTAGGTCTGGTTCAGTCTCCCCTGGGGTCACTGCTCCTTCCCCTGAGTCCCGATGCACACACTACTTTGTGTGTGCCCTCCAAGGGTGGAGTCTCTGTTTCCCCCAGTTCTGTTGAAGTCCTGCAATCAAATCCCGCTAGCCTTCAAAGTCTGATTCTCTATGAATTCCTCCTCCCGTTGCCAGACCCCCAGGTTGGGAAGCCTGATATGGGGCTCAGAACCTTCACTCCAGTGGGTGGACTTCTGTGGTATAAGTGTTCTCCAGTCTGTGAGTCACCCATCCAGCAGTTATGGGATTTGATTTTACTGTGATTGCACCCCTTCTACCGTCTCATTGTGGCTTCTCCTTTGTCTTTGGATGTGGGGTATCTTTTTTGGTGAGTTCCAGTGCCTTCCTGTTGATGATTGTCCAGCAGCTCATTGTGATTCTGGTGTTCTCGCAAGAGGGAGTGAGAGCACGTCCTTCTGCTCCACCATCTTGGTTCCAATCCCTAGTATCTTTCTAAAGATAATAATTATACTTTGTTTTAAATATTTTATTATTTCTACCACTAAATATTCCTTGGGTATTAGTTCTATTATCCACTGATATTTAGTTTTCTTTGTGATGTTGGTTTTTGTATTATGAGGCAGCACAGTCCATCCTATTTCATTTCAAAGATAACTGACTTTGGAATTAAACATACCCATCTCTTAACAGCTGTCTGGTCTTGGGTTTTGTAAAATGAAGATTTTAATTGCAGTTTTTCATAGTTATAAGCAATTCATGATAGGCTGTGATTAATTAGTAGTTACTATAAGCATTAACGGGATGGTCTCATGAGTCACGGGTATGAAATACACAGTGTGGGGAATATAGTCAATAATTATTTAATATCTTTGTATGGTGATACATGGTAACTAGACCTATCTTGGTGATCATTTTGAAATGTAAAAAATATCAAATCACTACGCTGTGTAATAGGAACTAACATAGTATTGTAGGTCAATTATACTTCAGAAACGAACAAACTCATAGAAAAAGAGATCAGACTGGTGGTTGCTAGAGGTGGGGGATTGGAAGAGGGAGAATTGAATGAAAGTGGTCAAAAGGTACAAACTTCCAGTTACAAGATAAACAAATACTAGGGATATAATGTATAACATGATAAATATAATTAACACTGCTCTATGTTACATATGAAAGTTAAGAAAGTAAATCCTAAGAATTCTCATCACATGGAAAAACATATTTTTTCTCTTTCTTTAATTTTGTATCTATATGAGATGATGAATGTTCACTAAACTTATCATGGTAATCATTTCATGATGTAAGTCAAATCACTATGCTGTACTCCTTAAACATACAGTGCTGAGGGGACCTTCAAGATGGCGGAGGAGTAAGACATAGAGATCACCTTCCTCCCCACAAATACAGCCAAAATATATCTACATGTGGAACAACTCCAACAGAACACCTACTGAACACTGGCAGAAGACTTCAGACTTCCCAAAAGCCAAGAAACTCCCCATGTAACTGGGTAGGGCAAAAGAAAAAAAGGAAAAACAGAGACAAACAAATAGGGACGGGACCTGCACCTCTGGGAGGGAGCTGTGAAGGAGGAAAAGTTTCCACACACTAGGAAGCCCCTTCACCAGTGGAGACAGGGGGTAACAGTGGGGGAAGCTTCAGAGCCATGGAGGAGAGCACAGCAACAAGGGTGCAGAGGGCAAAGTGGAGAGATTCCTGCACAGAGGATTGGTGCCAACCAGCACTCACCAGCCTGAGAGGCTGGTCTGCTCACCCACCGGGGCAGGTGTGGGCTGGGAGCTGAGGCTCGGGGTTCAGAGGTCAGATTCCAGGGAGAGGACTGGGGTTGGCTGCGTGAACACAGCCTGAAGGGGGCTAGTGTGCCACAGGTAGCCAGGAGGGAGTCCAGCAAAAAGTCTGGACCTGCTTAAGAGGCAAGAGACCATTGTTTTGGGGTGCATGAGGAGAGAGGATTCAGAGCACCACCTAAACGAGCTCCAGAGATGGGCACGAGCTGCAGCTATCAGTGTGGACACCAGAGATGGGCATGAAACGCTAAGGTTACTGCTGCAGCCAACAAGAAGCCTGTGTGCAAGCACAGGTCACTATCCACACCTCCCCTCCCAGGAGCCTGTGCAGCCCACCACTGCCAGGGTCCCATGATCCAGGGACAACTTCCCCAGGAGAACACACAGCACGCCTCAGGCTGTTGCAACGCCACGCTGGCCTCTGCCGCCGCAGGCTTGTCCTGCATTCTGTATCCTTCCCTCCCCCTGGCCTGAGTGAGCCAGAGCCCCCTGATCAGCTGCTACTTTAACCCTGTCCTGTCTGGATGGGGAACAGACAACCTCAGGCGACCTACATGTGGAGGCGGGGCCAAATCCAAAGCTGAACCCCAGGAGCTGTGCAAACAAAGAAGAGAAAGGGAAATTTCTACGTGCAACCTCAGGAGCAGTGGATTAAATCTCCACGGTCAACTTGATGTACCCTGCCTCTATGGAATACCTGAATAGACAACAAATCATCCCAAAATTGAGGTGGTGGACTTCGGGAGCAACTGTAGAATTGGGGTTTGCTTTCTGCATCTAATTTGTTTCTGGTTTTATGTTTATCTTAGTTTCGTATTTAGAGCTTATTATCACTGGGAGATTTGTTTATTGATTTGGTTGCTCTCTTCCTTTATTTTCATATATATATATTTTTTTCCTCTTTCTCTCTTTGTGACTGTGTATATGTATGCTTCTTTGTGTGATTTTGTCTGTATAGCTTTGCTTTTACCATTTGCCCTAGGGTTCTCTCTGTCCATTTTTTTTGTTTTGTTTTTGATTTTTTAGTATAGTTTTTAGCATTTGTTATTATTGATGGATTTGTTTATTGGTTTTGTTGCTCTCTTCTTTCTTTTCTTTTTTTATTGCTTTTTTATTTTTTTATTTTAATAATATATTTTTTAATAACTTTATTTATTCTTTCTATCTTTTTTTGTCTCCCTTTTCTTCTGAGCCGTTTGGCTGACAGGGTCTTGGTGCTCTGGCCTGGTGTCAGGCCTGAGCCTCTGAGGTGGGAGAGCCAAGTTCAAGACATTGGTCCACCAGAGACCTCCTGGCCCCACATAATATCAATAGGCAGGAGCTCTCCAAGAGATCTCCGTCTCAACGCTAAGACCCAACTCCACTCAACGACCAGCAAGCTACAGTGCTGGACACCCCATGCCAAACAACTAGCAAGACAGGAACACAACACCTACCATTAGCAGAGAGGCTGCCTAAAATCATAATAAGTTCACACACACCCCAAAACACACCAACAGATGCGGTCCTGCTGACCAGAAAGACAAGATCCAGCCTCATCAACCAGAACACAGGCACCAGTCCCCTCCCCAGGAAGCCTACACAACCCACTGAACCAACCTAAACCACTGGGGGCAGACACCAAAAACAACATGAACTATCAACCTGCAGCCTGTGAAAAGGAGACACAAAACACAGTAAGTTAAGTAAAATGAGAAGACAGAAAAATACACAGCAGATGAAGGAGCAAGGTAAAAACCCACCAGACCAAATAAGTGAAGAGGAAATAAGCAGTCTACCTGAAAAAGAATTCAGAGTAATGATAGTAAAGATGATCAAAAATCTTGGGAGTGGAATGGAGAAAATACAAGAAACATTTAACAAAGACCTAGAAGAACTAAAGAGCAAACAAACAATGATGAACAACACAATAAATGATATTAAAAATTCTCTAGAAGGAATCAATAGCAGAATAACTGAGGCAGAAGAACAGATAACTGACTGGAAGATAAAATACTGGAAATAACTACTGCAGAGCAGAAAAAAGAAAATGGTAAAAGGAACATATATATCAATAATTACCTTAAATGTAAATGGATTAAATGCTTCAACCAAAAGACACAGACTGGCTGAATGGATACAAAAACAAGACCCGTATATATGCTGTCTACAAGAGACCCACTTCAGACCTACGGACACATACAGACTGAAAGTGAGGGGATGGAAAAAGATATTCCATGCAAATGGAAATCAAAAGAAAGTCAGAGTAGCAATTCTCATATCAGAAAAAATAGACTTTAAAATAAAGACTATTACAAGAGACAAAGAAGGACACTACATAATGATCAAGGAATCAATCCAAGAAGAAGATATACCTATTGTAAATATTTATGCACCCAACATTGGAACACCTCAATACAGAAGGCAAATGCTAACAGCCATAAAAGGGGAAATCAGTATCACAGTATCACAATCATAGTAGGGGACTCTAACACCCCACTTTCACCAATGGACAGATCATCCAAAATGAAAATAAATAAGGAAACACAAGCTTTAAATGATACATTAAACAAGATGGACTTAATTGATATTTATAGGACATTCCATCCAAAAACAACAGAATACACTTTCTTCTCAAATGCTCATGGAACATTCTCCAGGCTAGATCATATTTTGGATCACAAATCAAGCCTTGGTAAATTTAAGAAAATTGAAATCGTATCAAGTATCTTTTTCAACCACAACACTATGAGACTAGATATCAATTACAGGAAAAAATCTGTAAAAAATACAAACACATGGAGGCTAAACAATACACTACTAAATAACCAAGAGATCACTGAAGAAATCAAAGAGGAAATCAAAAAATACCTAGAAAAAAATGACAATGAAAACACAACCACCGCGATGAAAAGTGGTCCCTGCTTGCCGCAACTAGAGAAAGCCCTTGCACAGAAACAAAGACCCAACACAGCCAAAAATAAATAAAATAATTAATTAATTAATTTTTAAAAAAGAAAGAAAGAAAAAACACGACGACCCAAAACCTATGGGATGCAGCAAAAGCAGTTCTAAGAGGGAAGTTTATAACAATACAATCCTACCTGAGGAAACAAGAAAAATCTCTAATAAATAACCTAACCTTACACCTAAATCGATTAGAGAAAGAAGAGCAAAAAACCCAGGTCAGCAGAAGGAAAGAAATCATAAAGATCAGATCAGAAATCAATGAAAAAGGAATGAAGGAAACAATTGCAAAGATCAATAAAACTAAAGGCTGGTTCTTTGAGAAGATAAAAAAAATTGATAAACCATTAGCCAGACTCATCAAGAAAAAAAGGGAGAAGACTCAAATCAATAGAATTAGAGATGAAAAAGGAGAAGTAACAACTGACACTGCAGAAATACAAAGGATCATGAGGGATTATTACATGCAACTATATGCCAATAAAATGAACAACCTGGAAGAAATGGACAAATTCTTAGAAAAGCACAACCTTCCGAGACTGAACCAGGAAGAAATGGAAAATATAAACAGACCAATCACAAGCACTGAAACTGAAACTGTGATTAAAAATCTTCCAACAAACAAAAGCCCAGGACCAGATGGCTTCACAGGTGAATGCTATCAAAAATTTAGAGAAGAGCTAACACCTATCCTTCTCAAACTCTTTCAAAATATAGCAGAGGAAGGAACACTCCCAAACTCATTCTACGAGGCCACCATCACCCTGATACCAAAACCAGACAAAGATGTCACAAAAAAAGAAAACTACAGGCCAGTATGACTGATGAACATAGATGCAAAAATCGTCAACAAAATACTAGGAAACAGAATACAACAGCACATTAAAAGGATCATACACCATGATCAAGTGGGGTTTATCCCAGGAATGCAAGGATTCTTCAATATACACAAATCAATCAATGTGATAAACCATATTAACAAACTGAAGGAGAAAAACCATATGATCATCTCAGTAGGTGCAGAAAAAGCTTTCGAAAAAATTCAACACCCACTTATGATAAAAACCTTCCAGAAAGTAGGCATAGAGGGAACTTACCTCAACATAATAAAGGCCATATATGACAAACCCACAGCTAACATCGTTCCAATGGTGAAAAACAGAAACCATTTCCACTAAGATCAGGAACAAGACAAGGTTGCCCACTCTCACCACTATTATTCAACATAGTTTTGGTAGTTTTAGCCACAGCATTCAGAGAAGAAAAAGAAATACAAGTAATCCAAGTCGGAAAAGAAGAAATAAAGTTGTCACTGTTTGCAGATGACATGATACTACGTATAGAGAATCCTAAAGATGCTACCAGAAAACTACTACAGCTAATCAATGAATTTGGTAAAGTGGCAGGACACAAAATTAATGCACAGAAATTTCTTGCATTCCTATACACTAATGATGAGAAATCTGAAAGAGAAATTAAGGAAACACTCCCATTTACCATTGCAACAAAAAGAATAAAATACCTAGGAATAAACCTACCTAAGGAGACAAAAGACCTGTATGCAGAAAACTATAAGACACTGATGAAAGAAATTAAAGATGATACCAACAAATGGAGAGATATACCATGTTCTTGGATTGGAAGAATCAACATTGTGAAAATGACTATACTAACCAAAGCAATCTACAGATTCAGTGCAATCCCTATCAAACTACCACTGGCATTTTTCACAAAACTAGAACAAAACATTTCACAATTTGTATGGAAACACAAAAACCCCGAACAGCTAAAGCAATATTGAGAAAGAAAAACGGAGCTGGAGGAATCAGGCTTCCTGACTTCCGACTATACTACAAAGCAACAGTAATCAAGACAGTATGGTACTGGCACAAAAACAGAAATATAGATCAATGGAACGGGATAGAAAACCCAGAGATTAACCCACGCACATATGGTCACCTTATCTTTGATAAAGGAGGCAAGAATATACAGTCGAGAAAGACAGTCTCTTCAATAAGTGGTGCTGGGAAAACTGGACAGCTACATGTAAAAGAATGAAGTTAGAAAACTCCCTACCACCATACACAAAAATAAACTCAAAATGGATTAGAGACCTAAATGTAAGACCAGACACTATAAAACTCTTAGAGGAAAACATAGGCAGAACACTCTATGACATAAATCACAGCAAGATCCTTTTTGACCCACCTCTTAGAGAAATGGAAATAAAAACAAAAATATACAAATGGGAGCTAATGAAACTTAAAAGCTTTCTCACAGCAAAGTAAACCATAAACAAAATGAAAAGACAGCCCTCAGAATAGGAGAAAATATTTGCAAATGAAGCAACTGACAAAGTGTTAATCTCCAAAATATACAAGCAGCTCATGCAGCTCAATATCAAAAAAAAACACAATCCAAAAATGGGTAGAAGACCTAAATAGACATTTCTCCAAAGAAGATATACAGATTGTCAACAAACACATGAAAGGATGCCCTACGTCACTAATCATTAGAGAAATGCAAATCAAAACTACAATGAGGTATCACCTCACACAGGTCAGAATGGTCATCATCAAAAAATCTAGAAACAATAAATGCTGGAAAGGGTGTGGAGAAAAGGGAACCCTCTTGCACTGTTGGTGGGAATGTAAATTGATACAGCCACTATGGAGAACAGTATGGAGGTTCCTTAAAAACCTAAAATAAGAACTACCATATGACTCACCAATCCCACTACTGGGCATATACCCTGAGAAAACCATAATTCAGAAAGAGGCATGTACCAAAATGTTCATTGCAGCACTGTTTACAATAGCCAGGACATGGAAGCAACCTAAGTGTCCGTCGACAGATGAATGGATAAAGAAGATATGACACATATATATACAATGGAATATTTCTCAGCCATAAAAAGAAATGAAACTGAGTTATTTGTAGTGAAGTGGATGGACCTAGAGTCTGTCATACAGAGTGAAGTAAGTCAGAAAGAGAAAAACAAATACCGTATGCTATCACATTTATATGGAATCTAAAAAAAAAAAATGGTTCTGAAGAACCTAAGGGCAGCACAGGAATAAAGATGCAGACATAGAGAATGGACCTGAGGACACGGGGAAGGGGAAGGGGAAGCTGGGACGAAGTGAGAGAGTGGCATTGACATATATACACTACCAAATGTAAAATAGATATCTAGTGGGAAGCAGCTGCATAGCACCGGGAGATCAGCTTGGTGCTTTGTGACCACCTAGAGGGGTGGGATAGGGATGGTGGGAGGGAGATGCAAGAGGGAGGGGATATGGGGGTATATGTGTACATATAGCTGATTCACTTTGTTATACAGCAGAAACTAACAGTCCATTGTAAAGCAATTATACTCCAATAAAGATGTTTTTTAAAAAAAAAGATTTCATAGGCAAGTTTTTAGCCCTCAAGGATATTCTATGATGATAATCCTGGAAATTATCATTGACAGCATTTTGGGAAAAAAAAATACAGTGCTGTATGTCAATTATCTCTCAATCAAACTGGAAGAAAATAAATCAATACAACACATACACTTTTAGCTTGAGCAAGATTTCTGACCACCCTGGATTTTCTTTTGAAACTTTGATCCGAAGTATCCTTTTACTTTTCCCATGAAACTCCTGCTCTGGTTAACATTTGACTTTGATCTATGCTCTGTTTCTGCTACCCTCAAAACTTTTATCTCTTGCCCCTTGGAAGCTGAGAACTCTCGCCTCGTAAGCTAGATGAAAACAGATCGTTTCCCAAATCAGTTAAGAAACTTTAGTTAATAGTTGCTGAATCTAAGGAAATAAGAAAAAATCATTTTCCCCCAACAAAACCCACCATAAACAAGGCTTGCCTACGTTCCATACAGCAATGCATTAGGAGAAATTGAATACACAGAAGCTGCTGAAGAAAGAGTCGCTACAGAAAATGTTTTCAAGAGAAGAAATGACAAAACTTATGGGGGCTATTGAGTATGTAAGTCCTTGAACTGAGACTGATTGGAAAAAAATTATGAAAAGATTGTCTGCCTGAATAACAGAGTAACTAGCGACCTTGAACACAGAAGGAGTGTAGAATAGGAGTGAAACAATGACATCTTTTTAGAACAGAGAATAATACTCATAAGAGGCAATTTTTAAATGAAAGACAGTATGTTCTGTAATAGAAATACTGGGGGCCAGAACCACCTTGTAATTCATAGAGAGGGGAACACCGGTGGCCTTGCCTAGAAGCCCGGCTAAGAGAAGGGAGAGGAGCTTGAAATAAGATTATTAATTTCCTTGGAATGAGGCCAGTGTGACATCCTCTTGCAAAGCTTGGCCAGATTCTTACAAGATCACTGTGAACAATGAAATCTAATGAATAAGCAAAGGCACATCTGGTTACACAACAAGATGCTGAATTTTTTTTTAAAAAAACACCCTGTTATCCTGCCTTTCCTAGACTTTGTAATATTTTCCCTGATTAATAAAGATGTCTTCATCCAATTTCAGGCAAAAGCAATGGAGCATAAAATATCGTAGGGCTTTGATGGTAAAAAGATAAACATTAAGTGACACCCAGAAAAAAATGATGATTTTGTAGGTGTCTACTCAAATATAATTTGGGAAACTACAGTAGACTTTATTGTTTCTGACTATTCAGCATCCCTCCCCTCCTTTGGGGTACCCTGTCCCTCTTCTGGGTACCCACCTCTCCCTTTGGGGAACTGATCCTGCCGCTTTTCACAGGAGCTGGTAGGATTGCCAGGCAAAGACTCCATGCAGCGTTTTCCCACCCTCCTCCCTTTTCTGGGTTGGAGACGATGAGACCTTGTCTTTCTCCATCAGTCATAAGCTTTAAGGAAGTGTCTTTAGAACTACTGGTGGAAAACTTAAGTTTTTGTTGTTATTATTGTTGAAAAAATCTCATTGGTAATTTTGCCTAATGAGTTTTCTTTAAAAAGGAGCCTAATGTGTTAAAAAAAAAAAAAATAAGGAATCAAATCCATGCTTGAGTGTTCATGTATGAAAGACAAAAAATTCAGAGGGATGATAAAAGCATATACTGTAGTAAATAGGATGTTTAAAGCTTGGGAAACTGGAAAGAAGGAATACGACTAACAAGATAAAATTAAGTACATTTTTCCTTGAAAAGAAGGGACTTGAGCTGTTCATCAAAGGGGAGATTCTTTTTTTAATTTATTTATTTTATTTATTAATTTTTGGCTGCATTGGGTCTTCATTGCTGAACATGGGCTTTCTCTAGTTGCAGCGAGCGGGGGCTACTCTTCACTGAGGTGTGCAGGCTTCTCAATGTGGTGGTTTCTCTTATTGCAGAGCACAGGCTCTAGTCGCGCAGGCTTCAGTAGTTGTGGCGCACGGGCTCAGTAGTTGTGGCTCGCGGGCTCTAGAGCTCAAGCTCAGTAGTTGTGGCACACAGACTCAGTTGCTCTGCGGTGTGTGGGATCTTCCTGGACCAGGGCTTGAACCCGTGTTCCCCTGCATTGGCAGGCAGATTCTTAACCACTGCACCACCAGGGAAGCCTCATAGAGGAGATTATAATTCTCATCTTCCAATATATAAAGGGTTATCCTGTGGGTAAGGCACAAGCCTTACTCCAGATGATTTTTAGAGTAAACCTGGTGTTGTCTGTTTGCTCTCAGCAACCCTATCCACGGCTACAGCTTTAACAACCATTGAAGATGGCTTTCCTGGTTATCTATTGCTGTGTGCAAACTAACCCAAACTCAATAGATTAAGATAAATATTTTATAATTTTATAATTTTGTGAGTCAGGAATTCAGGCAGGACTCAGCTGGGTCACACTTCTTCTTCACATGATGTCAACAGGGATCACCTGGTTGTAGTTGTTCTGGTCTAAAGTGTTCAAGACAGCTTAACTCATATGCCTGGTGCCTTAGCAGGTGTGGCTTGAAGGCTGGGCTTGGCTGGCTGCCTCTCCTCTCCATGTGATACCAGTGCCTCCCCCTGTGTTTCCTCCAGCATAGCAGTCATCCTTCTTATGTGACAGCTCGGGACTCCGAGAGCAAGTGTCCCAAGAGACAGGAAGTAGAAGCTGCCAGTCTCTTAGGCCTGGGCTGTAAATCTATTTAGAGTGTACAACATGATGTTTTGATATATGTATACACTATGATATTATTACCACAATAAAGCTAACTAACATGTCCATCACTTCACATAGTTATCTTTTTTTTTCTTTTGTGGTGAGAATATTTAAGAACGACTCTCTTAGCAAATTTCAAGTATACAATACAGTATTATTAACTATAGTCACCATGTTGTACATTAGATCTCCAGAACTTACCATCCCTCCTCACCAAAATTTTGTACTCTTTGGCCAAGATCTCCCCATTTCCTCCCCTCTCCATTCTACTCTTTGCTTCAATGACTATTGATTTTTTTATTTTAAGTGAGATCATGCAGTATTTGTTTTTCTGTGCCTACTTATTTCACTCAGCATAATGTCATCCAGGTTCATCCATGTTGTCACAAATGACAAGCTTTCCTTCTTTTTTTAAGGCTGAATAATAATCCATTGTATACATATACCACATTTACTTTATCCATTTATCTGTTGATGGACACAAACTGATTTCATATCTTGGCTGTTGTGAATAGTACTGCAATGAATATGGCAGTGCAGATAGCTCTTCAAGATACTGATTTCATTTCCTTTGGATATATTCCCAAAACTGAGATCGCTGTATCACATGGTAGTTCTATTTTTAATTTTTTGAGGAATCTCCTTATTGTTTTCCATCATGACTATACTATCTATTATGTTTTATGTTTCAGTCATAATATTTTTCATTTTTATAAGTTAAATTTGGTTCCTTTCCTGATCTGCTCAGACATTCTTTATGAGTTCTTATTTCATACTCATATTTTCAGGCTTGTCTTTTATCTCTTTACATATGACACATATGGCTATTTTATTTTCTGTCTCTAATAATTCCAATATCTGAAATCTTTGGGGGTCTATTTCTATTATCTTGTGTTTCTGCTGGTTCTCATTTATGTTGCCTTGTTTCCCTGTGTGTTTAGTTATTTTCTCTGCAAGTTGCTTTGAAGGTGAGTAAAAGAATAATAGTGCATTATTATTTTCACTTATTTAGATTAAATATTTTGTTAGAATTTTGTCTACCCATTTCACTTATGATTTGTACATGTATATCATATTAATATCTGCAGCTGATCTATAGTTTTATTTTATGGGACCACTCAGAAGTATGATATGTAGTTAACCTTCCTGATTTCCCATCTTCACTTATTTTTTAGTCTTGTTTTCCTCACTTTTTCTGTGGGAATTTTTTTCTCACCAGAAGATTTATTTTTGTTTTGTTTTTTTTTTTCAAGTATCTAGGGTCATAACCCACCCAGGGTCACTGTAAAATTAATATTCAGCTTGAGATATTTTGGTCTGCCTAGGAGTTTGAATTTAGGCAAAATTTTTTGGTTACAATTATCAGGGAGATATTTCCCCCTTACTTCCTTGCTAGTTCACTGGTGTCTTTAAAATGTATTTTGATATTTTATCTATCATTTTTAATTGTTTTTAGTGAGAGAGTGGGTCAAGAAGCCTAGTCTGCCATATTGCCAGGAAAACAAGGAGTCCGCTCTCATACACTGATAGAAGGATTGCGAAATAGTACAAGCTCATCAAGAAGGAAAATTTGTGGGGAAAGGAGAGGGATGGACTGGGAATTTCGAGTTGGTAGATGCAAACTATTACATCTAGAATGGCTAAACAACAAGATCCTACTGTATAGCACAAGGAATTATATCCAATCTCCTGGGATAAACCATAACAGAAAAGAATATTAAAAAAAGAATGTATATACGTGTTAAACTGAGTAACTTTGCTGTACATCAGAGATTGGCACAGCATTGTAAATCAACTACACTTCAATAAAAAAATAAATTTAATTAAAAAAACTACAACAACCAAAAAAAAAGAAGAACGAAAATTTGGTAAAAATCTCTCAAAATCAGAAGTGCACCTACTGTTTGTTACCAAGTCCACATTTAGAAATGTTTAACAGATATACTCATCCAAGTGCACAAATATGCATTTCAAAGATATTTACTTAAGTATTGCATGAACTAGCAAAAGACTGTGTAAAAAAACAATTACTAAAACAGAATGATTCAATGAATCGTTACATTTCCAGACATTGGTCTATGAGGCAGCCATTTTAAAATGAGGTCATTCTATACATCCTACTATGTTTTGGATACCAAGATATATTGTTAGGTGAAAGCAGAATGCTGCAAAATAGTGGGATTAGGAAGTTACAGACTGTGTAAAACTGAGTGAGTGGTTGACTGGGTGGAAGGAAGACTTACTTTTCAATGTTACCCTCTTATACATTTAGAAATTTAAACTATGTTTATGTATTATATCTTTAAAAAATAAGACATTTAGAAAAAGAAAATATAAAATATCTTCTATTACTACCACATTATTTTTCCTTAAATCAGGAATGGGCATTAAACTTCTTAAAACTGCTTTTTTTGCATTTGTACTTATGATCATATTTATTCCCATTTAATTCATCATTTAATACTGAATTAATTAATATCTTGGATTATATTATTAAATTTTCTAATATTGAACTATTCTTGCATTTTCTGAATAAAGCTATTTGGTAATATTGAATTGTTATTTTAACATACTGTTAGAATTTCATCTAGTCCTTCTTTACTCATGATTTTTACATTTATATTAAAAAATGAAATTAATTTATAGTTTAGTGTTGAGAGTACATTCGTATATCTTAGAGTTTGGGTTATCCCTCAAAGAAGAGATCGAGAACACTTCTAATTTTTCCCTGCAGTATGAAGTTTTAAATGATATAGAAATTATCTGGATTTTGAAGTTTTTATTCAAACCTGGCTAATAATGTCTGGCACAAGTGTAAGTATAGGTACAGCTTTTATTCCCTCTTTAATTCCTTCTAATAGTTGTGTCTTTCAGGGCATTTTATGTTTGGGGGGGGGATAAATTTTGGTAATTTACATTTTTCTAAAAAACATTTGTATTATCCAATATAATATTATAGATTTTAGGTATTATTTATTTATTAATTTATAAAATGAACAAGCTTTGAGTGTATAGCTCAATAAATGTATCTGTGTGTATACACTCATGTAACTAACATCCATATCAAGATAAAGAATGTTTCTATCACTCCAAAAGTCAATAGGCTTTCCTGTCAGTAGCTACCCACTTCCTGGGGTATAATCAAATATTCAAATTTCTATGATCATAGATAATTTGAAGATTCTGCTATTATTGTGAATGGTAGGGAAAGGCAAACATTCAGACAGGCTTCCCTTCGTGATTCTATCCCTGAAGTAGACTAGAGTCCATAGCACACCCCTCAATCAAAGCCACTGGTTGTGAGATTTCCCTGTAAAAAAGGCCAAACTTCCCCTGGGTGCCATCAGACCCCAGGGAAGCCTGAGGCTTCACGGTGACCACCTGCCTCATGTTCAGGCTTTGATGAAGTTCTCAAGGTCCTTTCCTGTGTCCCTTTCTTGAAGATTCATCTAGCTGCTGCTTGGCATCTAAAATATGACTGGATCTTATGAAAGACCTAACTGCCTGTAGAAAGAATCCGAGGAGATACATGGAGTAAAAAGGTCTTCAGAAATTTCACTGCTTTGTCTGGCTTTGTTTGCTTTGTTTTGCCATTATTGTTGTAACATTTAAAATAAACTATAGACTTCTTTCTTTCTTTGGGCTTATTGACAATGTTGAAATGGCTGTAAGAAAAATCCCCCGTTTACTTAGCAAGACTTGTGCCAAGTGAGGCCAGAGATTGAAGGTTACTGGCACCCAATCTAAGTGTGTGTGTGTGTGTGTGTGTGTGTGTGTGTGTGTGTGTGTGTTGGGAAGTGCAGGCAGAGAGGGTAGTGCTGACAGTTTTCTTAGCAATGCACCCCCCTCAATGTCCAATCCCTCTTTCTCCAAGATTTCAGGTTTTCTGGAACTCACTTGGGGAAATACATCAACCGTTTCTTTTTTGCTAGTGCTGATTTATGGGCTTTGTAAGCATGGATTGACTTTTCTATTAGTTTTGTCCAATCTGTTTTCTAATTTTCAGAACTTCCTCAAAGTTTCCAATCTATGTATGGTACCCTGCACCATTTCCCATAGCTCACAGGCATTTTGTTTGTTTCTTTGATTTGGGGGTTTTTTTTCCCCTTTTGTTCTTACATTTTAATATCCTTTTAGAATTTTGATAGGGAAGAGAAGAGACGTAACTCTGTTGATTCAGTTTACCAACTTGAACCTGGAAGTTTGACATGAATATATTTCAAAAAATAATCTAATAGGGCCCCCCAAACCAAATGTTCCATTAGGAGCAATTAGTTTGATATATTCAGACCTTTCCAGAAAATGCTTGGCTCTTGGTCCTTTTGAACTTAGGGGAGAGAATCAAATTGGATCTCATCTGATCAAAGCAGTAAACCAATTCTTAGAAGAAATATACGCTAAGATATTTACCATTATTTCTCATACTTTTGGAATCTTTAAGAATTCTCCAAAGGAAGAAGACCTGATTCAAACCTTCATTTTCATCTCCTAAAATTCACCAAAATAAGTAGTCTCTTACCTTGTATCAAGTTTCAAGTTGTCCTTGATTTTCACACCACAAAAGATTAAAGGTAATACCACTAATTATGATATTTAAAAAGAGCCCTTCTTGAGAATGATCTGCCACTGGTATTGTGCTATGTAAAGACTTTGAGAAATATAGCTTTGATAATTTATACTCATTAACAGGAGAATGCAGGAGATTAAAGGTAGCAAGGGTGAATATCCTCTCATTTTTGCAAAACTTGTGCAACGTTTTATTCACCTACTAAAGCCGTTATTATGTGATAATAAAAATGGAGGTGTCCTGCATATATGAACTCAGAGAGGGAATAAAGACACAAGGAGCTATTTTCTCTCAAGAGAACTGTAGTGTCATAGATTAAAGGTGGAAAGGCAGCCATCATTTAAAGCAGCTCACATCTCCAAAGGATATTTATTCACAAACTGATTAGTGTTGGAAATGAAAATGATTCAGTTGGTGGGAACATTACAGCAGCCTTTTAAAGTGTGATGGGAAAGATGAAAAGGAGGCTCACTTACACTTTCCTTAGCATGCAGACAGAGATCAAAAAGACCAATGTCCCATAGATAGCTCTAATGAGTCTGCACTTCTATTTAGCTCTTCAGTTATTTCCAGTGACTTGGGAGGCATGTTCCGTCTGACAAAGCTGACTATACCATTGCTGGAGACAGCATCGCATTTCACGAATCTTTTTGGGGGTGATTTGATTGAGTTTTCAAAAAATGTAATGGAAATTAGTGATATCCACTCAGCAGAACACTTTATCCCTCCCCAAAGACTTGCTTCGTCTCCACTGTTACTCTTCCCCCAGTCTTGACCATCATCTTCTGCATCTCATCATCTCTCTCAACCCCATCAAATCTACCAGCAAAACATGTTGGCTCTATTCTGACTCTGACCACTTCTCTCCCCTTCCACTTTTTCCACTCAAGTACAACTAATCCATTTCCATTGTTGTCAGACTTTGAATCTCAATCAGAAACTCAGAGCTCAGAACCAGGCAGCTGTCCAAGTCAAAAGGATAAAACTAGCTAATGTGCTGGTAAATTGAGGGTCAATGAGATTTTGTAGCTTTTGAGTGTAATGAAAAGGAGTAATACATTCAGAAAACAGTCAATCTCAGAAAAAAATACATCAAAATTTCTTTTAAAATAGAAAACACTATTTCTCCAAAATCAAATTGTTACTTTTTACGTTTCATAAAGAAAGTGGAAGATTCAGTGACTCTTTATTTTTTCAGATGCCAAGTTCCCAGCTAAGGTAACATGGGGCTAAATCCTCTGTACATGAGAATGACCTCTTAAAATCATGCTTTGAATCATTAAAATCACCCTTCATGAGAAATAATAGGTTGGTTCACTCTTATGGAAATTCCCACATTCATGTCTGCATCTTTTGTGGGCTCCACGATTTCCAGCATACACCATCATTTTATGTACCATTAAGAGAGAAATAAAATGCCTAAGATGAAGTATAAAGCTGAGATATAAATGGACCATGCCCGAGATTCAGGACTAAACAAGAAATATACTTGTCTTCCTTAATCTTGGCACTGGGTTAAGGAAGGAAAATTTTTTTCTGGGAATTTGAACCATAAACTGGTAGTCAAGCAAGTTTGTAGCCTCAATTCTCACTATCAGGACTTCCCTGGTGGTGCAGTGGTTAAAAATCCGCCTGCCAATTCAGGGGACACGTGTTCGAACTCTGGTCCGGGAAGATCCCACATACTGCAGAACAACTAAACCCATGGGCCACAACTACTGAGCCTGCACTCTAGAGCCCATGAGCCACAGCTACTGAGACCACGTGCCACAACTACTGAAGCTCACGCACCTAGAGCCCATGCTCCACAACAAGAAAAGCCACTGCAATGAGAAGCCTGTGCACCACAACGAAGAGTAGCCCCTGCTTGCCACAACTAGAGAAAGCCTGTGAGCAGCAACGAAGACCCAACACAGCCAAAAATTAATTAATTAATTAATTAATTAAAATAAATAAATAAATAAATTCTCACTATCAGTGTGTTCCCAAAACCCTCAAGCAGAGAACTTAAATTAATTACAGGCTGGCAGTGCCCCCAGGTGATGAGCAGATTCTCTCTAGAAGAACTCTATTTCCTTCTAGACTAAAATGCCGTCCTGATTTCAGAGATGTTAAACTACTTAAAGATTTGTGTCTTAGACCAAATGAAATCCTTCATTATCTTGTGAACCTCTGGCCCAGCATGCTTTCTGAGTTTAGTTCCACTCCAACTTGTGTAACTGTGCAAATTTAGTTGTACAGTACCTCAAACCTCAAAAGCTGATAAGTAAGAGGCACAGAGGTACACAAACAAAGAAAATTTTATAATAAAGAGCAAATTAAGCAAACATTTCATCAGGTCTTCAACCTTCTCAAGTTCTCTATCATCCTTTCAACCTTTTTTTTTTTTTTTTTGGCATTCATCTGACTTGTCTACTTTATACCTTGGCACACAAAACAGGAATTTAGAATCATATTTTTAAAACAAAAGTTCACAGTTTGTGGTGGGGGGGAAAGAGAATGGAAATGAAGCTGACTGCAAGAGGAGCTCACCAGGAAACAAGTTGTACCTATAGGAAAGGCAGAAAATATAACTTGATTGGAAATAACACCTAACTCCAAGAAAGATGGCAGAATTCCAGGCAAAGTTATTCAGGAAGAACCATTCAGTCAGTGCTGGCTTTATATGAGCAAAATGGAAGATATTCTATGTCATATTCCTCTTATCCCTGTAATCTTAAGAGGAAACCAAATGAAAGTAAATTTTAGCTTTCCCTGAGGATGGAATATTATTCTTACCCAAAATTTATATGTTCTGTCCACTACAAAATTATGGTATCTAAAAAACAATCACCTCCTCAAAATCTGGAAGCTCCAATATCATCTCCTACAGGAAGCCATCAGTGGTCTACCACACACCACCCTGACCACACCTTCATTTGTTATCTCATCAGAACTTACTTTAATTTTTATCAAATTATTTCATGGTTGGTAGTAGGTCACTCCATAAATATGTCTCAAGTGGCTTCCAGGGAGGTTGGGGAAGGAAGGATTGGGAGTTTGGGATTAGCAGATGCAAAGCATTGTATATAGAATGGATAAACAACAGGGTCCTACTGTATAGCACAGGGAACTATAGTCAATATCCTGTGATAAACCATAATGGAAAAGAATATGAAAAAGAATATATATATATATTTATATTTATATATATATGAGTCACTTTGCTGTACAGCAGAAATTAAACACAATATTGTAAATCAACTATACTTCAATAACATTTTTTAAAAAGTGGATTTTGGTGTAAATCTTTCATCCTTCCAATCATGGTCTTTAAGAAGAGAGGCCATTTCTAGCACTTTCTTGATTTCTTCCCATTTATTATACAGCTCCAAACTCATGAAGCCTTAAATAAATGCCCATAGTGCCATATAGATAGTAAGTTTAAACTTGGGGTTTTCACATTTAATTGACAGGAACCATCAAATCAACATACATGAAAGAAGTTTCTTGAATTGGATAATGATTATGCTGGATAAGGTTTTCCTGAGCAGGATGGTGTATTATATTGTACAATAAATCAATACTCTCTACAATATTTGCCTATAACTTTCAGGTAATACCCATGATCTAGATAGAGCTATAAAATCAACCAGAATTAACTAAATGAATTCTCTGCTCTAGTTTGATAGGCTGAGTGATTAGCAAATACTCCATCTAATTAACTGTGTGAAGCAATGTATCCAAATCATATAGTTGGGTTTTTTTAATAAAATAACTAAAATAATTACAAAACGACCTGCCCTATTAGAAAATGGAAACAAGACAGAAATACACAGAAAACCACAGTAAAATGTCATTTTATACCTAGGTTAGCAAAAATTTTAAAGTGTGAATAAATTTTGGAGAGACCATAGATCAAAAAGAACTCTCACACCCCACTTTAGAAAACAGTTTGGGATTATTTCATATAGTCAAAAATACTCATACATTTTTGCCCAGAAATTTCACTCCTAGATATATATCCAAGAGAAACTCTCACTCATGTGTACTAGAAGACATGTACAAGAATCATCATAATAGCAAAAACCTGGAAACAATCATAGGCTCATCAACAGGAAACTATATGACTAAACTGTGGTATAGTCACAGAATGGAATATTATATAGTGGTCAAAATGAACAAATTCTAGTTATATGCCACAATATGGATGAATCTTAGCAACATAACACATTAAATGAAATAGTAAGACCCATAAGTTTATATATAGCACAATACTCTTAAGTTGTAAACAACTTAAAATATTTATACACTTTTGGAATACATATCATATAAAAATATATTGAAAGCAAAGGGAATGCTAAACTCAGGATTTGGAATGATGGTTATATCTGTGGGAGGGGGAATACAGGGAGAGGAGGGAGGGAACATACTGCAGGGGAGCACATAAGTAGATATAAATTATCAATTGAATTCTAAATTTGTGTTGGGTTCACTGGTGCTTACTGCATTAGGAATGAATGAATGAAGAGTCATGCATAAAACAGTGATAAAACTTTATGACCAAGGATTATGATTAATCCAATTAATCCAATCACAAGGTTCAAGAAAAGAAAACAAAAATTGAAGTACGTAAATTAAAAAAGCAACCTCTCCTATATCAAACAGAAGCAGGAGAACGAGAACAACAGGAAGGTATTTAATACAGGGAATTGGCTATACCAGTGGTGGAAGTTCTGAGAAGTCAAACAGCCAAGAAACAATTTAAAGATTAACAACTACAGGGAGGCTTTGCCACACTTAGGCTTCAGGGTCAAAGAAGGTACACTGCCAGAACCAGGGACCCAGGCCACACCACTGAAATTGAAACTGTGGTGGATTTGGGAAGTGGGAGCTGGACCCATAGAGGAGACCAGTTGACACTAGAGAAATCACCTAATAAAAGAGAGGAGGGGGAAAATACTGATTGTGGCTTTTCCTTTCCTCCTGTCCTTTATTCTCCTGCTAGTACCCAGCTGGACGCCAATGACAAACACAACCTGCTGGGCTCAATCACTGTCAGATGTAAGGCAGAGCAGGGGACAGGGTGAGGAATGGACAGGAGATTAAACAGGCTCAGGACTAACTACTGCTTTTTACAGTCCTGCCCCTGCCCCAGCCCAACCTCACTCCCTTTCCCTCAGGTAATCACTTTTTACAGTTTGTTTCATATCCTTCCAGACCTCTGTCTAATCATCTCTATTAATAATTGAGAATTTTACATACATTTTAACACACAAATGGAACCATGCTATATATGCTGTACATATGCTATATGTGTTACCATACATAAAACAGTATATATTTATATACAACACTAAGTATAAATATGTATATATGTGTTATATAATTTGGAACAAAAAAATTATAGAATGCAATCATCATATATTTTCAAGACTTTTTTTCAATTAGCAATGTGTCTTGAAATTCTTTCCATGTGATTACTTGCAGATTTGCCTCATTTTTTAAATGGTTGCAGATTAGTTCATTGTATGGATGTGCCATAATTTAGTTAACCAGCCTCCAGTAAGTGGATATTTAGAGGGTTTCCAAATGTTTGCTATCATTAGCAATGTGCCAATGGACACATTTTAACTTTGTATACACGTGCATGCATTTCTATAGGATAAGTTCTCAGTAATAGAGAGTAGTTTGTGCAAAATATGAAATACGGTTTACGAGGCCAGAAACAGAGATTTTGAATTATACCTGTATTATTAAATTATGTACTCAGTTGCATATTATCTGTCTCCACCCTTAAGAATGAGGGGTGAATATTTTGTTCACTGTGTTATCCCCAGCGGATATATTGCAAAATCTATCTATCACCTGTCATCTTTCTTTTTTTATTTTGTGTATAAATACAATCATTAAAATCATGTTCATAGCAGTTTTGCTTATGATTTAAATGTGACAGTGGTTTAGTTCTGAATTTTCCCACTTCCCCTAGAGACCAAAAGGAACAACAAGGAAAATGGGGGAGAAAAACCTCATAAAACACATTTTTAGGAAAACTAAGAGACAGAAGAAACCTGACAATTCCAACTGCATGTAAGTGGTGTCAAAGGCAGAGCTGAACCACAAGCCTCTGTTGGAAGTCACAGAGGTGACACAAAGAACAGAAGTATGGAGGGAGCAGAAGAGCTCATAGATTTTAGAAATTTCCAGAAAATATTCCCATCCAGAAGGAGAGGGTCTCCCTAAAATAAACTTAAATGGACCAAAGACTTGAATATAAAAAATGAGAACATACAAGCCCTAGCTAAAAACTATAATCATTTATAAATCCCATATAATAATTTATAAATTCCTTTATAAATCTGGAATGGGGAAGATCTCTTCTAACTTTGACTCAAAATCCAGAAGCCATTTTAAAAGTTTAGTAATTTGATTACATGAAATAAAACAGCTTTTCATAAGTAAAAATATCCCTGACACACTAGAAGAAATATTTATAATTCTTTTTTTAGACAAAGAGCTAATTTTCCAAATACACAAAGATGTTCTAGAAAAATTAAAAGAAAAATCAGCTCCAAAGAAAAGTAAGCACAGAAGTTGGACAGATGGTTCACTGGAAAAGAAATATTAAACATATGAAATGAAATTATCTCACTCAAATTAAAGAAACACAAAGAAAGGCAACATTGAGCTATCCTTCTCACCTACCAGAGAGGCACAGAGAAAAAGAAGAGAGTTTGGGAATAAACTTTGTCAAGGCTGTAGGAAAATAGGCCCTTTCATTCTTTATTGGAGGTTTTCCCAGTGGAACAGTGTCTAAGGGTTCAGGGAAAGTAGAACCCTTTATGCTTCCTGCTTTTTGTGTCATATCTAAAAATTCCTTGCCCAGCCAAAGATGACTAATAATTTCTCCCATATTTTCTTATAGAAGTGGTATAGTCTTTGGTTTTACCTGTAGGTCTATAAGCTGAGTTAATTTTTTAATATGGTGCAAGGTATGAGTTGAAGTTTATATTTTTGCATATGGGTATCCACTTGTTCCTGCACTGTTTGTTGGAAAACCTATCTTTTCTTCATTTACTTATCTCAACCACTTTGTTAAAAATCAGTTGCCAATATGTTGTGGGTAGTTCATTTTTATTACTGTATGGTATTCCTAGGCATGAAAATACTTTGCAATTTATTTATTCTTTGGGGTTATTTATAGTTTGGGGCTATTTTGATAAATGCTAATAACATTTGTGTACCTATCTCCTGCCACAAATGCCATTACCTGAGTCATATATGAAACATCTGTATTTTCATCCAACTATATAGAAAAATCCAACATGGCATGATTTTTTCAATACCTGCTTAGTCAAATCTTTAGTGATGTTTTCCATGTCTTCAATAGTATTTGTTAACAAAGGAAAGGGATGTTTTAGTTTGTCACCATATTGTATTAACTATTATTTTACCATGGCAGGGAGAATTAAGTGTTTTCCCACTATTTGGCTTTTTGCCTTCACTCCCAAGTAAGAAATTTCAGATGCTTCTAAATCATTTTTTATTATTAAGTTTAATTTAAAATGTTTAAGAAGTGAATCGAATATTTCAAACTTTAAACATGGCTCGAAACCACTTTAGACATTTTTGGAAAAAATTATAGAGGCTTGCCCTCATGCTCTAAATATCTGCATTTTACATTTCACTGAATTTTAGTTCTGGTTAATATCTCAAGGTCAATGTTTAACATGGGTAGAGGTTTTTGATAATGATAGTGGATGTAATTCATATTTCTAATAGCCTTTAGAATTTGGAGCTTGCATTTGCTTCTCTTCCTTTCATACTTGATTAGATTTTCATTCTTTTGACCTCACATGGTGACTGATGAAGCACTCATTCGAGGGAGCAGGAGAAGGGTCGGCTCAACCATTTCCTTGCTCCCTTATGCTTTCATTGTTAGCAACATCTTCAACCAACATTTCTTATTTAATTAAAATCATATACTATTATCTTTACATTACTTAACTGGGCACTCTTACACTGCAGTGTGTGGCAATTGCCTGAAAGTGAAGTCATGAGTGAGAGCTCACTCTATAATTTCTACTTTCTTTTTTTTTTTTTAGTTTATTTTTTTTGGAGTACAGTAGCTTTACAATGTTGTGTTAGCTTCTACTGCACAGCAAAATGAATCAGCCATACATATACATATATCTCCTCCCTTTTGGATTTCCCTCCCATTTCTCCCCTCAGGCCAGGGGGATTCATTATAAGGAATTGGGGTATCCCTAAGGCAGACAGCACAGTCTGGCTTCATTAGGGATAAAACGAAGAAAGCCTCAGGATCTCAGGCCTTGCCACGCCACATCTCTCTCTCCTCCAGTGTCTCTATTTCTCACTCCATATCCCTTTCTCATCCTTCCTCTTTCCTTCTGCTGACTTGTTTTTACTGCTTGAGCATGCTGTGACCAAACACAACCCCCTCAGGGCTACTGAATTTTATGTCCTCAGTTCAAGGGGTAAGTTGAGGTTATTTAGAATCCCCATCCAAATCTGCAGGAGCCAAATTCCAAATAGCTGAACTTGGGTCTGAGGCCCTACCCTGGGGCAATCAACTCTGTCCAAGCCCATGCTTATAGGTGGGTGAGACTGATTCTCAGAGAAGGGGATTTGGGGATGGGAAGATATTCTAAAAAGTGACTTTCACAAATAGCCCTAGCTAATATATCCTGCTGTAGCTATTTGACTGTAGGAATTGTCTCTTCCATCCTTTGGTTGTATGATTTCTTCTCCCATGGGTGGGGTTAGGACAGGAACAACAACATTTATTTCTGTGGTTTCCTTCCTCCCCACTCCTGTAGCTGACCGCTGATTGACACATCTGTTCATCATTAATTGGTGAATGCACTGAATCAGATCACAGTTAATTCAGAGCCTACACCTCCTTGCGGTTACCTTGCAAATCTTTATTCTTGTTCCTCGTGTATTGACTTTACAATTTAACTCTCAGAGGGTAATATCATTTCCCTCACTTTCAAGTTTTGTGGAGAACAGACTACAGAACCAAGTCCTAAACAATTTCTTTTCCCAAATTAGTTTACTGTACACATAAATCCTCAAGAAGGATCAGAGAGATTGAAGTAAGAAATTGTCACAAAATCATTAAGAATACAGTGAACCTGAAAAAATCCATGTCATCTCTTGAAGGTGAAAAACTAAGCAAAAAAAGAACAATGGAAATGGAAAACTCTCTTGAAATAATTGTGATAACCCATATGTCATCTCTGCTCAACATATAGGTATGTGATCCATAGAAATAGGTACAGAGATTGCGCTGGAGTTGGAGGTAGAGATGGAATAGACAGCAAAAACTCCGAAAGAGGAGGAGCTGCTGTGTAGGGGTGCCCTTCACACTGGACACCCCACTCCACTCAGAATAACTTGACAACCACAAAAGCTAGATTTTGACCATGGCAGAGGCATCTGACGATCTAGAAAGAGCGAAAAGCCCACCAAAACTCATGCTTTGGTTCCCTATGTTGTATCAGAACCAACAGACCCATGACCTTGCTCAAGTGAAAGAGAACAAATGATTTTTTCCCTCTTTATTAGAGAATTAAGCTGTATATGAAAGTGTTTAACTCTACTTCAGCCTAAAACGGGGGTGCGGGGGAAATAAAGAAAAACTATTTTGCCTATAGACAAACAGGAAAGACAGGGAGAGACTTCAAGATTTTGGAGCATTAAAAGTGTTGCAAAGCCCGTTTAATGGACACCTCCAGAACTTTTTCTTCCAAGCACCACAATTGATTGCCATGAGATTATGATGCCATTAAAATTCACTCTGCCCATAAACTAATGCTGTGGAAAATGCTGACATTTATAGCAGTTCCTACAAGGGACATATTTCAGTGTGAAAGTAAGTCCTAATGTAAGAACTTTATCTCAGTAAAGCAACATCTAGGAAGGGGGGGAGGAGGAGGAGGAAGAGAGGCCGTCTGGGAGTGCTGGGAGTTTTATTTCTCTCAATAAGGGTGTATGGATGCTAAATTTCAAAGACTTTTTAAAATAAATCTATTGGCCTTTGACAAAATCAATCCAAACCCCATAAACCAAGAAGTCATCCACTTGATATTAATGAGCCCACATTTGCATTCATTTGTCTCTTACACTAGACAAACCATTAATTTCATGTTTATGCTTCCTTTGAAGTTTGAATGCTCATAGATAGATGGCCTCATCGAATCTCCTGCTACTACATTAATATTTCGCTATAAATGATAAATTTTATCATTTTCCACAACACCCCTTTTTACTTTAAGAAAGCTGTGAAAATACACGCAATAAGTCTTAAGGTCTGAAAGCACAGCTTTTTTTTTTTTAACACTCTTCAACAGGGATCATTAAAATAGTGATATCTTTAACATCAGGATACCTTTGATGGCCTCTAGGATTTGGAAGCCAAGATGATGTATATTTTATCAACTAATCAATCTTTCTTCGATAAAAGATGGCTTGGACATTGCACATTCCTGTGTTTAATTTGGTCAAAGCACTTGCATTCTGCTTGAGAACTATTCCTCTCCCAGACCTCGTCACTGTCTCCACTGGGTTGGGCTCATTCATTGGCCCAGTGGCTGACCCCACACACTGGCTTCATTAAAAAACCAATTAAAATATTCACCCTGTATAGGTAGAAATTGCTACTTGTCATAGATCCTCAGTGTACCTCAAGAATAGAAAGCTATAACTGCTAAATCTGAGGGTCTGCTGTGCTCTGTATGTGTACCCCATGCCCTCAGTACACTTCCATGACCTTGATTGTAATTGAAAGAGACTGTTCAAAAGCCGGGTATCACTTTTTCCCAAGGCAGAGATGGACCAACCTTTTATAAGTACCTCCCTCCATTGAATGTAACTTACTACTATTTCATCCACATCTATGGCCAAACAACCTGCTCTATTGTGAGTACACATTCTGCTGGTGATCACCAGCCAAGTCAAGGAATAAGCAGCGCTCTGAATTTTAGCAGATTGACATCAGGAAAATCCAAATCCTGCTCAAAGAATGGTCCTAGGGTTTTTAAAAAAAAAAGCAGCTGACTCAGGCTGGAATCAGAGGCAGGGATAAGGAGGTGGCCACTAGGAGAGCCCTGGAGGGGACCTCAGCCCCCTCCAGGCAGGATTTGAGAAGTGGTATTAAGGCTGTGTCCCCTGCCCCATCTCCTCCACCAACTCTCCAGAGTCTTCTGACCAGTCTATGTAGGTTCCTGGGGGAAGTTGCATATCAAGCCATAAATGCCTACCTTAGCTTAATGACATTGAACAGATTTGCAAGTCTTTCAGAAGGGCTTGTAGTTTGGGGGAGAGTGATTTTTAAAGGGAAGGGAGTAAAGAAATATCCTGAATACAGTTGCCCCCTCAGATGGAGCAGTAGGTAGGGAGTGCCAGAGAGGGCAGCCAGAAGGCAGTGGGCCTGGTGGAGTGGAGAGAGGGGCCTGGGAAGCTGGGCTGTTGTTGAGCTGGGGTGACAGTGCACCCACTCACCCGGAGGTGGAGGAGGAGGAGGAGGAGGGGAAGCTGCTAGGTCCTTCTTGGTTGGAGGCTGGAAGGCTTCTGGAAAACACGGAGCTCCAGCGGATTTTCTCTGAGTGGGGATTCTTCCTACATGGAGACTAGACCGTCCTATACAAAGACATGTCTCCCAGTGTCACTTGCAGAATTGTTGCTTTATTTTTTCCCCTGAACGGAATTCTGGAAATTCCTTCTCTTTTTCCCATTGACAGGTTTGACATTTTCTTTTCTTTACTAAATCTGTTCACCGGGCCAGCCCTGGTACATGATACTTCAATTGATATGGCAAGTTGTTTCTTGAAATGTAAATTTTATTATTATTATCATCATTACTATTATTATTATTTCTAAACTGGAATCACAAAGCATAAAGAGAAAATATCAATAAATATAAATAAAGCCAAAAAAAAAAAAAAAAGATGGTTTGGTTGGCTACAGCTGACACACAGGTCCATTTCTGACCGACACCCAGTGCCTAAAGTCTTTTCAGAATTTATCTGAAAATATTTTAGTTTCAAAAATGAGCCTAATTTATTGATTTTAAAAGGAGAAGTATTTTGAAAAGTTTGAGGTAGAAAAGTTTACCACCAGCAGGGTGTTCTCACTTGGCAGGGCATAGGAATGACACAGTGCCATGTGAGAGGGTCAGGGGGGTTCTAGATGGAATAGACTGACATTAAATGATATACAGTGCTTTCTGTCATGGAGACGGTCACAATCAGTTCAGTTATTCTGTTTGATGATGATGATAAAGAGTATGAAGATGACGATGATGATGAATACTTGTTGAGCCCTTCCTACGTGTCAGACCCTGAGCTATGAGCTCTGCGGCCACCCTCTCAACGGTCCTAAAACGTAGTTGCTACTGTTATTCCCAGCTTATAGATGAAGGAACTGAAGCTCAAAGGGATAAATAGTTTGTCAAAGATATAACTTGCTATGTGGAATGGTATGTCCATTTACATTTTTGCCTCTGTGCTGTTATAGTCAGATCCACCAGGATCTCCCAGGAATGGTCCTATAAGTGGCTGAAACCTTTCATTTAGACCTTTACCAACCTTTTTCATTCTGTTTTCATTAGAGGTAGGAAGGGGATCGCAGCCAGGAATCTCCCGGTGATTAACTTTGGTGACGTCACCTATAGTCACAGCTTGAGTCAAGTGCATGGAGGAGCTGGCACATCTCTAAACCTCCAGTCCAGTGAATTTTCTTGGAACATTCTCTCCTTGCACATTTTCCCTTCTCCTGTCCTTCAAGCAGCCTCTTTTCCATTTTTGACAGAGCTCCACAAATCTAGTCTCACCTACAGACTCACCTACCTCTCAGCCCCACCACCTAAGTGTACTTGCCCTTTGCTTACATATAAAGTGTTTGCTACAATTCATGTTTTGCTTTGATGTTTCATTAAAATTAATATGTAGCTTTTTATATATATTATAAATATACATTCATATCCAGCTCTTCTAGATTAATATTATACATTCCCTTTGGGAGGAGAATGGGCAGGAATTCTCTCTGACAAGAATCTCCATGTTCAAACTGATTCAGTAAAAGAAACAATTTGCATTAACTAAAAAAAAAAAAAATCATCATAATATAAATGTTTATAAATCATTACGATGCCAGGTATTTGATTCAACTTTTTTTTTTTTTTTTTTTTACTTCTGAATCAAATCTGTGTGATTAGGGTCTGGAGTGAAATGCTTAACATGCAAACATAAGCTGTGTTATTAGAACAATGTCTTGACCAGGAGTGAGAAAGACAGCTCACTGGTAAAGTGACTGAGAAATCCTCTTCTGTTTGGAAAAAGTGGTCATGGGAATAAGTAGTTTAGGTACTGAAGGATGTTGTGGTCTATGTGGGATGCAGAGCAAGGGCATGAAAGGGACTAGCCAGCCTTCCTGGGTTGCTACAAGAACAAGAACATGAACAGTGTTTTGGGTGAAGGAAAACCGTCAATCTCAATAAGAAACTCTGAGAAGATTCATTTAGTAGATTTTAATGTCTATCTTACATGCATTAGCAGCAGTTAAAGTGTATTGAGGCTTACTAGGTGCCAGGTACTTTTTAATTTTATTTTATTTTTATTTATTTATTTATTTATTTTTATTTATTATTTTTGGCTGTGTTGGGTCTTCGTTGCTGTGTACAGGCTTTCTCTCATTGTGGTGAGCAGGGGCTACTCTTCATTGTGGTGCACAGGCTTCTCATTGCAGTGGCTTCTCTTGTTGCGGAGCATGGGCTCTAGAGCGCAGGCTCAGTAGTTGTGGTGCACGGGCTTATTTGCTCCGCAGGATGTGGATCTTCCTGGACCAGGGCTCGAACCCATGTCCCTTGCATTGGCAGGTGGATTCTTAACCACTGCGCCACCAGGGAAACCCGCCAGGTACTTTTTTAAGAGCTTCATATTTGATCCCACAACTATCCCTTAAGTAGACACTATCATTATCCCCATTTTATAGGAAAAGTAAGACCCTACAATGATAACTAACTTGCCTAAGGTACACAGCTACTGAGAGTTGGAGCTGGGATTCAAACCTAGACACTCTGACTCCAGAAGTCCCCAAACGAGTTAACTTCCAGAGAAAAACTCATTTCAAAACATAGCAGGGGGGCTTCCCTGGTGGCGCAGTGGTTGAGAGTCTGCCTGCCAATGCAGGGCACATGGGTTCGAGCCCTGGTCTGGGAGGATCCCACATGCCGCGGAGCAACTGGGCCCGTGAGCCGCGGCTGCTGAGCCTGCGCGTCTGGAGCCTGTGCTCCGCAACAGGAGAGGCCACGATAGTGAGAAGCCCGCGCACCGCGATGAAGAGTGGCCCCCGCTCGCCGCAGCTGGAGAAAGCCCTTGTACAGAAACGAAGACCCAACACAGCCAAAACTAAATAAATAAATTAATTAAAAAAAAAAAAAAACATAGCAGGGGAGCTTTTGTGTTGCTGCCTGATTGAACACAAACTAAAAGAAAACAGATTATAAGTACAGAATTTAAAATAGACCATTAAATTTTGAAAGAACAAATTTAAATAAGCCTGAAGGCATTGGAATTTCCACAAATACTGATGTTTACATGGATGTGAACTTGTCTCCACAGCAATGGAGTATCTCCGGGAGGAGAGTGTGAGGGTCTGGGAGCTTAGGTTCTCAACCAGTAGAGGAGGAACTCTTCCAGCTGGGTCCTGCCCTGAGCCATAGACAATTCATTAGTGAATTAGAAACCCAAGCCCTTACTGGTCATCACTCTTCATGGGGTCCAAGCCTGAGATGGCCACCTGGCCTCCATTTTCCCTTTCCTCAATGATAATAGGATGAAAGAGATGCAGTAATCAAGAGCTTCTTTAATTTGTTACCTTCGTCCACGCTCTTCTTTTCATACCAGCCGTTTCAAGTGCTCCACTGGTTCCTTATTCTGGAACCAAGTCTGAAATTCACTTTAGTCCATTCACTTTGGAATAAAGACAAGAATGGGAAAACAAATTTTAATTTTTTTTTTTAAAGAAAGAAATGCTAACACACAAGGCTCAGTGGATACACAGGAGACAAAGTTCTTTTTGTTCTGTAACAGTCACCTGGAGAAGCGGGTGCCACAGTGTTGGGCAAGGTTGCCACACAGGGCCCATTGTGTGGGGCATGAATGAGTGTGTCGGCGTCTGCGACAACAGAGCCTGTTCTGTGCTCAGAATGGTGTCCATTGTGCCCATGTTGCTAGAAGGACTCGGGCTCACCAATGGAAATCGCTCACTCTCACCTTCCCCCAACCTCTGCTTTGCCAACCAAATCTACCATTATGGTTATAATGCAGACCTCTAGCATTCGGGGTCCTCTGGCCCTGTGCTTCTGAAACAAAAGCTATTATTCTACACCATGAAAGCATGGACACAGAGAAAAAAAAGCAGCCTGGAAGGCCAGCCTAAGAGGGGGAGCGTGAGCTCCATTTAAAGTTAAAAACCCAAGGAAAACAAAACACTTCCGATGAAAACTGGGCTTCCATGCCTTTGTGTACACACATATGTGTATTCATCAGAACATTTCATCCAAATGTTCACGACAAAAGCAAGTGACCTGTCCTTGCTTTTAGAAACAAAGAGAGGTGGAGAAGAGGGGCAGAGAAGAAGAAATTCTAAGCTTGCTAGATAAAACTTGTTCTAATTAATGGTCTCCAGTACAGACTGGAGAAGGAAGAAAGGTGTCTTTTTACAAAGAAATGTCCGGCAGGGAATATAATGTGTTTCGTGCCTCTGTACAAATGAAGGATGCAACCAGAGCATTTATTTCCAGCACCCCACCCTCACTCCTTCTAGGAGAGAGGTAACTGAAAACAGGTGGAGTTTTGTTTTAATTGAGGGAAATTCAGTGCGCACCAAAGATGTTAAAGGCACTACCAAGTGACTGATGTGTTTGGATTTGTCATCTAACTTTCTGAGAAGTCCAAGGTGCTTTGAAAGTTTATGTGTCAGGGGGGAAAAAGTGCTCGGCATAATCCTTAGGTCTAGAGCAACCTTGTGACATTATAGGAAGCTCAACCTGCCTCTGGGCATCACACGTTCTACGCGCACAGCCTGGTGGTTTAGATGTGGCCTTTTCTTAAATTCGTCCAGGGCACAAGACCTCAGACTTGCCCCAATCATCCATGCTGGTCCCAAGCTCACATCTAGTGCTTGGCTCATGCCGTCCCCTCTGCCTGATATCTCTTCTCTCCTTTCCTTACCTTTCTAGCTCTTCATAACTCAATTTTAACCAACAGCAATGCCCTCCAACTCTGAGGCTGTGTAAAGTGCCCCTTCTCCCACAGGCCTCTGCCCTGGTCCTGTAAGAGAATCTTCAGGCTGTATTGAAAGTCTTCCCTGTTGCTTTGGGAGCTCCTGGTCTCATGTCATCCCTATAGTCCTAACAACAGAAATAATAGCTGACAAAAAGCCCATGTTTAGTAAACATTGGACAAGTGAATAACTGATGGCTAAAAATTCTTTCTTATTCCAATTCTAAGTCTCTTTATGCTATCACTTAAAGTCAAGAAAATCAATGCAATGTCTCTTTTTCCTCAGGACCAGAGTGTCCCCTTCCACCGGCTACAGGATGGAGCAGACTGAGGGTCACCCTTTAGCAGTCACAAGCCAGGCTTATTTGTCACAAGAAGGACCCAAAGGAAAGGTCTCTGAAGATCCCCAAGGGTGTTGGCATGGGGGAAGGTCCTCTTTCTAATCACAAGAGTAAAGCCAGGGGTCATTCATCCTGCTGCTGGCAGTGGGGGGAGGTGGGTACATGGATCAAGAAATAATCACTGAAACCAAGGTCAGTCCAAAGGAGTGAGTGCTGCAAACTGAGCCCTCTACCATGATGCCACAGGAGCAGGGACCAAGTCGGCTGTACCTGGGCAGTGAAAAAGAAAACAGTTTTGAAATACAGTCACCCTGCCCTCCAGTAAATGTAGTCCATTAATGCCAGGATCTTACAAGGTAACTTAGGCAGATAAGGAGGAGAAGCTCTCTTTCAGCTAAGGCAGGAATGGAGGAGCCATTGTTTCATGCTCCAGCTTTAAGGGAAAAAAATTACATAGACCTATATGTTCCCTCTAGTTTCATAGTATAAATACGGTATACAATTCTGTAGAGTCAAACCATCAAGCCCTCACCAGAGTCAGAAATGAAGCATCTACACCGAGGTAATGTGTATTTTATGCATGGAAGGCGATACACATAAGTATGTGTGAGAAATAGGGAAAGATTTAGGTTTTTTTTTCCAAATCAATCCAGAATGCTATCAAAGTTGAGGTGGTGTGTTTAGAATTTTTTATAATAACAACATCAAGGCATGCCCACTTTGGGGAAGAAAAATTGAGATGGAACACTTCCATCACAAGAAGTGCCTAAGCAGAGGCAACTCAATGGAGCAAGCAAATTTCATATTAAAAACAACTTTGGCAACTGTAGCAGATGGTTTTCAAAATTAAGGATTAAAAACTGTTTATATAAGTAGAGTCTGAAGACAATTCTATCTTGCTAAATCTTCCAGAAATAATTCATCATCTTCCTCCTGAGCTGTTCCTCATTTTGCATTTTCTAATGGTATAACCATCCACCACTCAAGTTAGAAACCTGGAAGATGTTCCCTGCTCTCTCAACCTTCACATCCAACCTGTAATCCGAGTCCTGTGAATTTCATCTTCTAAACACTTCGCACATTTATTCTCTCTCCTTCATCTCCACTGGCAATGCATGGCTCTAGACCCTATCTTCTCTCCCCTGCCTCTTCCTGCCTGAAGTATCACTCCTCAACCTTACTCACAATCCCTTCTTCATTCTACACCTGAAATGAACATTCCCAAATGCAAATCAAAGGCTTTCTTTTGCTTATAATTTTTTAATGTTTTCCCACTGCTTATAGTAATGGCTTTAATTAGATCTATGAAGTAAGAAATTTCCAAGGGTCATAAGGAAATGGTTTGTAATAGGAATACCAATAGTTTACTGCTGAGAACAGATGAGTGATGAACTGATGGCACATAGAAGGACTGCTAAGGTGAGATTACCAACCTGCTGAGATGGAAGACAATGCATTTCAGTGCTATCTGCAGAGTTTATAAAAACTTCTCCAACAGAGCTCAGCATTCTGTTGTTGGAGCTGAGATAGTAACAGATTAAATAGATCCACCATCAAATTAACCTCTCTAAATCACAGCACCAATTGTGTCATCCAATGGTTCACCCACTGCCCACCCAATTCAGGACGCTACACAATATGACCTCAACCTGCCTTTCCATATTTATCTCCTATACAGCCAACCCCCCAGACAACTAGACTTTTTCCTGTTTCCTGTAACAGCCTTTTATCCACACATTTGCTAACACCATCTGCCAACCTCCCTCTCCTAATCATTCACACCTGAAGTCCCTGGGACTGACCAATTCTAACATCTGTCTCCCCTCTGATTTCCTTCTTGCCAAAGTGTAAAAAGAATGTGTTAAAATAGTGTTTGTGGGCTTCCCTGGTGGCGCAGTGGTTGGGGGTCTGCCTGCCAGTGCAGGGAACACGGGTTCGAGCCCTGGTCTGGGAGGATCCCACATGCCGCGGAGCGACTAGGCCCGTGAGCCACAACTACTGAGCCTGCGCGTCTGGAGCCTGTGCTCCGCAACAAGAGAGGCCGCGATAGTGAGAGGCCCGCGCACCGCGATGAAGAGTGGCCCCCGCTTGCCACAACTGCAGAAAGCCCTCGCACAGAAACGAAGGCCCAACACAGACATAAATAAATAAAAATTAATTAATTAAAAAAAAATAAAATAAAATAAAATAAAATAGTGTTTGTGATTGTCATCATGCCTTAATAGATAAAGAAAGAGAATGGGAGGGGAGATATTTTTTGTTTGTTTATGTGGGTCAAGTATTATGAAAAAGAAGCAAAAGTAACACCTTTATACTGGACATCAAGTACTTACACAAGAATATTTTAATTCCGGTGTTTTACCAAACTTACTAAGGAGGATAAAGCAGAGATTTACCCCTGCTTCTATGAGGTGGGCCTTAGGTATATATCAACCAAGGAGAAATGAGTACCAGCTTCTGGAATAAAACCCTGGGAAGAAAACCACTGTGAGACGTATGAGTCCTGGTACCAAAGTGGCGTCCCTGTATCCTGCACGCTGCATCCTGCATCCTGTTCTATCAGAAGATGTGCTGATGTCCCTGAAGGTGGAGAGTCCAGCAGCAGTGAAGACCCAGTCTGAGAGATCATCACCATCCTGTCTGTCAACAGCCACATCCATCCTGAACAAGATCCAAGGAAATTAGGGAGTGTGGAAATTGGTGACTTTGCTTCCTTCTTTTTCACTGTACCAACAAAGAGGTCTTATTTGGGTTGGGTTTTGTTTAAAGTTTCTGATGTTAAGAGTGCTTGATTAGATTGGGCCATGTGGGTGGGTTAGGGAGGATTGGAGTACTTGGTTTCCTCCAGCCTCTAACTCCGCTGATAACCCTAGCAGACAGCCTCATTGACTCTACCGCCTCCTCCTTCCAGGGAACTTAGCACTTAGATCATAGAATGTCAGAGTTGCAAACAACCTAACCCAATCCTATTGAATCTGACCTTTCACAGTCTGACCTCTTCTTAGGACAAGACATATTTAGAAGTACATTTGCGGGGCTTCCTGGAATCCACCTGCCAATGCAGGGGACATGGGTTCGAGCCCTGGTCCAGGAAGATCCCACATGCCACGGAGCAACTAAGCCCATGCACCACAACTACTGAGGCTGCGCTCTAGAGCCCACAAGCCACAACTACTGAGCCTGTGTGCCACAGCTACTGAAGCCCGCACGCCTAGAGCCCATGCTCCGCAGCAAGAGAAGTCACAGCAATGAGAAGCCCACGCACCACAACAAAGAGTAGCCCCCACTCACCTCAACTAGAGAAAGCCCGTGTGCAGCAACAAAGATCCAATGCAGCCCCAAATAAATAAATTAATTAATTAATTAATTTTTTTTAAAAAAGAAGAAAGTGCATTTGAAAATCAATGTTTTCCAATAAGGTTATGGAGTGATATCTGCACATCCCACCTGATTGCCCAGTTATAGAGGCTCAGCCAGTCCATGGTCACCTGCTGTATAATACACTGTGTTGGGATCATTGATTGGAGAGTTAAAGACAACCCCTACCTCCAAGGGGCAACAGGAGTAGAGGAATATGGGGGCTCAGAGGACAGGATCCAGTGTGGGCAGCTGAAAAGAGCAGGGTGATACAAACAATGACAGAGGAAAGTACCTGAATGGAGTAGGTCAGGAAAGACTTCCCCGAAAAGGAGGTGCTCCAGCTGAGCCATGAAGGAGGGCCGCATCTTCTGCAAAGATACCCTAAGCCTGGATACAGGCAGGAAATGGCCATGTGTATCTTTTAGAAGCATCTTCAAGTCTTCCAGAGTGAATTCCTGCTGTTAACAATCAATTTTTTAATTAACTGGGATACTTGCAGATTCTGTGACCTAGAACTGGGACAGATGGATGGCTCTGTCCCTTGATAAAGAAATATTAGGTTCTGCCACAGTTAGTTCCACTCACTGTTGAAATGTCCTTCTCAGTACTATGTTTATCACATCAATTTCCTGCTCCAGAATTTACCAGACTCACAATTGTCCTTTGGGACTAAATTACCCCAACTTTCAATGTCATCTGCATGAGTACATGCCCAAATTACTTCTTTTTTTTTTTTGCCAATCAAATTTAATAATATATTTTTTTAACATCTTTATTGGAGTATAATTGCTTTACAATGGTGTGTTAGTTTCTGCTGTATAACAAAGTGAATCAGCTATACATATACATATATCCCCATATCTCATCCCTCTTGCGTCTCCCTCCCACCCTCCCTATCCCACCCCTCTAGGTGGACACAAAGCACCAAGCTGATCTCCCTGTGCTATGTGGCTGCTTCCCACTAGCTCTTTTACTCCAAACCTCATCCTTTCATTTCAGCCAAACCTATTGCCTGACTAGCCCCTGCTCCAAAAGTCTTTCTTTCTTCCTTTATAGCTTTGATCAGACTGTCCCCACCATTTGGACAGGAAAGAAAGAAAGGAGGGAAGGAGGAAGAAGGGAGAGAGACAGAGGACAAAGTGGTAGAGAGAAAGGGAAGATGGAAGAAAGAAAGAGAAAAGAGAATGTCTAATTCTTCCCAGCATGCGTTTCGCGGTTCTGCTCCCCACAGCCAGGAGGTAGACCAGTTGTTTGACACACTTCCAGTAAGTCTGAGTCGTTCTTCCCCAGGGTAATTTATCTGGTCTGGTCAATTTTGTCCTGTGACTTCCACAGTCAGCTCTACCCTCCAGAAAATGACACGGGAAGAAGACAAGTTAGCTTTTAGCCAGAGATGCAGGGAGCAGGACAGATCCTCTTAGGGTCCCCGTTCTTCATCCAATACTGGGACCTTGAGCATTAGTATTTCATTTTGTTCACTCCTGATCCTCAAAGTACCCACATATGCCAATCTTAGTTATAAACTGAAGCTGAGATGCAACGTACTGGGTTTTAGCAGGATTATCTCCGAAGCAGTGAGTTTTCAAGTGAGTTTCCAAAATCCTGCCCCTGGAGCCTCCTCCCGTGTATATACATGATGGCAAAGCACCAAATGAAAATGCAAATAATTCAATCTAAAGCCAAAGCCAATTCTGAATGATTTGTCTTGACAGAATTAACTGATTTTGCCAAATGCTCTGAGGTTCTATAACCATAATTACACTTCACAATTTGTTGCAACACCATCACTTGGAGACAGAAGTGCTGAATTAATTGTACCATTTTTGTGACCTCTAGACTATCTCCATTAAGATCAAGTTAATTTCTCAACATGGGAAGATTCATTTTTCGTACAGAATAATATCAGTAATAAACCCAGAGCATAAGTGAGCAGTGTGCACAAACGGCTGCTATCAAACAGCTATGCGATCACACCCATAGTTCCACTTAAATGCAATTTATGTCAAATACGTTAACGGAGGATGTGATGAGTGTTTGATTTGTTTTGGCTTTGTGGGCAAATAGCGTAATTTCTCAAGGATTCGTATACGTGTTTGTGACTAGGCAAAACTAATAAGTAGGAGTGTTCACCTGGAGGGTCATTTATGGAGTCTCAATGCATTTCTGGAAGACAGGCGTCTCTGTAGAGACAGCTGGGGGATCTCTTGTCCAAGGCACTCTAGTCGTCAAGAAGGCATTGGGCACATGCTGGTTCTGGGGACATCTCATCATCCTTCAGGAATTTCCCTGAATATGTGCAGAGCAGCTGGACAATCCTGAGATAGTCCAAGCCAGCCCCTTGGGCCAATGTTTTGACCCCAATGTGTCTGTGAGGCAGGCAGGACTGCAGCCTGGTGGTCGGTCTGTGAAGAGCACTTTAGTTGATGGTTTGAGCAAGAAGGTTGTTTCAGAACATCATTCTGTTGCAGATTGAGAAGTGACCCGTGTGCTGGCCAGGGGCTGACCAAGCTCCACCCATTTCTCTGCATTGGATTCAGGATGGCAAAAGTTCTCATTTATGGATAATGCCAATAACCAAGGGAATGGACTTAGAACTAATTAAGATAAATAATCAATGCTCCATGATTTCTGAGCGACTGACTGATTTCACTTTAAAAGATGTATTATTTTTCAAAGCTAATACTAAGCTGACTTGGTTTTAATGTAAGTAAAGAATGGGAGATGCAAAAGTTAAGCAGACCGAAATTATTCATGGCCTCTCCTAAGTCAGCTAGAACTAGTTTTTCAGATTGTTGTCTGTTGTTTAGATTTTTTGTCCATTAATGATCTTGAGTATGAATGCTAGTTGATTCTAGGACATTACACAGTGATAAATTTATGTTAGTTCTACTAATAAATTCTATTTAACTCCAAACAGTGGAGTTAGTTTGTGTCAACAAAATTATTGATGAAGATGATACATAAGTAATACTATGGCTTTAAAAATGATTTATCAAGGAATCAATCATTCAAGTGATACAGTATTAAGCATTTGTAAAAAAGTTGAGACAGATTAGCAATCATCATACTTTTTTAACTTATTTCTCCTGAAAATGGGGGAATTAAGCTAAATATGTGTTACATGGCAAAGGTCTGACATTACCACCATGCAGAGGTTTCTGGGAGTGGCAGGGCAGCATCCAGCCCTCGCAACCTATAGGGTGGAGAACATGCAAATGTTTAGAGGGGGGAATAGACGCTGGCACTAGGTATCCTCAGAATATGCCCCAAGCCTTTAAGTCTCAGGTTTGAAAAATGGCACCTTTTGATGAACTGTGCTCTGACTGAGAAATATCATTACGCTTTTAAAATGTAGAGTTTCGGGCTTCCCTGGTGGCGCAGTGGTTGAGAGTCTGCCTGCTAATGCAGGGGACACGGGTTCGAGCCCTGGTCTGGGAAGATCCCACATGCGGCGGAGCAACTGGGCCCGTGATCCACATTTACTGAGCCTGCGCATCTGGAGCCTGTGCTCCGCAACAAGAGAGGCCGCGATAGTGAGAGGCCCGCGCACCACGATGAAGAGTGGCCCCCGCTTGCCACAACTGGAGAAAGCCCTCGCACAGAAACGAAGACCCAACACAGCCATAAATAAATAAATAAATAAAATTTTAAAAAAATAAAATAAAATGTAGAGTTTCATGTGTGATGAGAAAATCTGCATGTATGTACTCAAAAGCCAGAAGGAAATATTGAGACACTCAATGTACTATTAAACTTCCTTGATTACCACAGGTCTTCTTGGGATTTTTGAGGTGATACAGTCCAAACCTGAGATGAAGTTGGTTTTTCAGCCTCCTGGAATGAAATTGTTTACAAGGCAAATTAAGAATGCAGAGAGAAGATTTCAGATGAAATTTTCATATTGAAATAACTTTTAAAATACCCTTCAAACATGTCAGAAACAGTCATTTATAAAAAAGAAATGACAAGCTCGTTACATTTGCACGTCACATATCTGAAAGCTAAACTGACCAAAACTTCAAGAACAAATGTAGCCAAGAATCCAGAAGTGAACACGACCACATTCCTTCCATCCTTCAGCACCGTGACCAAGCCTCACCTTCCCCAAGATGTGCACCCTGCTCCCAGGGAGCCATTGGTCCACACTAACACAGCACTGAGCAGTCACTTGAAGATTACATGTTCATTTCCCTGAATCCACAGTGGACTGGGAGCTCCCTAGAGAAGGGACCATGTCTTTCATCTCCTTGTCTAATCGTGTTCTCCTGACATGAAGAAGGAATCAATAATTGCAAGAATAGAGGAGGTGGAGGAAGAAAGTAAAAGGAGGAGGAGGTGGAGGAGAAGGAGAAGATGGAGACTAAATTAGAAAGAACAGAAAAGTCCATACAAAGAAAAAGCAGCACCACCTTCAGGTTATCTTTTTTTTTTTTTTTTTTTAATTTATTTATTTTTGGCTGTGTTGGGTCTTCATTTCCATGCGAGGGCTTTCACTAGTCGCGGCAAGTGGGGGCCACTCTTCATCACGGTGCACGGGCCTCTTCACTATTGCGGCCTCTCTTGTTTCGGAGCACAGGCTCCAGACGCGCAGGCTCAGTAATTGTGGCTCACGGGCCCAGCTGCTCCGCGGCATGTGGGATCTTCCCAGACCAGGGCTTGAACCCATGTCCCCTGCATTGGCAGGCAGATTCTCAACCACTGCGCCACCAGGGAAGCCCCAGGTTATCTTTTTTATATGAAAATAAGTACCTAATCATGGAAAACTATGTGCTAATGTAAGGAGAGATAGAGGAGAGCAGAAACAGCAAACAAAAGACTTATACGAAGCAGGGGCTTTTTCCTCTGTGCTCTGGTAATTTAACACAGCAACCCAGAACGACTTGGGCTAAACAATGCATATAGGGCACAAGACTGAGTAGTTACTGGAAATAAGATACAAGGTGGGAGCTTAGTCATAAATGAATATGAGAACCTAGTTACTTAGATCTGGAATACAAGGACTTGCCTAAGGGAGGATTGGGCCTGGAATCCTAATTGAGGCCAAGTTAATGGCACTAGTCTACAGTCTTGCAGAGGGCAGGAGAACAAGCCAAGACGGTCACTATACTTACTTTTACTCTCTGTAATTCCTCAATTTTTTTGATATTTGCTAAATGAATTTTTCTTGAAATGGTGGAAAGGCCTGAAATTGTAACACAGCTAATATATCTCAAGATGGGAGGCAAAATGTTACCAGTTGGGTTCTCCAGAAGCTGACACTTGAGATGGAGTTTGAGGTACGAAATGTTTTTGAATCTCAATAAAGGGATTCAAAGGGAGGAAGTAGGATTGGCAGAGGGAGAAGTCAAACTGAAATGCAGCCCTGATAAAACCTTAGACAACCCAACAGGGAGATCTAGAGCAAATATTCCCAGTCATAATTTCCCACATCAGGTCAAAGTGGCCAAGGTTTTATACCCCGGCTTTGCTTAGCCACCGGATTCAGGCTGTTCCATAAAAGTTTGATCTCAGACAACATGCCTCTCTATAGCAAGATAAATTTTACTTCCTCCTTTCTGATTTGGATGCCTTATTTCTTTTTCTTGCCTGATTGCTCCAGCTAGGACTTCCAACACTATACTGGGTAGGAGAGGTGAGAGTAGGCACCTTTGTCTTGTTCCTGATCTTAGAGGAAAAGCTTTTAGCTTTACACTGTTGAGTATGATGTCAACTGTGGACTTGTCAAATATGGCTTTTATTATGTTGAGGTAAATTCCCTCTATACCTAATTTGCTGAGAGTTTTTATCACGACAGGATATTGAATTTTGTCAAATGCCTTTTCTGCCTCTATTGAAATGATCATATGATTTTATCCTTCATTCCGCTAAGATGGTGTATCACGCTTTTTGATTTGCAAATGTGAGCTATCCTTGCATCCCAGGGATAAATCTCACTTGATCATGGTATTAATTGTCCTAATGCATCGGTGAGTTTCTATTGCCCTCTAGTGGTTGTACAAAAGAGTAGCCCCTGGGATGATTACCTCCTGGGGACATGGAAGTACAATCTTCAAGTCTCTGGACTATGTAACCAGTGAGCTTTACTGTGGCATACTGTTAGGATCCCGCAAAGAAAGGCATACCAAAAAAAAATTTCAGACATTGGGAAAATGTGGGACAAATATCTGGCTAACTTCAAACAGAGAATAAATAAATCTCACAACCACCATCAAAACTTGACAATACCTTAAGTATGTTAGTGACATAAAATATGTCCAATAAATGGGTAGACTCTATGTTCCTTGTAAGATTTCAGAATCCTCTTTGGTACTTCTTAGCATGAGTCAAGATTTTGAATCAGAACTAAAACAGTGTCCAACGTATCCTAACTTGACATTGGCACTTATGTCATCCATTTCTATAATCCTCAACACCTAGCAGATGGTCTCATATTTAGGAGGCACTCGATTAAGTTTCATGAAATGGTTAAATGAATCCACACAATTGCATATGTCAAATGGCTCATTCCATAGACAGAATATTGTTAATATTTAGCAAGCACTTAGCTAAGTGCTGGGCATGGTTATATGCACTTAATATGCAATCACTCGTTCGATTCTTATGACAACCTTATGACACAGATACAATCATTATCATTACCTCTTTACAGATAGGGGAACCTGCCCAGGCTACTCTAAAGTAGGGTTGAACTTACACCCCCACCCACACACATGAAGTTAAGCATGACCATATTACTTGCTTGGGCCAAAGAAATATGTGTGGAAGCGACATGCCACTTTCAGGCATAAGCTCTAAGAATCAATGCATAATTCACAACAATCTTTTCCCCCTTCCAAGGTGATCATGGATGCACTTGTCAAGATGAACCTCTGTCAGCCTAGTCCCTGAGTGACTGATGAACAAAAACAACCCCTGTTGGACATGTAGCATGAACAAGATATAAACCTTCACTGGGTTAAGTCATTGAGATTTGGGGCTTGTTTATTTTTTCAGTATAATCTGGCCTATCTTGAATATCATTTATTGAGCATGTAACAAATGCAATCAAGGTGCTAAGCTCTTTACATAGATCATCTCATTTAATTGTCAAAACAACCTTGCAAGGTAGATGTTATTATTCCTGTCTTATAGTTGGGCATGTAGCCTTGGAGATGTTATACAGTGTGACCTAGTCCTCCAGTTGCTGAGTCACAGAACCAGCAAAGCATGTGCAATCATTTATCACTTGCCAGTTATTAGCCATTCACTACATGGGCTGCAGAGGAATGCACAAAACTAATACTACATGTTCTTTTTTTTTTTTTTTTGATGGCATTATTTCCTCTTTTTTTTTGTTTTTTTCGAATTTATTTATTTATTTATTTTTATTTTTGGCTGCGTTAGGTCTTCGTCGCTGCCTGCTGGCTTTCTCTAGTTGAGGCAAGTGGGGGCTACTCTTCATTGCAGTGTGCGGGCTTCTTACTGCGGTGGCTTCTCTTGTTGTGGAGCATGGGCTCTAGGCGTGTGGGCTTCAATAGTTGTGGCACACGGGCTCAGTAGTTGTGGCACATGGGCTCAGTAGTTGTGGCACACAGGCTCAGTATTTGTGGCTCGTGGGCTCTAGAGCACAGGCTCAGTAGCTGTAGCGCATGAGCTTAGCTGCTCCATGACATGTGGGATCTTCCTGGACCAGGGCTTGAACCCATGTCTGCTACATTGGCAGGCGGATTCTTAACCACTGCACCACCAGGGAAGCCCCATACTACATGTTCTTAATCAAGGAGTTTACCATCTTACTTGGAAAGGCGAATAAAGATGGTTAGCCATAAAAAAAGGAAAATAGTGGTCTGTGATGGCCTGAACGTTCAAAGAAGTCTTCATGGGAGGGCTGGCGAGGTGATCCGCATTGGTGGGGAAAAACATTTATGTGCACAGAACAGAGAGAGGATATCTCAAGCAGGACTAACAGCATAAGAGAAATGCATAATGACAGGAGCAAGGAGCATGTAAGTAGGGAAAAGACCAGGCGGGCTAGAGCAGAAGGCTCAAGTTGAAATGGAGCAGCAGATAAAATGAGACAGGCAAGATCAAGAGTATGGACATGAGTGTCAGGTGGAGGATTTTATTCATTTATTCATTCATTCGACAAAAAAAATTCTGACCACCTACAATGTACCCAGCACTGTGCCATACACAGTGAGTGTAGTTTATGGTCTAGGGAAAAATTGATATTAATCAAATAATTACAAGGGAAGTAGAAGGTAAAGTAGGAGCAAGGGAAGGGGTCCCCATGAGGAGAGGTCTTGGGAAGTAGTGACTCAGTGCCCAGCTGGTTCATAGAGTCAGTCAACCAGTGCTTGTTGAACTCCCAAGAGTGAATAGAGAGGAAAAGATTAGTATGAGATTAATTATGATGGATGACCAGGAAAGATTAAGTGACCTAGGGAACAGAAATGAAAGGCTAGTTATGTGCTACAATAAGAATATTTTATCTGACATCACAAGATCTGAGTTCAAGCCTCCATGATAACATTTAAGATCTATGTGACCTTGGGAACATTACTTGACTTTTCTGTACCTCAGTTGCTAGCTGTGTAACTTTGGGCATCTTACTTAATCTCTTTTCCATTTCTTTATCTGTAAACTGAGGGCAATAATCACTACCTCACCCAGTTGTGAGAACTGAATGAGATAGCGTGTGTAAAATATCTGGCAAGTGTTTAAGTAGTCAATAAATATTAATCATGTCTTTATAAAACTCAGAATTTTAAGGAAAGATGTGCTTTTATATTAAAAATAATTTTGAAGTTATTTAAGGGTAAAAGAAGGGATTTCTATGGCACCAATAGAGAACATGGAAAAGACCCAGGGTATCACATATACTTAATTTGAAACGTGTTGGCGTGCTCTTCCCAATATGACAGGACTCTTGGTAGCTGCTCAGCTACACTCTTGGAAACTCTGAGGGTACCGGTTCAGTTGACAGGCTGCTCACTGGACTTTACTAATGTGTTACCCTTCCCAAGGCTGCACCTACTCTAAGCCTGGCACAGGTTGCCAACAACAAGCTTGAGAAGCAATGTGCCCATGGCTGGTGGAGGAGGGAGATGGGGTAGAGAATCAGGTAGCCTCTGATAAAGAACATTACTGCTGATGATACACAATAGGTGTCCATACAGACTGAAAGAAATTCCGGAGCTGGTTTCCATTGTCAGTCCCACCTCGGATGAGACTGTGCTAAGGATACTGAAAGACAAAGACAGCTGAAAGGGAGAGGGAGGCACCACTAGCTCCAAGCATCCTTCCAACCCTGTGGCATTCATCAGAACCATGGACACTTCCACCGTCAATGAGAGAGAGAAATAGGGAAGGTGGTAGCATGAGTCAACCTTCTCAGGCACATCCCTGCTTATCCTTGATACTCTGGGGACTTTACTATGCAGAAGTAGCCCCCACCCTGCCTGGTGCAGCCCAGCCCAGCAGGTGCATGAGTACTGGAGCAAAAAGCTGCTGAATTTCAGCCCCACTTGAACCTGTAACTATGATGTGCCCATCAGCCCCAGTGAAGCCAACTCGCTGGCATCTGAAGGCAAAAAGAATAAAGTGACAATGCTAAATTCAGTTTTAAGCAAGCATGCTGGCCCTTCTGTTACCCATAGAGGCCCTTGCATGCTGCTGAACCTCATTTTCAAAGAAAGTGATTAGAGACCTCACGCTGGGCAGCTCACACCCTAAATGAGACCACTGCTGGGAAAGGATCTTTGGATTAACTTCATGTCATGAATCTAAGATGGCAATGTCTACCTGCAGACCAGTTGAGAAGGAGCCCTGACAAGGTGTGTGTCCCCATGAGGGAGAAGGGGCTGGAAGCTTACTCCCCTGCCCACTAGTGGGTTCCTGAGTGCAGTACCCAGGCCTCAGCTTAGGGCCTGACTTGGAGTTTTCCTTCAGAAAGTGCCCCTGGAAATGATACTAATAACTATATCTTCCACTTAAAATCACTGTGATAAGCAGTCTACATTATTTCATTTACTTTTCATTGCAATCAGCATCTTCAGATTCCAGGTATGAAAAACTGAGGTTCTGAAAGTTTAAGTAACTTGTCCAAAGTCAAACAGTTAGTGAGTGATAAAATAATTCTAAACTTCTGTTCTTAATTATAGTATCTGACATTGAGCCTGTGCTGAAAATTCCCCATGGTTATGGGTCCAGGAAAGAAATTGTCTTTCCCCAGCCAGATATCAGGAAGCACTGAAAGTCTCTGAAGAACATCCTCACCATATAGAGATGCAGGCACAGCATTTTTCAGTAGAGAAGTTTGGAAAATGAGTAAAAAGAAGATGAGGAAGTTCTTCTCTCTGGTTTCATGACTAAGGGCTCTGAAATGGAATTCAAGAATAAGAGTTATAATAGTAATAGTAGTAGTAGGAGCAGCAGCAGTAACAATAACAGTAACTAATATTGAGAAGCTACTATATGCCAGGCCTTCTTCTAAGATAGTGGAATTAACTAAAGTATATTAGGAATCACAAGACATGTAAACAGATTATATTATTACATTTACCAATTAAGTGATGGAGATTATAAGTATTTTTAAAAGACCAACCTAAAATAAAACCTCAAGAAAGATGGAAAAATAAAGGAATCAAAAAAGATATATCTTGCAAATATTACCAAAAAGGAAACTAGGCAAGCAATATTAATTGCATAAAAAAATTTAAGATTAATAAAAATAAGGAGCAACACAAGGAATAATAAAAGGAACATTCAAACAAAATATGTGGAATAATAAAGGCTGCAGATATGCACCAAACAACATGGGCTCTGAGGCAGATTGTGTTTTCCAAAGTTGGCCACAAAAATATCTCCCATTCCACATGATCTTCTGCAGTGTGACCCTGTTACTCCCCATGAAGAGATAGAGTCTGATTTCCCTGCCCTTAAATCTGAGTTGGCTTTAATCACTGGGTTGAAACCAATAAGATGAAACAGAACAGACGCTATGAGATTTCTGAGGGGCACCATCAGAAGAAGGCTTGCATTTCTTCCTTGTTCTCTTGAAACCCACTCTCCAGACTCTCCTCCTTGGGGTGCTCCCTCTCAGAACCCAGCTGAATGCCATGCTATGAAAAAGTCAGGTTCATAAAGGGCCATGTGTAGGTGTCTTGGACCTTAGCCTCGGCCTTTGAGTCACCACTGCTCAGGCCCTAGACTTCATGTGAAGAATTGTCCAGGTGATCCCTGTGCTTAGCTATTTGAGTCATTTGCTCCACAGGTTGAGGAGAAAAGACAGGCCATCACCAATATTCCCTGCACAGATTCCTGACTCAGAATTCATGAGATAATAAAAATATTATGTGTTATGCCACTAAGCCGGCTCTGTTTTACAGTGATAGATAACCAAATTAGGCTCAAAATATAATAAATCAAGTAAAATAAACTGCATAGGCTCAATATGTATAACATAAAAATTTTTTAATTTCAAAGAAAATGTTAAAATTTATAATCATAGTAGAAAATGTTAACACAGCTCTATCAGAAAACAATAGCTCAAACAAATAAAACATTGTAAGAATAAAGAACAACACAATTAGAAACTTGATCTAATAGATATGAGAATTCTAAACCCACAAAATAAATAACATATTCTTTACAAATTTAAATGCAACACTTATTTTTTCATTACTTTTTAAATTGATTTTGAGCTTGCATTAGGTGACAAGAGAAATCTAAAATAGTTTTAAAGAATCAAATCAATACTATACAGACAACATTTCTTGATATAACACAATTAAATTAGAAATGAACAATAACAAAGAAAAACAAAGTTGGAGGTATCATGCTCCCTGACTTCAGCCTATACCACAAAGCTATAGTAATCAAAACAGTACGTTACCCACATAAAAACAGACATATAAATCAATGGAACAGAACAGAGAGCCCAAAAAATATACCAATGTTATATGGTTAATTAATCTACAACAAAGAAGGCAAGAATATACAATGGGAAAAAGACAGTCTCTTTAATAAGTGGTGTTGGGGAAACTGCACACCTAAATGCAAAAGAATGAAACCAGACCAATTTCTTTAACCATATACAAAAGGAACTCAAAATGAATTACAGACTTAAACATAAGACCAGAAACCATAAACTCCTAGAAGAAAACAGTCAGTACACTCTTTGACATCAATCTTAGGAATATTTTTTTGGATCTGTCTCCCCAGGCAAAGGCAACAAAGCAAAGTAAATAAATGGGACTACATCCAACTAAAAAGATTTTGCACAGCAAAGGAAACCATCAACAAAACAAAAAGGCAAACTACTGAATGCGAGAAGATATTTGCCAGTGATATATCTGATAAGGGGTTAATATCCAAATTATATAAAGAAATTATACAACTCAATATCAAAACAAACAGACAAACAATCCAGAGTGGTGGCCAAGATGGCAGAGTAGGAGGACCCAGAGCTCACCTCCTCTCAAAGACGCACCAACATTGCAACTACTTACAGACCAACTATCGATGTGAATGACCTGAAAACTAGCAGAAAAGATTTTCCACAGCTAAAGATCTAAAGAAGGAACCACAAGGAGATGAATAGGAGGGGTGGAGATGTGGTGCAGTCAAGACCCACACCCCCAGGTAGGGAACCCACAAATGGGAGGATAAGCACCACTGGAAAGGTTTTCCCCAACTAGCGAGGGATCCAAGCCCCATATTGAGGGCCCCAGCCCTGGGGTCCTGCACCAGGAAGACAAGGCCCCAGAACATCTTTCTTTTAAGGTCAGTGGGGCTTGAGTACGGGAGAGCCAGAAGGAGGTAGGAAACAGAGACTCTGTTCTTAAAGGGCTCACACAAAATCTCACACACTCCATGTCCCAGTGCAGAGCAAATTTAAAACTTTAGGTACATTCCTTTTGATTACGGAAAAAATTCAAACGAAAGTAGAGAAGAGTATAATGCAACCCTATGTATCCATTATCCAGCTTCAATCATTGTTAGCATTTGACTATCTTGGAGTAAAAAACATCATATCATTCCATCCATAAGTCCTTCAGTGTGTGTCTCTAAAAGATAAGCATCTCTCTCTTTTATTAAGCAAACCACAATTCTGTCATCACACCTAAAACAACTAATAGTTATTCCTCATTAATTTTTTATATAGTTAGTTTGAATAAGGATTCTAAACAAGGTCTATATATTGCATTTGGCTTACGTGTCCTTAGGTATCTTTTAATCTATAAGTTCAACTCTCTCTCTCTCTCTCTCTCTCACTAATTATTTGTTGAAAAAGTGGTGTTTTTCTTGTGGAATTTCCCATATTCTGGATTTTATTGATTCTGCCCTCATGGGGTCAGAATGTTCCTTGTTTTTAACATGGAATATTTAACATATTCCTTGTTTCCCTGTACTTCCTATAAATTATTAGTTAGATGTTGAGATCTAATTTGGTCAAGGTTTGGATTTTTGGCAAGAATACATCATAGGTGGTGGTGTGTACTCCCAGCACATCAACTCAGAAGACTTTAGAAGTCATCAGGCATTATTGCCCACCTTCGTTTGACCATTAAGAGCCACAAAGTGGTGATCTCCTAGCATATCATTTTTTATTTATTAACTAAAATTATTCTAAAAAGAGCTTTCCTTCATCAACTATTTAGTTACCCCGAGGTATGGTTTGTATCAGAAAAGCAGGATAAATACTGACACTTTCCATTTCTAAAAGGTTTTCAGGACAGTAATTTGATCTCCAAACTTCAAAGATTCCATGAAGGATATTTTTAGTATCATTATGAGTTCATGGATTTTAATATGCGTGATGTATTTCAATCCACTGCAGATATTATTCTTTTTGACGGTCATATTGTGCCATCTTTGGCCAATGACAATGAACCCCTTTAATTAGGCTTCAGGGTCCTATTGTTATGACCCTGGTAGTCTTTGATAGCTTCTTTGTTATCTATTGTGACAGATGTTCCAGGCTCATTTTGTACATTTTCTGCCCCAGATCTGGACTCAGCAATTCTTCAAGAAGCCGTGATTCCTTTCTGTGGGAATGATATTTAGAGAAATGCATTTTTTAATGGACAGATTGGAAATAAATTAGTTATGTGGTCATTTCAAGAAGCTAGAAGCAAAAAGTCCTTTAAAAAGTAGTGGAAGAAAATAGTAAAGTTAAGGGCAGAAATTAGGAACTAAAAGATGGTTCCTTGCAAAACTAACAAAAATAGTTTAATAATAACAAAACAGACAAAATTTTAACCAGAATTTTAACAAGACTAAGTAAGAATGAAAAGGCAGAAATAAGCAATATTGTGGAGGAAAAAAAGAAGAAAAAGCTACATCTACAGCAGAGTCTAAAAATCATAATTTAATATTATAGATAATTTTCTCTCAATATATTAGTAAGCAGATATATTAGAATCTAAAAAACAAAGTGAAGACGAAAAGGAAACCTGAATAAACCAAAGAACTATAAAAGAAATTGAGTTGAAAAGGGGAAAACTCTTCTTCACTCCCAAAGACACGGAGCCAGGGGAGTTTGGTCAAAGTGTTAAGGAATGTGTAAAGTGAGACTTTCGCTTATCCGTTACCATATCACCAGAAACTAGAAGAGGGCCTGGCACATAGTTGAATACTCAATAAGTATGTGATAAATAAACTATCTTGATCACACATAAACTGTCTCAAAGAATGGAAAAATATGGAATGATGGAAATTAACTCATGGTGTTACCGAGTCCAAGCTCATACTGCTCACTACATGACAGGCCAATAAACCAAGAGACAAGTTGCTGGGGCAAGGAATAGCAACTTTATTCCAAAAGCCATCAGACTGAGAAGATGGTAGACTAGTGTCCCACAGAACCATCTTACCTGAGTTAGAACTCAAGACATCTTTTATACTAAAAGGGGAGGGGTGTGGCTAGTTGTTGCAAACTTCTTGGTGCCAGAATCCTTTGGTCCTGCAGCTGTCCATGTAGGTCTGGTCACAATGTTCCTGTAAACCTCCAACAAGACAATCATTATTTTCTGTTCTGCAACTTTTTATCTCTACATGAATGGAAAAGTGTTACACCATTAAAGGTCAAGCCTGGGAAGCAGAGCCCTGAGAATGTGCTATTAGGTATATTTCAGGCTACAGGCAACATTACTTTACAAAGGTGCAGAGCCAGCAGACTTAGCACAGGCAACAGAGCACAAAGGTGAGAGCTAAAGGAATAGGTCCAATATGGAGTCAGGCTTGTTCTTCACTGTTACAGTGGGGGAGGGCACAGGCTCAGCACTAAAATGAGGGAAGGAAGGAAGGAAGGAAGAAAGGAAGGAAGGGAGGGAAGAAGGAGGGAGGGAGGGAGAGAGGGAATTATAGATCGATCTCATTTATAAAACTAAATGGAAAAACTTAGGTAAAATATCATTAAATTGAATACAACAGTATAATCCGATAAGATGGGGCATATCCCAGGAATGCAAGGAAGTCTATTCATATAATATACCACAATACTAAATTAAATGAGAAAAACTATGTGATTAGCTTAGTAAATGCAGGAAAAGATTTGATGAAATTTAACACTTAATCAGGATTAAAAGTAACTTCTAATAAAATAATTATTATTCTTTTAGAAAATAATTTCTTTAACATGTGACAGGGCATTTATCAAAACCTAACACAAATAATATGTTTAATGGTGAAACATTACAGGTTGCCCCTTTAAAATCAAGAACAAGGCAAAAATGCCTCCATCATTGCTTCTATCCACCATGGTACTGAATACAAGCAATTCAATTCATACAAACATAGAACTGAAAAGAGGAAATTAATTTGCAAATGAGAGAATTCAGCAAGCTTGCTAGAGCTAGGAGTTATTTACAAAAATCAACTGAAATTCTATGCAATAGCGATAATCAAATAGAAAAGATAATAGGAAAAGATCCCATTCACAGTACCAAAAGATTAAAATCTGTAAGGAGTCTTGGAATAAATAGATGTGCTTTATGAAAAAATTATAAAGTATTATTGAAGTACATGAAAGGAGACCTGAGCAAACAGAGAGATACTCCACGTTCATAGACAGGAAGACTTAATCTCATAAAGATGTCAAGTTTTCCCCAAAGTAACCTATAAATTTAATGTAATTCCAATCAATATCCCAACAGGGGTTTTATTTATGGAATGTGACAAGCTCATCCTTAAATTCACATGTAAGAGTAAAGGGCCAAGAAAATCAATGATTGTTCTGAAGAAGAGGAGCAAGGTGGGTAGGTGGGGAGAGGGTGGGACTGAGACATGGCAGTGGGGCAAGGCAGGAAGTTACTTGCCCTTCCATATATCAGACTTTCTATAAAGCTATTGTGATTAAGAAATAGTGTTACTGGTGCCAAGACGGACAAGTAAATCCAGCTCTGCCACTTATTAGCTATGTGACTGGGGCAAAATTCTTAGCCCTCTGAGCAACTTCTTTCATCCTATCTGGAAATTTAATTTTATATCATCTACATCATAGGTGGGTTATAGAAACTACATAAAATAACGGATTTCATTACTGCCATTGCCTTTCATTTCTTAAGACATAATTTTCCTCACCTGAGCCGAAATTAGGTCAGAGAAACCAGGACTTGGTTACTAAGGAGTAAGAATTATAAATAATTTCTTTTAATTGTGTGAGTCTTAAACTTATTTCATGTGGCATGCATGCCTTCATCAGCACAGAATTAAACTGAGGCTATTAACTCAGAATATCCAGTTAGAATAGGAGGCCAAGGTCAGCCAGCATGAGGCTAGCAGCTAACACTTTATACTGCTTCTCTGATGCCAAGAACCGCTTTTTACAGTTCTGGTCTAAAGTTGGTGAGCAGGGCTCTGGGACACAGTCCTGACTGGAACCTCTAGACCCCAGAGATTCTCACACCTTTTTTTCCACCATACACACATGATCCATGATGTCCCCTTGAGGGTCAACGCCATGGATGTACTCCGATTATGGGCAGCAGAAAGATAAAATCGACTATGGTTTATGTGTAATGCCTAGCAATTCCTTTCTCTCCTTCTCAAGAAAGTCATGAAAAGCAAATGAGATGGGTTTTAAGGGGGAAACTCTGAAATGGCTGTAATTTTTATGAATTAGATTGCTCAAATGAATTAGATTGCTCAAAACTTTGTTACCGAGTCCAAGCTCACTCTGCTTGCCTCATGACAGGCCAATAAATCGGTGACGAGGTGTTGAGGCAGGGAAGACGACTTTATTCGGAAAGCCGGCAGACCGAGAAGATGGCAGACTAGTGTCTCAAAAGAACCATCATATCAGGTCTGGATGCCAGTTTCTTTTATAGAATCAGAGAGGGAAGTAAAGTAAAAAGGCAGAATAGAGAGGGCAGGTGGGGAGGAAGTAAAGTAAAAAGGGCCATCAGTCTTGTAAAACATCTCCTGGAATGGCCAGCCTTGGGGAAGGGATGTGTTAATTTCTTCTTTCTTGCAGCCATTCACAGGTGGGTGGGGTTTCCTGAGGCAGACCATTATGTATGATTATAATAACAAAAGCAACAAGAAGCAAAGGTTAAAGTCAAAGAAACAGATCCAACATGGAGTCAGAATTGGCTCTTCCCTGTTACAGCTTCACACCTTTCTTACAGCAATCATTACTGTCACAAGAGCACAGCTGAGCCTCTAAACATTTAGCCTCAGGTATCACCTCTCCTAGTGACACTGCCTTCCAATGGCAGGAACAATCTTCTCTTCTCAGTCGTCACAAATCTTCAGGAGGAGCCTGAACTCTCTCTCTTCCCACCGCCTGGATGGCGGTGGTCACTTCCAGCAGGTACCACACATCTCTGTATCGCTTGGGAACTCTCATCACGCTGTCTACGTTTCATAAAATGAATTCTGAAGGTCGGAAATCAAAATCCTATCTGGGTTGAGTTTCAGGTTTCCTGGTTCAAAGAGGAAACGGGAATCTTTCGGTTCAGTGGCACTTTTCAAAAGAAGTGTAATTGAAGTCTGAAATGTTGCATAAATGGACGATATAAGTTTTAATTGAAAAATAATTATAACCACTTAATCATTTTTAAATGAGGGCTGTAATTGCAGTCAGCGCACAATAGCCACATACAGACACTGAGATTTGCGCAATAAAGCAGGGATGGTACAGCCTGATTTGCTAATAGCACTTCCACTTCTCCTCCCTTTGTCTCAAAGATTAATTCAGGCAAGGGCTATTAGTGCTGTTAATTGGTTCTGCAATTTAGACCTCGTGCCTGTGAATGAATGACTGATGTAGTCGCTCAGCCAATAAATGGGAGCACTCTGTCACCACTCCCCATTGTCCAGCAGGGCGCCGTCTCGCTGGCCAGCTTCCCTCCCGTCAGCCCTTGGAGACAAAAGAGGCCCAGCGCCTCTTCTGGGTCACAGCTTCAGCAGGACCTGAGATAGGTCAACAAGATGCCTTTGAAATGAGGCTGACTTATTGAGTCTAGTGGATACTCAACGAGCACTCTTCCCCCTCACCAGAGGAAGGGTTTTGTTTTGTTTTGAACCCTCCTCGTACTCCGTGATGAGGCTGGGAAGGAATAAGAGGCCCAGCTGTCATGGAGCTTTGGCAAAGGAAAGCGCCAACCGTAACATTAGCTTGAAGATAAACGCACCCCAGAGCTCAGGAAGAAAACATTCTTTAATGGCTGCAGCGCCTCCTTGGCATGGGCACGGCACCCCCAGGGATGCTTTGGAGAGTTATCAAACCCAGTGGGGGTCCATACCGATTGTGCCAACCCCTGAGGACTTTGGAGCTAATTGCGAGCTGAAACGCCACCAAAGAGGCATCCTGGTTGAAGACTCACTCACCAGCATGGTCACTTGCAAAGCCATGTTGGATTTCAGGATTCAGAAAAATTTCCATTGCTCTACGAAAGAGTCCCCCTCTAGGACTGCAGGTCCCTCCCTCGCTGCCACAGATATTCAAATCAATGCTCTTCAGAATGAAGACATTGGGAATGAACGGCACCTGCCATTTTAGCTCCTGAGAGAAGCCTCAGGCCAGGAATTGGCAAAGAAAATGAGGGTGTGAAGTGCCCTGAAGAGGGGAGGGGATTGGAGATGAAAGGGGCTTCTGTGACCCACTTGACATTGAGCATGGATGTTCCCTGAATTCTGTGCTAATCGTGTACTGAGGTTACACGTTCATGCTTCTGCCCCACCCACCAACCCCAAGGGAGGGGGGGAAGTCTGTGTTTGGTTTGGATCCCATTTACTAAGTGATTCTTCTCTCCAAAACAAAAGTTAAAAATCTCTTCTACCCATACAACAGAAACTATACTATATGGGCTCAGATGAGAGAGAGAAAGAGAAGCAGCAAGCACCAACAAGCAGTTTCTGGAATAACAAGCTACAAATTTCCAGCCACAGACTCAGATGTTTAAGAGAGTAACTTTTTCCATTCTTTAATAACTGAGCATAATTTTTACTTTGAGCCCCATTTCACTCAACGACCGAAACTCGTATCTTTCTCCTATGTTTTCCTGAGGGTTGAATCCAAGCTCCAGAGCTGATATGGTATCAAGGCATCAGGTAGGCATCGTCTGTAGAGAATTTAAAAGCAATAATAAAGTCTAATCAACGTCAATCTGCTTTTTATCATCATCATGTGACAATTCTATAGAATGTCAATGATAAACTTCTCCCCCCCAAAAGTATCTTTTGTTGGTCTAATATCTAAACAATTGCTGTGGATACTCTTGAGTATTATATATGTAGGCTCCAAATTAGGATATTTTTATGACTTCTCTTTTAATAAACAGTTTCTGCCTGGAAGTTAATTCAGAAAGTTTCCTGCTGCCCAGCTGGCCCCAACACACTCGAACTTAGCTGCACACATTTGTTTTAAGAGTAAATTTTAAGTGCTCAGAATCACTGTGTTTGCTTCAGGCACAGTTTAATATCTCCAGCTCCTGTGGTACTTCATATCCCTGCATTTAATCAGTAGATTTGAAATAAGCCATGATAGCATGGTTATTGTAAAGACAAAGAACACATGTTATTTCAATTCTGTCATTCTCTGAGACCACTTGGAGTTTTTCTTGGTTTAAAATTTAAAGCCGAGTGCAAACTACAGTGTAATTCTTTCTTTCTTTAAAATAATCATAACCTAAGTAGAAAGTATTAATTCACTACTTTTCCCCTTTCCTGTATTGTAGTATTTGTTTTATTTTTACTTATTTTTTGTTTCCTGACATGATTATATATGGACGTTTGAGAAAAGAAAACTTGCACTGTTTACATTTTTTTCTTTGGCCATTGTTATTATTTGTTTCCTTTAATGATTATACTGAAAATAATTTGGCCCTATAGAGGGAGGAAATGTTAAGTGATCATCTGTGGGTGTCAAATAACAGTGGACACACACCGTTGTTAGAGTGGACATACTGATCACTGAAACGGGACCTTTTCTTGGTCTCTGATTTGTGGACCTTTTGTGTCTAAGGATGATTGGGAAAGCAGGGTCTGCTTGGGATGTCATCCACGAGTAGTGGAGGACTATTCCAAGACTGGGTTTGAGTAGACACCGGGGAAGGAAAATTGTCTTAGGTTTGTAACCTATGGGTTCAGCTCCTTCACTGTGTTTTGTAAAACATACTGGAGGGAAGAAAATCCCTGAGCTTTACTCTCATGATTACACTGGGCCCTTACACTGAACTGAAACATGACAGAAAGAGCAGGAAGGATCAGCCAACAAGTGCCACCATTACATCTCATGTAAAGATGTGTCTGGCACAGCAAGAGCTATGGAGACACATAGAAAAGGTTCCCAGAAACCCGGTCGCTGCCAAAGGGCCAGGAGTGGCCATTCTATTCCTCATCCCAGGTGAAGACTTTCAAAAAGCTCCATAGTGAAGAGAAAATTGAAAGTGATGACAGAACCTATCGGTATATGTTTCATCAGATGGATACATTTATATTTAAGTTAAGTGTCCAGCAAAAAAATTGAGTTCAGTCTCATTAACAAACTTCTTTTTGGTCTTAATAAACATCCTCAAAGACTGTTTCAAATAGATCTGGATGGCCTGGCTTTTAGAATCAATGAGTAGGTCCCACAGAGATGCAGCTCTCTTCCCTACCAAAGGCCCCATTAGCAACCTTATTTCTGTCTGAGTCAGCTTCACACTACACTCACATTCTTCTAAAAAATAAATAAAAATACCATAAAACCTTGGGTTGCACAGAAGATAAGAATCTGAAAAGTACTTTAATCTAAGACAGTAATTGGAGGCATTAATCTTATATATAATTGGAGAGTAGAGACCTCTGCCCACCAATTTGACATTAATTTCACTGAAAGAAGATATTAAGACACAACCTTGTAATGGAATTATTAATCTGATTAAAACTTTACTCATGAACATGAACAAGCAAATCGAAAGAGAAGAAATAAAGATGTCCACAAATACAGAAAAAGGTACTTGGCAGACAATAATCAAAGAATTGCAGGTTAAAATGGGGCATCACTGCCATCTATTCTTTCTTGAAACTAATAAAATATTGATAATCCTCAGTTTTTGAGGGTATGGAAAATTGTCATTTAAATATACTGGTTTTTAGCAGGAGTATAAGCTGATCTAACTTTTTGAGCGGACAATATGATCAAAATTTTAAATATGTATCTTTTGTATGCTCATACCAGATATTTCGCTTCAGGGAGTTTATCTTTAGGAAATAATGAAATGAGGGGGAAAAGATTAATGTTCTAAGATATCAATATCATTGATGTCATTATAAATAATTATAATTTAAATATTGGAAACAACTAAATATACATTATATGCGACTGATTATTTTTTAAACTAGCTGAATTTTTTCCCTTTTTTGTTAACTGAAGTATAATTGATTACAATGTTTCATGTGTATAGCAAAGTGATTAGAAAATATATATATATAGAGAGAGAGCTATCTATATACATATATTCTTTTCCATTATAGGTTACTACAAGATATTGAATATAGTTCCCTGTGCTATACAGTAGGTCCTTGTTGGTAATCTATTTTATATATAGTAGTCTATACCTGTTAATCTCAAATTCCAAATTCATCCCTCCCCCCCCTTTCCCCTTTGGTAATCATAAATTTGTTTTCTATGTCTGTGAGTCTATTTCTGTTTTATAAATAAGTTCATTTGTATTATTTTTTTAGATTCCACATATAAGTGATATCATATGATATATGTCTTTCTCTGTCTTGCTTACTTCACTTAGTATGATAATCTCTAAGTCCAACCATGTTGCTGAAAACGGCATGAATTCATTCTTTTTTATGGCTGAGTAATACTCCATCGTACCACATCTTTATCCATTCATCCGTCAATGGACATTTACATTGCTTCCATGCCTTGGCTCTTGTGAATAGTGCTGCTGTGAACATTGGGGTGCGTGTATCTTTTCAAGTTAGAGTTTCCTCTGGATATATGCCCAGGAGTGGGATTGCTGGATCATGTGAAATAAATTACAGTATAGACAAATGATGGAATACTAAGCAGGGTCTTAAAAGACTGGGGTAAATTTTGATGTAATAGCATAAAAAATTATCCCATTGTATTAAAAAAATTAAAATTAAAAATAAAGAGGTTAAGAGCCGCCTCGCGCCGGGTCCCGCGGTCGCAGCTCGAGCCGCAGCCTTCGCGCCGTCACCTCAGCTGCTCGCTTCGTGGGTCGGTCCTTCCAGCACACAGGCTCCAGCCGCACCCGCAGCCGCCCTCCGAGTCCTTCAGGCCGCCCCGGTCTCCTCGCCCGGCCCGACCCAGCCCATGAAGATGGTGGACCGCGAGCAACTGGTGCAGAAAGCCCGGCTGGCGGAGCAGGCAGAGCACTACGACGACACGGCTGCGGACATGAAGAACGTGAGTTTCTCCTCCACCCCCCGCCCCGACCCTGCTGCCTCGCCCCAGCCCCTTCACAGACACGGGCTTTCGCTGGGTCGACTTGGGGACTAGTCGCCCATCGCTCCTGCAGGTGACAGAGCTGAATGAGCCACTGTCCAATGAAGAAAGAAACCTCTCCGTGGCCTACAAGAATGTAGTTGGAGCACGCCGTTCTTCCTGGAGGGTCATTAGTAGCACTGAGCAGAAGACATCTGCAGATGGTAATGAGAAGAAGATAGAGATGGTCCGTGCTTACCGTGAAAAAATAGAGAAGGAGTTGGAGGCCGTATGTCAGGATGTGCTGAGCCTGCTGGATAACTACCTGATCAAGAATTGCAGTGAGACCCAGTGTGAGAGCAAAGTGTTTTACCTGAAGATGAAAGGGGACTATTACCGCTACCTGGCCGAAGCCGCCACTGGAGAGAAGAGGGCGACCGTCGTGGAGTCATCTGAGAAGGTCTACAGCGAAGCCCGTGAGATTAGCAAGGAGCACATGCAGCCCACTCACCCCATTAGATTAGGCCTGGCCCTTAACTACTCCGTTTTCTGCTATGAGATCCAGAACGCCCCAGAGCAAGCCTGCCACTTGGCCAAGACCACTTTTGATGGCGCCATTGCCAAGCTCGACACTCTCAACGAAGACTCCTACAAGGACTCCACGCTCATCGTGCAGCTCCTCCGCGACAACCTCACGCTCTGGACAAGCGATCAGCAAGACGACGACGGTGGAGAAGGCAACAATTAAGGCCCCCAGGTTGACTGGCAGCACACGCTGATGCTACTACCGCAGTCTTCATTTTTTTCCCATGAGTTGGGGGTCGGGTGGGGGAGGGAAAGGGAGCGATGACCTTCCTAGGGAGAAACCCATGACCTGTCTTGTCTTTGATCGCCTCTTTGACATTTTTGCCAAAATACCACTAGTGGAAAGTCAGGCTAGCTGTGCTGGTGTTGGAATAGCAGCCTCACACTGGCATATGGACTGTTCTGTAGATTAATGCAAGCAGAGCTGTCCTTAATTTAACTTATTGCTAGAAAATAGGGTTTTAAGATGAAAAGAAAACTTAAACGGAATAGCCCTCATTCAATAAGTTCTGTGGTTCCAGTAAGGATTTTTATGTACATATGCTCTTGTCTTTTAAGTTCTGGGTACTTTCTAGCTCATCTGTTTTAGCCATGCATTTTGTTTTTCAGGGTGTACTCTACCAGACATGGAATAGTTAAAATCCCAAGCTGATAGACTTAGAACATAAGGTATATTTATCCTTGTGGTTTAGGCCTTGCCAGTTTTCAGAAGTTTCTGATTAGTTGACAGTATTAACACTGAATTGCAGTTTACAGTATTTCTACATTACAGCCATATGTGACATCAAGCCATTGATTGTGTGTTTTTCTTATTTTGGCTTTTACATCCTTATTCAGCCTTATCCAGGTTGGTTTTGCTGTTATCTATCTCCTAGGCCAAAAGGCTTCCCTGAGGAGAATCAAAGCTACTTTAGGTTTTGTTTAATAAGTGCTTGGCAGATGGCTGTGGGGTTTTTGTCCTTCTTTCTTCTTAACTTAAATCCATCACAAAAATGATTAATCACTTTAATAGAAACGTTAAACACCACAAAAATAGAGAAAATTCAGGTCTGTATGTCATTTATTGTGCTGATATTTCCAGAGAAATCCTGATTTTTTTCAGCTGCCATAGCTCCTTCCTCAGGAACTGCACTGCTGTCTCACTCCTCACGTGAGTCTTCCCTACTGTACCTTGTGCCCATGGCATGCACTCGGGTGGGTTGAAAAGCTGTTGGGTCGTAGAAGTTGGCGGTCGTTTTGAGAAAGTTTGTGGTGCAGTGTGTGAAAATTCAGGTGCTAGGAGCTTACTGGTAGAAAAATCCTAAAGGAAGAGCTCTATTCATAAACATTCTGTCCAGTTTCAGGAGCCTCGTGTGTCAGTTTTTCCTCCCTGAAAACACTCCTTCCCCAAATAATCGTTGTAGGAAAATAAACTAAAATCATTATCAGATAATAAATACTTAACTCCTATTTGACCAAAACTTTTTCTATGTATTTTTTTTCTTTTTAATGAAAGCATAGAAGTTGGAAATTGATTTGTGCCATCTGTACACGTTTTAGAATTGAAGGAAACCACAATGCTGTTTCCACAAGTTTGTTTCAGTTAGCCTTAGGTCCTTGGTTCTCATTTTGGATAAGTCTTAACACACGACCTGTTGCATGTGCATTCAGCCTTTTTTATAAGGTCAGTAACAGCGTGAACTGCTGAGACAGGTAATGACACCAGACTTGTTTGTTTCTTTGTTTTATTTAGGCAGGGAGAGGAATGAGTAGTAATTGAGGAAAACCTGACAGTTGCTTTTGCTAAAACCAAAATGGAGCTTCCAGTTGTGAAATGCACGTGTTGACCAGGATCCAGGTGACAGTGAAGATAGAAGAGTGTGACGATGCTCTGTAATGTGGCACAGTTACCCACCATGACTTTCCGTCGAAGGCCCCCTCCATACGCTAGAGCGGAAGTCCCAACAAACCAAACCTACCTGAAGGACTAACAGAAGAGAGCTTTATAGCTTCTGTGCCCTAACAGGGGCCTAAGGTCAATGCCATGGATGGGAACAGATTTGGGGGGCGGGGGCGGGTAGGTGGGGCTTTCCTTAATTTATCTTCATGTCCAGTGAGCAGTGTTCTGTCCTTCCTTGTAGCATTTGGAAATGATTCACTGGAATTACAAAACCTATTTTTCTTTTAAATTTCAGCTTTGACTCTGGCTGCTTTTTAGAATAATGCAAGATAAAGCCATATCTGAGGGCTAAAAATGAAGGAGGGAATGGTAGACTTGATATTTAAGCAGCTTGAATGGTTTACTTTCTTTTCTTTATTTTTAAAGAAATGCAGTTGCCTATCATGCTGTCTCTCCAGTGAAATGATTACTCCTCCATTACTCTATTGATACAATATTGTGCATGCTAGTGTTGTATTTCTATACAGTAGCTTGAAATCTATTAACTTATACTGTAGGTGTTATGTATTCCTATGACAAAAAAAAAATTGTCTTCAAATTTTTTTAAGTATTTTTAATTTAATTTTTCCTTTTGGGGGTAAAGTTTGCTCTACCAAATAGTGATCGTAACAAACTGATCTGTTTTGGATGTTGCTATAGTGACATGCAGTTATATATTTTGTTTTTAAGGGGGGGGGGAAGCAAAAGAAACACCAGTGTCAGCTTAATCTTAATGTCTGGTGTTTGTCATGGTGAAATTATAACTATTACAGTGTAGGAGAACAACGAATATGTTCTCTGAATGAGCCTTTGAGCTTTTTGTCATGTTATGCAGTGAACTATTTTTAAGGTCTAATCAGTGATTATTTTTCCAACTCCATGTTTCTCTAAGGAATTATTTCACACACGGACCATTCTTAGCAGTTTTCCTCAGTGATGGAATATCATGAATGTGAGTCATTATGTAGCTGTCGTACATTGAGCAAATAAACTTACAGATCTGAAAAAATAAATAAATAAAGAGGTTAAGAATACTGGGTATGACCGGTACATTGAATAGTTACCAGTGCTGACATAATAAAAATGCAATTTTATTTTGGGTCTGGTATTGTCACTTTAAAGTTTGGTCAGTGAGTGTAAATTTCCTCTGCAACTAGATGAAAACTGTAGCAAGCCCGTGATTTTTCTGCTCACTCTTGGTTGACAATCCTACAGTCACTTTAAGATACAATTACTGTCTCAAGTGAAAAATCAGAATGTTTGGTCCAGGATATTAATCAAAACTGCAAACTTGATTTAATATCATTTATATATGAGACCTGGTAAGATATTAACCTTTTGGCATTTGTCTTCTAGCTTTGTTTTTGATAGGTTTGCTGTAGAGCAAATCTGTTTCAGGCCAAAACCTGCAAAGGTTGTCTACTTTGTTCTTTCCCACATGGAACTTCTCCTCCTTCCTTCCTCTATGGCACCCATCGCCTCCCAGGAAGACCTGTCAGCTAAGTCCGGCTCCTTGGGGCTGAGTGAAGTGGGAGGTGGGGTGGGGAGTAGGGTGGGAAGAGTGGTGAGGGGATAGAAAAGGCCATATGTGAATTGGCCCAAGGATAAACTCATTGCTCCATCAAAGAAACTGAATCCAAAACCAGGGTGGAGCAATAGGGCACCAAAGACAGGATCTAATAAATCCAAGGGAAGCGAGCAGTGCTGTTGGTTGAGCTGGCCCAGCTTGGACAGAGAAAGGAACAGAGGACATCCCAATAACATATAGAGTGTGGAGTGGTTGGGAGGTGAGAAAGAATGGCCTGTGCAAGAAACAGTAGGAAGGCCAGGGACTTAGGAAAGAGGGGGCATAGGAAGTGGTGGGGAAAGGATGGAGCATGGTTACCCAGCCCTTACTCTGCCTTATATATCTTACCACCTCCTGGGCAGGGGTCTTATACTGTCTCCTTTAGCAATGGCATGACAGAGGCTCAGAGAAGTTAAGTAAACAGCAAAGCATGAAGTGAAGTCCAGGACCCCCTGATTCCAAATCCTCTGTTCCTTCCACATGTCGGTGGTTCCCACACAAGCCACAAAACCAGTACCAGGCTGGCTTCTCAGAATCACCTGGAGAACTTCTTTAAAATTCATAATCTATAATCCCTGGCCTCATCCCAGACCTACTGAAGCAGAATCTCTGGGAGGATCAGGAAATAGGATTTATGCATAAGTTCGTTCGATGATCCTGTGGTACAGCTAATTTTGGGAGCTAATATGTTAGGTGTGTCACATTACCTCCAACACATCTGCAGGGGGGCAGGGGGGGAATGAACCGTTACTCCCTGAGCACATACCTTGCTTCATTTTCTTAGGAGTATATCATCACACGTTGTCCTTTCTCGACATGCTTATGAGATTGATAGTATCTCCACACTAGTGAAGAAGCTGGCAACGATTATGGGAAGCCCTGAAAGGGTGCTTGGCTCGTCAATAGCAGAGCTGGGATACGACCCCAATCTCTAGGACCGCTGGTTCCTAGTCTTCGTACCTTACAAACTGCTAAGGGGGGAAAGACCTCATGATGGTGGGAGAAAGGAGATCAAGATACAACAGAGGAAAGGGATAATTATGGAGCAACTTAACAGAGAGATCTGCAATAGCAGCCCAGGCTGTGGGAAACCTTGGCTGGGAAAGCGAGTGTGAGGGAAACTGAGGAACAGGTCCAGCCGCTGCGCTCGTGGACGCGTCCAGGTTTTCCCGAGTCCCTGCCTAGTGAAGACCGGGCAGCTTTGAGAAGCCTTTATTCCAAAGGGCTGGCTCCCTCTTGTGGCGGCTGCCGCTCATCATGGAATGATCTGTGACCAGGCATCCCTGAAGGGCAGAAGTGGCAACCAGGCTGCACATTGGAATCATTGGAGCTTTTAAAGCTCATGCCCCAGGTCAATGAAATAGGAATAGCTAGGGAGATTCGGACCTGAGCTGACCAACACAGTAGCCATTAGCCACATGCGGCTACTGAGCACTTGAAATGTGGCTAATTCAAAATGAGATGTAAGTGTAAAATATACACTGGATATCAAAGGCTTAGTACAAAAAAGAGAATGAGAAATATCTCATTAATAATATTTATATTAATAATATGTTGAAATGGTATTTTGGATATATTGGGTTAAATAAAGTATATTCTTTAAATTAATTCACCTACCTCTTTTTACTTTTTAAAATGTAGCTATTAGAAAATTTTAAATTTCATATGTGATTCACATTTGTGGCTCAGATCATACATAAGCTTTCCAGATTTAGGAAATAAAAATACTGGATGCCCAGGTTAGTTTGAATTTCAAATAAACACAAATTTTTAGCATATTTAGTAAATTTTTAGTATAAATATGTCCCATGCGCTATTTGGGACATATTTATTCTAAAAATAAAATTCATTGTTTATCTGAAATTCATTAATTAAACTGGGCATCCTAAATATTATCTGGCCACACTAACATGTCTATTGGACAGCACTGATCAAGACTCTTGCTACACAGAATGTGGTCTGAAGACCAGAAACATAGATCTAACCTGGGATCTTGTCAGAGATGCTGCATCTTAAGCCTCACCCATAGCTACTGAACCAAAATCTTTCATTTAACAAGATCCCCAGGTTATTTGTGCGAACATCAGCAGTTGAGAAGCACTTAGCTTGAGAGCCACCAGCCAAGCAGAGGTGTATAGGAGAAGGAAGATGTATCTGCCCAGTGCCCTTGGCCAAAGCAGACAGTTCTGAATTCCAGACTCTGAACTGATCCACCGCTCTCCTCTGTCCCCACAATGACCAACACATAAATGTCAGTTGAGTAAATGAGTTAAGTGGGAATGTGTGAGTGAATGAATGAATGAATGAATGAGTAAATAGAGTATGAATGGATGAACAATTTAATTAATAAATGAATGAATAAATAAATGAGTAAGTAGCTGAATGGGTGAATAAAGTATGGGCATGTTTGAGATAGTAAATAAATTCAAGAGCAACTAGAAAGATGATTGGAGAATTTCATAGTGAACTCTGGACTACACAAGGCCCAGGAGAAGGAGGCAGATGGCTTAGAAAGAAAAGTGACCCAAAGGACTCTCCCTTCCTTGGCCCAGGATGAGCCCATGAAAGGAGAAAGGAAGGGAGGAAAAGAGGGAGGGAGGGAGGATTAAGTGAATGAGTAGAGAATGAATAAATTCAAGAGCAAATAGAAGGATGATTCAATGGAGAAATACTTAATGGCCTCTGAACTACACAATACCCAAATGAAGGAGGCAGTGGCTCAGGAAAAAATTAATTAAATGAATGAATGAATAAAAATAATTGAATGAATGAATGTCTCTCTCTCTACCTGCCTAAACTCTGGCTTTACACCTTCTATCTTCTTAGGGACCTCAATCTCTCAATTATCCCCTCTCTCTTCTGAACCTTATTCCTTTTCCTCTCTCCTGTTTATCAGCATTTATACACTCTAGCCATGCCTTCTCACCCACCTGCCATATTCCTTCAATCCCATATCCCTTTCTCATCTCTCCTTTCATGGCCAAACTTATGGGAAGAGACATCTACTGCCATCCTCTCCTCTTCCCCACATGCTATGCACTCCTCCGCTCCCTACATCTGACTTTCTTCCCTCTCACTAGACTGAAATTGCCCTCAAAAGAGAACAGAAGAGAAACGAATGACCTCTTTATCATTCAATCCACTGTACACCACTCAGTCCTCCATTTGCTTGACCTCTAGCAGCGTTCGACACTGTCACACTCTCTCTTCTCCTCCAAACACTCTTTTCTCTTGCCTTCCATGACCCACATTCCAACTTCCTTCCACCTCTCTGGTCAACCCTTCCCAGTCTCTTTGTCGATGCCTCTTGCTCTGCCTGTTCTCTAGTGTTGGTAGTATTCCCAAGGCTCTTATCTTTGGCCCTCCATGCTACAGATGCTATACTCTATTCCCATATGATCTCATTCCTCTAATGACTGTCTCGTCTCTCTCATCAGGTGCCATCCATACACTGATAACTCAGAAATCTATACCTCCAGATGCCTACATCTAACTATCCAGGGGTCACCTTTGTACATACAACCCACAGATATCTCGAAGTCAGTCCCTACCCAAATGAACTTATCTCTCTCCTTTCTCCAACCTCCAAAGAGGTTCTCCTTCTGCCATGTTTTTACTTTAATAAAAATCTACCATGATACTCTCAGGATCTAAGCTAGAATTAGGGGCTTTTCTTAATACCTTGTTCTCTCTTACTCTCCTCGGAATCATTCACCAAAGCCTATCAGCCCTGCCACCTTTGAAACAGGTACTGCATGTTGACTCACTCAATGCCATTCCAATTACTTTCTAGCATGACTTCCTGTACAGAGATTGTACGTTTCTCTTGCTTCCTTGCCACTAGGGGGTACCTATGTGATTAAGGTTCTTCTCGTTAGATAAAGTTACATGATGCTTTGATCAAAACTGAGTTGTGTAAAAGAGGCAAGGCGTGGGACATCCATGTTGCCCATGTGGGTAGCAGCAGAGACGGTGTAGTTCTGAGTTTGATAGTGACAGAAGCAGCTGTCTGGCTGTAGCAGAGGGATTTCTCTACCACCTCCTCTAGCTGTTTTTCTGGAAGCTCAGCCTAGAGTCTATTCCCTGAGTCTTCCTATACATTTTGTGAGCTACTTAATATCTTATAATAAATCCCTTCCTGCTCAAATCACCTGGAATGATTCTGTTTTCTGCAATTAAGAACCCAGACTAATACAACCTTTTAAGTAAACCTCAAATCCATCTACTTCTCTCCATTGGCATTGCCACTCCTTCAGTCCAGGCCACCATAAGTCCAGGTCACCATAAAAAGCTCCCTCAGAAGCCTTCTGGATTGCCTGTTGTTAGTAGTTGCCCACTAGTCAATCACATTCTCCACATGCAACCAAAGTAAGTAAGCAAGATGTAAAGATGAGCTTATCCCTCCCCTCTCAAGCCCTTCATTGGCTTGCCATCACACTTGGGATGGAGTCCAAAATCCTTAAGAGACCTATTAAACCCTTCATGTTTACTCCATGGCCTACAAGCCCTCCATGTCCTGGCTTCTGTCCAACTCCCCAACTCCCTAGCCCCTCTCTCACATTCACCCACAGCCCTCTGTGCTGCAGCCATTCCCAACCTCCTATAGCACCTGGTCCTCCCATACTTACTCTTCATTCTCAGCCTTTGCACAAATTACTCTGTACCCAAAACACTCTTTACCTCGTTCTTCCCACTTCCCACTTTTATGACTCACTTCCAATCATCCTCCAGGTCTCTATTAGTCACCATTTCAGTCAGGAAGTTTCCATAAATACAAAGATTAAATGAAATTTTCTGGAGTATCACTCTGTACTTCATCTATTTCATGTTTTTGGTAATTTGATAATTGTCTTAATCCTGCCTCTAGACCATGAGCTCTCTGATGGTCAAGACCACATCTGTATTATTCACCATTGAATCCCTAGCACCTTGCAGAATTATTAGGATGCTTACTAATTTTTAAAATAAATTTATGCTTTAGTAAACATACTTGAACATAAATTGTACCTAATCTCTCAGTGTCTCAGGTTCTCCATTTGTAAAGTTAGGATATTCCTATCTCATAGAGTTGTTATGAAGATTAAATTAGGCAATACCTCTGAGTTCTTATAATAATGCCTGGTACAGTGTAAGTGCTCAGTAAATGTCAGTGGTCACTATTATTATTTCTCTACATAAGGATGCTCTATGTGAGTTAGTATCATGGAAATTGAGGAAGAAGCTGAATTTGAGATCTGAGTATACATGGTATGGAACAGGAACAGCTGCAGGGGAGCAGGATCCCAGAGGCAAAATTGATACAAGAACATAAGACTGTCAGGAAATTGCAGAAATTGCGGGCAGGGCTTTGGAGACCCAGGAGATGCAGAATGAGTGATAGAACCAGGCTTATGTAGATCACAAGAGGCTGAATGCTCCAGGTAACCACAGCATACACACACACACATGCATATCCATATCCAGGGGAACAACCAGCCTTCAGGCAAAAAGCAGTTTCATTCTAAAATGAGGGGAAAAAAAACTTTTTTTTTTTTACTCCATTAAATTCTCCTTACAAAAAAAATAAAAATTCTACAGAGACACGATTCTGACTCAGGCATACACCAAAAAAATGTACTTTACCCATCAGGATACTTGGATTCTCAGTCTACAAACATCTATATTATGGTTGGTGATGATACCACATTTTCTCCAAGAATAGTAAGTGAGTAATTTACATTTGTGTGATTATAGTGTTAATTCCAGTGATGCCCAGAACAAAATACAGCCTGGCTTGAAGGAGTATTAAAGCCTCTATCGCTAGTGAAACAGAAAACTGCTTACAGTTTAAATGTTAGTTTTTTTAAACTTCTAACCATCAAGATTTCAAAAATCAGAGATTCTGGTTTTTCAAAAATCATATTACACGTAAAAAGTAAACACTACAAATAACCTAAATACTCAACAGTGGGGGAAAGGTTAAACAAACATGGTACATCCACGTGATAAAGTATTAAAATTTACACTTACAATAAATTTTTGATAAAGTACAAAAATATTTTTGACAGATATAAAGTTAAATAAAAAAGCTTGAGTAAAAACTATACGTGTAGTATGATCCTAACTATTTAAAAACCATGTATTCAAGGAAAGAAGACTAGAAGGAAATAAAGCCAAAATGTTAACAATCGTACCTTTTAGAGATAGAGTCACAGTTTATTGTTTTATTCTCTATGCTTTTCTTGGTTTTATTTTTTTGGATTTTTATAATTTTTTCTTTTTCTTTTTGAATATTTTTTATTACATTTTATTTTTTTAGAGCAGTCTTAGGTTCACAGAAAAATTGAGGGGAAGGTACAGAGATTCCTCATATAACCTCCCCCACACACATGGATAGTCTCCCCCATTATCAACATCCCCCACCAGAGTGGTACATTTGTTACAATTGATGAACCTACATTGACACATCATTAGGGTTCACTCTTGGTGAACGTCCCATGGGTTTAGACAAATATAAACTGACAATATAGGATCCTACAGAGTAGTTTCACTGCCTTAAAAATCCTATGCTCCACCTATTCTTCCCTCTTTGGATTTACACATTTTTTAAATTCTGTAACATTTTCTACATTTTATATTACTTTTATAATTATAATAATAAAATACTGTCATTTAAAGAAACTCTTTTGTGAAGGAAAATGCACGTTGGAGCTTTCATTTGCCCTGTGACTCAGAAACACTTTGAGAATATTTTCAGCTCCACTGAATAAAAGCACCAAAAGGTGAACATGCAGTTTCCGTGTGGAGTACCAGGAGAAGTCAGGGTGCCTCTGGGCCCAGGCTAATCAAACAGAAACCAGCCAGCCCTCCCACCTTATTTGCTCTCTTGCCTCATTCTCTTTCTGGGAGCAGGAACAACAGAGTACCACTGCTTCCTGATTCTGAGTGTCAGCTCAGATAAGGTGTGTGCCAGTGGTGAATGAAAACTCCTACGACCATATCACTCCAACCACTTGCCATGTAGGGGGTTTCTTCTCATCTTATTGCATACATTAACTAAAGGTGACTCATTTATATTAAATTTTTTTCATTAAAAATTTTCATTTAAATCAAAAGCAAGGGTGGGGAACCTGCCCCAGTTCACGTACATAATCTCTTTAGTTTGGAAAACAGTCACTGTACAGAACTTTTATCAGGAGTGTTCTGAAGCATCACTGCACTTCCTTTTACTAGCCTTCTCTCCTGGGAGGACTAACAGTATACTTTCTTTTAGCATATCTCCATTCTTCAAAGTGAAAATTGGATTTCAAATTCTTAAAAAAAGATGATTTCCACAGTACCACATTCCACTGATTCATCTCACTTTCTTGATCCTGTCCTTTGACACACAAAAATTTTATTCTAATAAGGTCGAGTTTCTCTGTTTTCTTTTGTTGCATGTGCTTTTGGTGTCATATCTAAGAAACAATTGCTTACTCCAAGATCACAAAGATTTATGTGTATGTTTTCTTCTAAGAGTTTTATAGCTTTAGCACTTAACATTTAGGTCCGTGTTGAGTTAATTTTTGTATATAGTGTAGGTAGGGGTCCAACTTCATTCTTTTGCATGTGGATATCCAGTTGATCAGCACCATTTGTTGAAGAGATTATTCTTTCCTCTATTGAATTGTCTTGGCACTCTTGTCAAAAACAAGTTTTCTGACTTATGACATTATGGTGATGGTTTATTTCTGGATTCTCAATTCCATTCCATTATTCCTGTACCACACTGTCTTGATTACTGTAGATTTGTAATAAGTTTTGAAATTGGAGAGTGTGAACTCTTCAATTTTGTTCTCTTTCAAGGTTCTTTTGGCTATACCAGATCCTGTGAATTTCCTTATGAACTTTAGTATAAATTTATTGTTTTATAAAGTAGTCAGCTGGAATTTTTATAGAGATTGCGTTGAATTTGAAGATCAGTTTGAGGAGTATTGTCACCTTAACAATATTAAGTTTTCCAAGTCATGAACAGTAGATGTTTTTCCATTTATTTCAATCTTTTAAAATTTATTTCAATAATGTTTTGTAGTTTTCAGAATATAAGTTTTATACTTCTTTCATTAAATTTATTCCTAACCCTTTTGTTCTTTTTTATGCTATTTTAGATGAAATTATTTTCTTAATGTCCTTTTCAGATTTTTCATTGCAAGAATATAGAAATGCAATTATATATTGACCTTGTACCCTGTAACCTGCTCAACTCATTATAAGCTCTATTAGCTTTTTAGTGGATTCTTAAGGATTTTCTGTATATGAGATCATGTCATCTGAAAATAGAGATAATTTCACTTCTTCTTTTTCAATCTGGACATGTTTTATTTCATTTTCTTGACTAATTGCCCAGATTAGAATCTCCAGTAAAATGTTGAATAGAGTGATGAGAGTAGACATCCTTGTCTTGTTCCTGATCTTAGGGGGAAAACATTGTCTTTTTAGATATGATGTTAGTTGAGGGTTTAATAGATATTCATTATCAGATTTCAGGTTTAATAGATACTCTTTATCAGATTTAGGATATTTGAAATCACTTTTTTTACTGTCTACAAAATTCCTTTAGAATTTCCTTAGTTATAGGTCTGCTAATGGAGAACTCACTCATTTTTTGTTTGTTTGAATGTTTTTTCTTTATCGCAAGTCTTGAAAGATGTGTTTGCCAAATATAAAATGGTAGGTTGGCAGCTATCTTCTTTCAGCACCTTGGAGACATCATTCCACTGTCTTCTGTCTTCCATTGTTGCTGACAGTCTACTGCTGCTCCTTTTAAATTAATCTCTTGTTCACCAGCTGCTATTAAAAAACTCTCCTTATCTTTGATTTTCAGTAATGTCATGATGTGTCTAGGAATACATTTCTTTTTATTTATCTTGCTAGGGATTGGGGGGTTTCTTGAATCTGTTCAATGGTGTCTTTAATCAGTTCTGAAAAACTCTCAGCAATTATCTCTTCACATACAGCATCCGCTGCATTCTCTCTCTCTTCTCCTCTTTGGATTGCAATTATACATATGTTTATGTCTTGTCACTGTATCTTGCAGGATTCTTACCCCCTTTTCTTTCTCTCTCTCTTTCTCTCTCATCTCTATCTCTAACTCTATCTCCGTTATCTCAATCTCTCCCTTATTTTACCTCATACAGTATTCTGAATAATTTCTTTAATGGGTCTATCAGTTCACTAATTCCTTCTTTGACTATGTCTAATCTGCTGTTGTGTTTTGTTTTGCTTTGGTTTTTTGCTGGCTCTTTCTCATGGAGTCTTATTTCTATGTGTGCCTGGTTATCTTTGGCTATAGGTTATATATTATATACTTTTTAATTATTTGAAGAAATAATTTGAGGCCCACAATAAAGAGACGTTCTGCAAGGAAGAATTTGAGTTTGCTTTATGCCAGGTGCCTGAGGTTATTGCCAGTCCCAAACAACCTTAAATCAAACTATCTGGAATACCAGGGAATTTTTTTATAGCTTAAGTTCTAAACTTCTGGTGCACCCTTATCGTGAGGGTTTAGATTTTTGGATTCCCAGTTAATTGTGGGATAGTCCCTTGAGTCCTCATCTTTAGCTCTCATGGAACTTTGATTTTTGTTCTCCACACATACCTCACTAAGTTGTCAAAACAAAGGTTCTAATTTTGAAAGGTCAGCAAATGCTCTCAATTAAAAGTCACTTCCGTGCTCAGTTATTTCCCAGGGTTCTGGTTTTCCTTCACTTTTGGCTGGTGATCCCTTTAATTTTTAAGAACCCTTTTTCCTAATATTTTATTCAGCTTTTTAAATAGTTTCCAGAGGGAGGGTTGATCAAATTACATAGCTCACCATTTCTAGAAACAAGGAACCTCTCCACCTGGCATTTCTACCATTTCTACTGCCCATCCTGAGGACAACAGACCAGTTTTCTTACACTTTTTTAAAGCATCCTTTCCTGAAGACTCAGAGATCCAAATTCTTCTCCCCCCTCAGTATCTGCTACCATGTTTTCTCTCCAGAGCTGGATTAGGCTAACCAGGCAACTGATAGCGGTGACAGTCCATATGGGATATTACACCCTCATTGAATAAATTGGAAATATTATGTCATTTAACTCATGTTTCCTCACACAACTCTATACCTTGTTGGTGAAAAGTTAAATAGTCCCACTGCCTCCAAAGTAGACTATGCCCTCCAGTAAAAGTTTTTCAAGCACATCTCTCCAGCACCTCTTTTTCTCTTGACTGTTCCAACCCAAAGCCAGCCTGCTAATGGCCACCAAAAGTCTCTGTCACAGAGAACTGAAATTATAAAACTGAATCATGCATAGCACAGTGCCATTTACTGAAATTTATTTTTAAAATTTTAAACTTTGTAATAAGCCTACCAAGGAGATGTCTGCTTCAGTAAATCATAAAACTATAGGGAAGAATGAGAACTACAAAAACATTTTATGGAATGTTTTTAGGACAACTTTAATTAACGGAAGTAAATTTTTAATAAATATAAGTTTTTCTCATCACTTCTAAATAAGTGTTGAACAAATACTTAAAGACTTTTGGTTAGACAGAGGGCTCTAAATTATTAGTCTCACATGATGTTTCTTGATTTCTTCTTTCCCTAGCTTAGCTGCTCCCCAAAAGATGCTTACAAGCTAATTTTTAATATGTTTTTTGAAGATTTTACTGTTAATCACTCTGCACAGAGGAATAAATAAAAATAAAGTAAATAAAATGGAGTGACAAAAATCTAGAATTTTCCAAATTTATTATAACACTGGTCCTGCCTTACTATTCCTGACTATTTTCTGATATACTAACCGAGTTCCATTAGACATCAGTTCTCCACTTTTATTCCTGACTATTAAACTCCACACAACTACTGATTATTTCTTTTACCTTAGAGGAGGGCTAACAGCTATTTGTACCCCTTACCCCAAGCATCAAGATGCAGAATGAAAGATGTCTTCTGGATAGAACAATATGTATTTCCTTGTCTCTATCTGATCACCACAAGCTGTATTTGTCGGGACTCTACCGGTTAAAAGTTAGAAAAACCTAATTCAAATTGGCTTGAGCAGAGGGTGGGATGTGGGGATGGAGAGATTTGTTGGCTCACATAACTGAAAAGTTTAAGTGTAAAATCTCTTTAGGCAGAGTCTGGTAGAGGGAATCAGACATCATCAAGATCATCAGTATCTCTCACCATCTCTCCTTTCTACCTTTTTCTAAGTTGATTCATTCAAGATTCCACTAAGTGGTTTCAGCATCTTCAAGTGTTCATCAGACTCAATGCCTGCAGTCCCAGTGAAAACAGCCCCTTTTCTTTCCCAACAGCCCAATAAAATGCCTAGAATTGTCTCGCTGACCTGGTTTGTATTTTGTGCTCATTCATAATCCAATCACTGTGACCAAGGAGGTGAAAGATACTGATTGACCAGCTTCAGTCACATGTCTACCTCTAGAGAGGAAACCACTCCACTGGAACCTAATGGACTGAAAAGGATAAGAGGTCTTCCTCAAAAGAGCAAGCAAGATGCTCTAACTTAGGGTGATCAGCTGTCCAAATCTTCCCAAAACTGAGAGGTTTCCCAGGACCTAGGACTTTCAGTGATATAACTGGGACACTCCCAAGCAAACCAGGATGACTGGTAACCCCAGTGCTGATATCAGATGATTCAAAAAGCTATCGTTGAGCCACAGTGCCTCGTGACCTATATATCAGCAGCAGTGCAAGGTTCTCCCTGAAGATTTCTGGTTTTTCTCTATTTCAGGTCTCATGGAAGCCCTTCCCACCCAGACCTCTGTGGTTGAGCACAGCCATCCGTCATCACTGTATTACACTGTGGGGCTGAGTGGCTAAATCGCAGACCCAGCCTCATACTGCTCACTTAGCTGGGTCCAAATGAGCCTGATCCACCCCACCTAGAGTTTCAAGCTCCCTTTCTGTTGATAGGCTCTGCCTCAAGGGTCATTCAACAGGTTCCTTGACCTCTCTACTTTCCTCCCAGGCCCAAGCTACATATTCTTCTCTTTTCTTTTTGCTTCATTTCACTTTTATTCACTCTTTCCCCCCTCTTTTCTCTTTAATCCTAAAGAACTTGGGCTACTCTCTTTGAGCCCCATGTCTATTCCTCAGCCTTGTAGTAATACTTCTCTCTGCAAAGCCATCATTGCTCTGACTTACCAGTCTCTCTCTCAACTTGCTCACAGCTGATTTGGCCAGTAATTTCCAAATAAGGAAACACCCAGTGCAACGACAGACAAAACAATACACCGAGATACAGGAAGATTATTTATGAACTTCTATTTACAATCAGTTTGTATTATCCTCCTTTAATTTCTTGTTAGGCTATGTTTTGCAATGTAATACATAAATATAATAGCACATATATATCATTTATAAATAATTTTACATATCTGGGAACAAGGACTGAATCTTATTTATTTCCAGATTTCCAGTGCTTAGTGTACACCTGGCTCCGCAATTCCTTTTTAGGCAAATGCATCCGTAAATGAATCAAATAGGTCACACAAAATCAATCAGTCAATGATGTTCCTTAGTCTCTGTCTACAGAACATTCTAAATAAGTCCTTGTAAGGTTATAATCACTGTCCTTAGGAACTTTTCATTGCTTTTTTCCCCACGCCTGATGAGAATGATATTTTAGCAGACACACTGCCCTTCCACCCACCTCAGTCTGTACACCCCCAACCAGATCATCCTGAATCCTCAAGATCTCCCACCTTTGCCCATCTATATCTCCTCCCAAAGCTAACAACTCCCTTCAGGATCACCAAAACTCCCACCCTCACCTTCCATTCAATAATCATGTTTCTAGCCCCTATATCCTGGCATTGCTTCCCTTCAACAAACCTTAGCAGTGAGCATCTCATTGGCTATAGGAAAACACCCAGTCCTCCAGCTCCAGACTTCTGCAGCCATGCTGCTCCATGACGATGGTTTTCCCATCTAAAAAGAAATGAGGGGAGAAATGAGGACAATGTGGATCATAAATCCAAATATATATATATATATATATATATATATATTTCTGAGATTGTGGTTTTCTAGCGTGCATGACTGTCCTTTATTCTGAGATTATGGTTTTTTATATTTTTTATATCAAAACATTTTTCTCTTACAAATGATGGTGATCATAATAATTAGTTATTGTCTTTACTGGGAAAAATTAAAATTTGCTGGTCTTATTTGTGTCCTGGCATCTTTTATATGAAAATTTACTCATTCATACAATCCACAAGACTGGAGATCACCAAACCATTAACAAAAACACAATGTTTTGTTTTATTTGTTTTTTTAGGGGGAGAGAGGAGAAGTTGATTCATGGGGTAAAACACAGAGTCCAGAAGAAGTTACAAACTAAGCTTTGCCATTCAATCATCGTGCCTTAGCACATCTCTTTCCTGATAGCAGCTTTTAGAGCTGGGAGTGAGCTTGAGGAGCCTGGGGCACAGAGCATCAATGAGCATCAATGAGGAAGGGATATAGGTGAGGGCAGGGGAGTAAGAGGATCATCTGTGACATCATCATACCTGCATCAAGGGCTGATTCTGTCCTAGAACTTTTGCCCTAATAGTGTTTCCTATATTTCAGGGGACACCTTGATATTGGCTTGTGCTGGCAACAAGAAAAACATGGACACTGTGGATGTGTCCATATTGCTGCTGCATTTTGCTTTATCACCAAAGAAGCAAGGTTTGGGTTTCCCAACTAAAACCCTGCTTGGCAGACAAATAGGGACTTAATTCTTGTCTAGCCTGAAATGATGCATACTGTCCAAATTCCTTTCTAGATATGTTAGGCAAATATTTTATTAAAAATCCATATGCAATTAGTCACTCCAATTGGGACTCAAAAATATAGCCAGGTCTAGAAAGCTGATGAATGCTGAGCAGTATATTGATTAGCCTTGCTTACTGGCTTTAGAATTGAATCTTGAAACTCAAATGGGGTGGGGTACTTGAGTCGTTTATACCCACCACAGTCAAGGGAGTATAATCTTTTTACTCCCACAAGCCAAACCAAATGGAAATGAGTCACCATGTGGCTGAGTCCTGTCCTTGGAACACCCACATTAGGCTGAAACTCAGGGTTCAGTGGTCATTTTTCTGAGTCATAGCTAACTCAGGAGCATAAGCTTATGACAAGGACATGCTGAGTTTCTCCTGCAGAATCTGGGAGAGACATTTTACCTGGAAAGAGCAGACCGGCTCTCTCAGGAAATTTGAGTTTGTTTTTTCACAGCCCACACTCAGTGCCAGAGATCTCTGCATGTAGTGGTATTCAGCCTGTTATTCTTCAAAATATTCCTTATTTCTCTGGGGGAGAGAGGTCCAGTTTTGGTAAAATGGTGTAAGTAAAGCCACACAATGTTAGAGTTAGGACATGAACTTCTTCATATGTTAGCGTATATACTGAGATTGCTTTGCCTCTGATTCCAAGATTTGATGATAAAAAAATTCCTACAAGTTTTTTAAAGAATCCTTGACCACTGACCACCTGGACAGAAGGTAAGATATAAGTAGTGTTCTCTTGGCCACAGAGCTTAAGGTGTACATCTGGCAGCCAGAGGGTCAGAGCTACACGGAGCCAGCCTTGCAGTCACTGAGAATGTTTTGAGTCAGAATTCTCTCTTCCCAATTCAAGCCTCACAATTGCCCCGTTACCAAGAGTTTGAAAGTGTTCTGACTTATGTCCTCCCCATGACTGAGCACATCCGAGATAGTGTCCTTGCTCCTTCTGCTTGCCATGTAACTGAGATTTTCCCTAGGGGCTCCCCTGTCCCTGAAGACCTAAATGAGATGGTTTTGAGCTCTCATGCCACACCTTGAGAAAGTCTACTGCCCACTCCAAGATTTCTCAGAATTCCCAGCAATTTTACCTTTTCACGAGCACTTCTCATTCCAGCTCCCTGCTCCTGTGGAAGTCTTGTTCTCTTCTCTGCACTCCCAGAGCTGTTCTTCTCTCTCCACTCAGATATCAACCCAAATATGGAACTCAGGCCTTTTATTAAAACGAGACTTTATGTTTAAGAGCAGTTTTAGGCTCACAGCAATATGGAGAGAGTTCCCATATAAGCCCTCCCCCCCACATGCACAGCCTTCCCAACTACCTACATTCAACCCCAGAATGGTACCTCTATTACAATCAATGAACCTACACTGACGCATCATTATCACCCTAAGTCCATAGTTTACATTAGGGTACACTCTTGATGTTGTACATTCTATGGGTTTTGATAAATGTATAAAGACGGATACCCACCCCCCATTATAGTATCATACAGAATAGCTTCGCTGCCCTAAAAATCTTCTGTGCTCCTCCTATTCATCCCTCCTGAGCCCCAAGACCCTGGTAACCACTAATCTTTCTTACTGCCTCCATAGTTTTGCCGTTTCCAGAATGTCGTATAGTTGGAATCATACAGTATGTAGCCTTCTCAGGTTGGCTTCTTTCACTTAGTAATGTGCATATAAGGTTTCCTCATGTCTTTTCATGCCTTTATAGTTCATTTCTTTTTAGCACTAGCTAATATTCCTTTGTCTGCGTGTGCCACAGTTTATTTATCCATTCACCTACTGAAGGACATCTTAGTTACCTACAAGTTTTGTCAATTATGAATAAAGTTTTTATAAACATCTGTGTGCAGGTTTTTGTGTGGACATAAGTTTTCAACTCACGTGGGTAAATACCAAGGAGTGTGATTGGCTGGATCATATGGTAAGAGTATGTCTAGTTTTGTAAGAAACTGCCAAACTGTCTTCCAAAATGGCTGTACCATTTTGCATTATCACCAGCAATAAATGAGAGTTCCTGTTGCTCCACATCCTTGTTAGAATTTGGTGTTAGTGTTTTGGATTTTAGCCATTCTAACAGGTAGGTAGTAGTATCTTGTTGTCGTTTTAATTTGTAATTCCCTAATGACATATGATGTTGAGCATCTTTTCAGATGCTTATTTGCCATCTGTATATTTTCTTTGATGAGGAACTCTTCAGATCTCTTGCCCATTTTTTAATCAGGTTGTTCATTTTCTTCTTGTTGACTTTCAAAAGTTCTTTGTATATTTGGGGTGAGTCTTCGATCCAAAAATTTTTTGGATAAAAAATACTTTTGCAGGGGCTTCCCTGGTGGCGCAGTGGTTGAGAATCTGCCTGCCAATGCAGGGGACACGGGTTCGAGCCCTGGTCCAGGAAGATCCCACATGCCGCGGAGCAACTGGGCCCGTGTGCCACAATTACTGAGCCTGCGTGTCTGGAGCCTGTGCTCCGCAACAAGAGAGGCCGCGATACTGAGAGGCCCGCCCACCGCGATGAAGAGTGGCCCCCACTTGTCGCAACTAGAGAAAGTCCTCGCACAGAAACAAAGACACAACACAGCCAAAAATTAAAAAAAAAAAAAAAATTAAATTAATTAAAAAAAAATACTTTTGCAGATATTTTTCTTTCATAAATATGTTCCTTTTGCAAATATTTTCTCTCCATTTGTGGCCTATCTTCTCATTGTCTTGAGGTTGATAGTTATTTTTATTCTCAATTTTTAAAGATATAATTCTTTCACCTCCTGGTTTCTATTGGTGCAATTGATATAATGGCTATAATTCTTTTCTTTCAGATTTTTAAAAGGTTTTTCTCTTTATCTTTGGTATTTTTGCAATACTACAATACATGCAGCTCTTGTTTTATTTTTATTTACCTTTCATGGAACTACTGTACCACCTTAATATGGAAGTAATGCTTTTCACCAGCTATAGAAAATTCTTAGCCAATAGCTTAGCAAATATTGTCTTTCTCTCATTCTCTTTATACTCTTCTTTCAGTACTCATACATTGGATGTATGTTGGAACTTCTCTTTCTATCCTCCATGCCTCTTACTGCTATTTCATGTTTTCTATCTCTTTATTTGTGTCTCATTTTGCATACTTTTCTCAGTTCTATCTTTTAGTTTATGAATGCTAATTTTAGGTGTATTTAATCTTCTAATTACCTGTTGTTAGTTTTCTATTGCTTCCATAACAAATTTTCAGAAACTTTGCAGCTTCAAAAAACATCCATTTATTATCTCACAATTTCTGTAGGTCACAAGTCTAGCATGGTGTGGTTTGATACTCTGCTTATGGTCTCACCAGGCTTAAATCAAGGTACCAGCCATGGCTGTGGTTCTTATATGGGGCTTGAGGTCCTCTTCCAAGATCACTGTTGGTTGGAGGAATTCAGTTCTTTGCAGCTGTAGAACTGAGGTCCCTGTTTCCTTGACTTATGACTCCTTTCATCTTCAAATCAACACTGGTGCATTGATCCTTCTCGTTCTCCTAATCTCTGACTTCCTTTCCGCTGCATTTCTCTCACTATCTGTCCTGCATTCCTCTTTTGCTTCTTAGGGATCATTGGAATACATTGTGCTCCCTATCCTATAATCTAGGATAATCTATTTTAAGGTCCCCTGATAAGTAAATTGACATCTGTAAAACTCTTTTTGCCATATGACATAATATAACCATGGTGTAACCTAAAAGGCAGAAATCATCGGGCCAAAAACTGCACCTGTTACACTATCCTCTGAGTTTTTTGTTTCATTGACTAAATTTTTAATTTCTAGGAATTCTAGGTGGGTGGGTAGTGGTCAAATCTTCCTGTTCTTTTTTTCATAGCGTCTTTTAGTTACTTGTGATTTTTGTTCCTTCTTTTACATCTTTAACCAATATTATCTGATTTTCTTAGGGGGTCCATTGTAACTGTTTGTTAAGTCTCGTGATCTTAGTTGTAATCAAGTGATGTGCTGGAGTCAGCTTGTGGGAGCTGATTCATGCATCTCTTCCCAACTTTTCATTCAGTGACCTCACAATGGTGGCTTGAAGTCAGCCATAATGGGAGTATTTACGCCATGCAAATTGGCAAATGCTATAAAGTCAGCGGTTTTTTTTAAAGAGTTGGTTTACCACTATTCATAATAGACTTAGAATTTTTGAGTTTTGAGCTCAAGTTTGACAGCTTTAAATGTAGAAGTCTATTCAGTCTTCACTGAGGGTTGTGCAGTTGCCTCTGCAAGTCGTTCTTGAGGTTTTATCAGCCTGGAATCACCTTTTAATGCTATTTTCTTAGTATGGGAGTTCCAGGACCATGATGTGGGATGTGTCAATTCAAACCCAGTCACATATGAAACAAAGTCTCATGGTCATATATTCTCAGACGACTTTTTCTTTTTTTTTTCCATGTGGAGACCAAGTCAGACTAAGCCTAACAAGCTTCTTTGTTTTCTCCCTGGGCCAGGGAGCTGAATTTTCTAGTCCATCCCTTCACTGTATAAATTGTTGAATAGATTATTGAATGAATCTTGTCCAGTGGTTTTCAAACTGTGTCCCCAGATGCCCTGAGGGATTCTAATAAATGATCCAAGCAGCTACTTCAGGGAGCAAGAGAAAAGTGGGCAGATTCTTCCCTGCTGCTTCAAAACCAGGGTAACACACCCCTCTCCTCTCCTTGCACTGCCACATAAGCGTACACAAACACATTTTACCTACATGACATATTAGTCTTCCTGACAATATCACAGACAACGAAAGGGGTTCCTCTTTTTTTAAATTATGAGATTTCTGAGATATTCCATACCTTTTACTTTATTTTTTCCTGGTACACAACATAGTGATCCAATATTTCTATACATTACAAATACTTTAATAATTTGGGGTAACTGAGGCACAGAGGTATTAGCCAACAATGTATAATATAGTCCTGCGAGTTGGTAAAAGAGTTGAGACTTGAATCCAGGGTCAAAGTAGGTAAAAATGATATTTGGACCAAAAAATTTTAAAACCTCTCTACAACTAGAGATACTTTGTGTGAGAGGCTGGGGTTTAGTTTCTGATCAATGTGAAGAAACACAATGTGAAAGTGATCAGTCAATCACTAAAGCTTTTAATTCTACTACTATCAGTCTGCCCTAGTAATATTAGCTATTATTTCTGAGTTCAGAGCTCCACATGTAATACCTAGCATTTCACATGCATTATCACATTGAAGCTACAAAACAATCCAGGGAGGTAATCACTCTTATTATCTCATTTTACAGATGAAGACAATGAGACTCAGAGAGGTTAAGCGATTTAGCTGTTGTCTCACACAACTAGTTCCATGAGGGTGAACCCAGGCTGCTGACTCCAGAGCCCAGGACCGTCCTGCTCCTTCCCTCTGCCATCTTCCCTCCCCCATGATCTCTGGGCTGAAGGCGGAGTCAGTGCCACAGAAGCTGCAAACAGCTTGACCACAGTCACTACTCAGTTCCATCAAATAACTAGTCGATTATTTGCAGATTCATATTTGCCAGTTCACCTATTCGCTAGAATGTACTTTAGTCAGTGCTCAAGGTGCTTCCTCAGTGGTCACCGGACATGTGCGTATGCAGACGGCAAGATACATGGGCGGTGGGAGGTACATGTTCCCAGGTGAGGCGAAACAAGCAAGGTTTTCTTTGCCTTCTTGTTTCAGCTCATCCTGTAAACAAATGTCTCTCTCGCAGTATTTTAGTGCCATGTTTTTCACGTCTTTGTGCTTTTATTTGGTGATTTCTCTATTTAAAATGGCCCCAAGCATAGTGCTGAAGTGCTGGTTAGTGCTCCTAAGGCCAGAAGGCTGGGATGCGCCTTACAGAGAAAAGGACGCGTTAGTTGAGCTTCAGGCCTGAGTTCTAGTGCGGATGGCCACGAGTTCAATGATAATGAATCAACAATGTAAATAAGGTGTCTTTAGGCAGAAACCCACACATAACAAGGTTATGTATTGATCGGTTGACGGAAATGTGACCCGAGGCTCACAGGAACCGAACCCTGTATCCTCTCAGGCGCAATGATTCGGTATTCGCTAATTCAGTGTTCCTGGAAACTTTATAGAACGTAAGCAACGTGCTTAAGGAGAATCGGCTGTATTTCATCCTGCCTCATAACCTGCCTTACCTAGGTTTTTAACTAAAGTGGCAACAGTACATTGGGAGAGCCACACGGATGAAGCCCTTTCATTTCTAAGTATTTTTTTTAATTGAAGTATAGTTGATTTACAATGTTGTGTTAATTACTGCTGTACCGCAAAGTGATTCAGTTATATGTATATATCACATATGTATATATATGTATACATATATGTATAGATAGATAGATACATTCCTTTGACATCTCCAAGTATTTTGTGGCTTAGCCACTGGGAGCCCTGCCTGGCCAGCCTGTGGGTCTTGCAGGCAGTGCCCTCTGTTCCTGTTTTACCCTCCACAGAGGGGAGCCTGGCTAATCAGGAAACTCCTTCAAAAGGTAAACAGTGAGTAGAGTGTACATATGGTGGAAAACAAATGGCTCTTGGTACCATGTTATGGAAATTATCTCACTCAGGTAGATAAAGGAGCAAGGCGAGCCCAGGTGGCACTGTTGAATCCCCTCCTTACATGGCCCATTCGTGACGTGTGTGCCAGCCTCTCTGAGAAAACTCCATCCCTACACTCAGTGCTCTCAGAACTGGACTGGCCCCCTGCTGAGTGGCGCTCTGTGTCAACTCTGCACCCCACCATGTCCGTGACCGCCTGCCAGGGCTTGGGGTTTGTGGTTTCACTGCTTGGGGTTGCGGGCACCATTGCCACCACCTGCATGGACCAGTGGAGCACCCAGGATCTGTACAACAACCCGGTGACAGCTGTATTCAACTACCAAGGGCTGTGGCGCTCCTGTGTCCGAGAGAGCTCTGGGTTCACCGAGTGCCGGGGCTACTTCACCCTGCTGGGGCTGCCAGGTAAGGGCTGGTACCTGGCAGGATGTGGGGGAAGACGGAGGTGGACAGGAGACAGCGGCCTCTGTCTGGCGCATCACAGAAGGACCACGGGGGAGGGAGAAGCAAAAGCCTCCACCACCAAGGTAGGAACAGGAGTGCAGGAAACTTAGGGAGAGGAGCTTCCTAGAGCTGGTAGGGCTCCTGTATCCCTAACCGGAAGGTACCCAGTTCTCCCCAATGGGCACATTTTTAAAATAACTCCTATGCAAGCAATAGCATTGTCTCAATCACCAACAGGAACAGGACTCAGGAGGCCCAGATCATAGGCACTTCCTTCCTTTAGCCTTGAGATCTCCCCTCCCTGAGTTGGGAACTGTGAATCTCCTGAACAGAGTTCCATCTCCAGCCCCCCTTGTGCCTGGTCCCAGCTTCCAGGGGGCACCTCAGCATGTAGCAGCAACAGAAAGGGAGCAGAGGAAAGGGACAGAGAAAAAGAACTGGGTGTTGCATTTCTCAGGGACGGGGGCGCCAGATGGGTCCCCTTCTCTGCATCTCCTGACCTCCAGAATGTATTGGCCACATGGAACCAGCTTCAGGGCACTCTCTGCACAGAGGACTGTGCAGGGCAAAAGGGGTGTGGGCTGTGATGTCCAGACTGGCATATTAGCCACACAAGGATTCGTTTTCAAGGATTTGTAGATGGGTCATGTTAACTTGAAGAAAACTTCAAGTCTCGAGAGTAGAGAATGTTAAAAGTGTCTTTCACTCAGGTAACAGAGTAAGACAATGAATACACTCGTCATTTTTATTTCTTAGTTCTTTTTTCCTTCCATAAATATACATCAAAGTCTGGAGAGAGGCATTTCCTAAGGTGGACACAGTAAGGAGGGTCAGAAATAGAAACTAGGGCTTCTCCTGCAGGAATTTCCCATTTGGCTGCAGGGTCAAGACTTAGACCTGCACAGAAGGTAAGAGGTAAAGACTCAGTGACGCAGTGACTCAGTCTTTCATACGTTCCACACTTATGGATGGAGAGCTCACTACAACCTCAGGATTCTGTGGACCTGGCGTGCCCCCCCCCCCAAAATGTGAAAGTGCACTGCGGGCTGGGTATGACAAGGTGACAAGTAAGGAGGACAGAAGGCCGGTGCTGCAGGAGATGAGATGAGGAGGACCTGCTCAGGAAGAGACCCACCGAGAAGGAAATCCCACAAGTGACCCTTGAAAGGTAGTTAAGAGTTAGAGGGGCAGCATACCAGGAGGAAAAACAGCATGGGCAAAGGCATGGGGGTGCTTCCACCCAAGTCTTACTTGGGAGAAGATGAAGGAATGACCTTGGCTGGAGAAGAGGGTTTTTGCGGAGATGATGATGAAGAGCATCGAATGCCAAGCTAAGAGATGAAGGGCCTGCGTGTAAACAGGAGAATGTGAGTCAGATCCGTGGGTGACCAGCTGCCGATTCAGTGAGGTCTCCCTCCACCAGGGACTGGAGGAAGGTGAGCCACTCCCACATCCCTATGTCCTGCTGACCCCTCCTGAGCTTCGGGGCTAACCATCTGCCCTTGGGATTCTCCCTCACCTCAAATGCAAAATGCCCCAAATCTCTCAGAGGTCTGGTCCATGGACCTGTGTCCATGCAGAGCTAGAGGCCACGAAGGAGAGAGTCAGCCTGAGGCTGACCTCTCGCGCACAGAGCACCCACGTGACATCTGAGGAGTCATAAGGCTTCACAAAGGGCAAATAACAATGGCAGACCTGGCACTAGCACTTGAGCCAAAACTGCCTTGCAATATTTTGTGCAATCTCTACAAGCCACCCTGTGAACTTGGTGCTATCACTACCACCTTTTTAGAAACAAGGAAGCTGAGCTGGGGGTAACTTGCCCAAAGTCACATGCAAATGGAGCCAGGGCTCAGACCTGCCTGTACCTAAGCCCCAGCTCGCAGCCCTAACTGGGACCCCCAAGGCTCTCAGACACAAAGCAGAAATCCCCAGTGCAAAGGCACCTTTCCTATCCTCCCCTCTTGCCTAAGATTGAGGCTGCAGTCTTGGGGAGTGTCCTGGACTAGCAACAGCTGTCAACAACCCCGGTAGTTATTTTGCAGGTCAAGAGAGGGAGACTTAGAAGGGCAAAGTGACTTGCCCACGTCCACAGAGCTAAAACTGAGCCAGACTGAAACTGCTCTAGGGCCTTCTCTTAGAAATTTTGTGTGTGTTCGTATGTGACGATCCTGCGACTAGATAGTTCAGAGAAGGATTTTTCAAAGAGAATTCTGTAGGAATCGTTTTTAAAAGAAAAAAATTCTTGCAGCCCCTCAATGTTGATTTCAATTACATTCATTTTAGTGTCACTTTAATATAAACACGTATAACAATAGATTTAAATTCCTAATGCATATAAATCTTATGCAAGGACCAAAGCCACACCTGCAAATGTAATGTAAATACCACTAAAAAACTAATAAACACAATTGTCAAAATTCATCTGGTGTTAGGGATATTGTTGGTTTTCATTTGGAGCTTAACAGGACAAAGAGACAGCCTCAAGTCCAATTTTGTATTTCACCTCTCTCAATGTTTTGACTTTAGTATTGTTCATGCAGATTCTCTATTCACGTGGGTTTGTTTTACAAAATGGTATTAATAAATTCGAGGTACTCACATCTTACGCTTAGCCACCACCACATCAGAGAATCATCCTCTTGAGTCTGTGGTGATGAGGCATCTGTGACTTACTGCTTTTTGCAATGGTCTTGTTCATTTGAGGTGAGGTTGGGATGTGGAACTACTGAATGTGGCTCTAAGGCTATCAACCCAATTATTTCTGGAATTGGGGAGGAATAGTTCTCTGCTGTGTATTTACCACCACTAACTGTTGCAATCGGGTTTATGCAAAGACAGGACAGAACAGTGCTGCTGGTGATGCTGTGTATTGACCACCAGGGCACAGGTGTCTGAGCTCATGGTGCCAGTGCCACAAGGTAGGGAGAAATTCCCCTGACTCCATTTCTATTTGAGCTGGAATGAACCCTTTGTTCAAGTAGCAGCTGAGGCTATCACTTCACTGACCCCTGATATAAACATGATCATAAACACCAAAATGAACCCAAACCGTAAGTGGCTAGCCTGAGGATCTGGAACATACTTGTTTTAACTTCCTTTCCATTGCCATTGAAATGAAAGCACAGAATATTTAAATTTCCATGGAGAAGCTACATACTCCCAAGAACGCAAACACAGATACTCAGGCTCAGAGGGAAGAAATCAGGCACAACCGAACCCTCCAGAGAAATCTGAGCCATAGGACTGGCAGCCAACCTTCCTAGACAAAGTCTTTTCACTAGAACCATCACTGGCAGCCACCCTCTCCTGGGCTGACCGGGTTTGAACAAGTTCTCCTCTTGGCAGGGATAAGGAAAGAAAGGCAAAGCCTTTGGTCCTCCTACACAGGCAGAAATAACAGGAAATAAACAATAACACAAAATAAATATGTTAATTAATTTAAATTTTTAAAAAATTTAAAAAAATTTTTAAAACCCAGTAACACAGAAATCGTGGCACTAGAAAGAACGTTTATTTGTTCAACAAACATTTGTTGAGCACCTACTATGTCCCAAGCTGTCTGCACATGGGGAACATAGATATCAAAAGGCTCACAAATCTAGAAAGAGAGACAGAGGCTCAACAAACCATTGCAATGCAAGGTTTCTCAACCTCGGCACTGCTGACAGTTTAGGCCATGTAATTCTTTTTTGTTGGGTACGGTTCTGTGCATTATAGGATATTTAGCAGCATCCCTGGCCTCCATCCACTAGATGGCAGTAGCAGCACCTCTCCCTCCCCAGTTGTGACAACAAAGATGTCTCCAGACGTTACCATATACCTCCTGGGGCAAAAGCAGCCCCAGTTAAGAATCACTGCAATAAAGCATAGTCAGTGTCTTGTATGGTACAGGGTGCAGACATGAGGGAAGGGACTTCCTAAAGGAAATGACAGCTGAGATGAGTTACTAACAACAAGTATGAGTTACCCAGGAAGATAAGGAGGTAAAGAATTTTCCAGAAAGAGAGGAACATCATTGGAAAAGACACAGTGGCATGAGAGAGTGTAGTGTATTAAGAGAATTAAAATAACTTAGACCTCTTTGTGAGGCAACACAATACAATATGTTCCACTTAGGAATAATATCTTTAAATATTAGGCAAGGATCACTTCTCGGCCTTCTGGCTAAGATCAAGTGTAAATATCAGGCAAGGATAAAGATGAAAAAAGAGGTTTACTAAGAAAATTTTAAATGTCAATTAAATGGAAATATATACTACAGGTTCCTAGATAGGAATATTATAAAGATGTGAATTTGTTCCTAATTAATGTATAATAATAAATAATATAATTAACTAATTACATAATAATAAAATGTATTAAGACCTTACTCTGTGCTAGGCATTGGCTCAAGAAATTAGCATATGTTAATTTATATGTTTAAATATAATTTACATGGTTGTATAAATTTACATAAATTACCTTACACTTTAATTTTCACAACAACACTATGAGGTAAGTAGTGGTATTACCTCCATTTTATAGATAAGGAAACTGAAGCACAAAAAGGCTGTAGAATTTGCCCAATGACACTGTAGTAGTTAGTAAGTGGCAGGTGAGAATTCAAACCCAGGAAGAATTTCTGCAGAGCGTAAGCTTGTGTGGATAACATTACAAGAATTCTAATCAAAATGCTAGTAAGAGTTTTCCTTTGGGACCTTGACAAAGTGGCTATCTATAAGAAGAAAGTAGATGAAATTAACTTTTAAATTTTTTTTTAAGAATAATACAAAAGTAAAGAGCTAACTCGGCCAGATATTCAACCAAATTCTAAAGTTGTGATAATTAAAAGGTGTTTCGGCCCAAAGATGAACAGAAGGTCAATGGAACAAAGTCTAAAATTAGAAAGACATATACATGAATTTAATATAGATAGAGGAGGTTTTACAAAGCATGGGGAGAGGGAAGGTTATTCAGTAAGTGCTGTAAAAATTATTGATTAACTTTTTTGAGGGAAAAAAAGAATCATAGACTATAAACCAAAATAGATTCCAGATTAATTAAATGTAAAGATACATAAAATACTTCTAAACTTTCTAAAATTCTAAAATAATTCTAATATCATTTCTAAATGGAAATTAAATTCTTAAGCATAGAAAAGAACAGTCATTTTACTACATCATTCAACAGATTTTTATTAAGCACGTATTATTATGCACCATGTAGTGTGAACATATAAATGGAATACGCTGTATTTTTTCTAGAACCATGAAAAACACTAAAAAGGAAATAATTGATGTGAAAAGGTCTTTTCAGTAATCATAGCAATATATTAAGATCCTTAACAAATAAATAATTCATATAAATTGATAGAAAAAAATGCTAAAATTCCAGCAAATAAATGAGGAAGAAGTACAAATTGACAACTCAAGAAAAGGGAAAAACAAATGCTCCATAAATATTTGTTTAAAAAATATAGTTTCAAACTCATTAGTAATCAAAGTAATGCAAATCAAAACAAGTGATCGTGTATAACTTACCAAATTCACAGTGTAGGTAAGGGTACAATGAGGCAAGATCTTTCAAATACTGCTGCTAGGAATAAAATTCATAGAAAAAAAATCTGCTTCTACATAAGAAAGATTTTTTAAAACCTCACACCCTTTGACATGTTAATTCCTCTCTTAGGAATCTGTCCTAAAAGAGTAATCAGAAATGCTAGCAAAGAGTTATGTGAAAAATGTTCATCATAACATTGTTTTTCATACAAAAAAAAAAAAAAAAAACTGGGGAAGGGATATAATCTAACTATATAAGAATAGATTCTGTTTTAGTGAATAGTAGCACTTCTATATAATGGGATATTAATATACTAAATTAAATATATTAAACAATGTTTACAAAATACTTTAATTGCACATGTATGCAATCAAGTGAAAAGCACAGAACATTAAATTGTATAATCTCTTAATCATGTAAAAATATATACAGAGAATGGATTAAAAAGAAAGTATGCCAGATATTTTGTCTAGGATTTAAAACTGTAAGATTTTTTTTAATTTTCCCTGCTTCTAAATTTTCTATTTTGAGCACCAAAAGGTGGAGTCAGAAATTAAGAATATGAAGTGTGTTAACAGTTTAAAAGAAAAAAATCAATAGATGTATCAATCATTTGTCTTGCTAATAATACTAATTTTACTCCTCCTATATTCCTAGCTATGATATTTTATATTGCTATTTGATCACCATTTTGCCTAATAACCATAGATGGTGTTATATTTATATTCCTAAAATGAGGTAAAGAAAAGGTAAGGGAAATGTTTTCTCTAATGTCAGTAAAGTAATATAAGCTCCTGGAAATTTACAACCTGAAATGCCACCACCAGAAGCAAATTTAAAGTTGAATATAGGGAGGATTCCCCCTAGGAAGTCAGCAAAAATTTTTGCTCCATTTTAAAGGTGATTAAACAAAGTTGTAACAACCCCATTATTGTTAAACACAATCAGACCATGAATTATTACCATTATTATTATATACTATTATAATCAGACCACAAACTATCACTATCATTAGAGATACAGTTAATATATTTTAACAAAGCCTATTGCCATAAACAAGAAAGCCAGATGTTCCTCTGCGGACCCCCATTCACTCTTTAGCAGTGACAGCTAAAGCAGTGGTCCACTCATTTTGGAGCACAGAAAACTCACCAGGAAGTGAAAAATCCCATCTTCCACATGTTTTAAAACATGTTAGTACTTATTTCATATTTTAAAAAGTGTATAGATTTAGAATTTCTCTCTATTCGTTCAGTATTCTGCCTAGGTAGAGGGAGCTTTAGTTCATCCTTTAAACTTAGTTTTTCCTTCCTCCAAAAACATAAAGTCACTGTCGCCATTTCAAACAAGAAAGAAAGCTTAATTCATTATTACCTGAATAACTTTGTTTTTTCTGTCCTGAAATTTTGCATAAAAACATTTGCATAGGAGAGTGAGTGGGGAAACTGCCACGAATCAGAATAGATAACTATAATAACTTTTTCGTTTTAATGTTTCCATTTTCAATCTACTGTTCTGGTGGTATTGTAGTCAATGTGTGGGGAGGGGGTAGACAGGTGTCATAAAATGAACAACTGGAAACCAAACTCTTACAGATCTCTTTGTGGATAAAAAGCCTGCCTCTTAGTTGAAAAAAAGAGTAAAATGAGCTCTGTCCACAGAGACAGTGGCAGAATCATTCCTGAATTACTCCAACATTTTCCAATTGAATCGGTCAATCCCTGTCCACCAGCAGAGACCAGAGTCACTTCTTCTAGCTGCCTTCTACCCACATTTCAGACTTGGCCTTGTAGCTCAGTTCAGGGGATACAGAGCCACAACTTGACCTTAGTCATATAACTCTTGCTTGCTCTCTTCTTCTGGGTTTCCTGGCTCATTCTTCTTTCTCTACAAACACTGATCACAGAACTTAAAGCAAGGTGTACGGTTGAGGGGAGCATTGCCTCCATTCAAATCAGAGGGGAGACCTTGCATATTTGCTTTCTGTGTTTGCTGGGAATAAAGCCGTGGGAGTGGTGGCTGGGTGCACCCAAGATAACATTGAAATGTCCAGATGCACAGGTCTGTTTCCGGGAGGACCTGTCCGCAGGCTAGAGATTGGGGTATGGGTGTGTGGCGCTGTGTATCAGGGCCTTGACATCCAGATTTGGGGAAAGTCTCATTAAAATGAATTCAGAAGCCAGACACACACCACCTACAGGAAGCAGCAGGTCCATCAATTCTCTAACATAATTCTAAAATCAAATTATGTAGACAAAACGCCATGGTTGATCTCCAGCCAAGTCTCTCTTTTGTGTGACTATATAATCCTGATATTTTGACCAACTGTAGTGAAAACCGTTTTTGCAAAATGTAGAAGATGACAGTGTGTGAGACCTGAAAGGGCTCTGAAGTGTTCTAGTTTAATCTGTCCATGTTACAGATGAAAAAACTGTGACCCACAGAGGTTGAGCCATTTGTCCCAATTCATGCAGCACACGGCGTGTTAGGGACAGTGTCAGGAGCAGATGCTAGGCCTCTCAGTAACCAGGTCAGGGTCTCTGGCCCAGCCTGCCCTGTTCCCTCCTCCTGGCCTTTGTGGAACTTCCATGTCTGCCTGCCACGTGGTCTTCACGTGGTTCTTGCAACAGGAGTGAAAGGGTGAGATGGCCGTCAACACAATGCCCTGCTTCTTCTCATCCCAGTTCCAATACCGGTGGACCGAGAGCCTATCTCTAGGATTTGGCTTCCTGTTCTCAAAAGAGGGGTCAATTCTGCCTGCCTCTGTCACTCCATATGGAAACAGAGAAAGAGCCCCGGGTTGGAAGTTGAGATGGGAGCTCCACCTTTGTCATCTTTAAAGTAGCTGTGGTTCAAGGCACTTGGGCAAGTTTCTTAACCTGTTTGTAGGTCGCTTGATTCACAGCCCCCCCCCCCAAAAATATGAGTGGGAAATAATAATACCTGCCCTACCTATTTCTGTAAGAACAAAATGGAACTATGTCAGTGAAACGTGGTTTTAGTCGTGAGGAGAAAATGTTAACATCTGGTGTAAGAGGAGATTCCTGGAGCCGTTTTGTTTTGTTTTTTTTTAAGGTAACTTGCCTCAATTAATATTAACATCATCTTTTAATTTTTTTATTTTTGGCTGCGTTGGGTCTTCGTTGCTGCGTGCGGGCTTTTCTCTAGTTGCGGTGAGCAAGGGCTACTCTTCGTTGCGGTGCGCGGGCTTCTCATTGAGGTGGTTCCTCTTATTGCGGAGCATAGGCTCTAGGCGCGCGGGCTTCAGTAGTTGTGGCACACAGGCTCAAAAGTTGTGGCTCACGGGCTCTAGAGCGCAGGCTCAGTAGTTGTGGTGTGTGGGCTTAGTTGCTCCGCGGCATGTGGGATCTTCCCGGACCAGGGCTCGAACCCGTGTGCCCTGAATTGGCAGACGGATTCTTAACCACTGTGCCACCAGGGAAGCCCCGAGCCTTTTTTTTTTTAAGTGAGGTCAGGCGAAGTGGTTTCCTGTGATGAGCAGAGCCTAAAGGAAGGGCTTTTGGGAGTGGGGGGGGATCTCAGCTGTGCTTCTTCCCCAGATGGTGGCACCCTCGGGGCAGAGCCCGAGCCAGGGTGGGGCGGAGGTCCACCCAGACCGCCTCGCCCTCAAACCAGCTGGGTCTGCGCGGCTCAGCGGGACAAGTGCCTCTTGGGGCTGCTTCCCTAACAAATGAAAAAACAATGCCCTTGAACCAAGAGTGAAACTGAACTATCTAAGGAAAACACTGTGAGCAAACACCAAGGGCTGAGGGAAACCATCTAATCAGAGCAGCTCCCCGGGCGCACAGCAGGACGAAGGTGGCAGCTGGGCGGGAGGACGGGGACCCAGGCCATGTCCACCGCCACATGCCAAGTGGTGGGCTTCCTGCTGTCCATCCTGGGCCTGGCCGGCTGCATCGCCGCCACGGTGATGGACATGTGGAGCACCCAGGACCTGTACGACAACCCTGTCACCGCCGTGTTCCAGTACGAAGGGCTCTGGCGCAGCTGCGTGCAGCAGAGCTCCGGCTTCACCCAGTGCCGGCCCTACTTCACCATCCTGGGCCTGCCAGGTAGGCGAGGGCACAGGTGAGGCAGGGAAGGGCCTGCTTCTCTCACCGCAGCCAGGAGGGACTGGGTGAGATGGGCGCAGGGCATGACCCTCGCAGCACGGGCTCCGGATCAGAGGTGTGAATAAGAGGAGAAGTTGACCCTGTGTCAAAAAGGGCTATAGTCGTAGCGGTGAATATCGGCGATTTCATACTCAGGTCAAAGGAATTGCTAGTAAGGAAGCAGGTCATGAAAAGAATGGGTCTATCGTGAGGACAGGCTCATGATACTAGAATAGACCATGTTTCTCAAGGAGAAAAGTAATCGTGTGCATGTATGTGCATGTGACTTGTTCTTGCCTGCATACACATGGGAGTAGGTAGGACGGTGAATATTTTCTTACAGTCAAAAAAGTTTATTGGGAGCTAATATCATTTCATTATCAATTCATTTATTTTTCCTTTGAAAAACTGGAGTCTCTGTAGGTGCCAGAAAGTATACATTGTCATTAAACTATAAATATCCTTTCTCTGCATTTGGGTTGAGAGGTTCTGGTATGCACTCCTAAAAAACAATACATGTCAAAATATAATTATAGAACTGTAATGATTATAATAATTTCAGAATATAAATATAATTATAAATGTGACATCGTTTCACCCCTGAAGATAAAATCAGCTAAGTCCTTGTTTCTCATACAGAGAGTTATTTCAAATAGGAATCATAGGAACTTTGCATTCTAGATATTATGGGAGCTCTACTTGTATTTTTTTTTTAAAGCAAAAAGAAATAAAAGGTCAGGCTAATCAGTGGCTCCAAGGAGTGGCCCAGATGTGAGTTTGGTGAGGAAAGGAAAACAGGGCTGGGTTTTGCCTCTCTGAAACAAACACTTTGTGGACAGGTATATGGGAATAAATTTGCACAAAACTGTTAAGAGCCTGTGAAGCCCTTGCAATTGAATTGTAAAGAGTAATTCAACTAATTCATCTCCATGTGAAGAAAGAAATAGAAGGTGGGTGGCAGAGTGGAAGAATTGGGGTATTGACTCCATTTTTAGAAGCCACTTGGGTTGCAGGACAGACCGATCACTGACTGAGACCTGCTTAGAGAATCAAGGGAGATAGAACCTGGCCGGAGGGAAGGAAACCCTGGAGGAGGGATGATGCTATAGCGTGAGGGCAAAGGTCAGAAGGGAGGAGATGCGAGACCGTGGATTGTTGAGTTGCTAGCTAATTTTAACTATTAAATGAAAAAATAAGATTGACCTTATGTTGAAAATTAACGCATGACATTCCATGACTTCAGCTCGTTAACCTCTTCCCAGGGCCCCGTCACATGTTATCAATCTCTTGCTCATTCTGTATCTTTCTACACATGGGGCTCCCAAATATCCCCACTCTCCTAAATGGCCAGACCCCATCACTGCCACTCTCATTGTCTTTCCTGTTCTACCGAGGGATCCCATCCTCCCTGAGCCCTCCCAGAATCTCTCCTCATCTCCCCACCTCTCTGCAGAACAAGATCCCCTCCTTCCCTCCCGCCCAAGGCCGACCTCTCCACCCCGGCTGTGAATGCCCCATGCCCTCCTGTCTGGCCATCACTGCTGATCAGCCCCTCTCCTTTTTGCCTCTTTCATCTTTCCTCCTCTCTTATGCTTATATCCTCTTTTCCTGGAAAACCTTCTCTTGATTCGGATCATTGTCAATTTTTGTCTCTCCTCGGCTCACTGACAATCAAATTGAAAAACTAAATTTTTCTACCACCCCTCACTCTTAACCTCTCACAATCTGGTTTCTATCCTTCATCTCTTTAGAGTGTTTTCTGCTTTGACGGTGGCAGAAGGTCGGGCAGAATCTTCCAGTCACCAACTTCCAGTTCTCACCTCTCATCTCCCTGGATATTTCAAGACCTAAACAGCTTCCATGGTTCCCCACTCCCAGCTTAATTAGGTGCAGACATGACAGCCTGACACCCACGCCCTCCTGCATTGCTCACCTCCCTTCCCTGACCCATCTCTTACCAGCCCTTTGCCCACAGCCTAAGGTTTTCCCTGTCCATTTACTATACCTTGAGCTTGGTCCTGGATACCCATTGCCCCTGCTGCCCAAATGTCCCCCCTCTTGCACCCCAACTGCCATCTGCACAAATCTTCCCATATGTGAGGTCCAGCTCAAATACCATCTCCTCCCTGAAGAAGCCTCCTCACATCCCCAAATTAAAAAGGATCCCACAGATCTCTGTACCACATCCTGTACCGCTCCTGACAACTGCTCACAAATCTGAAACTCTGAAAAGCTCCAGGCAGCCTTCACAGAGGGGGACCCCAGCCCTGCCAGTCTGCGTCGGGGGAACAGGATCCCACCAAAAGCCAGGAAAGACATTTCTTGGGACTGAGTTTGTGGAAAAGGAGATACTTTAAATAGTTGATCATGTATGGCCTTGGAGAACAGTGTGGATTTAAGAATAGCCAGTCCTCAAGGCAGCAGGAGTGACTACAGTGTCAACTGGCATCCTGAAATGCAAATCTTTTTTTGATGACTTAAGACATAGCTGACTGACTGAGATGAGGGAAGGGCGGCAGGATTACCAGGAGGAAAAGGCTAGAAAGAAACTCAAAAGCTAAAGGCAGGAACATAAGGCAATGAAGCAGCCAGAGAGGAGGCCAGAGGATGGCTTGTGGACACTTGCGGGGCTCCCAGGGGGACTGAAAGGAGTAACATGAACCAGCCAGGACCCAGCGCCTAGGGGGGACTCGGCCAGCGGAAACGGCTGCTGAAAGCATGCTCTTGAGCATGACAAGGGGCCTTGGGAAGAGACACCTGAAGCAGAGGAGCTGGGAGAAATGCCCAGAGGTAGAAATGGAAGGTTGCAGAGAGTTTAATTTTGACCTGGAACTCAGGGAAATAAGCTTTCAAGTGCTGTAAAGGCATGAGGCAGATACCAATATAATGCTTTAATCATCGTAATCATCACTACCAATTATTCAATTCTTCCTAAGTAGAAGCTCTTTTCTTGCAAAAATCTCACTTAACTTTTCATTCATCTGATAAAAATGTATCACTTTTAGTTGGAACTGACAGCCATAGAATAACCTGTTTCCATTCATCTAGCTGTACTACGTAATCTACAGAGAGATGAATGAGGTAAATGGTGGTGGTAGCAGGACTGTTCATCTGTATATTACAAGCGTTGTATAATTTATAGCTCAAGATTCTCTCCACTGGATTCCAAACAGCCAATGTAGCACGTAATTCTACAGAGACAATGCCCAGAAATAAAAACAGCTCTGGTTTATTGGACTGCACATAAACTCTCCAGTTTAATCTTCACAACAATACAAGGAAAGAAGTATTAGCTTTATTTTTTACAAAAGTGGAAACTGAGGCTCAGAGAGGGAGGCAAGATAACATGCCCAAGCTCCCATGGGTAGAAGATGGCAGAAGTAGGGTATGAACACACGGCTGAAAAGACTTCCAAATCGTGTCTTTTCCCCTGTCCATGCTCATTCCAGCTAGAAGGGGCTTCCTTATGGTTGAAGAGATTGAGCACAATAAGAGTAGAGGGTACCTCGGCACCTTGACCCATTTATAGCAATATCATTAACAATGCAAAATTAAGAATACTAAGTTTAAAGAGTGGATGACTTGTGTGTCATTCCCACTTCCCCGCCCTGGAGACAGTGGGAAGAAAAAGAAAAGGGCAGTCAATGAGCAGGGTGGAGAGGAGGCCTGGCAGACTCAGGTCTCTGGCCTCCATGATGGTATCATAGTCAAGCACTGTTTTTTCTAACATGTTTGCAAATATTTGGACTGAATTTGGTGCAGTGGCAGGGCCCTATGGTTAGAGGCGAGTGAGTTGGTATCAAGGGTATAGCTTGGCCACCTACATCTCTTGACCTCGTGTTCTCCAGGTGTGCAGTGCCTCAGAGGAAGGCATTTGTGTGAAAGTGCTCTGCGACCCATTTACAAGATCTGGCTCTTGGCATCATTAAATCATTACTGTCATGTCTATACCACCCAAAGCTCTCAAATAGGACATTCTATCTTCCAGGTTTTTTTCTTCTCCAAAATCAAACACCTTTTATGAATCTAAATATCCAAAGAAAAAATTATTTAGGGTCCTTTTTTCTCCTTTCCATCCCCCATTCCACCTGTGCTCTGAACACTTCACTGGTTCTCAGCCCCTTTGCAGGCACTGAGGGTCTTGATTTTTTTCACACAACTGGCTGCATATCCCCTTTACCACCTCAATGTGAAAAAACAACAGCCACTGGAGAGCTAGGGAGCTTCCCATCAACTTGTCAATCATATTTACACACACGGCAATGGCTGGGGGGAGGGCGGATAAGGAAACCACATTTAACAGAGAGAACAATTCCACAAAATCTAAAATCCATAAGGGAAAAAAATATGAAACTGTTCTTATGTATCCTTTCTAAAGGAGCTGCCTTGTTTACTTCTTCTTACTATTGGCTGAATGTTTCACATAAAGTCATGATTCTGTGAAACCAGCTTGTCTTTCCCCAATGTCAGGTGGAAGAAACTGGCCCTAAAAGGTAGAATGATTATAAGTTAGTTGTAAAGTTGAAGTGAGATCTGGGGGAACCTCTTGGTCAAGCTGCTTTCCTTTTCTTCAAAAAAGAGACATGTTTTAGCACAAACATGCCTTTTTCAACATGTGGACAAACATCTAAATGTGTACACATTATTGTACCTCTGAAGGTGATCCCACAGAGAACTGAGAGCACATCTACAAAGCCCAAGGAAACCTGTACCTTACATATAAAAGGAAGTCGTTGCTCTGATTTCTCTATGATCAAAGCTATGTAGACCCAGGAATCAGGACGCCTCCTCAGCCTGTGGCTTTGATAGCGGAGGCAGCCATCCACAAAGCATCACACCCTAGCATGGACCGGTCAGTGGTGGGGCATCATTTCCTGGTGGGGACACACACGGTCAGAGTTATGTAGTTGGAGCCCACCTTAGAGTTGGAAAGGAAGGGCAATAGGATAGGAGCTGCCTACGCTGCTTCCACCATCAGCCCACTCATCGCCCGCCAGACCCTGAGCCCATTTTTCCTGATCTTCCCCCCTACCTTGGTCCAGGCCTTTCTCTTCCCCCTCTTCTCAAGTCTTCTTCCACTCCTTCCCTTCACACTCTCTCACCCATGGCTTTCAAATCCTCAACCATATTTTATCGCCATGTGAGAGGATTCAGGTTTGTACACGGTTAGCACAAACCAAAGCCATGTCGGGTTGGAGAGAGATAACTGCTTTTTTTCAAATTGTTTTATTTTTTTTAATTAATTTTTATACAATTTTTAAAGCTTACTTTCCAGTTACAGCTATTACCAAATGTTGGTTACATTCCCCGTGTTGTTCAATACATCCTTGTAGCCTAGATTACACCCAATAGTTTGTATCTCCCACTCCCACACCCCTATATTGCCCCTCCCCCTCTCCCCACTGGTAACCACTAGTTTGTTCTCTATGGAGAGATAACTTCTTTTTAGGGAAGGGGAAGAAACTAAAACTTACTGAGGCTGGCTTAGTTCTATGCTGGGGCCAAGCAGCAACTGATCCTCACAACATTTCTTTGCAAGAAATATCTCTATCCCACTCCAGAGTTGAGGAGACTTGGCTTCCGTGAGGTTAAAAGACTCGCCTAATGACACTCACCTGGTATCATGAAGTCTGCTGGATTTCATGAGATACACAGGACCTCCATATCGGTTCCCTGGGATCTCTGGAGAATCGAGGCCTTCCTACCTTGTTCTGAAGGTCTGAGGTCTGGCCTCAGACTTCCCTCCTCTGGGATCCCCTCCTTAGGACTCCTCCACCAGCCATTCCAGCCTTCAATCTGAAGCCAAGCTGTGCCTGAAGGTATGGGTCCTCCCCGTCCCCACCCCAACAAAGGCCCCATGTCCAGTCTTTGGCACTTTGTGACTTGCGGTCTCATCAGCCCCACCCACACCCCCTAGCCAGCTTAGTGATGTCAGCCACTGGGAACTCTTTCCTCTCAACTCCCCATTCTGAGCACCTCCTCCTAAGCCCTCTTGAGGGCTGTTTTCTCAGATCATTCCTTGCAATTTTATGTCACTGAACAATTAAGTGAAAATCCCTAGGGATCAGGGCAAAACATTAACATTTCTTTAAAAGTTTCCCCAGGAGAGGCTAAGGTACAGCCAGGATTGGGAACCACGCCTTGCCTGTCAGTTCATAGCTACTTTGGGGGAATAAGATATATTGCAATGGTGTGGGGTGGGGGTTGGGGACACTGAGTTCCTATTTTTCTGTTTGCTTCTGTCAGCCCTGAATCCTGCCCACCCTTCATGTCTGATAATACGTCTTTGTTCGTTGGGAAGAATGCTGTAGTCACACCTTTGGTGCAGGGAATCAGTCTATAGAACCCGTTGACTCACCTGTTATCAGCTGATAAGCCTATGTCTCTTGCTCAGAATATCAAATAAGAGAAAATTATACTCCAATAAAGATGTTTTAAAAAAAAGAAAAAAGAAACAGAGAGGCTAAAAGAGAAATCTACCTCCTTTGGAAGCAATTCCTCTGGTGACTTATCCATGGAGATGGATTAGTATTCCAGGTGGTAGAATCTTCCAGATGGAAAGGAAGTTTGGGTCACCACCATGCATCTCCATGGTCATTACTAGACATAGGGGAGTTCTAGCAATGAGTAGTGAAGAACATTTCCCCTTGCTTCCTGGCAGCTGCCCCCATCACAGCTCCCACCCTCAGAAGAACACCCACAAGGGGTCTCCAAAGCAAGGAAGATCTTGGTTCATCCATCCAGGTCAAGAGTTGTGGCTCTGACAGTGGCCCCACAAGATATAAGACAGTGTTGTGTCTTTGCCCAACCACAGGCTAAAAGAAAGTAGTAAACTAACCCTAACCCTAGAAGGAGATTCTAAAAAATAAAAAGGAGCTCAGGGTCAGGGTGGACCCCTGGTTCAAAGCAGGTACCAGTGTTCATCAGAAATCCAGAGATCAAGAGAGAGCAGTAAAGAATGAGGTCTTGTCATGCAAACCTGACCCAGCAAAGGCAAGAGGGCATCTGAGAGCCTGAGGCAAAGGCTGTCTTTGCAAAGGCAAAGACAGGCTGGCTAGGGCTTCAGTACCCAAGGAATCCTGTGGCACACACAGCAGCAGCCGCTCTACACATCAGGCAAGCCCGGTGCTTTTACCTCCCACCAGCTGGCATCGTCATCCCTTCTAATCCAACAATGTCAGGGAAGACCACATACTTCAGCCACAACCACAGCACATACGTGGTATGTTTTCGGGAACAAATAGTAGAACCACTCAATTAAAGAGATTCAATGACCCCATCCTTGCCAACAGTCCAGGATAAGTAAAATTTTTCATAGAATGAGGAAGGGATATTTTTTATCCTGCTTGGTTAATATTGTTTATTTGGCTGGTTGATTGGTTGATGGTTGGTTGGTTCGTTGGTTGGTTGGTTGATTGGGTTTTGGTTGTTTTAACCAGATGCCTTGCCAGGTGCTTCTCAAAAGGGATAAAAGATTTTGTTCTCTGAATGGCTTAAGGCTTAAAATATCAGAACAAGAGCAGTTTTTAAAACCTTTAACATGTTCCTGAGTAGATTTGGAGTTCATAAGAGGCCCATGAGGACAAGACGGAAGGAAAGTCAAAGTCCCTTCCTCCTCTCATAGGTCCAGTTTTCTGGCAGCAACATGCAAAAATAGAAGAGCCCTGAGGGTATTTCCTGAAGTCTGGGGCTGCCCCACAAATGTCCTCTCCATAGCTGTCCTGAACCACAGCCTTAGAATTTGTGTGTGTGAAAGAGAGCTAGAACCACACCATGAGTGACTGTCAGAAAGGGGTTCTATTATGATTTCTTAGCCAAAGTACTCTCAAGGTGAAAAGAAATTTGAGGTTCAGGATTTCCAGTGAAAATATAATCTTTCCAGGTTGTAAGCTGCTTGAAGACAGAGATTATTTCTCATGAAATTTTATTCTTCCTACAGCATCTGGCAAAGGGCTTTGCAGAGAATTTGAGCTTAAGAATACATGATGGATGAATGAATAAATGAATGAATGAATTCATGGATGAGCGCATGAATCTGTTAACGTTTGACTATGAGAGTATACCAACATGTGCTGGATGAATACACAAAGGTATAAATAAATACACAAGTAGATGTCACATGCTTCCATTTGTTAATGAGAGAATGGATGGGGTGTTTGTTCCCAGTATGAGTGGGGTCAACAAAGCCATTGGGCAAGGCTTTGGAAAACAGAGGTGACACACTAGAGCCCTCTTATATTAAGGAATGAATGGTCAGATCCTGGAAGATTGATCCACACCGTACACCAACACATTTACCCCCAGAATATAGTGGTTAATAGGACCAAGACTGATGATGGATGCTTATAGAAATCTCTTCCCAGCAGGGAAGCAAAGTTAAAAGCAGAAGTTTCTTTAGGGAGAAGAGAATCAGAATTAAGTGAATGGAAGTCAATGGCACAGAACTAGAGTAGCTGGTTACCATTGTCTCGCTACCTGATGAGAAAGTTCCCGGGGCCTCCATTCCTCAGACACTGCAGAAGGCTCTTTAATGAATTGTGCATGATCTACCTCTCCTGTTTTCAATATCTTTCATTGATTTCCAATTCTTCCATCATGACAAATTGCTTTATGATACACACGTTAGAGTGAATAAGCAGGCAGCTCCCCTGATATTGGCCATATTTGAGATGAAATCTTCCCGAAGAGATTGGAGAGAATTCCTCCCAGGGCTCCCTTGTCTTGAGAGTCACATTTATAAATAATCTCCTGGGACAGGCAATTCCCTGAGATGACATTTGGAGAATATTCCTTTATACATTCTTAGCATCCATTTCAGAGGATGACATTTTATGGTCTAGTCTCCAAGTTTGAAGGATACATTCTGTTAGGAGCTTACAGATCCCTATACCTTGCTGGCAGCCAGAACTCTACCTGTTCTTCAAGGATAAAGTACCTCAGAGCAATGTATTGTGATGGGAAAATAACCATTTTGAAACAGTTCCAGGTTTGACCCCCAGCTCTGCCTTTCCTTTGATATGTGTCTTTGGGCAGCTTATTTCACCTCTGAGTCTCAATTTCTTCAATTATAAAATAGAGATAATAATATTACCTACATTGCAAGGGAGTTTTTATATGGATTCAATCTCTTAACGTTGAAAAGTCCCTAATAGCTTTCAATTAAAAGTAGCAGTTGGCTATGACAACTAGGATAGGACAGAGCTCTCTGCTTTGCTTCACATGGTTCTTCAGTTCTGCTTTACCAGAACTACCCACGCTAGTGGCCTTTCCCTCTGGAAGACACAAGAACTAATTTATCTTCCTTTTGTAAAATTAATTATGCTTGTGGTGGACATGTTTAATGACTTTCTTTCCCCACTTTGGCATAAGCTCCGTGAGGGCAGAGACCATATCTGATCTGTTACTCACCGTCATCCCCATGCCTAGTCATGCAGGCTCAGTAAAAAACTGTTGGGATGAGTCACTGCACATTAAGGTTGCACTAGAAACCTCTTTGGAAATATCTGGTGGAGAGGTCACTGCAGGAGAGTCCCAGCAGGACGTACAGCTTCCATTGATTCCTGGAAAGGGAACTGCTGATAAACTGTGGTTGTGCTGAAAGGCCTGAGATTGATATAATTGATATAATCATCTTTTTATGTAGACCCCAAACCTACAGCTCACCATGACCTTAGTAGTCCCTTTGGGAGGAGGCAACAATACAGTGCCCCTGGTATACTACCTAGTGACCTTGCTTCATTATAGGCTGTAAATGAGTATTGAGCTTTCTGGAAGTGGACACAACCCTATGAAGCATTGCATTCCTATGGAAAGACTAGAGAAGAAAGATGTTTGGGTTAGAAGTCAAAGCAACACAGTTTTACTATAAGCTCTATCAATAATTTTTAATGGCACCTTAGTCAAGCCACTTCCCCTTCTTGGACCCCAGGTTATCAAGCTTTAAAATGAGGACATGAAATAGCTGAATTCCCTTGGCCCTTCCAGCTCCAACAGTTCATAATTTTCTCATTCTATAGACTTCTGCATGCATGTCTTTCATCAATCAGGGGAGTGTAAGTGATGGTTTTGTATTTTTCACAATTTCATATCCCCTGATGATGAGAAGGTTCACAGTTTATGGACTTGCCGTTTCTCAGCGGTTTGGTGCCGGTTGGTTGTAGTTGTTTTGTTGTATTAAACCAGAGCCTAATCAATCACTTTGAGGTGGTCTTACTTGTCTGCTTGTGTCTTGCCCCTCGACCCGCAGCCATGCTGCAGGCAGTGCGAGCCCTGATGATTGTGGGCATCGTCCTGAGTGTCATCGGCCTCCTGGTGGCCATCTTCGCCCTAAAGTGCATCCGCATTGGCAATATGGATGACTCTGCCAAAGCCAAAATGACACTTACCTCCGGGATCATGTTCATCATCTCAGGTAAACAAGGAGCCTGGGGTTCCCTCTCTCAAATGCGCATCCAGGAATGTCAAAGCAAAATCATTCTGGCAGAGGACAGGGCTTCTCCCTAGTGAGCATGGTTTGAATGTGGATCAGAGCTTTACACACTGGGATTCAAGATCTGAGATTAAGGCTCACTTACACTCTACAGAATTATCATGAGTGCTGATGTCCCTCTTAGCTGCCACCCTCACCTCATTATGAGATTCTCAACTCTAGGTAGACATGTGACTCAATCCCTAAAGGCATTATTTTGGTGAGACTTTAGAAAATGATTTTAAGGGAAAAGCCCTTGACATCATCAAAGGACCAGACCCAAAATATTTGTACTACTGATACCTGGTCCCAAGATGGAAAATCTCTTTCTTCGCACGTACAAATCTTTCCTCAACCAGAGAGATAAGAGAGTGTAGGCACCTAGCACAGGGTCTGACTCATAGTGGGAATTCAATAATCGATGCTTGGATTGACCATCCTGTTATAGGAATGGAATATTCTGCAGCCTGCTCCTCTAAACTCGTTTAAACATACATTGCCTCACAAACAATGTGATCCATTTAAAGCTGACTCCGGAGTTTTCTTGTTCTTGCCCACAGGTCTCTGTGCAATCGCTGGAGTGTCTGTGTTTGCCAACATGCTGGTTACTAACTTCTGGATGTCCACAGCTAACATGTACACCAGCATGGGTGGGATGGTGCAGACCGTCCAGACCAGGTAACCTCCTAATCGAGTCTCAGTATTCCGTGGTGAACATTGTTGTAAAAATCCGATTAAACACGTATGCCTAATGTGACTGTCAGCGCCTGAAATAGCAAAAATTTATCAGAGGCAACCATGCCATATCATAAATCAACAATGATCTGTAAATTCATAAACTTCATTTCAGTGAAATATCCTTGGTGATATGACTTGAGGCTGATCTGACATTTGCATTGAAATACAGCGACAGTTCACAGTATTTATCTAACACTCTTACACAGGCCCCATTGTGGTGGCAACGAAACAGGCACTGTTAACCCAAGCATGTAAATGGGCATCACCCCCGCGTCTCCAGTCCATGACTGGAACCCAGCTAGGGACAGGGAAAAGCTGGAATCGAAATGAGGGAGGTGCGGTACAGATGAGAAAAGTAATGTTTCTTCCTTGTACGGCTGCTCTTTCTCGCATTCATTAATTCATTCATTCTACAAATGTATCGAACACCTGCTGTGGGCCAGGAACTCTTCTGAGGTCTGGGGATAACGACAAGGTCCTCGTTCTCACAGAGGTCACGGTCTAGTGGAGGGAGATGAAACCTCACTGTAATTTGGTGTCGGAAGCAGAGTAGAACTTTTCAAAGGTGGAAGAGCAATTCCAACACCTATATTCATTTAGCCACTTCAAAGGGATGTATTTCATAGCAAGAAGCAGCAGCAAATTCCTGAAGGAGAAAGATCTTGTTCTGGGAGAGCAATGTAAATATTATACCTAAGTGACCCGTCATCTCTGGAGCGGATACACTTGGTATTTCTCTAGCAACACCATCATGGGAGACAGATGAGCGTGAGCACGTGATAAATCCATTACTCTCTGGCTCCCTGGAACTCCACTCGCCATCCATGTTCCTGCTTTATTTCAAGAATAGGAAAAAATGTGATCCCCATAAGCTGCCCTCAACCTCCTTTACCGTCTTCCCATGGTCTCTTGACTACAAGGGCAACTTAGAAGCATGCTGATCAACTCATCCTGGTTTTCCTGGGATTTTCCCAGTTTTAGCACTGATAGTCCCAGATCCTGGGAAACTTCTCTGTCATGGGCATATCAGGATGGTTGGTCACCCTATTTTGAAGAGCCCGCCTTGGCCGCAGTATCTGGGTGCCTGGTGTCACTGCCCCTGCCCGAGGAGTCACCCACCCGCCTGGCAACCAGCGCTAATGCCTGCCATCACTCTCTTACACCGTCTCCTTAGAACATTCCTGTGTCCCTTGGGCAGGCAACTTCAGAGATTTTGTTCTCAGACAATCCTGTTTTGATGTAATTGAGTCCCACTGGAGGCAACCCTCCAAGGGGAAGAGCACCAGCCTTGGCGGACTGGAACAGAAGCACTCTGAGGGTGGGGTCTGTGTCCATTCTGTTCACCCCTCTGTCCCAGTGCCAGGCAGTGCCAGGCATATAGTAAGAGCTCAATAAATACTTGTTGAACAAATGAGTGAAGAAATGAATGAAAGAATGACTGGTCTCTTCACATTAGTTCTTTCTAAACATAATACTCCTACCGGCATGGACGGTTACCAGGGTTACTTGAGTTAGAGAAGATAAAGGCTTCTTGGCTCACAGTAAGAACCCAAGAGACCAAAATTCCTTCTGAAATAATAACTTGAGACTGATCCCATAATGTCTCAAACTTCTCTTACCAAACCGTCAAGACACTTCCCTTTGCCAATAGGGAGGGAGGGGGATTTCCTGAGATGTTTCTCTGAAATTAGAAGTTTACAATTAATTCTATGCCTGAGTGATGCTAGGGGCCTAAGAATCCCACAGCTGTTTTGCTGAGTAACTTCAGTCCCAATTCTGTTCTCCAGGACACCTGATGCAGTTGACTGCGACCCAAAGGGCTGTGTTCAGGGGCGGGCTGGGATAGATGTGGGATCCAAAAGTGGGGACAGAGAGGATGGGCATGGCCAGGTTCACTGGATAGAGCCCGGGGAGTTGAGTCAACCACATTCACAGCCACCGTTTCCCCACCCAGGTACACCTTTGGTGCGGCTCTGTTTGTTGGCTGGGTCGCTGGAGGCCTCACGCTAATTGGGGGTGTGCTGATGTGCATCGCTTGCCGGGGCCTGGCGCCTGAGGAAACCAAGTGAGTCTCCCCATCCCAATGCAATCAGACGTTTTATCCGAGTCCATTTTAACACATCATCTACAGGCAGGATGATCAGTATAGGTACATGGAAGAACTCTACTGACAAAAGGATCATGAACATTATCTTTTATGAGGAGACCTAAAGAACAGGACAGGCCTATTTCAGCCTGAGCAGATTTAGAAATGATGCTACTGAAGGAAAAACCCAGCCCTCTAGGTTTCCCCCTGACTCCAGTATTCTGTAACTCAATGGTTCTCAGCTGGGAGCAATTTTACCCACCCCCTACCCCCACCCACCCCTGCCCTGGTCCCCAGGAGATATTGGGCAACATCTGAAGACTCTTGATTGTTACAGCTTTGGGGTGGAAGAGTTGGGTGATACTGGAATCTGGTGGGTATAGGCCAGGGATGCTGTTAAATATCCTACAAAGCGCAGGACAGGTCCCTACAACAAAGAAGTATCCGTTCCAAAATGTTAGTAGCACTGCTGTTGAGAATACCTGTTGTACCTCTGTAACTGGGCCTGGGGTTGGGAGACCTGGATCCCAGTCAGGCTCTCCTGCTCACCAGTCCCGTGACCTCTAGCCCGTCATTTGCCCTCTCTGAGCCTCTGTTACCTCATCATGTACTAAGCAGATTAGGGGAGATGGGTTGCATGTAAATACCTCCCAACTCACAAATTCTATGATTCTTTGGCATAACCATGTTCCCCTGGACATCATTTCTGGTTCAGCTTCATCTTAACTGATGAACAGAGGGAACTCACTAGTCACTAACCCCCCAACTCTAATACAAAGCAAGAAATTCTGCTCCACCACAGAGGCTGAAAAGCCAGTGTCCCAAAGCCAAGGGAAGCAACTGTCTCAGTTGGCCCAGGACTAAGGGTTTCCTGGGACACTGGACTTTCAGTGCTAAAAGTCAGACATCCTAGGGAAAATGAGTAGTTTGTCCTCCTACCAAATACATCTATGGTCATAGAATGTTTCTTTTGCTTTCAGCTACAAAGCCGTCTCTTATCACGCCTCTGGCCACAATGTTGCCTACAGGCCTGGAGGCTTCAAGGCCAGTACTGGCTTTGAGTCCAACGCCAAAACCAAGAAGATATACGATGGGGGTGCCCGCACAGAAGATGAGGGACAATCTCATCCTTCCAAGTACGACTACGTGTAGCCCTCCAAGACACCTCGGCAGGAGCAGAAGAAATCCCCCAACTAGAGCTCACCCAAAAACAAGGAATTTTTACCTTGATTTCCCATTGCTTTTGACTCACAGTTGGAAATTAGAAAGCCTTGGTTTCACCTGTGGTGAGGCCAGATGGTGTTTGCCACCATTCTCTGTCTCTAAGTGTTCCATCACAAAACAGCTGAGTTATCAGATGTACATTAGAGGCTATAGCCCACATTTTCCAATCCTCTTATTTCTTTTTTTTTACCATAACCTTTTTAATCTGATGATAGAATGTGGTTTGAATTCCTATCAGTCACTTAGGTAATTTAGGCAGACTCTCCCTCCTCCTTCTAGCCAATGGCCCATTGATGATCTATTTCCCAACTCATCCCCCAGAACAATTCTGAAAGGAAAAAAAGAGTCAATCAAAAGACATCATTTTCTGCTATTTGATTTTTGCCCCTTCCCCCAACCCCTGCCCTAAATTGGCTACTAATAAACACTGATTGAAGGAGAGTTGGTAGGGAAAAATATTTATCATATCTGCAGCTCATTATCTGAGTTTTCTTCCACTATGATCTTGAACATTACTTGGACCAAAGTGATTTCAGTTTGAGGAAACCAACCTTTTCCACTTCTGCTAACATCTGCTAATTCTAGCTGGAATCCCCACTGCAGGTCCTCTTTCTGTCACAGGCCAGAAACTGTCCCTAGAGGAATGAGAAAAGAATTTTTTTCTTTTTTCTTTTTTTTTTTTTTTTGGTAATCTAAATATATTTGGTATTCTAAATATACTTAGAATAAATAATGGATTAGTGAAATGATACACTGTGTCTGTGAATTAGCCTCACCCCTGCACATGAATAGAAGAAAATGAAAAAATAATTGCTCTGATGTTGTAATGTACTTTGTAAAATCACATTTAAGTCCAAATTTCATGAAATGCTCACTGATCCTACTTCTTTCCCTTTGAGGTCTCCTGGGCTCTGATTATAGATGATAGAATCAGTGTAATCCATGTAAAAACCAAATAATGGAACACAGCAGGTCCTAGGAAGTGAGTTGAAACTGTGTTCTTTTTTAAAAAAGTGATGAGCCTGAATGTAATATTTCCAAGTGACAGGTGTCCACACTTCCACGGCTGCAGGCCACTAAGAGTTGAGGGTAGCACCTACTTGGCACTGTGCTCAGCTTTGTGACCCTGAGAGCTGGTCCCTTCACTAAATTCATCTTGAGTGGTTGGACCGTTGGATGTTCAAGAACTCTCTGCAGCCACACGCCTTCCCTGTGTTTGCATCACTACTGCCAAAAGCCTAACCTCCTTCTTCCAGGCCACCAGAATCCCATCCCAGCACCAGAGCCAGAATAGGCTCCCCCCCAGGAAACTGAGGTAAAGCCAATCTCTCAAAACTACCTAATCAAGGAACAGCACTGGCACTGGGGAATCTGACCATTGGGTTATTCTTTGGAGGAAAAAAGTCCTCAGGCCAATAGTGCATATGAAAGTGGCCTCCAAGGAGATGGGTGAAGATTCATAGGGGTCTTCAGGCTGTAAAGACTATGTCCGGGGGAAGACCAGATCATGGCCCATTAAACAGAGAGGAATTGTGTTCACCAAGAACCCAAACAGTAAACCCAGAGACACTTCTCAATGAGACAGCAATGGTTTTAGGCCAAACCACATAAGAGCGCTCATGAAAATCATTGTCTAAGATGGGGTAAAGGATGAACAGATAAAATCAGGATGGACCTGGAGATTATCATACTAAGTGAAATAAGTCAGACAGAGAAAGACAAATATCGTATGATATCGCTTATATGCAGAATCTAAAAAAATAATGATACAAATGAACTTATTTACAAAACAGAAACAGACTCACAGACTTAGAGAATGAACATATGGTCACCAGTGGGGAAGGGTAAGAGGGAGGGACAGATTGGAAGTTTGGGATTGACATGTACACACTGCTATGTTTAAAAGAGATAACCAACAAGGACCTACTGTAAAAAAAAAAAAAAAAATTAAAAATTAAAAAATGTCAGCAAGTGCATGCACACACACACACACAAAGTGGAGGTTGGGAGAGAGAGAGCTGAGCAATGTAGGACATGGAGATTGTTCAGGGTTCTCAGGGTTTGAGTTGAAGGCCATGGGCACAGTGAACTCTCCCCCGCACCACCACCAAGTCCCTAGTCAGGTCTGAGGCCCTGAGGTGTGGCTCAGCTGGGTTTTTAATTAGCACATTCTCTATCCAACACGTAATTGTTTGAAAGCCTCCGTGTAGTTAGAGTGTGCTTTGTAAATTTGTTTTGTTGCTGCTCTGTCTTATTGTATATGCACTGAGTACTGACCGACATGTTTTGTTACTTAAATATTAAAGATACTGTTATCTCACATTCGAACAGCTTCTGCTCTTTTTTCCTTAGCTTCAGAATGTGGAGGTGGGAGTCTCAGCACCTCAAAGCTGAGTACATCTCCCTGGGGTGTTTCTGTTTGCAGAATCTCTGTCTTCTCAGCAGCAGCCTGGCTCTCTGGAGGCCAGCCAGGGCTGATCCAGCCCAGTTAGTAGTTTCTGCAACTTGGGAAGCCTGAATAAAAAGGGATTCCCAGAGCTGCCAGGCATGCAGCGTGGGATCCAGAAACCAAGGTTAGCCTGTCTGACCCTGAGTGTGCCAGCCTGAAGTGTCTAATGTCATTGGTAAGCCCATGAGCTAGTAAAACAAGAGAGTCAATGCCTGTCCCCTTGAGGACATCAAGGTCTGGCTTGACCAGCTCGATTAGCCATACTCACTGAGGCTGCATCAGGCTATGGAAACAGCATGAGCTATAGAAGCAGAACATCCCAATCTCAAAGCCAGGCCGCACCCTTTCCCAGCTGTGTTTTAGCTTGAACAGAACACTTAACCTTTCAGAATCTCCGTTTCCTTATCTACAGAATAGGGATAATAAGGTTAATGGAATTTTGTGAGTAAAGGATCTATTTAAGTGAAAACACCTGACTTGCACACCTTTAAGACAAACAGGGCCTTGGCTTGTGTAGCTAGCATATGAGGCCAGGATTGGTTTCAGGCACAGAAGGATCAAGGAATATGCTCAAGACTCTACCTTTTTCTGCTCACATCTCAGTTCTGCTTTCCTCTCAGTTGGTGTGCTTCTCAGGCAGGTTGTTCCCACAGGCTAGCACTGATGGCTGCTCATATTTCCAGGCAGAGGCCATCTTTCAGCTAGGGAAACTTGCCGAAAAGGAGGTATCTCTTTCCTGATATCTGTAGGAGAAAAAACTCCTGATAAAACTCATTGGACTATTTGAGTCATGAATCTATTCCTATCCAGGTATCCATCCATCATCTCTTCCTATAGCCAGAGCAGTGGTATTTAGCTTGGCCAAGCCTGGGTCCCACAGTCAAAACGTGGAGATGGGGACTTCCCTGGTGGCACAGTGGTAAAGAATCCGCCTTACAATGCAGGGGACGTGGGTTTGATCCCTGGTCAGGGAAGTAAGATCCCACATGCCGCGGGGCAACTAAGCCCACGCGCCACAACTACTGAGCTCGCGTGCCTGGACGACAGCCCGCGTGCTGCAAACTACAGAGCCCACGTGCCCTGGAGCCAGCAGGCCACAAGTAGAGAAGAGAAAATCCTGTGCCACAATTAGAAAGAAGCCCGCGCGACACAACTAAGACCCGACGCAGCCAAAAATAAATAAAATAAACAAATAATAAATAAATCTTAAAAAAAAAAGTGGAGATTTGTCATATACCACAAGACTATATCCTAAGGACCCAAAGTCCTTAGCAATCATGCCGTCATTGCTTTGCCTTGATTTTATTTTTTTTACCCCTTTGGTTGAAACTGAACTCCAAGAAAAACTTCAGAGGCACAACCTCTGAACCTCTCTGACCATTTACCAAATAGCACAGTAGTTACAGTACAGAGAGGGAAGATCTGGGAGACTTCTTTGGTTCTCACAGGAAACTGATAATTACAACCTAAAAATGGCAAAAAAAAAAAAAACAGACTTCACATTCAATCTTAAACAAGTGGGATTACCACACTGGATAGTAGAAAACTAAGGTTAAGGACATTTTGAAGACTCTGTGCAAAGACAGTATGTGCAAGTCATAATGTACAAGCTCAAAATGTGACTCATCACTGTTATCCATAAAAATCACTGGGGAATCCCAAGGAGTGGGCTAGTGTTTTGCTGTCATTCATGTTGAGGTCCAAAAGAAAGAGGGTTAATCAATGTTTCCATGGGATGCCCAATTCTTTTACCTTTTTTCTCGGGTAATATTCAGCCCCATCCTGCCTCCACAGATATTATACAGGGTCAACCACTGCAATGACCACAATTTTTGCCAAAGTGCCTGGCATCTCAGAGTTGGAGCATTTCATTGGAGAGAGCACTGGACTTGGAATCCAGTCTTTGGGGAAACCTGAACTTCTGGTCCCAACTCCATGGCCAACCAGTTATGTGACCTTCAAGGATCAATCACAATGATTCACCAACATGTTTTCATTATTTTGTTTCCGTATTGAGTCCTTGGGATCATCAGTACTGCATTTAGTGCTTTACATACTTTATCTCTAATCCCCCAACAACCCTGATCTCTCCTCATCAACCTCCATCCTGTGACCAGTCTGAGTGGCCCAAAGCTCCCAGATACTTGTCAGGAACCACACATTCGCAAACATACACTCACCGATACTCACACAGACTCAGTCAGCTGTATCTCTGGGTCCTCAGCGGCGTCCACAGTTTCTTTGATTTTTCAGTTCTCAGGCATTTGCATACACCTCAGAGCTGCTTTTGAACTATTCCATTCGTCCAGCTGAAGTCAGGCTGATTTATCATCCTTCCCAATCCACCCTGAGGAAGGAAAGGGATTATTTTCTTCAGAATAGCCCAAATTAATATGAAATGAGTAAAAGAGGAATTAGGAGTAGGGATAAACAGAGTTTCCTTTGGGTTTAGTATTTAGTGTAAGACACTATATCATGGAGACAAAATGTCACTAAAGTTCTTCAGAAGTATTCAAATCCTATTCTGGAGCAAAAGTATTTAATTTAGATACAGAAAAAAGGGTCTAACAGTTATGGTTTTCAGTATGCATACCACCACAATACTCAGTACTAAAGGCAGCTACTACCTAATGATCAAATAAGATGAAAACCCTTAGCCACCCCTACTATAGGATTGCTAAAAGAAATCAGAGATTTCTTCCTTGGAGAACCTTCCAGGGAGAGTTGGGACCTGCCTGGAGATGAGGAACGTACAAGTCCCTTCTATAGAAAATATCATATTTTGTCTTATCTTTTAACTTAGATTTTGGGAGGAAATGTAAAGATAATGTAAAACCTAATATGAAAAAGGCTAAAAATATTTGTTCTTTAATCCAGCAATTCTCTTTTTTTCACATCCTCTAAGGAAATAATCATAAATATTTATGCCCAAAGATATATATCAATTGTTTGTAATAGTGAAACTGCATCATCCTAAAATCCAGCTAGAGGAAGACTTAAATAAATAATAGTTTATACATGTAAATTAATACACAGCCATTAAATTCTTAAGATTTTTTAAAATATTAATTCTTTTAAATAGTGCATTGAAAAATGCCCTGGAAAGAAATATATTCCAAAATATTTTAAAGTGGTTGTTTTTATAGTGATATAATGACTCTTTTCTTTATTTATACTTATCAGTACTTTCCAAATTTTCTTCAATGAGAATATCTTCATTTCCTATCCAGAGGAAAAAAACAAAACTAAGAACTTATGGAGGATCAAAAACTTGAAAATAACATCCAGAAATGGCACAACAATATGAATATACTTAACTATACACTTAAAAATAGTTAATATGGTAAATTTTATGTTATGTGGGGGTTTTTTACCACAATTTAAAAATAATAATAACATCCAAGCAGGAAGTCCACAAGGGCAGGTGCAGCCTGTTACCTGGAGACCAGACCATCTCAGACAGCTTGGAGGGAGGAAGCTGATAAGTCCTGGCTGAATAGAGCTCTCTGTTTATTCTGAACCAATAAAATAAAATGCTTACGAGCCCAGAAACTGGACCTCTACTGAATTGTTTTAGTTTTTCCCCTTTGGAGACACTTTGGCATTCATTTCTCCATTTCATCACCTCTACTCAAACTTGAAGATGGGAGACAGAGACCAACACCCTGATAGTGGGCAAGGACCAGAAAAGAGTCAGGGGGAGCTAGAACAAGTGTTGGAGTCCACACGCAGGTTTAACCTCTTTCTTTCTCCCCAAGGCCACACGTTTCCACCCCATTGGCCTCCCTGGTTCCCAACGCCTTTTTCTGGACAAAAGGACCAACTCAAAAGAGCAAGGACAAGCTTGCTGTGGGGCAGGTGATCTAATGTTGGCAGGTGGCCTGGACCTCCACTCTCCTGTGTAGGGAAGTATCCAGAGCAGACCATCAGTTCCCAAGCCTTCAATACCTGACACACATCACACCTGCATCTGGGAAAGAAAGAGCTTGGTAAAAGCCATATGTCTTGTATCTAAAGAGGAAGACTTTAGGGGCCTCAGTGACTTTCTCAGGGTTTCTAAAAGATAATCTGAATCTCAGTTGGTGTGTTACCCTTAGACTCCACTCAGAGATGTTATGCAAAATTTAGTAGCCTTTTTTTAATTGGGAAAGTGAAGTTTTAGAAACCTAGGCTTACATAAAACTGAAGAAAACAAACTAAACTCCCCTTTCCTGAACAGACATTAGAAATTAAGAGAAAAGCGTTGATGGCAGAACTGAATGATGATGAAAGATCTCTTCGAGCCTTAAAAAATATATAGAAAATTACTAATATTAATACTACTATCAGTATCATCTACTGAGATCTAGTAGATCTCAGACATAGCTTCAGGCCCTTTTTGTACACTAGCTCCAATCCTCAAAATAACTCAAGAGACAAGTATCATTATCCTCATTTCACATATGAAGACACCAAGGCTCAGAGAGGTTAAGTGTCTTGCCTAAGTAAGGTGATCAACTGTCCTGGTTTGTCCAGGACTGTCCTGAGTTTAGCACTGAAAGTCTTGTCTTCCAGGAAACCCCTCAGTCCTCAGCAAATTAGGACATCTGGTCACCCTATGCCAAAGCTACATAGCTAATAGGAAAGCATGGACTCCAGCCAAGGTTTGTCTGGCTCCACACCTCACTCTCTTTCCACTATGCCAGAGTGAATCCCACTAAGGCAAAATACATACATAAATACAGACAAAGGAGGGAAGGAAGGAAGGAAGGGAGAGAGGGAGGGAGGGAGGACTAAGTCTACTTTAAAGGAAAAAGTATTTGCCTATGAAGCCAAGAAGCATAATACTTAAAACAACATACTGTAAAATTTCAATCTTTAATTCTCTAATTTTAAACAAAATGTCAAAAAAGAGCAAATCTATTGTAAATGGTGGACAGAAGATGGTGGGGATGGAGGAGGACATCAGGCTAGCTGTTCCCTCTGAGCTGACACATTCAGCCTCTGCAAAACTCTCAGTGTGCTGTGTGACATGGGCGCATTTTTAAGGCTGAGGAGACCTGTGGTGTGATGCCAGAGGGTCAGGGAAGGCCCAGGGCCCCCAAAGGGCACTCTCTGCAGGTGAAATCCCTGATCCCTCCAGTGGTGACAGCCAAAAGCCACCCAAAGGTCACCGAGATTGGGTTTGGTCTGAGGCACATTTCACCTCAACACTAATCTTATGTTAGAGCTCCCCAACACACTGGGTTCTGAGTCAGTTTCCATCAATCGAGAGTTTTTCCATTCCTTTCTTGTCTGAATTGGAGCTGGATGTGACCTGCTCACTCTGGTCTCAGGTTTGTGACCAGTCCAGGCTTTTCCTGTTATCAAAGCTGCCACCCTTAGCCCTTGTTGACAATAAAAAGCTTATTTATTTTGTTCAACAATCCAACTTGAATTTCCCCAAAGAATTTTTTGAAAGGTAAAATATCAAACATATTAATCATGTAGGACTTTGCCGCCCATACTTATTGCCCAAAGGAGGACAGTTGCCATGGCAATGGCTCTGGTAAGGAGGATGGAGTCTGGCTGAAGGGTGAATAAAATACAATAATAGGGCATAGGCCACCCAGCTAGCCCCCCTTATGGTACTGGGAGTGTTTGCCCTAGTCTTAGGAGTTAAGTCATAATTAAGAGAGAATGAGAGAAAGAAAAATGTCCAACAAGCATTTTGAGGGATGGGGGTGGGGCATCAGAATGGGTGGGTGTATGTGACTGTGTCTTCTCCTGAGGGCTGGCAGAACCCTCCCACCACTAGCCCTTGTGCAGACAGACCAGCCCCATCCATCTGCAAAGGGGCACAGCCAACGGGGCAGAGAGAAGCCAGTGAAGGGTTCACTGGAGAGTTGGCATTGGAATGACCCTCCTGGCCTCTCTGGCAACATACTCCAAGTCACTACCGGGTTCATTCTCTGTGACCCAGTGGTCCCTTCCTGGAATCTGCCCAAAGGAAATCATCCTGACTCTTAAAAAAGCTTGTTCTGTGGCTAAGAGAACCATCAGCTGAAGGTACTTGGTAGTACTTTTGATAGTATTATCACACCAGATATATGTCTTTCCATGTGCAAGAAATGCTAGTGAAAGTGGTGGGAGAAAGCTGAACAAAAATAAAACTTTACCTTCTAAAAAAAGCAAAATTCAGCCCCTATGGAGAGAATAAGTTCTCCACTTGCAGAATTTGTAACATTTCCGTGCACCAACCCGCATTCTCATTACTGCCAGGGCTGTGCCTATAAAAAGAATATCTGTGCAATGTGAGGAAAAAGGGTTTGTTACCAAAAACCACCAGCAAACATCTGTCTAGATGTATTGATGCAGTTGCTGGCTTTCAGTATGATTTTACTTTCTTCTTGGACTTTTCAAGGCATAACATAGATGTTCAAGTTACAAAATAACATGTTTTAAGGCAAGTAAGTAAGTTTAAAGCAGGGGAGTTGATAGGTATTCATTCTTCCGCCCTTAAGAAGTTGAATAGCAACAATGTAACTAGCCTTCTGCCTTAAATTGTTATTTTCCTTACAACCATTTTATTGAACTTGAATAGGTGGCAAATTTAATGGAAAAAATTTCCTGCTTTATTTGCACTTTTTATTTAACATTATTCATATGATTCTTATTATCCTCTCCCTCTATTATATTTACAGATATGGCAGATGTGAGCAAGAGACTATTAATATTTTGCTCTGAACTTGGCATACAGACTTAATATTCTCCCCTCATTCCCTTGTTGGTTGCACAGTTCTTCAAATCAACAGTTGCTAAATTAGTTGCAGTTTCACAGGGTGTTTAAATATTTGAGACCATTGTTGCTGAATGGTTGCTTGGTAATCAGTCCAGACCCAAATCAAACACAAGTTGTATTTATGATTTTTTAATTTGTTCTTGAAGCCAAAATGTCAATACCTTTCTTTCTTTTCTTTTTAATTTTTTTTTATTGAAGTATAGTTGATTTACAATGCTGTGCCAATCTCTGCTGTACAGCAAAGTGACTCAGTTATACATACATACACGTTCTTTTTTATATTCTTTTCCGTTATGGTTTATCACAGGTTATTGAATATAGTTCCCTGTGCTATACATTAGGATCTTATTGTTTATCCATTCTAAATGTAATAGTTTGCATCTACCAACCCCAAACTCCCAGTCCCTCCTTCTCCCTCCCCTCTCCCCCTAGGCAACCACAAGTCTGTTGTCTACGTCTATGAGTCTGCTTCTGTTTTGTAGATAGGTGCATTTGTGCCTTATTTTAGTTTCCACATATAAGTGGTATCATATGATATTTGTCTCTCTCTGACTTACTTCACTTAGTATGATCATCTCCAACATGTGGCATCCATGTTGCTGCAAATGGCTTTATTTTGTTCTTTTTTATGACTGAGTAGTATTCCATTGTATATATGTACCACATCTTTATCCATTCATCTGTCGATGGACATTTAGGTTGTTTCCATGTTTTGGCTATTGTGAACAGTGCTGCTATCAACATAGGGGTACATGTATCTTTCTGGTTTTTTGTTTTGTTTTGTTTTGTTTTGTTTAACATCTTTATTGGAGTATACCTGCTTTACAATAGTGTGTTAGTTTCTGCTGTATAACAAAGTGAATCAGCTATACATAAACATATATCCCCATACCTCCTCCCTCTTGTGTCTCCCTCCCACCCTCCCTATCCCACCCCTCTAGGTGGACACAAAGCACCGAGCTGATCTCCCTGTGCTATGCGGCTGCTTCCCACTAGCTATCAGTTTTACATTTGGTAGTGTATATATGTCCATGTCACTGTCTCACTTCATTCCAGCTTACCCTTCCCCCTCCTTTCATATGAGATCAAGAACACAAGAAACACCCCACATAGGTCCAAATGAATACACTGGACTTCAGAAAAACATGACACACATTACCTTGAGTTCAAACTGTCATGAAGACCAGGAGAACAGTGTTTATCCATGAGGATGTACAATGTAAATGAATCCCACTCTTCGGGAAAGTTCTTTGAAGTAGAAACCAAATTTTTTTTTCTTTGCCTCCTCCTCTCTCCCACCAAAATAGATGATAGATGATTGATTGATAGATAGATAGGTAGGAACAAAGCGGGGGGAAGACTTTGGGCACAAAGAAGTTCAGTGCAGCATTGTTTTTAATTCTGTAAAACTGGAAAAGGGAAAACAAAAACCTTAATCTTAACAGCAAGGAAAAAGTTAAACTATGATGCAGTAGCACAGTGAAATATAATGCAGACAATAAAATGATGTTTAAGAAATCATCGTAACATATGGAGAAATTCTCATCCTTTCATGTTACAAGAAAAGGTAAAATTCATCATTGTAAATGCAATATAATTTAATCATAGGGAAAACATGTAAGAATCTGGAAGGAAATGCATCAAACTATTGACAGTTCTTGTCTTGAAGTGCTGAGACCAGGGTAAGTATATTTTCTTCTATTCCATTTTTTCCAAGTTTTCTATAACGGGCATGTAATTTTTATGTTTGCAATAACAATCAACTCTTTTAAAAACCCAATACCTATCTCTTACCTCGTAGCTATTCCCAACCCCACATTGCTCTTGTCTACTTCTACTACAGAGGCTGGAAAATGTGAAGTAGTCACTTTTCCAGCCACCTCTGTCTTAACAGAAGACACTTGACACAATTCTAGCCAATAAGATGTGAGTGGCAGTCTGAGCCCTGCCTTTCCCCCTTCCTCCTCCTTCTTTTCTAGAATGTAGTGTCTGAGGCTGCATCAAGCATCTGGGAACCAAGCTGGATAGGCCAAGAGACTCACAGATATGCTGGCTGTAACACTGTCCGGTACTGAACCAATGCCAGCAGCTGAGAGTTGTTAAGAACATGATGCAAAGTGTTGGAGAAAGCTGTGCAGCAGCAAGGCCAGGAGTGGAGGTTCTCACACATTAGATTCATGTGGTGAGATTTTTGTAAATACTGATGCCTGGGTCCTGACCCTGGAAATTCTGATTTAATTGGTCTGGGCTGTGCTCTGGACAACATGATTTTTTTTAATTCCCCAGGTCATTCAGCCAGAGTTGAGAACAAAGTTCTGGAGGCATGTAGAAGATGAGGTCTGAGACAACATCCCACTACCCAATGGTTCAGACTTCCCATTATGTGAAACCAATAAACCCCACTGTCACTGGATTTTCTGTTACTGGAAGTTGGATGTATTCCTAACTGATGCAATTGTACTGCTTCTTAAGGCTGGCCCAAATGTGTGAAAACATGAGCAAAAAAAATTTCATAGCACATAATAGTCACATAGATATTTCTCCTTCTCAGTGTGGACTTTTCCCCCTTTGAAATCACACCCAGGTAGAGACAGATTTATGAAGTATGTAAAAGTACAGTTTCATTGCCAAGAGAGAGCCCCCAAACTTACAATTTCATGCCCTCTCATTCCTTCTATGCCTCCATTGGTATTGCCCCCACTGCGGAAGAGACCAGGAACTACGGCAAAAATCCCACATCACATCCTGGCCCAGCCCCCAGGCTCCCTCCCCTTGATGTTAGCACCTGGCTATACGTCTGAACTGTAATACCTTAATACTCAAAGTATGGTCCATGGACCAGCAGTTTTGGTATTGTAACTGAGCAGGACCCTCTAAGACCTTCCCAGGAAAGACCCCTCCCCCATATCCTTTAGCTTTAGCTCTTCTCTGAAGTACCTAGATAGTAGTATCTGACGCACATTTCCTGAGTTGTTTTACAGATGCTAAAACCACCACCGAATGGAAAAAGTTAACTACTTGATGACCATGAGCACATAGCCCCCTGACCTACTGGTACCTAAGGATTGATAATGTTAACTCCTGTGACCCTGCCCTGTTACCTCACCATCAATCACTCAATCAGAGAATTGTGCACAAACTGATCACATACCCTGGGACTCCCCTCCCTCACCTGGCCTTTTAAAATGCTTTGCTGAACCCATCAGGGAGTTCAGGTGATTTGAGCACTAGCTGCCCTGGACTCCTGGCTTGGCGCCCTGCAATAAACACTGCACTTTCCTTTGCCACAAGCTGGAGTCAGTACACTGACTTTACTGAGCATGGGACATGGCAAGTAAATGGGACATTTACATGGCAAGCAGACCCAAGTTTGGTTCCATAACAGTATTACCTGGGAGCTTGTTAGAAATGCAGACTCTTGATGCCAATCCCAGACCTACTGAATCAAAATCTGCATTTTAATAAGATCCTCAGGTGATTCTTATGCTTGTTAAAATTTGAGAAACCCTGCTGTAAGAAAGCCCTAGAATTGGGCTTCCCTGGTGGCGCAGTGGTTGAGAATCTGCCTGCCAATGCAGGGGATGCGGGTTCGAGCCCTGGTCTGGGAAGATCCCACGTGCCGCGGAGCAACTCGGCCCGTGAGCCACAATTACTGAGCCTGCGTGTCTGGAGCCTGTGCTTGGCAATGAGAGGCCCGCGCACCGCGATGAAGAGTGGCCCCCGCACCGCTATGAAGAGTGGCCCCCGCTTGCCACAACTAAAGAAAGCCCTCGCACAGAAACGAAGACCCAACACAGCCATACATACATACATACATACATACATTAAAAAAAAGAATGTAAGCAGACAAGAATAGCATTAAAAAAAAAAAAAAAGAAAGAAAGCCCTAGAATTAATTATGTTTAAAGTAATGGTTCTCTCTCTAATACACTCTCCTTTTGGTTCCTCTTTTGCTGTTAAAAAGAAATGGAGGAGGGGAAGGAAGAAAGGACAAGAGAGAGGTAAAGCTATCACTGAGGCTGCTGTGAAAAAAAACCGAGTAGGACATGCTTGCCTATGTCACCAGTGGGCTCTCCCTCTCTTTCCCCTCCCCAGGCTAAGAGCAGGAACTTGAGACCCCTCACTCTCAGCCCTCTCCCTACTAGGGTCCATCCCAGGTGAATACTCCACCTACCCACCAGAGGGAATGGGAAAGGAGCATATTAAATTCCTTCTTTTAACCTTTTTGCTGCAGCAAGTGTGCCAATCCCACAACAAGTCCTTTAGGGAAGTAAAATTTCAGACAATTTTGAAAGGAAAAAAATCACCACTTTTTGTGTGTATATAGAAGAAAGTAGGACCCTAGGGGAAATGAAGGGACCGGGATGGGAGAGGAGAGGGCAGGAGAAGTGGAGCTGAGTGGAGCCTATATATCCATTGAGGAATTCTCACACAACAGAACATCTACCACGAGGGAGATCTGTTTGCAGGAGGATCTGGGAGAAAGATTGCAGATGTCTATGAGACTGACACTTAGTTCCTGGCACACAAGGTTAAGGCTTTAGCAACAAGAGAGGACAAAGTCTGTCTCCAAAGTTATAAAGGGAGGGGTTATACATGGAGAGAGGAAAGTCACTCTGAGGCAGGAGAGAGGCAAGATGTCCCGATGTGGTCCTGGAACAGTGGTTCAGCATATCTGGTATAGAACGTTTTTAAGTCAGACACAGGTTGGCATTGTTCACCAGCCCCTAGGAGCTTATGCCAAGTTTTGGGCAGAGGAGGCTAGAACTGGGTGGGTGAAGTTCCACTTTGATGAGAGCCTCTCCCCAGCTCAGACAGAGGTAGTTAAGCAAACTGATGCTTGTGTCAGCTGGAGTTATAACCCTTGCCTCTCAGTCAATGAGGCAAGCTGAGCTGACACAGGAAGCTCACCCCCACACCCAGTTCAAACACATAGGTATGCTGTATAAAATTAAACAAAAATATTTTGTTACTCTTTAGCCAAACTGTGCTGGAAATGAAAAAAGAACTCAAAGGCAGAGTGATGAGTGGGAGTTGATGGCTCCCAGGGGGGTTTCCACTAGACATACATCATGGGGTTTGTATTTTAACCTCCTTTGGAAAGTCTCAGCCCCCACACATTTCATATTTGAACTGAGCTCACTGCAGAAAGGGGAATACTGCCCTCACTGGCCCAAAAACACAGAAGAGATACGTGCCACTGATTGTGGACCAAAGATGGAAAAGAAATCACCTGTGAGAAAAATGAACCCACATTCTATGTTGTATACAGAACTTCATGTCTACAATCTGTGCTTCTCCACGTTTTTCTTGGCTTGGGGTTTTTGCCTGGCACAAAAATTATTACCAAAAGTCGTCTGGAGGAGCTTCCAGTATGGCTTAGAAAGCTCCTTCCAGACTGATCCTCCTGCAGATAACAAATATAAACGCTATAAAAAATGGAAAAAGCAACGACCTGAAGCCACTAGAGAGTGAACAAAGTCAGGCATATTCTGGAGGGTAGTTTACACTTGGAAGAAAGAAAACTCACACAAAGCAGGTTTTTGTGGCTTCTAGCCCAAGGGAAGAACAGAGTTAGGAAGCAAAAAGCAGCTAAAACTCTATTAGAAAATCTATAGTCTTGGGGCTTCCCTGGTGGCGCAGTGGTTGAGAATCTGCCTGCCAATGCGGGGACACGGGTTCGAGCCCTGGTCTGGGAAGATCCCACATGCCGCGGAGCAACTAGGCCTGTGAGCCACGGCTACTGAGCCTGCACGTCTGGAGCCTGTGCTCTGCAACAAGAGAGGCCGTGATAGTAAGAGGCCGCGATAGTGAGAGGCCCGCGCACAGCGATGAAGAGTGGCCCCTGATTGCCGCAACTGGAGAAAGCCCTCACACAGAAACGAAGACCCAACACAGCCATTAATTAATTAATTAATTAATTTTGGTTTTTTTTTTTAATCTATAGTCTTTATAGAATGAAGAATCAGAGAAAAGAGTCAGGGCAACTACAGCCACTCTAACGTGAGGGGAGAATACTGGAAGAAAGACACCCAGAGGTGTAAGGTCTAAATTTCGTATGTAATATTTTCCCCAAATCTCTGAGTAAACTCTACACGTGCAGGGCTGACTAAAAACAGCTGCCTTAGGTAAAAAACTGAATGGAGATTTGAGCTGCCCCCCAGGAAACAGAGTTTGCAGTTCAAATACAAGCAAGTTAATTGTCAACTCAAACAAACAAACAAATCAATACTCTGGAAGAATATAGTAAAATCCAATGTCTCTAGAACATAACATTTACAACATCCAGAATAGAATCCAAATTATTTTACATGCACATGACATGACCCATTTTTAATAGAAAAGGCAATCAATGGAGACTGACTTCAAGATAACCTAGATGCTGGAAGTAACAGACAAGGATTTTAAAGTGGCTATTGTAACTATGCTCAAATACATAAAAGAAAATATGCTCATAATGAATGGAAAGATAAGAAATATCAGCAGAAATAGAAACTGTTTTCAAATGAAATTCTAAAACTGAAAATATAATTTCTGTAACAAAAAATGTATGAACTTATAATCAAAGTGGAGATGACAGGAAACCATCAGTTAACTTGAAGATAGATCTGTAGAAATTACCTAAGGACAGAGAAAAAGAACAGCGACATGTAGGACAATATCAAAAAGAAACAATGGAGGCCAGAAGACGGTGGTATGATATAATTAAGGTGCTGGAAGAAAAAACTGTCCAGCTAAAATGATATACTCAGCTCAATTATCTTTTAATAATAATTAAAAGTGAGTGAAGGCAAAATATAGTTTTCTGATAAAAGGAAATCATGAGAATGCATTGCCAACAGATCTACACTACAAAAACTGCTAGAGAAAGTTCTTCAGACTACAGGGAAATGATACCAGATGGAAACTAGGATATTCAGGAAGAAATGAAGAGCACTAGAAACAAATCTTATTAAATAGGACATAGTATATCACTAGATATAATGCAAGGCTCAAAGCCTGAGAATTTGAGACAATCAGTGCACTACATCCATCCTTCCACCACCACAGCGTTTCTGGGCAGCTGTCAGTGTTCCCACGCTCCCCCACATGGCTGGGAGTAGCAATAGAGCCACATTAAGAAGGATATTTCTCTTTCTGACTTACTTCACTCTGTATGACAGACTCTAGGTCCAACCACCTCACTACAAATAACTCATATATATGGAATCTGAGAAAAAAAAAAAAAAGGTCATGAAGGACCTAGGGGTAAGACGGGAATAAAGACACAGACCTACTAGAGAATGGACTTGAGGATATGGGGAGGAGGAAGGGTAAGCTGTGACAAAGTGAGAGAGTGGCATGGACATATATACACTACCAAACGTAAAATAGATAGCTAGTGGGAAGCAGCCGCATAGCACAGGGAGATCAGCTCGGTGCTTTGTGACCACCTAGAGGGGTGGGATAGGGAGGGTGGGAGGGAGGGAAACACAAGAGGGAAGAGATATGGGAACATATGTATATGTATAACTGATTCACTTTGTTATAAAGCAGAAACTAACACACCATTGTAAAGAAATTATACTCCAATAAAGATGTTAAAAAAAAAAGAAAAATATATCTGCTGATGTACAAAGAGGAAACACAAGAGCACTGAATAAGTAATAGTAATAGGCAAACCTTGGCAGTCTTTAAATCCGATACTAAACCAGGAAATTCTTAACTTTGAAAACTTATTTGAAAGAATATTTTCGAAATTGTTACTTTACACATTTGATACAGAGGTGGAAACTTCCAGGATGAGAATTTCCTCACAATCCCCATATCTCAAAGGTATCACTGCGTAGGTCTTTAGGTGATAAACAAAGGCAGTATAGAAGACAAAGAACAAATCAATGGCTATTCTCTGCATGTCTTGTCTCATATTAGGAGATAGTGTCAGCTTTTTAAAAATCTGTTTTCATTTTATACACATCACCAAGCTATTGGTCTGTTAGACATCTCTTCTTGTGTTTTGATCCCTCTGTTTTGTGTGTTAACACTGAATATTTTGAGCAACACATGGGTTTCTTTGTTTTGTGCTTATGGATGAAATGTGTATCAGTAAGAACAAAGTCAATTTCATAGTCCTTGGTTCTCAACCAGAATGTGCTAAGGAATGGGAGGCTTCTGGACTCCTAGAAGAATAACAGCCAAAAAAATGTAATTTTATGCCTAGTACATTGAGTTGATTGATTGAAAATATCTGCTAACATAATTTATTCACTCTAGGGTGATGGTGGGAGAATTATGTGTATATATGAAAGTTGTAGGGCAATAAGACTTTAAAAGAAATGAAACTAAATTCACTCTGCTTTTAATCACCTAGAAACTTTTTTTAAAAAGGATTACAAGTGTCAATTACTCATCATAATTGATGGCAAATAGTTGAACTCTCCTCTCCCTTTAAGCATATTTCTCTCCTGAATGTGGAAGAAAAGGCTTTCTGAAGCAGCAGTCCTTATGTTAGACACCCTCAAGGGAATTATTATAGCCCCTGCTGCTGACAGTTTAACCGCAGAGCAGTCACTGAGGAATATGGTTCACAGAGGAGGATGAGACAAAGAGTGTAAAGATACTATTGTGAAACCCAATAGCTGGCTGCCCTCTGGTTCTCCTGCTCTACCCTGATTTCATGTTGCGATGGAATGGAAACTCCAAAAATAGGCTAAACATGGGGCACCTACACTTGGAGAGGATGTGCAACACTTTAACATTCTCTTTCCTAAATGGAAGCTAGCTCTTCTTTCTATGAACAGGAGAATTGGCACTTAATTTTTTCTTCCCCAAATGGGTTTCATGTATATAATATACTTTCAAGATTCACTTGCATTCACTTATTGAACAAACATGTACTGAATATCTATTTTACACAAACATGTAGAAAATTTGCCATTAAAATAAAATATTTATAAACCATGTAGCAAAATATTTTTAAAATTTTGAAAGGAAGGAAGGAAGGAAGGGAGGGAGGGAAGGAGGAAGGGAGGAATGGAGAGAGAGAGGAAGAAAGAAAGAAAGAGAAAGAGAGAGAGAGAAGAAAGAAAAAAGAAAGAAAGAAAAAAAGAAAGAAAAAGGAAGGAAGGAAGGAAGATAATAGCCTGAAATAACTGAAACTATAAGGTCCCAGAGCAGGTACTCCATATGGATGCATCCACATCCCAGCATACACAAGCTTCCCTCACTAAAACATCTTTCACTAAAATTAAGCTCACTATCAAAAATTATAAAGCATGTGAGGAAATAAATCATGATGAGAAAGTCACCAGATTTGAAAACCAAGAGAAATCAAAAATCAAGATCTACAGCTAATAGAAAAATATGAGGCTGTAAAATAAGGACACTTTAAATGTGTCCCCAAAAAAAAGAATTGGGAAAAACGAACAGGTGGTATTTTAAAATGAACCAAATAGAAATGCTGGAAATTTAAAATATAGTCATTGATGTAAGAATCATAGTCAGGTTAAATAATGGACTAGATATAACATGGTATCTCAGAAGAATGAGTAAACGAAATGACTCAGAACAAGAAGAGAAAGAGATGTAGTGCCTAAAAAAGATTTTAGATACATGACACACAAGATGAGGAGCTTTAACATTCACTTAATATGGATCCAAGGGACAAGATTAGTCAACCTGGAGGAGAGGAAATGTCTCTAGAGCTGGAGAAAGACATATTCTCTGGTATGAAAAGCACACTGCTTCCTGAGGAGAATTAAGCTATACTTAGGGACATAGTCATGAAAATGCAGAATATTAGGAATAAGAAGAACATCTTAAAATAAGTAAAGAAAAAATTATTTATTATAAATCCATGGCAATGAGACTGACATCAGTACCAAAAAATGCCAGAAGACTTTGTAATCATATCTTCAAAGTTCAGAGGAAAAACAGTTGTCAAGCTAGAATTTTACAACCAGCTAAACTATCATTCCAAAGTAAGGGCAAGATGAAGTCTTTCCAGGGACCAGCATAGAAGATACTGGCCATTCCAGCTGTCATTGTGCTCAGGAAACACAATGTGACTGTGTGAGCCACACAGAATTCTCCCAGTGGAAAAGGGTCAGGTCTGAGGAACTAGAGGTCTTGTTGACTCTATCAGGTGGGTATTGCCAAGCCAATACTACTGAGGATTATATCCAGACACTTAAGAACAGGTGGGCCTTGAAGAGCAAGCATCATCTTAGCTTTAGTGCTTTTTACCCACCAAAATTACTTCATTAGTTTGAGAAGTACAAAGATAACACATTCTAGGTAGGCAGAGGGACCAGCTAAATCTACATTGTGCTCAACCTGGGATTCAAGCATATGTGGATATCCTGGTCAGGTCTTTTTGTATGCAAGGAGCAGAAAACCCACTGCATGATTTGGGGCCTCTCTGCCAGCTGCTTACTCCTCAACTAAAAATGGTTGCCCCACCCAGATCCAACTCTGCATGAACTTTTAGTTAAAGTATCTACTACAATCTAAGCAGAACCTATGTTTCTCTTAGTTTAAATTCTTCTCACGAGAGAAAATCTGACTGACCACTAACCAATGAAAATTTTGTCATCCTCTGTGAAGGGTGCACCTCTGATCCAATCAGTTCTGTCCCTGTAGTAGCCTTGGCTACTCAACATCCGTCCTATTACCATCACTTTTTCTTGCTAAAGAAGTATATCCACCCTCCATCCTATGGCCCTTTCCCCAGCTCAAAGGATATATTTTGATCGGCCTAAGTCAATCATAGTGGCTCATTCCCCTTCCCAGGGATTGGTTTAGGGAATGGAGAATATGATCCAGTTTTAACTAGTGATTTATAAAGGAAAGTCTGTTGGAGGATTCTAAGAAAAAATTTCTTCACTTCCTAATGAGAAGACAGCAAAACCTACAGACCCATCCCCCAAATACACACACACACACACACACACACACACACTCACACACACACACACACACACACACACACACACATTCTTCCTCCATCTACCATAACCATGATTATATGTGATGACTGGAAACACTGAAGCCAGGTTGCTACCAGCCTGAAGATGAAGGAGAGCAGAAGAGAAGCCTAGGGAAAGTGGAAACAGAACTCTAATTTTGCTCCTCATTTACAGACATTCCATCTCTGAACTCTTTGTAATGTATGATAGTTAGCTTCTTTATTGCATAATCAAATTTCAGTTGGGATTTACTACTACTTAAAGCCAATGTATCTTAATTAAAAGAAACATGGACACCCATGCCAGGCTTTCATCAGAGACCTTGAGTGGGTACAGCTTCCAAAGAAATATCCACTGTGCCAAGTGGGTTTGGTAGACTTGAGGAGCATAAGGAATGAAGTATGTCCTAGAAAATCCCATCTCAAGAGAAGAAAAATGACAAAGAACAGGTTTACTTCAAGCATGAGTAGGGATGATTCTGGATGCAGTGTGTAATTTTGATTGTCCTCTAATCTAGTGTGCATAGACTTGTGTCTGAATTCTAGGGCAAATGCACTGCAAAAAGAAGCAAAACATATTAATGGCTACAGTAGTCCCTCCTTATCTGCCGTTTTGCTTCCTGTGGTTTCAGTTACCACTGGTCAACTATGGTCCAAAATTATTAAATGGAAAATTCCAGAAATAAAGTCATAAGTTTTAAATTGTGCACCATTCTGTGTAGTGTGATGAAATCTCATACCATACCACTCCGCCCCACTCCATCCTACTCTGTCTCATCCAGGAAGTGAATCATCCTCTTGTCCAGCGTATGCCACCTATTAGTCGCTTAGTAGCCATCTTGGTTATCAGATCCACTGTCATGTTATCACAGTGTTTGTGTTCAAGTAACCCTTGTTTTATTTAATAATGGCCCCGGTGGGAAGAGTAGTGTTGCAGGCAACTCAGATATGCCACGGAGAAGCCCTAAAGTGCTTCCTTTAAGTGAAAAGGAGAAAGTTCTTGACATAAGGAAAGAAAAAATATACTGAGGTTGTATATTTATGGTTAGACTTATGGTTAGAATGACTTTCCTATCTGTGAAATTGTGAAGAAGGAAAAAGAAATTTGTGCTAGTTTTGCTATCATACCTTAAACTGCAGAAGTTACTGCCACAGTGCATGATAAATCCACTTTTATTAGTATAGTTATAAGTGTTCTATTTGGTTATTAGTTATTATTTAACAACAATCTCTTACTGCATCTAATTTATACATTAAACTTTATCATAAGTATGTATGTATAGGGAAAATATAGTATATATAGGGTTAGGTACTCTCTGCGGGTTCAGGCATCCACTGGGGGTCTTGGAATGTATCCCCCATGGATAAAGGGGAACTACTGCAGTTCACTAAAATCTTAATGCCATCCTGAGAGGTTCTAGTAGCTTTGGTGCCATGACCTAGCTGTGTCAGGAGACTAGAATGAAGCTTCCTTGGAGGGAAGAGGGGTCTTTGAATCTTTGTACCAAATGGGCACAAACATCTCCCTCTTTGGAGCCAGGGACAACAATCATTGGATCTTAAAAGTCTAGATTGATTCCAACTGGCTGTGCTGAGAAGGACTCAGGCATGAGAGACTGCCATGGTCAGTGAGCAGTGTCTGTCATGCAAGTGGCTGGGGACAAGCAGCACCCACGTCACACTCTCACCCTCCCGAATCCCTTCCGAGACCTCAGCCAACCGCTCCTTGCATAACAGGGAAGGTGCACTCCCTCCAACACCCCACATCACGCATTCAAAAATCTTATATTTTATTCTTTATGCTCTTAAACAAGGATACACTTACAAAAGTGCACTGTCTCCAACCAATTCAGGCACTGTTAATAATCCTCCAAGACCAAGAGCCATTCTCATCACTTTTATTGTCCCTTGCCAATCCGCAACTTGACACGCCTCAACTTGCTATTTCTTGAAGATCAACAGCACTCCAACCTAGCGAATTTTACTTCAGAATTTTAGTATTATTGTTATTTTTATGATTTTTCTTGTCTTCCTGCTTCATCCTAAAGATTTTAACCATGAGTAGCTTTGACATGCTTCAAAACTGCTTTTGTTCTTTCAGGGAGCTTTTGGAGAGAGTCCAACTTCACAACGTCCCTGTGAAACAAGGCCATGGAGAATCCTTTGAATTTACTTCCTCAAATATTTCTTGAGTACCTACTCTGTACCAGGTGCCATGGTAGACACAAAGATGAATAAAGAAGGAAAAGAAAGTGCCACTTGTTGAGATTCTGCTGTGCTATGTAATGTGCCAATACCATGCCAGGGACTTGGAAGTGCTTCAGCTCATTTCATTTCCATAGCAACCAGCAACCTCCCAAAGCATTATTATCACAATTAGAGCTGAGGAAACTGAGACTCAGAGAGGTAACATGACTGGTCCAGTCATTCTTCTAGCGATTAGAGGAGCTGGCATTTGAATCATGTCTGTCTGACTTGTGGACAAAAAATGTCACCTGCCATATCAGTAAACAAAGGATGTTGGGAAGACCAATCCATCAGCCACTGCAGTCCCCAAATGTGCACCCTACGGGGATTCAGGATGGAGAAAAATAGGATTACTGGCCCTAGATAGCTGAGGTGTCTATCAAAGGAATGATTTAAATGAGCCCAGATTCTTGCATCTTCCCATACATAGAAAAGTGCTAAATTCATTAACCTAAGATGTCTGGTTTTCTTTAGTGGTAATCTTTTGATGCTCGTCTACCTGGGTTTTTTGTTTGAATTTCTGTATATCCCGGCTCCTCCCTTACCTCTTCAGATCTGTCCCTCAGAGCTATCTGAGAGCCTGTCTCCAGGGCTTAAGTCCTCAGTAAAGCTAACGAATAAAACATAATTCTCAACTTTTAGGTTGTGCACTTTTTTTCAGTCAACAGACTCAAAGCCCATTGTGTTTCAATGCACCAAGACAAGGGACCAAATGAGAAGTAAGGCTTAAAGGAAAGGGGGAAGAGGGGTCCTGGGAAATTTGGAGCCAGAGAATTTCCTAGCAGGCTGTACGAAAGTAGGCCAGTTACTAACCTCTCTCAGCCTCAGCAGCTCAGTCAACACGGGCTAACACGTACCTTGCAAGGTTGTTGTGAGGATTAAAAATAATACGTGTAAAGCATCTAGCACATGGTACTAGTCTATAAAGAATAATTATTGTTATTCACAGCTATGCAAATTACCATTTCTCAAAGAGGCAGGAGCCATTTTCCTACACCCCAAGTTCTCAGAATTTGCAGTGGGTATGAAATCTAGGACCTAAGTTAACAGGAATTTGCTATATGGCTTTGAGAAGGCATATGTTTGTCTCAAGAATCTCCAGAAAGTCTGTAAGAAGAGAAAATCCCAAATCAGAGGCAAAATCAAGTCCTCATTCAGGGCAGACACTGGGCAGGAATGCCAAGAGAACCCACCATAGTTCAAGCCTGCTTGTGAATTTGCGTGAAAAGTGAAAAACAACATGACCATGGATCTGGCCCCATGGAATAGCCATGGGCATCTTCAGTGAGAAGAAGGCCATTATCTAAACTGCTTGGAGTCTCACCGCAAATCTTTACAGAAAGACACAAACTCACATTGGATCAGGCTTTTGTGGGTCTCCAGGGAATGCTGACTTTGTTAATGTCACCACAAATGTGTCCCTGAATGAGGGAATTGACAGGACACCTGTCTCTGCATTGAAACCTGATTAAAGCAAGTCCAACCCCTACTATTCTCTCAGGAGTCTTCACAGTTTCTAAGCTGTTTAGTCCTTTGTGATTTGGTCATTTCTATGGCAGGAAGATTTCATCCTTGATTCTTCTAGTGATAATCCATCCACAGCACAGCATGACTACTCAAGGAACAGGCTGCCTCCCAAATAGAGAGGATTGACTGGGTGGAAGGACTTGATAGGAACTGAAAATGCATCCGCGTGACACCAAAAGCCACCCTCACAAATAAGAATTTTTCCCTACTTCCTGTCACTGATGCTGTGAATTCTTCTCTGGAGGAAGAGAGGCAGGCAGGTGGCATCCCAAACTGTTTCATGAAAGAACCCCTCAAAAAGAGGGTAATAGTGGAGATGCTGAGCCACATTGTGAATATACTAAAAACTACTGACTTGTACACTTTAAAGTTGTGATGTTTATGTTATATGAATTATATCTCAAAAATATTTTTTTTAACATTAAAAAAAAAAAAACAAGAGAAGTTCAGCTTTGGGAAACTTGTCCAGGAGGCCTGGAGGGCCCAGACCCAATCAGAGCTCCAGATAGGGGCTCTTGTGCACGTCACGTTCTGCTCTGTAATACATCTGTATTTGCTGTAATGTTTTAAGGGTTAAAATTATTTGCCAGTTAAAATGCTTAAGCTTTATCCCCTAGATATTTAAATAAAATTGATAACCCAGGAAGATGTGCCTTAGTTTTCCAGGGGTTTGGAGAACCTTGTGGCAACACCACTTGCTTGTGGGCTTAAGAAGCATGAGAAGCCAGCCAGGCTTACCAAAGTGTGATCCCGGGTGTGGATCTCAGGATGCTATCCCAGTGCCTATGAAAACATGTTGTCTGTCGTTCCAGTAAACAACAAATGCTGCCCACCATCAAGCCATCGGCCACTGCAGCCACCCCCGTCAGTACTCTATGAAGGGAATTCTGGATGAAGGAAAACAGGATACTGGCCCTAGATAGTTAAGATGCAAATCTAAGGAATAATTTCAATGAGCCCAGATTCTTGCATCTTCCCATACATAAAAAAGCACTAAAATCATTAACTTGAGTCGTCTGTCTTTTGTGATTAGCAGTAATCTTTTCATGTTCGACCCCATGTCTGGTTTGTCTTTGCTTCTTTATTTTTTCAGCAAAAACTCCTATGTAACCTGGCTCCTCCCTTACCTCTTTGGATCCGTTCCTCAGAGGTATCTGAGAGGCTGCCTTCCCAGGCTTTAGTCCTCAGTAAGGTCCCCGAATAAAACACAAAACTCACAGCTTTTAGGTTTGCACTTTTCTTCAGTCGACAGTCCCAATATGTGATTCCAGGGTGTGGATCCCAGGGTAGAGATCCTTGCTGTGGACTCTGGTCTGGTCAGGTCACTCAGAACATTCATTTCCTCTTCTGTTAAATTAGGAATCCAGCACCTACTGTACTATGAAACACACCCAAACCTATGTATATATAAAACATATATATATGCTTTGTCACAGGAATAATTGGCAAAAGACAAAACAATAATGACCACAACAGCCCCCAAAACATCATTACACAGACATTCATAATCACTAGAGGGTACCTCCAGATTTGAAAGAGCTTATCCAAGGCAAGAGACCTCCCCCAGGTGAGCAAAGAACAAACATTTAATGGAAGATTGCCAGTTGAAGCAAGAAAGAAAAGCTCCTCCATCCAGTAATGGAGCCCTGTGAGGCCAAGGTCAGGGCAGACCTCTGCAGCTGGAAGAAATATCCTTTCCTCATTATGGGTTCAGGCTGTAAGTCAAGAACAAAATAGTTGCTTGTTTTCACAACAGTACAGATCAAATGGTAAAAGAAGTGATTATACCAGATAGAATATTTAAATTAGAGGTCCATCCTCATCCACCAAACCAGAACTCAGCACAACCTAGCTTCCTTCCTGTGTCCAGTGTGCAGGGGCCTAGGGCTGACGCTACAAGCGCAAATGTGGGTGTGGTCACCGTCGTGAAGAGGTGCGCAGGAGCGATACATGGCTTAGGCCTGAGCAGGCAAGCGGCCCAGGCCTCATGGGGCCCTGCTCCTTCAAGTGCCTTCCTGGACATTTTCTAAGCACCCCTCAGGGCCTGGAACCGGCTGGGGCCAGCAGTGCCGTCTGAGAAGACACCTCAAGCCCAGACCAGGACACAGAGAACTCCATCCCTGTTTCTCCCCTTCTCAGTGCTGACTCTGTACCCTGGATGTGGGGTTGGTCGGATGCCCAAAGTAGCTCTGGAACATGTGCCTACATGTCCCCAGTTTCAGACCAGCAGCCAGGCCAGCAGCTCACCCTTCCTACTTAGTACAGTATTTCTCTGTGAGATCATGCAAGATTGGGCCCCTAAAATGGTCTTAACATGCTGAGTTGGGGTGACACTCACATATTCCACAGAATAAGTTCAGGGCCCGTGTGTCAACCCTCCCCCCTCCCCCATGTTCTATGCTCAGTGCCGCCTCAGATCTACAACATCGGACAGCAGCAGGTGTCACAGCAGGATCCTATGTATCCCCAGCTGCTGGCACCCAGGGAGGTCTCCCAAGCCCTCACAGGCTCCATGCCACACGCCCAGCGGTCCTCTGGGGATGGTATCACCTACATCCCTGAGGCCTCTTGAGATTGCCGCTCTGCAACACCAGGGGGCGCTTTAATTGATGTCCTCGCTTGCTCCTAATCCATGTGGCGACACTGGGCTCTCCTGCTCAGTCTTCCCCCACGGTAGAGGACAGAAGGACATGCCTCATACAAGGTATGTGCCTCGCTTTTCTCACTCCCCTCACAGGCCCCTCGTCCATCCTCCCTGCAGGCAAAGGTGTGTCTATGTTGAAAGAGATCACATCCTATGAAGGCAGTGATTAAAGCCTAAAAATTTCAAGAGAAGACGTGGTCAGAAGATGTGGTCTAGGGACTTCCTTGGTGGCCCAGTGGTTAAGAACCTGCTTGCCAATGCAGGGGACATGGGTTCGAGCCCTGGTCCGGGAAGATCCCACATGCCGCAGAGCAATGAAGCCCATGCGCCACAACTACTGAGCCTGTGTGCCACAACTACTGAAGCACACGTGCCTAGAGCCCGTGCTCCACAACAAGAGAAGCCACCGCAATGAGAAGCCCACACACCGCAACGAAGAGTAGCCCCCGCTCGCCGTAACTAGAGAAAGCCCGCACTCAGCAACAAAGACCCAACGCAGCCAAAAATAAATTAATTATTTTTTTAAAAAAAAGAAGATGTGGTCTACCTTCAGGTTAAAACATTCCAAATGGTAAAGGTAACAAGACCAGCGATGTATCATTCTCATTTTCCTGTATACTCTGGGTAAGATTTGTTTTTGTGCTCCTCAACCACGAAGCAGGCAACATTTGAGAGAGTCATTGGAAGCCAGTATTCACAGGTGGCCTGATGCAGAGGCAGCATCATAAGCAGTGATATCACCATCACTAAATAGCTGATATCAGGGAACTGCGGGAATGAGCAGATCTATACTGTTTCAATACAAACAGCCACAGCAATGGGAGCAATAACAGCATTGCTACCTTTTCCTCATAATGAGCAGTATGAAATTAGCCAGGAATGGTGCATTTGACAATAAAGAACATGAAGAATGTTTCCTGGACCTGAACAGGATGAGATGGTGCCAGAACACTACAGAGAGTCTTCACATGCAGCAACTGGACAATAAACAAATCCATAAGTACCTCTTCTCCACCTATTTTTCTATATTGCCAGCAATAAATCACTATGTCACACGAGCCCATGCCCGTGGATTTTAAATTCTTTAAAATTAATTTAAAATTTAAATTAACTGCAATTTCTTTGCCTTAATCAAATAGTTTTCGTAGACAGCTTTATGAAAAATATTTGCTCAGGGCCCTGTACACCCGAGAGGTTCCCTGGGCAGGAGTGCATCTTTCTAAGGTAGAGGAGGAAGGTTTGTGGGAAAGAGCTGGGCAGAAACATGCTTGGGAAAGTGCATTCAAACCTGAGGACAGGAGAACCTGGTCATGAGTGGAGACTTTTGTCCCCTTCAACTCATATTTATTAGTCCCCTAAGAGCCTCCCCAAATGGAATAAAAATAAATTTTAAAAAAGAAAAATAAGCACAGTAAAGGTTTGAAAACTTGAGGCTAATGTCAAGAGGAAGTATAGCAAGAACAGTAGTTGCTAAAGCAAATTGCCCGACGTTCAAACTCTCCCTCTACCATGTATAGTCATGTGACCTTGAACCTATCTGAGCCTCAGTACTCCATTTTGTAAAACGGGGGAATAACAGCAACTCTCAGCAAGGTACTTATTGTGCAATAAGTGTTCCATCAGTGTCAGCTGCTATTATTTGTTTGAGGAAGGAACTAGCCAACCATATGCAGAAAAAAAAATCCTAGATCAGTTTCTATAAAGTCCAGTTAATTATCTTTATGTTTAGAATACTGTAATTTTTAAAGTTTTTTAAAGATATAAATCCTCCGACTTAAAATCATACTGTATCTTAATAAAGATAGAAAAAAACAAATGAATCCAAACTTACAAACACAGTGATGAAAATGTAGAATTGCAGAAATAAAGAGAACATCTTAAACTTAAATCAAGAAAAAAGACAGATTGACTACAAAGCAATGGCATTTGGAGTGATAATAGATTTTCTAAAACACAGTGGAATCACATCTTTTAATGTAGTGATGGAAAACAATTATCCTACTTCTCTATACCTAAGTATTCTATCATTTAAGAATGAGAATGAAATCTTTTTATTTTCCATTTTCACCGACTCTAATGCCTTGGGGCCCCCAAATCAGATCGTCACCCTTAAACCCCTTCTACAGGGAAACTCTCAACCACCTATGTGACTAAAGAATGTATTGAGAATGCCTGAATCCACATCTAGAAAGAGAAATATATACACATTCAGGGAGTATTAAAACCAAGTATAGGGCTTCCTTGGTGGTGCAGTAGTTAAGAATCCGCCTGCCAATGCAGGGGACACGGGTTTGAGCCCTGGTCCGGGAAGATCCCACATGCCGCGGAGCAACTAAGCCCGTGCACCACAACTACTGAGCCTGCACTCTAGAGCCCGCAAGCCACAACTACTGAGCCCGCGTGCCACAACTACTGAAGCCCGCACGCCTAGAGCCCGTGCTCCACAACAAGAGAAGCCACCGCAATGAGAAGCCTGTGCACTGCAACGAAGAGTAGCCCCTGCTCACCGCAACTAAAGAAAGCCTGCAAGAGGCAACGAAGACCCAACACAGCCAAAAATAAATAAATAAAATAAATTTGTAAAAAAAAAAACAAAACAAGTATATTTGCCACCTAGCCTGCAGCAGCTGTTGAGCAGAAATCATGTGATCATTTATACACAGCCACACTCCAAATATTGATGCTCCAAACCCCTATGCCCTTGACTAATAGGAAGTCCCATTCTTTGCTGCAGTACCCTCCCTAAACTCTTCAGCTCTCTCAGAATTTACATGTGAAACCCAAATGTACCTAAATCTACCCATCTGTGGGTCCCAGGTAAGGGCCGTTCTTTCCTGGAGTGTCTGGAATGCCCCACATAAACGCAGAGCCTCCACCTGACCCGCCCTCAGCTCTCCCCCTCCCGGTGCTCTGTGATCTGCCGCCCCCTGCCGGTCTCACTGGATATAGTCATCCCTTCCCCTCTGAAGTCCAGACTACCATTTTCTGGCTTATTCCAGGCCACCTTCAAACTACTGTCTACACCAGTGCAAATTTCTGGCACACCACCAGCCTCTGGCCTCGGCTGCTCCTTTCTCTCTCTCCCCAGAATGGGGCTGCTTTCCCTTCTGAGACCTAGTTCTCTCCAGTGCTGTGTGCCCCTAGTAATACAGCTGTGAACCCCATATTTCCCAAAGGGCTTTTTTAAAAGTCATTTTGTTTCTGCTATACATTAACCACAAAAGAACTAATTCCAAAGCCAAAAAAAAAAAAGACAATTACGTGAAAAACGGCTCAGAACCATGAAATAGATGCTGATTATAAATATAGGCTTCAGGCATTATGAAATGAGGCAGCTCTAAATCTTCAAAGAACAAAGAGAAAGCAAGAGGCTTTTCTAAATATCAAAAGGACTTTCAGGTTATAATTAGTAAATTGACTAACCTTTTTAAAGGTAAAAGTGAATTTCTAAAGCCTAAGGCATTCATGGGATTATACAATACTGTAAGTCTAGAAGATCAGCTCTGCCAAGCTTCTCACTTCACAAGTGAGAAAACAAAATGTTACGTGACTTTCCCAAGGTCACAGAACAGGTCTGTGGCTGTCAGGATTTGAATCAGTGCTCCTAGCTCCCTTCTTCAGGCTCTTTCCACTCTGTCTACAATAGAAGCTGTGTTCACAAATGAGTGACAATCCCCAGAATTACATGGATAAATATACAATGGTGGTGGTTGTGGAGGTGGTGAAGGTGGTGATGGTGGTGGTGATGATAGTGGTGGTGGTGATGGTGATGGTGGAGGAGATGGTGGTGGTGATGGCAGTGGTGGTGGTGATGGCAGTGGCGGTGGTGCTGGTGGTGGTGGCAGTGGTGATGGCGGCGGTGGCGGTGGCGATGGTGGTGGCAGTGGTGGTGGTGGTGGTGGTGGCGGTGATGGTGGAGATGGTGGTGGTGGCAGTGATGGTGGAGGTGGTGATGATGGTGGAGATGGTGGTGGTGATGGTGGTGGTGGTGGTGGTGGTGATGGTGGTGGTGGTGGTGATGGTTTGGTGGTGGTTGTGGAGGAGGCAGAGGTAGAGGAGGAGGTCGTGATGGTGGAGATGGTGGTGGTGGTGGTGGTGATGGAAGAGGTGGTGGTGGTGGTGGTGGTGATGGTGATGGCGGTGGTGGTGGTGGTGATGGTGATGGTGGTGGTGATGGTGGTGGTGGTGGTGGTGATGGTGGTGGTTGTGGAGGAGGCAGAGGTAGAGGAGGAGGTCGTGATGGTGGAGGAGGTGGTGGTGATGGTGGTGATGGTGGTGGTGATGGAAGAGATGGTGGTGGTGATGGTGGTGGTGGTGGTGTGGTGGTGGTGATGATGGAAGAGGTGGTGGTGATGGTGGTATGCATATGTGATGGAATATTGAAGAGTAGGGGACAGACAGTTCAAGGGCAACTCAAAGGCATGTCAGCTGAGGCTGAGATTCAGTTATGACTGGGTATATCTAACAGACTGATGGAATGAGGCCTGGGATGCAGCAGGTATAGGCAAATCAATTAGATGTATCTATAAACAAAATGAGAGACAGTACAGCAACTGAGGAAGCAAAAAGGTCATAAGGACTTTTCCGTGTGGGATTGCCCTGTGTGTTGGATACTTCTAGGATGGGGAAACTTCCTGACAGTAAGTCTCCTTGAGAACACAGGTTGTGGAAACCCATTGGTATTTGTTGATTGCCTTTTTGGTGCAAGACTCTCTGCTAGGCCTTGGCAACACAAGGGTAAGCAGGAAAGCAGGACAAGTCCCTGCTCTATACCTATCTTCAAAGGTTCTTAATTTTTGTTTTTTTAATGATAGGAGAGTTGCCTGGCTGAATAAGACAATTTGCCAAGTCCTGCCCACCTGTCCTGAGTGGTGGTGTAGGCTGGAAGAGCCCTGGTTATCTCTTGCGGAAAGGTCCACATGTCATTGAAAAGTCCTCATGAGCCATCCACTCTGGGCCACAGTGCCACTGTGTGGTAGGCACCCGTGGGCTGATCCTGCGCAAAATAAAACAAGCAGTAGCAGCTTCTAAGCCAACATACCACTTCTGGTCAGGAATTCAAAGCACTTTCTCTGAATAACTATTGTGCTGAACCAAGGCAAAGAAAAGGCTCTAGAATCTTGGGGCTCAATGGACCCTTAGTGATTGGCTATTGGGCCCAAGTTCTCCTCTGTAAGATCTCTGACTGTGGTCAAATCATGGCATCAGTAAGCAGAGGGCAGCAGCTCTCTACTCCTTCAGACCATCCATTTATTTGATCCATGATGCTGATGGGCTCTGTTGAGTATGGAACACATCTCCATTTCTACAAGAGCCTAACACTGATCAGCTATTGCAGCAACTATTCAGCTCATTACCTCATCCCGGTTCAGGTCCTCCCATTCACCCCCCTCAGACCTTTATCCTGAGTCCTCTCTATCCCTTGGGAATATGTTTCTTTCCTTGCTTATGTTGGTTCTTCTCTCTTGTCTTGTCATCAGGTGTGTCTTCATATGCTATGAAGACACTCCTGGCACAATAACTGACTTAGAATTGGCCCAGTTCGGCTTATCAGATGGGGAGTGTCTGCTCTCTGTAGAAACAGGTGATACAAGGATCAGCGACATGTCCTCCTCCCTAAAGAACTTAGCAAATGTTAGTGCCTGGCAGCTCTGTCTTCTTCTGTCTATTATTCTAACATGGAACCTGCACCGTTACCTCCAGGGAGACAGGTATGTAAATGAGACAGGCATGAGAACAGACATAGAATAGGCCATGCAGGTATGAATGATTCTTTCCACATCCCTTCCTCTTAGAGGGGACTTGGAGGATCTCAGTAGCTCCCCTCAGAAACTGGCAGGGGACACACACAAGGAAGAGAAAAAAGTGCAGAATCACAGCTGAGGTTTTGTTGACTTTAGAGTTTGCTTTACTTCAATTCCTTATAAACTTAGAATTGATAACAGTGTGTAAATCAACTTATTATAATATGTCATTTCACTTTAGATTTTCCAAAATTGAAAATGGTCTTATGTGTATCTCAGTTTCACAACACTATCAGATTCCAGCCATGAGATCAAAGTATCTTCTACTTCCTAAATTGTGGGTTCGGATTTTTAGGCGGTAAAAACATTTTTCAGGTTGTAGCCATCAACCTATTATAAACTTCCAATCATTATCATCCTTACATGCATAAGTTAAGCTCATTATTGAAATTATCTCAGAAGATACAACTCATTACATTTTCTTTTTTTCTATTGAATCATGCAATCATGTAACATATGGTCCACAGATACAAACTGTGGTTCCCGAGTGCCAGGCTAGGGACCAGAGCTGGTCCGTAATCAGGTCTTCATTCGTCCACCTCGTTTTGAAGTGAATGAAGAAAATGAGGGGTGCGTGTCATTGTGAGGGGCCTATTCTTGGGAAGTTAGGTCTTCTAGTCTAAGAGTAACTCAATCTTATTCATCTGGTATTAAAAATCTTTTATAAAATAAAGGTGCTAGTGTGTTAACTGTTGCATACTTTCTTTCTGTTATGTTCTTATTGGCAAAATAAAAGCTGTTAACCTCGAATCACCTGAAAAACATTTTGTTAACTGAGCCTACGGCACACTGCCACCCCACACTACCAGGGATTACGTTCCCACCCTACAAAGAACCAGCCTGATGGGAATCCAGAAAGAATTGTGAGATCCAGGAGGATTTGTGAGAAACGGGACGCTGTACTTAGAAGTATTCAAAAGACACCCAATTAAGGACCAAGTTAGAGCTTTGACAAGACCCAACTTCAAATAAGAGTTGTAATTAGTGTTCATGAAGGTGCACGTGGGAGCCATCCATATTTATTTGTTTATTCATAGATGGGGATCCGGATGCCTTCATAAGAATCTGATATAATTTCAACTTTGAAAAATAACTAATAATAAAATTCTGAGAGATAAAAATAATTAGGGTATTTGCATCCTGCTGGATGATAAATTTTAATGATTAAGAACTGTGCAATTCCAGTGCCAAAACCGTCAGATTAATGGAATAAATAAAAAGTCCAGAAACAGATCCAAGCACATACAATAATTTACATTTGATAAAGGGGATATTTTTAAAAGTGAAGAAAGGATAAATTGTCAAATAATGATGGTGAGACCACTGGCTAACTGTTTGGAAAAAAATAAGTACCATCCCTAACTCACAGCTAACACCCTCCCCCCACAAAGTCTAGGTATATTAAGTATTCAAACTTTAAATTTTTTAATAGAAGTAAAAGAAAATATAGATGAAAATGTATGAATATTGGAATGAAAAAAGCCTTTCTAATGCTGACAACCACCAAAGGCAGACATTATAAAGGAAGACATCAGTTAGACATATAAAAACTTAAAAATCTCTCTGTGGGAAGGAACCTATAAACAAAATTAAAGACAAAAAATAGCAGTATGACAATGGATTAATATTTTCAATATATATAAAGTCTTATTTATATAATAATATATAATATATATAATTTTAATATATTTACATTTTATATATTAGCAATATGTATATATAAAAGCAATATGAAGCAAATTAAATAATAAAAATGCTATCTCTAAAAATCAAAAGTAAAACGAAGAAGCAAACCAAATTATACAGCCATTCAGTAGCATAACCACAGAGAGAAACTATTGGAAGTGATTTTAAAACATAGTAATTTGACTGGGCATCCCTAGTGGGATACACCCTCAGGACCCCAAAACTCCAAAATATAACAGTAATAAATTTTAAACTGTTTTTAATATTCATATTGTGGACAATAAAGTTGGTGTTGCTATTCTAAGACTGCGATTGTGCTGTTAAGAGCCAAGACTCCTGGAGTGGAAGAAAAGAGATACAAATAGATATTAGATCAATGAAATAAAGTAAAAATCCTGTAGTCCTGAATTTGAATGGGAAATATCAGTAGGAACTTATAATACATTTTCTTACTTGTATTTCCTGTCTTTGCTCACTGAAAGGGCTTAGAAGTAATGACAAGACCAGTGGTAATCAGGACCCCACCGCACCCAGATGGTGTCTGTAAATATCATCTTCCTCTAAAAGAAACCAGGATTTCCCCAGAGAAATTACTAATTTCAGGTCTGATGCAGGAAATGTATGCTATGAGCCTGGATCTTCTTTCATAACAGATAGCAAGGAAGCTATCAGACTGCTAAGGTCATTCAAAAGGACCCAGGAACGAACAGGAAGAAGCACCCATTGGCCAAAGACGACGAGCTCAGCATCAATAAGGATAACAACCACATCAATTTCAACAGATCAAATATATTTAAATGTATGAGTTCATATGGTTCCCATGGAGTATAGAAGGAAACCATCTCATTATTTTGAAAGGAGAAAGAATCAAACCCTTAGCTTCCTTATCTATATAAACTGTATCTTAAGGCAACCAGACAGTTCTATTTGGGGAATTTCTCCTTACAGAAGCTTCCCAGCTAGTAAATGCCAAAGGAATGATAGACTATCATAATCTTGGAAATCCCTCATCAATAGATGGATTTAGGTAATGGTCCTCAATATATCATCAATGCCATCATCAACACCATAAAAAGAGGGAACCAGATGTTATGTGCCTGTTGCTGGAAGTGCACAGTGCCACCTACGAAGTGTTTTGTCTAAAAAGAATCGAAAAATCAAAAAAGTTGAACCCGATCAAGTATTTAGATCTAACTACAATTTACAGATAGTTCAGGGGAAAGAGGAATGCATTAAACACCATCACAGTGATGTAGTCAGCAAAATCGAGACCAGGGGAATTCTCCAAGGCAAATAACCAAATTTCTTTAGCAACAAAAAAAATAATAAGGATTGTGAGGGAGAAAAGGAGGGAGGGAGGGAAGGAAGGAAGGAGAAAGTGGAAATGAAATCTATGGATTAAAAGAGCCATAAACATGTATAGGAAAAGAGAGGACATGTGAACACAGACACTGGATGAAATTTAGAAGATATTACTGAGTTTTGTTTTAGTGGTGGTGGTAAAATGGTTATTTTGAAAAGGAAGTATACTTTAGAGATACATATGGAAATATTTGTAGATAGAATAATATAATTATTCAGGAGGAGGTTGGCAAGAGGTTTGCAGGAAATAAGTCTTCACGTGTTGATAATTGTTAAAGCTGAGCCGTGAGGACATCAAGGCCATTATACATTCTCTCTATTTTTATATATGCTTGAAATTTTCCACAATAAAAAGATAAAGAGGGACTTTCCTGGTAGTCCAGTGGGTAAGACTCCACGCTCTCAATGCAGGGGCCCTGGGTTTGATCCCTGGTCGGGGAACTAGATCCCACATGCATGCCACAACTAAGAGTTCGCATGCCGCAACTAAGAAGGCTGCATGCCACAACTAAAAAGGTCCCGTGTGCCGCAACAAAGACCCAGCGCAGCCAAAATAAACAAACAAACAAATAAATAAATAAATAAATTTTTTTTAAAGATAAAGAAAAAACAACAAGGAAAAGTTAATTACATCAACTGACCCAAGAAAAGCACTAAGAACATAATTGGGCAATTTATAAAAGAAGAAATAGAAATAATTGATAGGAAAATGAAAAAAGAAATCCTTTCTTAGAAGAAAACTAAAAAATGTAAATTTTTTAAAAGGTGAGGTTTCGTTTTTCATCTATCACATTGTCCAAACATTTAGAGGTGAATGATATCCCCTGGTGGCAAGGGAATGCAAAAAGGAGCTCCCCAAACACTAGACTCTATGGCTCAGGTTTTCTGGAGAGTGTTTATGTAATGAAAATCCCGCTAAATACATGGTGAGGGACTTCCCTGGTGGTGCAGTGGTTAAGAATCCACCTGCCAATGCAGGGGACACAGGTTTGAGCCCTGGTCCGGGAAGAACCCACATGCTGTGGAGCAACTAAGCCCGTGTGCCACAATTACTGAGCCTGCGCTCTAGAGCCCACGAGCCACAACTACTGAGCCCATGCACCACCACTACTGAAGCCCTCGTGCCTAGAGCCCGTGCTCTGCAACAACAGAAGCCACCGCAATGAGAAGCCCGTGCTCCGCAACGAAGAGTAGCCCCCGCTCGCCACAACTAGAGAAAGCCCAAGCGCAGCAACGAAGACCCAACGCAGCCAAAAATTAATTAATTAATTAATGTAAAACAAAAAGCTTAAAAAGATTAAAAGAGGAGAAGAGAAATAGAAAAGAAAAAATATATATGAAAAAGGAATACATGGTGAGGAGCCAGGTCAGATCCCAGTCATACCGTTTACTGGAGACAGGATTCAAAGCAAGTTTAATTGCTCTGTGTCTCACCTCCTAGTCCTAAAATGACTGTAATAGTAGCACCTCCTCAAAGAGTTACTGTCAGGTTCAATCAGTGAATTTTTTTTTTTTTTTTTTTTGTGGCCGCACCACACGGCATGCAGGATCTTAGTTCCCCGACCGGGGATGGAACCTGTGCCCCCTACAGTGGAAGCTCAGAGTCTTAACCACTGGACCGCCAGGCAAGTCCTCAGTCAGTGAATATTCGTAAGAAACTTGGACCAGTGCCTGGCATATAGTGCTGGCTTTCATTACGATGTTGGTCCAGCAACCTCACTTCTAAGTCCTTATCCTAAGGAAATCTTTATTAAGCTCACAAAGATGTATATACACATTTGTTTATCATTCCATGATTTATCAAAGGCCCAAAGTAGAAATGCCTGGCTAAATAAATTTTTGTAATCTTTACCTTGTGATACTATGTGGCCATTAAATATAATTATGTTGATACATGCGTATTGATTGTAAGGACATTTATAATCTATTTTCAAGAAGGAAAATCAAGTTAGAGAAGAATAAATATAGTTGAACTCTAGGAAGGAGACATATGTATGTTTTTAATCAGTGTGCATACCTAGTAGTTGACTCTGGATTTGGGGGTTATTCAAATTTATTTTTCTTTTTGATTATCTGTGTTTTCTAATTTTTCTACATCAATCTCACTGCTTGGATAATTTTCAAATAATTTACTATGTTACATATTGTGATGGTTAATTTTATGTCAGGGTCAACTTGACTAGGCTAATGGATGCCCAGTTAGCTGGGAAAACTTTATTTTTGGGTGTGTCTCTCACGGTGCTTCCGGAAGTGATTAGCATTTGAATCAGTAGACTGAGCGAAGAAAATCCACACTCACCAGCCTGGCTGGGCATCATCCAATCCACTGAGAGCCCAAATAGAATGAAAAGGCAGAGGAAGGATAAAGGACGATTTAGCTCTCTCTTCTTGAGCTGGGACGTCCATCTTCTCCTGCCCTTGAGACTTGCAACTCCCAGTTCTCAGGCCTTCACACTCCAGGACTGAGAAGCTTTCCTGGTTCTCCAGCCTGCAGACACCAGATCACGGGGCTTCTCGGCCTCTATAACTGCATGAACCAATTCCTATAATAAATTTCCTCTTCATATATCTATATCTATATCTGAACCTATATCTATATCCTATTGCATCTGTTTCTCTGGAGAACCCTGACTAATACACATATGTTCCAAAGTTCTTATAAATCTTGCCTCCCCAAAATTTTAATGTATTTGAAAGTAGGGAGGGGTAAACAGCATAGAAATGCAAAACTAATACGTGAGTCTCCAGAGTAGATAAACACATTTGGAGACATAGAACTTAATAATGAGCATTCAGGAACAGAGTCATTCTTTACAGGTGATTATCACCAGCATGTGTAAGCACATGCAAAACACATGGGCACTCACATCTATTTCACTTGGGTCCCCCTGAAAGCGGAGCCTGAGGCAAGGACTTGGGTACAGGTTTTATTTATTTCAGAGGTGTTCCCAAGAAGCAGAAGCGAGAGGATGAGAAAAATGAAACCAGAGGGAGAAAGGCCAATAAAGGGTGTGTTAATAAATTGTAACTGTTGCAGGAGACTGGGATTCACTCCCCCTGGGGACTTTGAGAAACTGCAGAATTAACCTCAGAACTGTCCCACCAAAGCATGGGAAGGCTGGAGCAATTACTCACCAACTCCCACTCCACCTTGGGTGTGGGCTGCCCTCGTAGAGACAGCTCTCCAGCATTTGCAGGCTGTACCTGCAAGTAGCCTGTGCAACCTCCCACCAGAGACAAGCCTGAGGCCGAAAAGCAGAGGTCCCAGAGCGCATTGTGATGTGGGGGACCGGCATCGGTAGTGCGCTCAGAGCTACGGGAAACCAGCATGTGGCAAGGGACCCCCCAAGCACCTTTTTACACCTTCCTTGCCCAAAGCCTGTGAATAAGAAAGCATAACTTTGTCGGCAGAACCCTGAGAGAGGGATGAACTGCCCCCACCACTCCCCACTCACTGTCCCTTCCCCTCCTCACATGCCACTGAGATCCTGGTTGTACACCTTCTCAGCTGTTCAAAGGTATGAGATCCACAAAGGGAACTTACTCCCCAGGAGCTAAGGGGTGGGCTGGCCCGAGTCCCACGCAAGGCCCTTCATAAGCTGGGCTCTGGCCTCACTGAACAGCCTGGTACCATGATACCCCCAAGCCTCCTTTGCCCCAGATCCCCTTTGCCCTCTGCAGTGCCTTTCCTCCTCACTTCCCCTGGTTCCTCCTGCTAGAACTTCAGGGCTTAGCCCAGGTATCAGGACCATCCAGAGGTCAAAAGAAGCCTGGATGGAGGGCCGGGGAGAGGGACAGACCCGAGGTAGTGGGGAGGGATAGGTGAGGCGAGATTGGCCGCGAGCTGAGTTGATAACGGTTGAAGTTGGGTGTTGGGAACGTGGGTTCATCACGCTATTCCCTCTACTCGTGAGGCCTGGAGGTGCACGGCTGGGTTTCCCTTTAGGGAAAACAGTGGCTGTTCAACTAGGTCTCACGCTCCTGGGCACTCCAGCCAATGGCCAAGCAGGCTGGGGGCACGAGGTCCTGGCCATTCCTGCCCAGTGTGGACTCCCTGGTGGGTAGTGCCTGCTCTGGAGCTCCCACAGGGTTGGCGGAGATGTCAGCCGCAAGGCGGTCTGGGGCTCCCCCTGCCCACTCCTGCTTCCCGCTCTCCCTTCTCCCACAGGGGTCAGACCTGCATTGCACGTGAGCGCTTTCCCTGCCCGATCCGGCTTCCTCCGCCGGTGTGACTCCCCAGCAAACCGACTGCAATCCTATCATCTCCATCCTGGCAACTGCACCCCAAAGGCCCTAAACTGACACAGTTGGGGTACACATGGCTCCAGCCCCCACCCAGCCCCTGCTAAAGCGCCAAAAACAGGAAGAAATACCAGAGAGTGAGAAACATTGTGCTGTATTTAAAGGTTTACAAATAATAAATTAATGCTTTTCAAATTAAAAAAAAAAATACAGTAGTTATATACATAAACTAATTTTAGAGATAATATCAAAAATTTAATTTGTGGTCCTTTGGGGATATGAGGCCCTCCTTCCCTCCCACCCACGAGCAGGCCCTGCCAGACATCAGCTCTGGGAAGCTCTCCAAGGTCACCCCAGGCTGCACTGGGCGCTCTGTCTGTGCTCCCATAGCATCCTAATCTCTGTCAGCAGATTATGACCCTGTCCTTTTCTCCCCCCATCTCTGCCTCTACCCCAACTCTGCAGTGAGAGGCTGGAGACCTCAGTAAATGGCTCTGGGTCAGCCAGTGAATGACTGACTCAGGCATAAGTCCCCAAAAGGACCCCATAAAAGACCCATCTCTACAGTGTTCCTGCAGGTTTACAAAACGCTCCGGACTAGAGACCAGGTGTTTCCTTTCAGTCTGGAATGAACGTGGAGGTGGAGGAAGAATGCTGCTCTGAGGTCCTGTTACAACCCCTTCTCAAGCCCTGGGACCCAGGGGCACTGCCAGGGCCCCTCACAGCGGGCGGGAGAGATCACATCCATCTTCTGCTCTGCTTCTCTCCAGGGGAGAAGACCTCTCGGTTACTGGTGAAGACAAGAGGCCCGGCAGCCCCATCTGTTGGGATGGACCGTGAGCCAGCCCCACCCAGCTGGGCGACAAGGCTGGTCCTCTGGCCGCCAGGCTCTGGGGCGGGATCACCAGCCAGGGACCCGGGGCTGACCAGGGCTCCAAGAGCTGGCACCAATCTTCTCTGGGAGCTTCGAGCGAGGCAAGGGCTTTGGTTTCTCTGTCTGGTTCAAGTCCTGGGGGAGATCTTCCAAGGAAGAGATCTCCAAGTCACTCTCATCTTCAGAAAGCTGCAGGGAGGGGAGGGGGAGAAGAAAATGCATCTGACAAGGGAGGATGGACGTGCAGGACAGACATGGGGACAAAATGCAGATTTGGAAGAAAGCAGGAGGGGGGTGCTTCTCCTCCTGCCTTCTCATTTCCCTGAGAACCTGCTTCAGACACCTGGGGTCACAGCAATGCAAACACCCCTGAAATTCCACTGGCCACACCAAGGCAAGCTCCTTGGAGAGGCCTGTAGCAGACCAGGTCGCTCTTGTTGTAATTTAAACTTTGTCCAGAATTTTTAACTGCCCACAGTGATGGATCTGGAAGCCTAGAGCCTCAACTTCTCCAAATTCCTGAGCTGATGCGCCAGGGGCTAACACGTCCACCCCACCTGCCACAGACTTCTTATCTAGGGGCTGGGGAACACTCTGACCATAGGAGAATGAGGGGAACTCGAAGTGCCAGGAATCTTTCGGCCTGGAAAGGGTCTGGGCTGGGGCCAACTGAGGAGCCCAGAGTGGGCCAAAGTCCCAGGCTGTCCTGGAACCAGAGCCACGGTCACCACCACCCCCTCGCCCCACAGAGCTCTCAGTGCCCAGGCCATTTGCCTGGAACGTAAGGCCAACCAATCAGAAACCACCAGGGCCCGGGCGGCGAGCAGCGCCTCAACCTGCTGAGGGCTGTCGGTGTTCTTTCACAACATGGGAAAAAAAGGGATGAATACTTTTAAAATCATTTAGACTCATTACTCGCAAACACACATGGGCTGCATAATAAACCAAAACATATTATGTAGTACAAGGTAGGTATTTGGGGTTGGGGGAGTATGCTAGGGAGAACCAAAAAGTGATGGCCCACTCCTTCTGAATTTTAGGGCAATAGCACCCCAGGATGCACCTTTTTGATTGAGAAAGGAGTGTAAAGTAACAAGAGCTCGAAATGTTTCTGCCTAAGACAGCAACAGGAGTATGGAAGTTGTTCCCTGATGGGGGGCGGGCAGCGAGGAGGACGGCCTGACGGGAATGGTCTGGGAGGCTGAGCATCTGAGTTCTAGATCTGCTGGCAGCTGGAGCCTGAGAGAGGCAAGGCCATCAAGACATTCTTAGTGATGAGGAATGGCCTTGATTATTTAGTCTAAATATCCCCATTGTGTGCTGTGGCCTACTCGGATGTGCTGTGTGTTGCTACTCCAACACCCCACCCTGTGAAGCTATCTGCTCTGCACACAGCCTTGCGCTGGGGTCCTCGGGGCACGACGGAAGGGGGAGGGGTTGGCTGTGGGATGAGGCGGAGCCGGCAGACAGCAGCTACTGCAGGAAGCCAGACACAGAGCTGGGTCCAGGCTCTATCAGAGGCAGGAAGTGGGAGCGTGAGTGGCCCGGAGACACAACCCACTGAGCGGTTGTTCGTATAATGAAACAACAAGCTTTGGAAAGTGGCCAGCCCTCTACCCGTGCAAGGGCAGAGGGGGCAGTGAGGTCACCCGCAGGGTCGCACTAGGGCCCAGGCTGACGCTCGCTGGACCCTCCCTCAGCCCCCACCCCAGGCCCCCAAACTCAGAGCTGGCTCTGTAGGGAATTGCAGGGCAGCCTCCAAGGTCCTACAGCCTACCTGGGGCTTCCCTCCTGGCACAGCAGCCCTCTGTGGCCGGGCATTGGGCTTGGAGAACAGACTGACCTCTCCAGCAGGCTTCTTGGCCGAAGCCTCCAGCTGCTTCTCATGATTTCTGACCATCGACCGCACCAGTGTTCCTGGAAGGCAACCAGGGGGAAAAGCCCAGAGTCTGAATGCATCATCCTTATGGGTCACATCCAGGCTCTGGTGTGGATAAAGGGAGCATGGAAAAGGGTCAGGAGGAAGAAGGAAGGGCAAAAACAGTAAAAGAGGGGCAAAGAGAGAGAGGCCCAGGCCGGCGTGTGCTTGGAACATCCTGTAAGTGTACTGTGCACTTAAGGACACGGCCGGGTACCCAGGCTTAGGAAGCTGCCCTTCCCTCTCAACGGGAGGCCGGGAGGAATCCCTGCTCAGTTGGTACCTGAACTGCAAGACTAACGTGCAGTTCCTCCTCCAACACCTTCACAGAGAAACGAAGAAATATCATCAATATAAATTCGCACAGGAGGTCTGCGGGCCAGACTCGCTTTCTGTGAACTCCATGCAAGAAGGGGGCTAAGCAGCGACTACGTTATCAATGGACTCTGGTGACGTGGGAGAGCAAGGTGGATGTCCAGACCTCAGGACTGGCCAAGAAGCAGGGAGCTGGCCACGGACTTCCAGGATTCAAACATCTGGGGCCTGAACAGAGGTCCGGAGCTACGACAGCCCTCAGCTCATTGATTCATTCAAAAACTGTTTGTTAAGGGCCTAATGTGTACCTCATCCCTCATTACCCATCTTGTCCGGAAACCTCATTTTACAACAAAGGAACCGAAACCCTTCACACAAGCACACGCAGGGAGCAAGTGACAGAGGCTGAAGCATGTCCGAGGACTCCAGACTCCCGGTTCCTAGATGTTTACACCCTATCATCTAGCCTGGCAGGTCGTCGGTACTTCTCCAGAGATCTGGTTCTGGTGGTCGATAGACTGGCAGGCTTGGAACACACTGTAGACAAGATGAAGTACCGCAGACTCCACGGACACTGTGGACGTGGCAGATAGAGATGGGCTTACACCCCAGCGCTTCCACTTACTGACTTTGGAAAGACAAAAGTTCCATATTCTTTCATCTTTGGCTAGAAAATGCAACTGAAGCCAGAAGCTACAAGCCTCTTAACATTTTTATAAGAAAACCTTCCTCTCCTGAGGAAGCCAGCCCACCTGAGCCCTTGCCAGGCGTCCGGGCGCTCCCCTCCGAGGTCTCGGTGTCAGACCAGCCCCAGTCATCCTGCGGCCGGGGCCCCAGCCTCAAAGGAACTCTCGGGGGCTGGAGGGACGCATGAGAGCCGGCATCTGCCTCCGAGTCCTCTTCAGAACTGAACGGGGGCGTACTGCTGAGGAAGAGAAGAAACGGGCGGTGTGTGGGCCGGAACGAAGACGTTCAACGCCACACTTCACCACTTGCAAGCTTGTCTGGTTTGCCCAGAGCCAGCCCTGCTCCCTGCCTGGGCCCAGACGCCAGCCAGGAGTCATCTGGAGAGTGGTAGCCACGCCAGTTCCGTCAGCAGATGAAGACCCAGCCCCTCCAGCGTGGCCACCGAGGCTTGCGGACAGGTGAGTAAGGGGAGGGGAGGTGTGTCCTGGCTGGGAGCAAAGGACCCCGGTCTCTTCATGGGAGCTAGGGCTGGACCGCACCCGAGGCCCTTCCTGTTCACTTCTGCCTCTGCCCCTCCCCTGTCTGCAGAAGCCTGTGGGGGGCCCAGGACAGGGCGGGAGCCACACCACAGACCCGGGGAGAGCGCAGAGCCCGGCTCACCTCAGCCCGGGCCCCAGGGAAGCCGGGGTGCTGAAGGGCCCAGGCGCTCTGGAGCCAGGAGTAGGGGTGGGCCCCTGAGCCAGGCCCGGGCCGTGGCTGTCGCGGCTCTGAAGAGGTGACACGGGGGACTCTGCCGGCTTGGATGACTGTGCCACGTGCAGGGTCCTGGCCTTTGGCTGGGCCTCTTTGGTGACCGGTGTGCTCTGCTGGCTTTTGACTAGAAACACAGGTAAGAGTGCGTTTCAGAGCATACCCATCTGGGCCCTCGAGCCTGAGAGGATGCAGAAAGAGGCTCCACACACGGGAAATGGGCAAGTCACTCTGTGCAGAGTACCGTAATAATCACAGCGGATTTAATAACTTCCCCCACCCCAAGCGTCCTGCTGCTGGCCAGACCTGGGGCCGGGACCCACGGTTTCATCAGTGACCAAGACAGCAGCTGGTGTTCCAGGGTCATGGCATCGTTTCGGGAGACCCGCGGGAGGCAGCAGGTCTGAAGGGGGTCCAGCATGTCTGCAGCTCCCCCGACACAATCCTAGAAGCTGGCCTCGCCAAGGCCACCTACTCCCCTCTCCACCCAACCCAAGCAGCTGATGCTGGAGTGCAGGCAGCCCTGCAGGAAGGCCCTGCTGCCACCAGAGGGCGCCAGTGGACCACCTGGGCCAGCGAGATCCACACACCCTCCTCCCAGAACTCGGCTTGTGCAGGAGTGCTTAAGGCAGGCAATTAGATACAGCCCCTCCAGCTCGCGAATCACAAGGGGTGGGCAGTAATGCAGGATTGGCAGTTTTTTTATGGAAAGAGAAGAGGAGAGAAAGTGCATCACAGGGAGTCCGAGTAAGTACTGTTTCATCAAACTCTTACATGTGTGGACTGAGCCACAGCATAAAATGCATTTCTTACTGTAGTTCGAAGTTCGAAAAGACGTTCAAAATGCACAGCTCTCGGAGAATGCATTTACACAGAAGTGGGGTTTCTAGGAAAGCGTAAACTGAAAGGAGGGTGAACTTGCTGAGGGAAAATAACAACAGCTACAGTTACTATGCACAGACCAAGCTAAGCACTTTACATCCAACATCCATTTAGCCCCAGACAGGCTTCCAGGGATTCAGGAACTTGCTCAAGACCCACGATTCCATGGAAGTCAGCAGCAGATGCAAACCCAGGTCGTCAGTCACCCCAAATCTAGGGCTCTTGCCACTGCCTTGGCTGCATCCCGCAGCTTTGCCCCAAAACAAAAGAGGCATACTCTGAGCAGAGACGGGAGGTGAGCTTTCGTACAGCACTCACGGGGCCTAGAAAGAGAACACGTGGGTGCAGAGCTGGAAGGAGGCCTACGAAATGCCGAGAGGACAGCGCTCACCTCACCGGTCAGTGACGGGCCCTGGGGAAGGGAGGACCCAAGGCCAGGGAAGTGGAGACAGAAGGTGGGGGCCAGGGGAGGCTCCCACTCCAGGCTTTGGGACCAAGCACTGGAGGGGAGGGGAGCACCTCGAAGAGCAAGAAAACTTTCTCTTCTTTTGGAAACCAGGACTCAGAGGGGGCTTCCATTCACCCTCCCTCGGGGCCCGTCCCCTCTCCTCCGAGCGGCCCCAGCCCGTGCTTGGCCCTGTCACATCACCTAGTCCTGGCTGGTTTCCAGCTGAGGGAGCAGGCCCCGGCCCAGGTCAACCTCAGCAAATACTGCACTCAATTAAACAAATTAGGAATGAATGAGCATTTGAGGCAGAGGGTTATGTGAAAGGCAGGTTAGCAACCAGGACAGATACCCTTCACCCTGAGATTTCTGTACAAGACTAAAAACTATCCTTTCCTTAGAGCTTTTAAGGCCAGAAGTTTAAACCAAATATGACAGAGTTACCCAGATCATCGACACAATTTTTACCATATTCTCAAAGCAACTGTCCTGTTCTCTATTTAACATTTTTATATAAAATGACACTTTTAAACATAAAGTACCCACTTCATACTTATGCAAGTAATAATTTCCATGAGCTCTCAGGATTGCCATGTTAGTAATATTTTTCCAATGTACATGAAGAAAAATAAAGATTAAATCTTAAAATTATTGATGCACGTACCAACTAAAATCAACCCTCATAGCCCCCAGAGGTGTGTGGACCACACTCTGGAAACTTCCTTTGCATACAGAGCTCAGGTTGGGGCCTGCCTGGACACAAGGAGACAGCAGAAGCGACGTTCCTCTGGCTGCACACGTCCATGACCGAAAGGAGCTGGGGCATCACCCGGACTGTGGATCTGAATCTAGAGATGGGGGCTCCTGAGCCAAAGAACACAGTTGCCTCGCTCCCTGCGTGCCCTGAGGACAGAGCGCGGAGGGTCCTCGCCCACATACTTCAGCCCTCCACAAGACCCACAGGGCCTTTCCTTGTCACAAATTCCAGGGACAAAGCAGCGGCTGGACCCGGCCCAGGGGACATCTGAGTTCTGAGGACTTGTCCGCCTGCCAAACTGGCCCAACCGCTGCCCCAGAGCCGAGTATTCACTTGATGGATCCTTGCCTCCACCTGCAGCCGCTGTGCTGACAGGCCTGGTTTATAGAGCCACAAACAGAATGGGCTGCTCTCTGTCGCGGCAAAGCTCAACCTGTGGTCCAAGCAAGTAAAACAGTGCAGAGCGAAGCTGCTGAAGGGGGCAGCGCGTCGGAGCAGGGCCAGCTCAGGGCTGAAGCACAGCTCTGGTCCTCGTTCTCCTCTGCTTCCCCGAGGGACTCTGGTGCCCACCCCACCCCATCCACAGACTCTGTTTTTCCAACAGAAGACTTTTGGACTCAGCCACCTGGGAGGACCCTATCGTCTGGCCCTTCAGAGCAAAGCCCTGGATGTGGATGGGGGGATTACGCACCCCCTTATACGCAAACAAGCCTGCACCCTCGCAGGTCACAGCCCCGAGCAAGCCCACTCGCCAGCTCACCTGGAGCCTCGCCGTCTGGCTGGGACACCGGGGCCCTGTTCCACTGTCTCTCCTCCTTCACTCTGCTGCTGGCTTCCTTGATGAGCTTCTCCCTCAGACTCAGAAATTCAGAAAACCTCCCCGCCTTTTGCTCCCGCTGGGCTCGCAGGAGGGACTCCAGGTGTCGGAGGGTGTGAGCAGGGATTCCCTTTGCATCCTAGAAGACACAGAGGTTCCCTCTGGAGATGGGCTCCCCTTCTCCTTCCTTAAGCCTCTCAAAGCTGCTGCTGGCCTGGGAGTGACTGGGATCAGTGCCGGTGCTTCTGGGAGAGGAGCTGAGCATTACAGCAGGGCGAGCAGGCTGCTGAAAGCAAGGTGGGCTAGGACGCGGGGGCCCCAGCAAAGCACACACAGCAGAATGGTGCCAAGGGGCTGCGCACCAGTCCATCGACATCAAGCATACAGGCTCAGGTGGGACATGCCTCTCCACCACCCGACCGAATCCTACAGTGGGGAGACCATGGCTTGCTCCTTTTTGTACCCCCAGGCACTATCGTTATGCTGGACACATTGTTCTCCATGGCTAACAAGGTTTGAAAACATCAACTGCAAAAAAACAAAGCCAGACACCCTTCCAAAACCTACTGGAACTTGCTTGGGCTTTTGACATCCACCTGGAGCCCATGAGAAATCATTTAAGATTAGAAAGAAATGGTTTAATCAAGTCTGAACGTAAGGCCAGAGTTAGATTGAGCAGTAGTTGAAAACAGTCAGTGACTAGGGGGCCTCCTTGCTAAATTAAACCTAGGGGTCTGGGGGTTTTTTTCTTATTTTATTCTGTACACATAGTATTCTCAATGATGTGATGCTCAGCTGCTTTGATAACAAGGTGTGCTTTTTAATAATAGATGTCACTGGGCTTCCCCGGTGGCACAGTGGTTGAGAACGCACCTGCCAATGCAGGGGACACGGGTTTGAGCCCTGGTCTGGGAAGGTCCCACATGCCGCGGAGCAACTAATAAGCTCATGCACCGCCGCAGCTACTGAGCCTGCGCTCTAGAGCCCGTGAGCCACAACTGCTGAGCCCGCGAGCCACAACTACTGAGCCCACGTGCCACAACTACTGAATCCCGCGCACCTAGAGCCCGTGCTCCGCAACAAGAGAAGCCACCGCAATGAGAAGCCCGCGCACCGCAGCTAGAGAAAGCCCGTGTACAGCAATGAAGACCCAACGCAGCCAAAAATAATGCCTTTCATGATAATATGCATACTCTGGTTGAACACGGGCATGTAGGGACAACGGTGTTCAAATGCTAATTTGTGCCAGCGTGTTCAGAGCCTGCTCCACTCACTGCCACCTGCTCAGTGGGCATGGCCACGTGTGCCACCGATGATGGACACTTCACCCAAGGGGCCCCTCCAAAGGCCACACTGAGCCAATTAAATTCCCTCTGTCAGAAACAGAGACACAGTCCTTTGGGGCACATATAGTCCCTTTGTCCAGGAGAAGATGGAACATCTTGTTTGATAGTTCCACTGAGACTCTATCCAATTGGAGAGGAGTAATCTGTCAAAGTAATATCCATATATTGCCCACCATCACACCTGGACCTTCAAGCTAAGGCACATCCCCTTATTATTCATTCCTATAGCATCCAATACCTCTCTTGCAGAGTATTTCTCACAATGGTAAGTTATTAAATTTCTGGACAATCACTGTTTAATATCTGAGTTCCCTACCATTTGTAAACTCCATGAAAAAAATTGTCAGTTCTGTCTAATTCATCATTGTATTCTCAGCATATAGTACACTACTTAGCACAACGGTGCTCAATAAATATTTGTTGAATATGTGAACAACAACAACGAAATAGAGACGCAGAAGAAAGTAGCCAATGAGTGGAGAGCACGGAGAAGTCAGGACACAGGGTGACATCTCAGGAAGCCATTGGAGGAAACAGAGAAGAGACCACAGTGCCAGCTGTGCAGGTTTATATTCCTGGATACCAAAGGTGTCCCACTGGAACAAATAAGATGAATAAGCTTACAATGTAAAGAACAATCGACCCTTTGTCGGTTTAAGAATGCCCTGTGTCTAAACGGTAGGTACCGGCCCTGCCACAGTGGCCCTGGAACTCACTCGCTTTATCCCCATGCTTTCCAGCTTCTCCTCCAGGGTGTCCTCCAGGACTGGCCTGAACTGCTTCAGCAAGGTGGGGTTTCGACTGAGAGCTGCCAGCAGCTTCTGCTGTCCACTGCGGGAGTCCTCCAGCTCTGCAGCACAAGACAACCACCGAGGTAAGCCTGGGTGCCCGAAACCTCTACTCCCAAAGCCACACGGCACCCAGCCAGGGATCCTGGTCTCCAGCCTGTGCACCCAGGGCCACCAATCCCCTCTGAGTGTCCATCCCCGGGTCCTTCTTCTCCTGGGAACCACTGCTGCAGACCCCCTACCCACCTTCAGGATCCTCATCCCCTGCAGGTCTGGACCTCCAAGATCTGGCTCAGTCCTGTCCCAGGTTAACTGAGAGATCTCAGGCTTTTGACTCACACTTGAGTCCTGACAGCAGTTTGTTCCCTGGGCTCTGGTCTTCACGCCCCACGCCCCCGCCCCAGTTTTATTGAGATATAATTGACATACAGCACTGTATAAGTTTAAGATGTACAACATAGTGATTTGGCTTACATGCATGATGTATGTATACATATACATACGGTGGACCGATAGCTCCCTGCTCCCCTTGGGCTTACTGCCTAAATCAGGGGCTCTCCCTCCAATTGTATACATCAGAATTGCCTAGGTTTAAAGTGCACATTCCCTGGCCCCATCCTCCAGAGAGTCTGATGCCATAGGTCTGGGGAAGGGCCCTGGAATCTGCATTTTAACTTCCCCAGATGATTCTGATGGAGATGAGCCACAGACTGCACCTTGAGAAATACCGACCCAGAGGGTAACAAAATAAGCAATTACAATAAAATGTGATAACTGCTACAAAGGGGCCATCCCGGGTGAGTCAGGGAAGGCCTCCCAGAAGTGCTCTTCAGGTCCAATGCCGGGGGCCACTGTGGTTACAGAAGGACCAGCCTTTTGATTCACTCAGTAGACTTTTACTGACAAGTAATATGGAGCTTGAACAGGCCAGTGCTGAAGACACTAAAGAAAACCCTCAAGGAGCTCACAGTCAAGGCGATGACCTTAACCCTGGCTGCTTATCTGAATCACCTGGGCTCCATCCCAAGCTAATTATATCAGAATCTCAGAGGGTGGGCCCCAGGCCTTAAGATCTGTTTGTGAAACTCCCCAGACCTAACAACAGCCACGCCTGAGAACCAGCTGTTCTAGAGCAGCGGTTCTCGAAGTGTGAGCCACGTCATCGGCACCACCTGTCACTTATTAGAAACGCAGATTCTCAGATCCCAGTCCAACCTACTGAATCAAAATTTCTGGAGGTAGATCCCAGCAATCTGTGTTTTAACAAGCCCCCCACTGCCCCTCAGGGTTGACGCTCTTCCATAAAGTTTGCACAGGGCATGAGCCCCAATTTTGGCTGCATGTTGAAATCACCTGTGGAGCTTTAAGTACTCCTGATGCCTGGGACGCCCCTCACCGTGTGCTGTGATTTAGGCAGCAGGGGACTGGCATGGTCCTCCAGAGAGCTGCAAGCAGCCTGGGAGATTCTTAGTGTGCAGCCAGTTGCAGAGAGCCGCGGGCCCCGCAGCGGTCCTCAAACTAGAGCAAGCCCCAGAATGCCCTGGAGGGCGGGTGCAGACAGCGATGGCTGGGCCCTGCCCCAGAAGTTCTGATTCGGTCTGTGTGGCATGGGGCCGAGAATTTGAAAATTTTGCATTTCTAACAAGTTCCCAAGGGATGCTGCTCTGCTGGTCTGGGACTAGGAGAAGCAGACGAGCAAGTGAAGAGGCACAGCACAGCCTGACAAAGGTCTGGGTCCTGCCTGCAACAGGACGGGGCATGGAGGGGGCGGGGAGAGGTCTCCCTAACTCGCCCTTCTCAGCCTCCTCCTCCTCGAACTCTATGCCCCCACTGGAGGATTTGGTTCATCCCCACTCTGGACCTTGTGTTACTCAACGTTACATGGAACTCTAATTTTTGCTACTATATCCCAAGGTTAAACGCACTGGGTGGGGAGGGAGGTAGCAGAGGACCGATTAAGTAAATTTTGGTTCATCCATCCAATGGAATACTGAGAAGTCCTGAATAATTAATGCAGCAGCTCTATATAAAGGGATTGGAAATGACTTCCCAAATACGTTGTTAAGCAATAACCACAGAAAAATATGTATACTGTGCTCCCGTTTAGGAAAAAGCAAAAGAATGCATACATCTATGTGCCTGTGTTTGCACCAAGTATCTCTGGAAAGATGCGTGACAAACCATGAACGATGGAATCTCTGGGCGGAGACTGGATGGCCCGGCAGGAGGGAGACCTACTTCTTACAAAGTAAGAAGCAAAAAAAAAAAAGCAAAAAAAAAGCAAAAAGATGGCCCTTTTGCTTTTCTTTCCTTCTCCCTTCCTTCCTTCTGTCCTTCCTTTCTTTCTTTTTTTTTTTTTTTTTTTGGTCAAAAGCAAAAGCATAGATTACTGTCTCAAAAGTAAACTATTACTTTAAAAAACAAAATAAAACACCCCCCAATGAACTCTTTGGTGACACCAATAAAACCCTTTCCTGGGTGCATCTGTTGGGTCGCTCTGGGATTGTCACATCACAGCCTGGCTGGGCAGGCAGGCCTGGTCAGCAGGTTGGCTGTGAGCTCTCTGATCTTTCCTGGGAGCTCCTTCTCCCTGACCCTCTCAGGAGAGTCTACTTTTTCACTTCTCCTTTGCATTCCCTGGAAACATCTGGTTGAGAGCTCGGCCAACGGAGTGAATAAAAGCAGCAGGGACCCCGGGCTCTGCAGAGGGCGCCGAGGAGGATTCCTGCACATCAGTTAGGTCCTGTGTGATCTGTCTGCAGCACGCTCGCCATGCAGAATAGAACCGCAGAGGTCATTTTAAGCCAGCGCAGGGAGGCTGCATCCACTGCTCTGGGTAGTACCAGGCAAGCGGTGGGGCAGGCACCAGGGACAGGCTATGCAGCAGACACCGTGCCGAATCCTGACTCCACCACCTGCTGGCTCTGTGACTCTGGGGAAGTCACTGACCCTCTCTGAGCCTGGGTGAACCAGCAGGCTGCACGTTAGTACCTGCGTGTAATGTGCCTGGCAAGCACAGAGTGCTTAAGAAATATTTATTTCATGTCCCTAGTTCCCTTGACCCAGACTCAGGTAGCCAGATCCAGTTAAGTAGGGACAAACTAAACAATGAAGAGGGCGGCCCCCAGGGAAGAAGATGGAGCCTCACCTTCCTCGGAAGAGTCCTTCTCCGTGTCCACAGCCTTCGGGCCCTTGCGGATCCCTGAGGAGAGGAGGAGCAGTTAGTGTCTCCAAAGCCCTGGACCCCCTCCCCGCCTTAGAGGAAAGCACGGGGCAGCGTGTGAGTGCTGGCCAGACACAGCAAGCCCTCGAGTCGGTCCTCTAGCAGAGAGAGGCCGAATGGAGCAGCGGCCACAACCATGGACCCTGGAGGCAGAAAGATCAGAGTCCTCGTTCCAGCTCTGCCCCCCAACTAGCTGCACGCGACACGGTAAGTCCTTGATCTTCTCTAAGCCTCGGGCTCCTCATCCAGAAAGTGAGGACAATAATACCCGCCCCACGTTAAATCACGGGGACAATGGATTTGAAGTCCATGGCACACAGCTCCTATTAACGGCACACACCCCAGCCCCAGCACCCAGGAGATCAAGGCCATAGGAATAGTGCCTCTCTGAACTGGTTGCGAGGCTGGGGAAGAAATGTCTAGCCTCGAGGCAGGGGACGGGGGAGATGTGTGGGTCTGCAAGGAGAGGCAGAAGGGAAGCTACAGGCATAGGGCTGGGGATGAAATGTCTAGCCTCGAGGCAGGGGACGGGGGAGATGTGTGGGTCTGCAAGGAGAGGCAGAAGGGAAGCTACAGGCATAGGGCAGGGGAGGCGGGGTGGAGTAGGAAGGGCCAGGTTTCATAAGCAGTAGCGGTCCCCTGTAGGTTACTGTCGCCATTTAGACGCCAGCGCCTGTGTCCGTCAGACACACACAAGCACGCACACCAGCACGCCGGAGTACCCAGGAGCCGGAGGGCGTACACTCCAGACAGGCCACATTCACACAGATTCGCAGAGATTTGGGGTCAACTCGCTGCACGCTGGAAACAAGGTAAAGCTGGATGGAACTGAATCACAGGCATGGTGAATTAGAAAGAGCTTGTTCGGGAGCCCTGCCTGCTCCATCCGTCACTGCCCCCAAGATCCTCCCTCCCGGCTCCCACCTCATGTCTCCACCGTCCTACAGAGACGAGCAGGCCAGGCAAGAAACCCTGCCAGCTGCATGGAATGCCTTCAGCACAAACCTGGGCTGGAGCCCTGTCTGTCCCAGAAACAAACATCTTCTCACCCTCCCCCACCCAGCCAGAGAGCCTGACGCTACAGGTCCCTGAGCTGCTGCCACCAGCCTCGTCTTATACATTGACTGGTGGGGGACAAGAGACAGGAGAGGCCAAGACGATAGCCACGATTGTTACAAACCGCCCCGTACAGACTTACCCTCCACCTTCCTGAGAGACATGGTCTGGATCTGCAAAGATGTGGAACAGAGCAGATTACAGCCAGCAGGGGACTCTGCTGTGAGCGGTGGCTCTGCCTACTTCTGTGAAGAAGGGATGGCCAGTGTTCCCATGCCAACCACTGGGAACTGGAGGGAGCTCAGAGTACTCTGCCCCAGCCCCGCAATGGCACCAAGGGTGAACAGCAGCAGCCAAGATGGCACCATGCTCCACTTTCCCTTGGTGAGGAGACAAGAATGCCCCTCTTCAGAGAGGGACTGTGGTTTGAAGGGCAGGAGCCCCATACAAGCAGAGGGGGGCAGGCACACAGGCAGTACTGTCGGTATAATTGGTGGAAATCAGCCAGGGCAAGGGAGGCTCCCCTCCTGCGATGTGGGCATCTGAGCTGAGTGCCCCCTGGGAGGGAGGAGGCATGATGTGGACAGTCACCAACTCTCTGCTCAACCCCTCTTTTCCAGGAAGCGCTTCTTCTTCCTCCTTCCACATAGCTGCAGACAGGACAGCCCCTTGTGGCAACGAGCCCCCACACCACAGCCAGGTTTGGGCAGAGAATTCTGGACTGGTAACATGGGAATTCAAGAGCTCTTGACAGCCAACTGGTTTGAGTTTTGGTTGTCACTGTTTATTTGCTTGCTTGTTTGTTCGCTTGCCATGTAGGGCAGACATGGAGTGGAAGCTGACCTTCAGAGTAAAAGAAAAAATCGAAGCAGATACAGAGAAAGGAACAGAGACACACAGCAGAGGAAAACTCCTGACTACACTCATGTCTCTGGTCCCAGTTTACTCCTAGACTTGGCTGCACCCCTGCCTCGAGCTCTCTGAGACACCCTGTCTACCCTTATGACAAATCCCCTCTTCTGCTTAGGTTTGAGTTGTTTTTCATTACCTACTGATGAATGACTCATACAACGTCCATTTCTAACTATTCCTCCTTTGCTTACCTCTACCCTAGAAAGTATAAAGCTAATTATTCTCTTTCTAACCTTCCTTGCAACTGTAGTTGCCCATATAACAGCTTTGAACAGTAAAATATAAGTAGAAGTCTTGGGAAAGAGCCTTTTCATCAACTGCTTCCATTGGATATGACTGTGATGGTTGGGGCTATGGCAGCCATCTTGCAACTATGAGAGTCAAGCATGAGAACAAAAGTCAATATGCTGAAGATGGTAATTTAAAAAAAGAAAAAAAAACAGAGTCTGGGTTTCCAATGGCATAATCTTGCAGCTAAACCAAGGCCATCAACTGTCACCTCTTTTGGTGTTACAATAAAAATAAACCCCTGTTAACCTATTCTGCTATGTTTAGCCAGTGGGCTCCTAACTGAAACATCTGCAAACAAGCGTTCTGGGTAACATAAGGAGGAAACCTCCAGACTGGACCTGAGGCAGCCACAGCTGTGAAGAGTTAAGTGTGTTGGGGAAGAAACAGTAAAAAGAAAAGCAGCAGGGCCATGGATTAATAAGATATGTTGACGGTGAAGTATAGCTGGGAGAAAAGAAAGGCACAAATAGCAAGAGGTACAGAACAGTGGATTAGACAGTGACAGTGGGTGCTCAGCCCAGGGAAGCTGTGTGGAGGGTGGTATCAGACCCATGACAAAGGACCTGAGGCCACAGGAGGGCCCAGCTGGGGATAGATACACGTCTCCACCGACCTGGGGCTCAGAAGGGGGAGCTGAGCCCAGGCTGGGCAGAGAGTGATCCGCATTAGATGAAGAGTCACAGGGGCCAGTTCTAGGAGAGGGTGCTTAGTGAGTGACGCCTTTTCATCACACTAGTTTATCTGACAACTTCATCAGAGGCAGTCAATTTATGAAAAAGGAATTAGTTAAGAAATGATGCCTGAGAACACAGTGAAAGGGGCACACGCTTTGCATTCCACCTGCCTGGCGAGGGTTGAATCTCACCCCTGTCATTTATAACGTGCCCCGTGTGGACTCGAGTGAGGCGCTTAACTTCTCCTGCCTGTTTCATCATCTGTCAAATGAAGATGGGGAGAAGGTAATGTCTACCTTGAAAGGCAGCAGTGAGGCTTACACGGAGGAATAAGCAAAGTATCAACCAGGTGCTGGTCCTCACACGGTCTCTGGTGGTACCGTGAACCCACTAACACCGGACAGCAGGCACGTCTTTAGCATCCTCATCACTTTCTGCCCCTCAAATCTGAGGACTCTTCTCTCTCCTCAAAGAGTCTGACTAATGAGACTAGTGCCGATAAGTCCAGAAGAATCTAAGGAAATCCTCGCAGGGAAGAGGCCTAGGGCTCCAGGTCCTGGCTGGGAGGAGGGACACACCTACCATCTCCTCCTGGGAGGCGATGAGCCTGGTTTGTTCCTGGAGCTGGGCACGAAGGGCAGTGATCTGGCGCTGGGCCTGGATTGCTGCTTTCCTCTGATCCTGAGACAGGGAGGCCTGGAGCCTCTCGTTCTGCTCCTGCAGCTGGTGGCACAGGAAGGTCGGTCAGTCACATGTCTGCAGGGACCTCTGAGTGCCCAGCGCCTGCAGGGCCTGCACCTGTAGGCAAACGCTGGTCGGGGTTTCACCTGAAGCAGGTGGAGTGTCTCCAGACCGGGGCAGGTGGCTTTCTAACAAGACTGACTTCCTTCCCATTTGAGAACATTTCAAGTGGTGCCTGAGGAGAAGTGAGAATTGAATGCAGGTCCCTAAGGTCAGGGCCAAAGGCTCCCTGTCAGGTGTGCCACCCACTGAAGGACAGTCAGGTAAGTTGAGGTCATTCGAAAATCATCAAATGGATGTTTTTAGGTGAAGACAAAAGGTGAAGGAAATGCGGTCTAAGAGCAGAGAGAAAATGACACTATTTATTTTTAAGTAAAACCTCTGATGTAAGAGCAGAGAGAAAATGACACTATTTGTTTATCTTTGCATAAAGAACCTCTAGAAGAATACAAGAAAGCAATAAAAGTGGTCACCTGTGGGGTGGGTGTCGGGGACAGGTAGATGGAAACGGAGCGGAAGTAAGACTTTACCCCATGTACCTTAATACAGTTCTTCTGCTTTTGGAACAAACTTGAATGCATTTCCCATTTTTAAATGTTTCAAATAAGATAAACCCATCAGATGGGAATTACTGGAACAGGGGGAATCCATCCTGCGCCAGACTCAGACCTAAGCACCTTCACCTTCTGAGCTTTCTGCAGCAGAACCTGGGGCTCCTGTTAACCGGCTTCCTCCTCAACTTGCCTCCTTATCAGGGACATTTTTAGAGAAGCTGTTTTCTCTGCCCTGAGGCCTGTTGCTCTCTGCCCACTGGTCTCAGTGTCTGAACCCTTCCATTTGAGCTGCCCGTGAACTATCACTGAGGTCCACAGCCACCAGGGTCTCTCCTGGTTGGAGTTTCAAAGGAGGGCCCAAACACAGAATGACCAGGCAGCTCTCTGAGTTTTACAGCACAACCCTCCTTGGAGCACCTTACGGGGTCACTGCAGAGGAAACCACAGAGAAAGGATGTGTTGGATTCAGAAGAGAAGGCCTGGAGGCCCATGCTCCCTGCCAGGGAAGCTGCTATCTGGGCGGCCGACCCCTCTGTGTATTGATGGGGGTCAGCAGCCAGGAACAGTATCAGCAAAAAATTATCTGCCAACCAGTTCAAGGTGGGGGCTGAAGGATGGGGAGCTAAAAGATGAGAGGAGGTCGTGGGAAACCAGGCTCCCCAAAACGGTCCAGTGAGACCTACCTCTCTCTTCTGAGCTGCATGCTCTTCCTGCAATGCCTTCATTTTTCTCTTCCATTCTGTTTTCTGAAAAAGAGTAAATGCTTATCAAGTGGGCCCCTCTAGATATTAAAATATACTATAAAGCTACACGAGTAGTAGAAAAACCAGACAAAGATGGGGAAAAAATAGAATCTTAGTCTGGGGGAAGATGGATTATTGACAAATGGTGTTCAAACAAGTAGTTAACTGCCTGAAAAAAAAAATGAACTTGGATCCTTATTTCATATCTTAAACGAAAATAAATTCTAGGTGGTCAAAGATTTCAACTTAAAACATGTAAGTGACGTCAGCAAGATGATGGACCAGGAGGTCCCAGCTCTCAAAACACCCACAGATGAGACCTTTTTATGGGAGCCTGGGAACCCAGCTGAGAGGTCCCAGCACCTCGGTGAAGCAAAAAAACCCAAGAATAGACACACTGAAGAGGGGAAGAAGAACAGTTTTCACCTCACCCGTGTCACCCCTCACCCAAGGCGGCACAGCTCAGTGCCAAGAGAGACCCCCTCAGCCCACAATCTCTCCCATGGGGACAGTGAGAGCAAGTGAGCACCCAACTGCCCCAGCCTTGAAGGATGCTGCCCAGGACGCCCACTTCTGCCTCACCCCACCCAGAACTCAGGGAATCAGCACAGCTGACTCGGCTTTTGGTCCTGGCATACGGATCTCAACACCAGCTTTAGACCCTACTGGCTAGCTTGTGGACAGCGGAAGGTGTGGAGGAGGAAAAGTAAAAGTGTAGACTATTTGTATGCAATCAAAGTTAAGTTGTTTTTGGCTTAAAACAGAGTGCTGTAATTATAAGATGTTTTATATAATCTAATACTAATCACAAAGAAAAAACCTGTAGCAGATATACAAAAGAGAAAGAGAAAGGAATCAAAGCATACCATGACAAAAAAATCATCAACTCACAAATGAAGACAGCAAGAGAAAAAGAAAGGGACAAAGTAACTACAGAACAGTCTGAAAACCATTAACAAAATGGCAGTAGAAAATCCTTACCTATCAGTAATTACTTTAAATTTAAATGGATTAAATTCTCCAACCAAAAGATCAAAAGTGGCTAAATGGATTTTTAAAAAAAGATCCAACTATATGCTGCCTACAAGAGACTCAGGTTAGCTTTAAGGACACACATAGGCTGAAACTGAAGGGATGAGAGAAGACATTTCATGCAAATGGTAAACAAAAGAGAACAGGGTACCTATACTTATATCAGACAAAATAACTTTAAGTCAAAAACCGTTACTAGAGACAAAGAAGGTCACTACATATTGATAAAGGGATCAATTCATCAAGAGGATATAACGACTGTAAATATACAGTCAGCCTTCCATATCCATAGGTTCCACATCTGTGTATTCCACATCCATGGATTTAACCAACCATGGATTGAAAATATTTGGAAAAAAGTTCCAGAAAGTTCCAAAAAGCAAAACTTGAATTTGCCTCATGCTGGCAACTATTTACATAGCATTTACATTGTATTACAATATTTACAACTAGTTACATAGAATTTACATTGTATTAGGTATTATAAGTAATTAGAAGTAATCTATAGATGATGTAGAGTATATGGGAGGATGTGCAAAACATAAGGGACTTGAGTATCTGAGAATTTTGGTATCCATAGCAGGTCTGGAACCAATCTCCTATGAATAGATACTGAGGGACGACTATATACTCACTCAACATAGGAGCATCTAAATATATAAAGCAAATATTAACAGAACTGAAGGGAGAAATAGAAACTAATACAATAATGGTAGGGGATTTCAATACTCCACTTTCAACAATGGATATATCATCCAGACAGAAAATCAATAAGTAAACAATGGACTTGAACAGCACTATAGACCAAGTGTACTGAACAGACATACATAGAACATCCCGTCCAAGTAGCAGAGTACACATTCTCCTCAAATGCCCAAAGAACATTCCCCAGGACAGATCACACGTTAGCCCACAAAACAAGTCTTGCCAATTTAAGCTTGAAATCATATCAAGTTAATCTTTTCCAACCACAATGCTATGAAACTAGAAATCAATAATAGGAGAGAAACAGGATAATTTATAAATGTGTAGATATTAAACAACACATTCCTGAACAAATAAGAAATCAAAAGAGAAACAAAAAAATAACTTGTGACAAACAAAAATGGAAACACAACATACCAAAACTTCTGGGATGCAGCAAAAGCAGTTCTACGAGGGAAGTTTCCTGTCATAAAATTTTACATTAAGAAAAAGGAAAGATCTCAAATAAATAACCTAACTTTACACCCCAAGGACCTAGAAAAAGAAGAATAAACTAAACCCAAAGTTAGCAAAAGGCAGGAAGTAATAAAGAGTAGATCAGACATAAATGAAATAGAGAATAGAAAAACAATAGACAAGATCAACAAAAGTAAGAGTTAGTTTTTGAAAAGATAAACAAAATTGACAAATCCTTGGCTAGATTAAGAAAAAAAGAGAAGTCTCAAACATATAGAATCAGAAATAAAAGAGGAGACACTACAACTGTTATCATAGAAATGCAAAGGATTACAAGAGATGTCTATAAACAGTTACACACCAATAAATTGGATAACCTAGAAAAAATAGACAAGTTCCTAGAAACATACAACCAACCAAGACTGAATCATAAAAAAATAGAAAATCTGAACAGACCAATAATGAGTAGGGAGATTGAATCTGTGGTCAAAAATCTCCCAACAAAGAAAATCCCAGAACTGGATGGCTTCACTGGTGAATTCTACCAAATGTTTAAAGAATTAATGCAAATTCTTCTCAAATTCTTCCCAAAAATTGAAGAGGAAGAAACTTCCAAACACATTTTATGAGGCCAGTATTACCTTTGTCAAATGCCAGAGAAGGACACTACAAGAAAAAAAATTATAGGCCAATATCCTTAATGAACATAGACGCAAAAATACTCAACAAAATACAAGCACATTAAAAGGATCATACAACATGATCAAGTAGGATTCATCCCCAGGATACAAGAATGGTTCAACATACACAAATCAATACATGTGATACACTACATTAACAAAATAAAGGATAAAATTATATGATCATTTCAATAGATATAGAAAAATCATTTGACAAAATTCAATATCCTTTTATGATAAAAAAAAAACTCTCAGCAAAGTGTGTATAGAAGGAATATACCTCAACATAATAAAGGCCATATATATGACAAGCTCAGAGGTAGCACCATACTCAACAGTGAAAAGCTGAACACTTTTCCTCCAAGATCAGGAACAAGACAAGAATATTCACTCTCACCATTCTTATTCAACATGGTACTGGAAGTCCTAGCCAGAGCACTGAGACAAGAAAAAGAAATAAAAGGCATCAAAATTGGAAAGGAAGAAGTAAAATTATCTGTTTGCAGATGAGATGACTGATGACCTTACAAATGGAAAATCCTAAAGACTCCACCAAAAAAAAAAAAACTGTTAGGATAAACAAATTTGGTAAAGTTGCAGGATACAAAATCAGCATGCAAAAATCAGTTGTATTTCTCTACACTAAAAGCAAACTATCCAAAAAAGAAATTAAGAAAACTATCCCATTTACAATAGCATCAAAATCAATTAAATATAGGAAAAAATTTATCCAAGGAGGTGAAAGAGCTATACAGTGAAAACTATAAAATGTCAATGAAATAAACTGTAGAAGACAAATAAATGAAAAGATATCCCATGCTCATGGATTGGAAGAATATTGTTAAAATACCCATACTACCCAAAACAATTTACATATTCAAAGCAATCCGTATCAAAATTTTAATGTCATTTTTCACAGAAATAGAAAAAAAATCCTAAAATTCACGTGGAATCACAAAAGACCCCAAGTAGCCAAACCAATCTTGAGCAAGAAGACAAACTAGAGGCATCACTTCCTGATTTCAAATTATATTACAAAGCTACAGTAATTAAAACAGTATAGTACTGGCATAAAAACAGACACACAGACCAATGGAACAGAATACGAAATCCAAAATTAAACCCACATATGTATGGTCAACAAATCTTCAACAAGGGCACCCAGAATACAAAATGGGAAAAGAATAGTCTCTTCAGTAAATGGTGTTGGGGAAAATGGATATCCACCTGCAAAAGAATGAAATTGGACCAATATCTTACACCATACACAAAAGCCAACTCAAAATGGATTAAAGACTTAAATGTAAGACCTGAAACCCTAAAACTCCGAGAAGAAAACAGGGACATTGATCTTGTCAATGATTTTTGGATGTGATACCAAAAGCACAGGCAACAAAAGCAAAAATAAACAAATGGGACTACATCAAACTAAAGTTTCTTTACAGCAAAGGAAACCATCAACTGATGAAAAGATGACCTATGAAATGGGAGAAAATATTTGCAAACCATGTATCTCATAAGGAGTTAATATCCAAAATACAAGGAGCTCATATAACTCAATAGCAAAAACCAATCCAATTAAAAATGGACAAAGGACTTGAATAGACATTTCTCCAAAGGAGACCTACAAATAGTCAACAGGTATATGAAAATGTGCTCAACATCATTATTCAGCAGAAAAATGCAAATCAAACCACAATGAGATTATCACCTCATACCTGTCAGAATGGCTATTATTTTTAAAACTAACAAAAGATAACAAGTGTTGGCAAGGATGTGGAGAGAAGAAAACGTTTTACACTGTTGGTGGGAATGTAAATTGGTACAGTCATTCTGGATAAACAGTATGGAGGCTTCTCAAAAAAATTAAAAACCAAGAGAGTTACTCATTTTCCCAGGGGAATCTCCCATGTATCCATGAGGTATACATGTTAATAAACTTGTTTGTTTTCCTCTTATTAAAAAAATTAAAAACAGAACTACCATATAATCCAGCAATCCCACTTCTTGATTTTGATTCAAAGGAATTGAAATCAGGATCTCAAAGAAATACTCACACTCCCATGTTCCCTGCAGCATTATTCACAATAGCCAAAATATGGCTACACTTACCCCCAAATTCAATGAGTTATATACATTAATATATACAGCTTTTTACATGTGAATTGTACCTCAATAAAGTGACATGTATGAATGAATGAACAGATGAATGAATGAGCAAACAAACTAACAAAAAGAAAACACAGGAATATTTTCTTTTTCTCTTTTTGGCCACACTGCACAGCTTGTGGGATCTTAGTTGCCTGACTAGGGATTGAACCCGGGACCCTGCCAGTGGAAGCATGGAGTCCTAATCACTGTACAGGCAGGGAATTCCCATGATTATTTTCTTTTTAAATCTCAGAGTGGCCATAAACAAAAGACTGATAATCTGATCATTTTGACCACATAAACATTATTAATTTTGTATGATCAAGACCATGATAAACAAAGTTTAGGATGACTAGGAAACAGGGGAAAATAGCCACAACAACAGCAACAAAGGGTTGGTTAATTTCCATACGTTATACAAACTCACAAATTGGTAAGGAAATCAACAGAAAAAATAGGCAAAGGATGTGAAAGAGTTCATAGAAAAAGAACGGCTTTTTTAAATGTGAAACTTGAAACATCAAGCAGTGGAAACGCTTTACTGCTGCTAGTTAAATGTTAAGCTCTTTCTTAACAGTCTTGGAGAGCAGAAGCAGGACAACATGATTGAACGACTGTGCCAACTGCCCTTCCTTGCCATGGAACTATCAGTGATACAGACCATATGTAACTAGACTGATGTAAGGTTCATCCAGTGGAGGCCAGGCCACCCCCTCCCAGCCCATGAGAGCAGATTGTGCATAAGTCTTCCCAGTTCCATATCCAGTGACCTCACATTAGCAGCATGAAATCAGCCATGGTGGGAATATTTACACCACAGAAAATGGCAAATGCTACAAATCAAAGCTTTTTTAGTTCCAGACAACCGGTTGTTAAGTATTTAACATCACACCATTAGACCCATGCCAAATATCTTCAAAGCCAGAAGACTGTCACACTTTCTAAGAATTGTTTTCAACTGGGTTGGAATCAAAATGAGGGCAAGAGCGTCCAGTAAGATACACGGCTGAATGTATTTTGAAAAAAATCCCAGGCAAATCTGACATTGCACACATGTATGTCACCAGCCGCACCTGAGAACCCTAAGTACCCTACTCTATGCTTTCATGAATTGGCAGAAGGTCTGAAAATATAGAACTTTGATGTCTTTCAACTTCCCTAAAACCATAGAGCAAAACCGACAAACTCTGTTGGAAGACAGCACGGTTCTTGCCTGGCTCTGGGAAGAAAGGCACGGGGCATCGGCTCACCTGAATCTCCATCTTCTCCTTCAGGTCTCGGAGCTCCTGAGCCTGCCTGAGTCGCTCCTCGGGCTCCTCATCCTGCAGGGACCCGAGGTTGGACTTCAACACCTTGTGGGACTGCAGTGCCTGCAGTTTCTGAAAAGACCAGGGTGCAGTTTCATTCAGATGAAGATCTAATCGTGATGTTGTCTTTTATACCCGGAGCGGTGTCAGAAGGGCACACCTAACCCCAACCACAAAGCCCCAGCCTGAACTCACTAGGTATCTGCATGCCTGCAAACATTCACACAAGTTCACACTCCCCTTCACTAGTGTTCTCCTGAGAGCTCAGCCCTTGCGCAGGAGAAGCAAATTCCCATGGAAGAACAGAATTCAAAAGTGTCATTTCCATTGCGCTGAAATTCTGCTGTGCTTCAAACCCGGAACTTGCCTGACAGCTTTCCCATTTCTTCCTCAGTCTCGAATAGGCTGAAGAGAATCAGACTATCTGAGCCTGGAGGAGGGTCTCAGGCACTCCAGACCACTCCTTGAGGACTCCTGCCCCTCTTCCCACAAAGAAAAATCCTGGCTGTCACCAAGAAGGCCTGGCTTTTCACAGCTTGGAGTCATGTCACCAACGCCTAGTGCTTCCCAAGCTAATAGTGTATGGTGTGAAGGAAAAGGCATGGAAAAGTGGATCAAAGACAAGGTGCCCTTCCACCCCCCTATGGTTATATTTTTAAATATATCACTACTGCAGTGACAAAAGCAATTATCTCCATCTCTATTACTATATCAAACACATAAGCCCTATTAAAGCTTTAGAGAACAGTTAAGTCCCTGAGTTTAACTTCTCACTCTTGCTAATCTTTAACTCTTCTCAATTCCTGCTAAAGCAATATTGGGTCCAAGTGTTAACCATTTCTAAACCCCTTGAATATTTTTGTAGAGTCAAATGCTTTATCAGATGTATGCACAATTTTCGGCCCCTAATGTATCACTTCTGTCTTCACACTGCTGCTTATGACACACCAGAGAGCTGGCTTTCTTGGCATCACAAACCTTCATGGTGTTTTCCTTTCAACTGGGGTAAAGTGGACTTACAGTGTTTTTCACAATCACTCTAAATGGAATCTTATCTGTTTCCCCATCCCCCAGAATTTTTAAAAAATAAATCAACAAGATAATTATCCAACTACACTGAGAATTTTGTATCCAGTTTGGTTCCTATACTTTAATAAAAGTGAAATAATAAAATGTCAGGTGAGAGGAGATGGGGGGGGGGGAGACACACAAACACAAAAATACAACAGAAGCCATCCTATAGGGGAAAGGCAAAAAAAAAAAAAAAAAATGGATGTTCCAGTTTAGGACAGTGTGATCCAAGTTAAAAGGAAACCATGGATGGTAGTAAGAGTTACATCCTCATTTACCACAACCCAGAATTCCCTAACCAAAAGTAACCTTTTGATTTTTGAAGACACGGTTTATGAACAACAACTCCAAATTCAAATCAATACCTAGGTATCTAACGTGTCTAGTCAGGGAGCACCATGTCAGGGGAAGCATGGGAGTCAGGGAGGTTCAGATGAGCTCAGAGAGGATGGGTGTGGAGCTGGGGGTTAGGAGTGTGGCGTCCACATGGCGGAGCAGCATCTCGTCCTCCACAGATCATCCCTGTCCACCCTGGGGGAACATTTAGGAGTGGGAGGACCTGGGTCGCTATCGATACACACACACACACACACACACACACACACACACACACACACACACACACACGCAGAGCTCTCACTGCACTCCCACCGCCCTCCATCCTCGGCTTTCCGTCTCAGATTGAGACCACCAAGGCTCCACGCATATCCTACAACAATCCCCTTCCAGAAAAGTTGTCTAGGTGTTTCTTTAGGCAAAACACGCAATGATCATGAGAAACACTATTACACAATTCATTTTCAAATCAAGAAAAGATTCTCCTTGATGTGCAGAGGACCAACAAGAGCTAAATACATCCTGAAAATACTTCTCCTCAAACATTGTCCCTGATACAGTTTTAGTTATACAGGTTTATATGGGAAGATACAGTCCACGGATAACTTTAATAAGGTTTTCTTGAATAAACTTAATAATATATCCAGTAGAAGAGCAGGGGCTTTGAAGTTTAAGGAGCTGGGTTCAAATCCCAGCTCTACCTCTTAACAGCTGTGTGACCTTAGGCAAGTTATGTGACCTCAGTGTCTTCGTCTGTAAAGGAGGAATGATAATAGCTTTTTTAAAAAAAAAAAAAAAAGAACTTTATTATTATTTTTTTTTTACTTTTTGGCCACACTGTGCAGCACGTGGGATCTTCATTCCCTGACCAGGGATCCCTGCGGTGAAAGCGCGGAGCCCTAATCACTGGACTGCCAGGGAATTCCCTAAAAAAAGAACTTTCATAAAGAAATTAATAAACTAATGACACACCTACCTTTAGAATGTTATAGTTGTTTGGTTGTTATGAGGATTAAAAGTTAGTGTATATAAAGTACTCTGCACAGGGGCTAGAAAAGTTTCAGTAAATGTTAGCTATTATGCGTGACCTCCACAGACCCCAGCAGAGAGCCTGGCCTGTAGCCAGGGCTCAGCAAGTACTTGTTAGAAGAAAAATGCATTCATTTACATTTTGCCTCATTTCTTGTGCAGTGATGAAAGCCCTTTGCGAAAATAAGGATAATATCTCAGGAGCTCTTGCTATATGCCAGATAATGTTAAGTGCTGTCTATGTGTTAATTTAACCCTTTCAGAAACCTATCCTACAGAAAAGAAACTGAGGCACAGGAAAGTTAGGTAACTCGCCTAAGATCACACAGCCGGTATGTGATGGAGCAGGGATTCAATCCTGGGCACTGGCCTCTAGTATCTGGCCTCACAGTGTATTACCCACCCCCAATGGCAGATGACAGAGAACTAGTACACACAAAGAAATGAATTTTGAGAACAAATAAGCAGGTTTTCAACTAAAGAACTCTGAGAAGCCTTTTAGGTTGGGTACCTCTTCTAGCGTAGAGTTCTGGTTGGCAACACTTTTAAATTCATCCCAAAATAATTTTTTGAGCTTGTCTATTTCCCCGTAGAGCTTGGCCTGCTCTTTTTCTTTCCATTCATCAAATTCTTTCTTAGCTTCTGCTTCCCTCTGGCGAGTGACCTCTGCTTCCTACAAAGAAAAGCAAGAATAAGAGAATCATTAATTCCACATTATGACAAATATTTACCGAGAAACTGCTAAGGCTCCTTGTTTGTGCAAGCCACTATGGAGACCCAAAGAACATTCATCCCACAGTCCCCACCATTGGGACCGGGAGTGGGATTAGTCTTATCTGAACCGTAAAGGCCCTTGAGGATGGGGATCATGTCTTTTCTCTCTTTATATTCCTCACAATGCCTGGCATAGTTGGTGCTCAGTAAATGCATGCTGAGGGAAGGAGTGATGAATGAATAAATGCCGGAAGGAGTGAGGCAAGTTTATGCATGTTCGTTCTACAAATATTTACTGAGTACCTCCTCTGGGCTGCCTTTGGGAGCTTATCCAGTCTTTGTCCTCAAAAAGCTAACAGTATATTGTAAGAAGTGAAAATTCAGGTTCAAATGCTCTCAGAGGGTGCTAATGCAAGAAGCTGCAGCTCTCTTTTGGCCATACAGGTCTGACCAAGTAATTGAATTTTCCTTGCCAAACTACCTAAAATCATTTAGCACATCCAGGAAGACGCCATCCTAGCTCTGACTCCCGCTCTATGAAAGAGCCAGAATTTTGGCCCTGTGGGATGCGAGTGCATCATGGGTCTCTCAGCTAGTCCGTGACCAAGCCCCCTGCCGTTTCCTCTCCACGCCCACCTGAAGCTGCCGCTGCCTCTCCGCCGCCCTCTGCGCTTCCAGCTCCCCTTGGGTCCACTTCAGCTTGGCCCACAGCTCTTCCAACACCTCCTCCACTGGCTGCTCCTGCTTCTTCTGCTTTCCTGTGGGGTCCACTCAAAGAGAGGGTGACAGCGTAAGTCAAAGTCCGTGGAATGTATACCGTCACACCTCAGTCTGAGTACAGCTTTGCCACTTACATTGTACACTGACTTTGGGCAAATGACAGAACCTCCCTGACCCTCTGTTTCTCCAAACTGGAAAATGGACATAGTAATAGCACCTAACCCAGAGTTATTGTGAGGATGAAATGTGATAATGCAAAGGGCTTAGCGTAGTGCCTGGCAGGACAGCTCAATCCATGTGAACTATTGTCATTTAAAATAACTATTTTGACAGTACTAACACATGGCAATGTGAATGCAAAATCAGCAGAGTAACAGAAGCAGAGTACCAAATAGTGTGTACACACTGATTATTAATACAAAGAACGTATCTACATATCCTGACAGCAATCAGAGGGGAATTTAAAAGAGTGATAATAATTGTAGTTTTAAGTTCACTCTTTTCAGGAATATAGTGTAGTTTAAATGTGTGGTTTTAAATTTCCAATGAAAAAAAGGCAGCATGCATTATGAAGAAATCTTGAATTACAGAAGAATATTCTAACTAAATCACATACTGATAAACTAAGAATTAAGGGTTAATGAAAAAGACACCAATTGTACTTGAACATTTGTTACTTTTTAAAGTACATTTAGAGACTATTAGATGGTACTGTTATTGAAACTTTAAGCTTTTCTTTGAAAAGAAATATATGGCTTTTCTCAGATGGGACTTTTTAGAAACAAGCAACTTTTAGATGCAGTGTAAATTAATTTGGGTTAATTAAGTGATCTGAGGTGAGTCTGGAATGGGAGGGCTGGGTTATCTGAGAAGCCAGCCTGCCTGACAATAAATTAATGAACATTAATGTAGCAAAAGTTGCCTTAAGAACATATTTTTCCTCTCCCTACAGCACTTTACATTAAGGAAATAACAAGGAATATGCACAAAGATTTATGTACAAGAATGTTATCATCATGTGATTTATAATAGGAAAATTTTTTAGTAGCCCACATAAATTGAGAAATAATTCAATTGTGAAATATACTATGATCACCACATGATGAAGTACTATCCAGCCATTAAAAATCATGTTTTCAAAGATGATTTACTGACTTTGGAAAATGTGATATATTCTTAATTGAAAATAAGCAGTGTCAAAACTGCATCCTATATGACTGTATTTGTATAAAGAAAAATAATGACTGCGAACATACCAACATATTAACTGCAGGTGATATTGTCCACAGTTTTTATTTTCTCTTTTCTACCTTTCTGTATTTAAATTTTCTATATCAAAGGCATATTTTTTCCAATTTCTTTACTGTGATAAAATATACATAACACAAAATTTACCGCCTTAGCCATTCTTAAATGTATAGTTCGGTGGTATTACAAACATTCATAATGTTGTGCAACCATCACCACCATCCATCTTCAGAATGCTTTTCATCTTGTAAAACAGAAACTCTATACTCACTAAACACTAACGCCCCATTCCCCTTCCTCTAGCCCCTGGCAACCACCATTCTACTTTCTGTTTCTATGAATTTGACTATTCTAGGTACCTCATTTAAGTAAAATCATATAGTATGTGTCCTTCTGTGACTGGCTTAGTTCACTTAGCATAATACCCTGTTGTAGCATATTGCAGAATTACTTTTCTTTTTAAGGCTGAATAGTATTTCTTTGTATCTATATACCACACTTTGCTTATCCATTCATCTGTCAATGGACATTTGGGTTCTTCTACATCTTAGCTACTATGAATAATGCTGCTATGAATATGTGTACAAATATCTCTTCAAAGATATATATCTTTATCAGAAAAAAATATTTAACAAGTGGAAAATCTGTTTTTCTTTAGCAGCCTCCAATGCAGAATCAAGAAGAATTAGATATATAATAAATGCATAGTAACTAGGTGAATTGTGCTGTTTTAAAACTCTGTTCTTTGAAAAAGAAATTAAAATAAAGGGAAAAATATTTTATTCAATGGGATTTTTATATTTAATTTATATTACATTTTATCACATTATATTTTCATATCTATATTTATTTTACGTTTTAACAGCTATTTCTTATTGAACCTCAAAAAACAGATATAAAGTATGCAAACCTCTTAATGGGAAAAACATACAGCCTTGCTACTCGTTTTAGAATTTGAAACAGTAAAATTACAGTGATTAAGTCATAATAAGCTCATGACATTAAAAGAGTCAAAGAATTGGTCTGACTGCTCATTAAGCCCAGTTAAGCTTATTCATAGTCAGCACCAGAGAACAGCAAATTCCAGAAGGCTGGGAGGTAAGGGCCCTTCAAAGTCACTCTGTCTGACTGCCCCATTCGCAGTGAAGGACACAGAGGAGGAAACACTGACCATGGTCACATAACAGAAGGGGACAAAGCTAAGACTAGAACCTACCTGTCTGACTCCCAGCCCTTTTTCTCTAAACACGTGGTCAGAAACCCTCCCCGCCCCACGTGGGATCCCCCCATCCTCAACTGGATGGTGAGGTTCTGAGGGCAGCTTTGGTGGTGCACATGCCCCTCACCCGCTGAACACAAGCCCAGGCCCTTGCACAGTCCCAGGAGGGCCACCTGGACTTACCACCTTCCACCACGCCCGTATGTCTGCGCTGGATGTGGCCCCGGAGAAAGGTGGCATTCATGAAGGTCTTGTCACACAGGTGGCACTACACAGAGGGAAGTAGTGGGAAGTGCAGGATTAGCTCACCTGAGTCAGCCAGGGATTCTCCCTCTATCAAAACTCTCATTCCTTGGGACTCCTGGGCTGCTTCACAAATGAAAGAGTTTGATTTACTGAGTAAGGCAGTGACTGAACCCAAAATATATATACTATATATTTTATCCCCCCCCCAATATATATATATATATTTTTTCTTTTTCTGAATTTTAAAACACTCCCAGTGCCGTGGGGAGCTAGGAACAATGATTAGTATCATCCTTAGATGATACTAAGGAATTTTTGTTGGTTTTTCAGGGCATGATGATGGTATTATGTTTATGTTTAAAAGTGGGATGGGAGTTCTTGCCTTTTAGAGCTACATAGTGAAATATTTACAGATAAACTCATATGACTGATACACTTCAAAATAATACAAGGGTGGGGAAATTGGGTAGAGGAACAAATGCGACAACATTGGCCATGAGTTGATAACTATTGGGCTGGAGAGTGTGCAGATGAAGGTTCATTTTATTATTCTCTCTACTTTCATATATGTTTGAAATTTTCCACAATAAAAAGTTTTTTTTCAAAAAACACCTATGGGGCTTCCCTGGTGGCACAGTGGTTGAGAATCTGCCTGCCAATGCAGGGCACACGGGTTTGAGCCCTGGTCTGGGAAGATCCCACATGCCGCGGAGCAACTGGGCCCGTGAGCCACAATTGCTGAGCCTGCGCGTCTGGAGCCTGTGCTCCACAACAAAAGAGGCCGCGACGGTGAGAGGCCTGCGCACCGCAATGAAGAGTGGCCCCCGCTTGCCACAACTAGAGAAAGCCCTCGCACAGAAACGACCCAACACAGCCAAAAATAAATAAATAAATAAATTAAAAAAAAAAAAACACCTATGTCCAAGTCTCACCCAGAGTTGAGAACCACTGGAGCAAAGGGTAGTAAACATAGCATCTGAAATTCCACTTCACTCTCCTCAAGCGTTTCAGACAATGCCAATCTAGCAGATCATTTTTTCACTCTAAAACTTCAAAATTCTTCCAACACAGCTTTGCAGGCTGCCATTGCTAGTCAATCAGAGTAAGAGGGCAGATTATTTGCTGTCTTTACACAAATGCAAATGTGACATAAATTGCCAATCGTCCCCCAGTACCAGTTTTCCCTTTTACCTTAGCAATAGAAACCTTGATTTTTAGCTGACCGTGAGGCTAATGAGAATGTATGTCACCTCCTCCCTTACAACCAGGTGTGGCCATGTGACTAAATTCTGGCCAATGGCATGTAAACAGAAGTGGTATATGCAACCACTTCTGGGAGTTGTCATTAAAGAAAGAGCCATGATATTCCTCACCCTCCCTCCTCCTGCTGAATGGAATGTGCACCTGAGAGGTGGAACTCAGGCAGCCATCTTGGACCAGGAGGCAGAAGTCACACAATGAGGCTGGAGAGAAACACATCCAGAACTGGGTCCACGATTACATGCCACCCCTGGATTGTTTACCTCTAAACTTTGTTCATGAGAGAGAGAAATAAACTTCTATCTGGTTTAAACAATTATAATTTGAGGTTTCCTGTCACCCACAGCCAAACCTGATCCAGATGGATACAGCCTGGGTTGATGGACTTTGCCTACTCCTGAGTTCTAAAGTGACACATGAATTTCTAGTTGTTTGAAGGAATGTCAGCTGGGGGGCAGGGAATATGTTACAAGGCATCTTATTCCAAATTATAAGCCCGTCCCCTCATCCCACCCTTCCCTGCTTCCCCTTTTCCACCCCAAGAAACACACTCACAAACCAGGCACCAGACTAGTCCCTCTACCATGCCAGCTTTGAACCTGGGAAAATGAGATGCTGGCATTGCAGTGGCCCAACTTGCTGCCACACGGACAGGGTCTTTCTGAGAATGGAATCCACACTGACAAAGAACTGCCAAGAGCTGCAGAGAGAGAAACTAGATTCTGGTGCCATCACCTAAGTCCCACCATAACCCTGGATTTTTCAGTTAAATTAACCAATAAATTCCTTATTGGCCTAAGCCAGATTAGACTGCTGTTTTGCCATTTACTACTGGAAAGGTTCTGACCCTTTTATCATAATTAACATTGTATTAATTATGTCAATTACCATTCAATCCACTAACATCATGTCCTAATGACTCCTTCTGTCCCCCCACCCCCAAACTATGAATTTCTGTTAAACCTGAACCAGCATGATTTGCGTCTTCATCCTCAGAGCCTGGCAGAGGGCCGGGCCACCTGACAAGCTACTAAAGGGCAACTGTCCCCGATCCACTCTTTCCATAGAAAGAAACGCAAATGCTCAAATGCCACTCTGGGGAATGATCTGTCACTTGGCTGACTGATAGAGTCACTTTTCCAGAACGGGCCTGGCTCTACCAGTCCCCTGTCACACACCTCTTACACACACCTTTACACATCACTCTACACACACACACACACACACACACACACACACACACAGCCTTCATATATACACACTCACGCTTTCCATGAATACACACACCCTTACACACATACAACCCTTCATTCACACACACACACCATAAATATATCTTTACATGCACACTTCACATGCGAGCACGTTACACACCACACACTCTACATACATACCTACACATACCACTCACAGATGTACCCTCCAATCACAAACACATCTTAGACACCATCCGTAAACACACACACACACACCCTGCATACATTCACACATGCACACATGAGACATGAACTCATACACACACCTGCGACACATGTACAGTCTCCATACACACACACACACACACACCCCATAGACTCGATGAGACACCCTGGGGCCCTCTGGCCACCAGCGGCATCTCTGAAATCTGCTCCCAGCCCCAGTGAGAATGGCCACAGCAGCCTCAGGGGCCAGGCAGTAGTGCCGCCGGGGGGGCCGGTGGCCGGGCCCACAGCCCTCCCGGCGGCCCCGCCCGCAGGATGCTCACCGCACGGTAGCTGTGGGCGCCCGTCTGCAGGAGCAGCTGCTGCAGGGCGCTGATCATCTTGCGCCGCCGGCGGCTCTCCTCCCGCACGCCCCTGAGCTCGTCGGCCTGGCGGCCCAGCTCCTGCTGGCCGCGCTCCTGCTGGCCCAGGCTGGCCTGCAGCCGCGCCTCCAGCTGGGCCACGCTGGCGCTCAGGCAGTCCTGGCAGTGCAGCAGGTACTCGATGCTGAGCTGTGCCAGCCGCAGCACCTTGAGCAGCGCCGGGTCCACGGGCTGCCCGCAGCGGCCGCACACCTCCCGGTCCAGGTTGCAGAAGGTGACGCTGACGATGGTCTCCTGCAGGGTGGCCACGTCCAGCTCCCGTGCCACGCGGTCCACGTCCAGGGCGCTAATGCGCCTCCAGTCCATCCTCTCACGGCGAGGCTGGAACTTGAAGGCGGGGAGAGTGTAGGCCGCGAAGAGGGGGTCGCTGAGGCCCTGGGCGGTGGTAGCGTGGGACTGCATGGACGGGGGGAGCCCTGGGCTGACCACCGGGGAAGGGTGCCACCAAGACCACGGCAGCAGGCACAGGAGCTGAGAGAGGGCCTGGAAAATGAGAAGAGGGTTGAAGTTAGGCCTGGTGCGTGTGGCCCCAGGTACCGCGCTGGCCAGCAGGAGCCTGTAGTGTGCATGGTGTGCACTGACACAGCCAGAGCAAGGGTGTGGGCTTTATAACACACAAACGTGGATTCAGATCCTCAGCCTTGAGCAAGATCCTTTACATCTTTAAGCCTCCGTGTGTATTGGGGATCACGGGGCCTCCTCTTCAGGCTTGCGGTTACGAATGAGGCGGCGAAACACCCAGGCCAGTACCTGGCACATAGCAGGTCCTCAGTGAACCCCCCGCCACGCCCAAGTCCACTGTAAGAGTGCCTGCCACAGGGCTTGGTCAGGAGGGAGCTGTCCAATGTACAAGCAGATCTTTCTGCAACCCTACACTGACCTCAGGATGAAGTCTAATAACTTGCCACGGGAGGCAGAGTGGTGGACATTAAGTGGCTCTCCTTCTGTAATTGCAACACTTAATGGAGGGGTGCGCTACAGTTCCCAGTTTCCCCAGCTGTAAGGTGTCATCAGTATGACTGTGTTCTCTCTAGTGGGATGTGAGCGAAATGATGTCCGCCCCTGCCACGGGGTGGCGCTCAAGAGAGCAGCCGTGTCTCTGTACAGAGATTGTGCTCAGTCCACGATGGTCTGTTTCAAACCTCATGGTTTAGAAAACAGCTCCAGTTTGTTGTTAAATGACTCAGATTCTACTCACCACTCTCTTGTTAGACAAAGAAATTGTTCTCTTTGGGGAGTAACTTGACAACAGCAACCGGAATTTAAAATGAACATTCCAGTACTAAGAATTACAATCTGTTCTACAGATAAACTCATACAAGTGTGCAAAGGTGCTTGTGCAAAAATTGTCATTGTAGTATTATTTGTAATAGCAAGTTACAAGAAAAGTACAAGAAAGCAAAGTACAAAGTACAGTGGGGATATGAATGGTATCTGTATACGATGAAATACTATGCAGCTATTGATAAGAATAAGGCAGTTTTTTATGTACTGATTGATATGGAATAATGACTATATATATACATATACATATATATCCATTTCTGTTTAAATAATATATTAACATGACATTTAATAATAATTAGCAAAAATGAAGGAGATATGTATATCTCACATATGTATGTGTATATGTATTATATATACACATATGCAGAAATATATATATCTCACATTAGAATGTTGCCTATGAGGCAGGAGGGAAATGGGAATGTGAAATGGGGATAAATAAATAAAATAGACAGATGGTGCATGGGTAGGAGATGGATAGATAGACAGACAGATAGGTCTTACATAGACCAATGATGATAATGATATATATATAACACATACACATATATGAATGATTCATATTTGTTATTCATATATAATCATAATTAAGTATACTGATTTATTATCCCTAAATATGGTTCATTATCTATATTTTTTAATAAGCATAGACAATTTCTAGAATAATAAACAAGCTGTTAGCAATGGTTATATCTGGGAAGTAGGGACGGAGATTAGAGGACTTTTATTTTCCACTCACCACCTCTCTATACTATTCAGTTCTTTGCGTCATCACCTATTACTTTTATAATTTCTTAAAGAAAAATATACAATTTCTGCCCTTAAAGAACTTAGAATCTGACTGAACAGGAAATACATGTGACCTTATTCAATCAAGTTCTTTCTAGATCATGTGATTTACACTTTCAAGTACAGTAGAAAGTCAGAGAAGAAAAAGGTCATTGACCTCAGGAAGCTGAAAGGCCTTGAAGAAACAGTCAGGCTCGGTTTGCAAAGAGGGGAAGGCCTCCAGGAAAGGCCCCTGAGCGCCCTGAGCCTGTCTTCATCTGGGAAAGGCAGCAGTGGGAGGTGACAAGCCTGCCCCCACCTGCCCTGGGGTGCCCTGGGGACTGGAGGAGAGGCAAGGGGAGGGCGCTCGGTAAGAAAACCGGCCGCAGTGCGGCGAGTGCCAGCCTCCAAGCCAGACACACACTCTAAATGCAAACCTACCAACAGGTAAAACTATCCTCACTTTACAAACAAGGAAACTGATGTCTGGAAAGGTTAAGTGTCTTCCCCAGGTAGGGAGGCCAGAGTTGAAGTACAGCTGGAGGTGCATCTGGCTCCAAAGCTTGTGGACTTTGAACCATCCAACATCGATTCTTGAGGCTATTTGTCCTAAAACTTTGCTTGGATCAGATCAACAAACCTTACCCATCGAACTCATTCATTCATTCACTCACCCCCTCCCCCGCTCCTTTAGAACATGCCTAGCTTGGCCAGGCCCGGTGCCAGGCACTGGGGCCACCGAGATGCATTAGTCACACACCTGTCCCCCAGCCCCCTCCTCAGCAGCTTAGCATGGCTCCTTGCTGCCCCAGTACCAAGTGCAAACCCCTTAGCCTGGTCTTGAAGCTGCCACAGGATGCCACGGACCCACCTTTTCCGTTTCAGCTCCAATGTTTCCCTTTCCCAGATACTCCTCCCCAACACATACTCCAGAAACAAAACCATCCAGCACGAGCATCCCCACCACGGCCATGAGGAGAAGACCAGCTCATTCCTCTTAATATGTCACATTATTTTTAAAAAAGGAGGCAGGTGACATGACACTCACCATGCTCAGCTGCAAGCTCTGTGTCACCGGAGCCTCAGAGACAATTGCCACAACAAGCTGTGCTTTGGAGCACCAGCATGTTACCAGGTGTGCTGTGGGCCAGGGTAACAGGACACCTGCTTCCTGATCTCCCACAGACCAGGAGCTCACCTGAGAACTCGCTGTTTAACTATTTAACATTTAAGCTTTGGCCTCAGATGTTTGCCCACAGTCCCCTCTCTCATAATAGGGCCAAGAATGTTCCACCAGCCACTCTCTCAGCTCTCCTCCCACCTCTTCGAATGTCCCTTCCAGCCTCTTCCTTGAACAAGGAAGAGCCTACTATCCTTGCACCCTTCCTTTAAGGCAGGGTGTGCCAGTGCCCCTGTGACAGTCTGCTGTTCACCCATCACCCATCTCTCCCTGCACACTCTCCCTGGGGATGAGCTCACACGTACCCATAGCTTCAGCTACCACAGGCCTGCTACAGGCTGAGCCTCAGCCACTCCCAAATCTCCTTCTCACAGGCCTGTCTCTTGGGACCTTCAGACTTAGCCTTCCAATACTGATTATACCAGAAATTGCAAATCTAAATTCCACCAGGACCAGGAAGGTACTATTAAATGTAGGAAACATGCCAGGTGTAAGAGAAACCAAATACAAGCTTGATGATAAGTGGCAGCTGATTCCCGATCTGAGTGTCTGAGATACACGTGCGCAGTGGTTCTCAAAGTGTAGTCACTGACCAGCAGCATCAGCGTCAACTGGACACTCGTTAGAAATGCAGATCTGCAGACTAACGGCTTCAGAACCACTGCAGCAGGGAGTGTTGGGATAGGGAGCATTAAGGACTGTGGCAAAATGGGAAGTGCGTGCCCTGTTTACAAGGGGCAGCACCACTGAGCTTCAGCCATATGGGAAGTGATGTTCTGTGTTCCTCGTGGGCTAATTCCAAATTCACTAAGTAGATATTCAAGCAAGTATGGCCAACATGGTGAAGTAGGAAGACCCCAGCTCACCTCCTCCCACAGACACGCTAAAATTACAACTATTTACAGACTGGCTATCTATAAGAATGACCTGGAGACTAGCAGAAAAGGTTTTCCCCAACTAAAGATATAAAGAAGGAACCACAGATGGGTAAAGGGAGTGGGGACGCAAATTAGTCAAGACCCACACCCCTCGGTGAGCGACCCACAAACAAGAGGATAATTACAACTGCGGAGGTTCTCCCCAAGGAGGGAGGGGTCTGAGCCCCACCTCAGGGCCCCCCAGCCCAGGGGGTCCTGCACTGTGAAGATGAGTTCCCAGAACACCTGGCTTTGAAGGCCAGCAAGGCTTGCATATGGGAGAGCTGGCACCAGCCCTGGGCCCCGCTGGCCCCCACAGCCAGCTGCCCCAGGACTCAACCCCGATCACCGGGGGGCTGGCAGCCACCACACGAGGCAGGGCCAGCCACGCCTACCAGCACACTCACAGAAGCCAGCCCAGCCACACGGAAGGGCCCACTCAGCCCACATGGCTGGCACCCATGGAGCATATAGCTCTGGGGACCAGAGGGGAGTGTGGTACTCGGCTCCATAGGACGTTTCCTACCTAAGGCCACTTCTCCAAGATCTAGAAACAAAACTGACCTACCTAATACATAGAAATAAACACAGGGAATTAGACAAAATGAGGAGACAGAGAACTATGTTTCAAATGAAGGAACAAGACGAAACTCCAAAAGAAATGAGTGGAGATAAGCAATCTACCCAATAAAGAGTTCAAGGTCATGATCATAAAGATGCTCCACAAACTCAGGAGAAGAATGGATGAACCCAGTAAGAGGTTTAACAAAGAGTTAGAAAATATAGAGAAGAACCAAACAGATCTGAAGAATACAATAACTGAAATTAAAAACACACTAGAAGGGAATCAACAGTAGATTAGATGATACAGAGGAATGGATCAATGAACTGGAAGACAGAGTAGTGGAAATCACCCAAGGTGAAAACTAAAAAATAATTTTAAAAAACGAGGACCGTTTAAGAGACCTCTTGGACAAGATCAAGTGTACTAACATTCACAATATAGGAGTCCCAGAAGGAGAAGAGAGACAAAGGGGAAGAGAACTTAACTGGAGAAATAATAGCTGAAAATTTCCCTAACTTGGAAAAGAAAACAGACATCCAGGTCCAGGAAGCGCAGAGAGTCCCAAACAAGATGAACCCAAAGAGTTCCATACCAAGACACATTATAATTAAAAACGGCAAAAACTCAAGATAACGAGAGAATCTTAAATGCAGCAAGAGAAAAGCAACTAGTTGTGTACAGGGAACTCCCCTAAAACTATGGCCTGACTTTTCAGCAGAACTTTGCAGGCCAGAAGAGAGTGGCACAACATGAAAAGATGCTCTACATCACTCATCATCAGGGAAATGCAAATCAAAACCACAGGGAGATACCACCTCACACCTGTCAGAATGGCTATTATCAAAAAGACAAGAAATAACAAGTGTTGGAGGATGTGGAGAAAAGTGAGCCCTCATGCACTGTTGGTGGGATTGTAAATTAGTACAGCTTTATGGAAAACAGTATGGAGGGTCCTCAAAAAATTAAACATAGAACTACCATACAATCCAGAAATTCCACTTCTGGGTATTTTTCTGAAGAAAACAAAAGCACTAATTCAAAAACATAAATGCAGCCCTATGTTCGTTGCAGCATTACTTACAATAGCCAACATATGGAAGCAACCTAAGTGTCCATCAACAGATGAATGGATAAAGAAGATATAGATAGATAGATAATTACTCAGCCATAAAAAAGAATGAAATCTTGCCATTTGCGACAACATCGATGGACATGGAGGGTATTATGCTAGGTGAAATAAATCAGAGAAAGACAAATACAGTATGATTTCACTTACATGTGGAATCTAAGAGACAAAACAAATGAACAAACATAACAAAACAGAAACAGACTCATAGATACAGAGAACAAACGGGTGAGTGCCAAAGGGGAGGGGGCAGAGGGATGAGTGCAATAGGTGAGGGAGATTAAGAGGTACAGACTTTTAATTATCAAATAAGTCACTGGGATGTCATGTACAGCATAAGGAATATAGTCAATAATATTGTAATAACTTTGTATGGTGACAGACAGTAACTAGACTTATTGTGGTGATCATTCTGTAATGCATAAAAATATTGAAGCACTATATTATATACCTGAAACTAATATAATATTGTAAGTCAAATATAATTCAATAAAAAATAAGATAGTCAAAGACATCTATGAACTGTTTCCAAACTACCTTTCTAGCTGCATCTCCCACCTACCATTTACTTGCTGTCCATACTTTCATATCTATGGGCTATTTATTCATAGGCACTGTTTTTAAATGCTTTATAAAGAATAACTCATGTAATCCTCACAACAACCCTTCAAGGAGGTACTATTATTATCTAAGCCACAAAGAAGTGAAGAAGCTTGCCCCAGGTGCAGGAAGCAGGATCCAACCTACACAGCCTGGTTACAGAGTTGCGCTCTGAGCCACTATGCCATGCTGCCTCTTGGGATAGACGGCCCTCCGCCACTTCCTTCTGCTTCTCTTGCAGGTGAACTCATGCTCAAGGCCTTGCTCAGACATGAATGCCACCATAAATACCTCCCAGGCCCACAGGTAGAATCCCTGGCCTCTCCCCTGGGCTCCCAGAGCACAGAGCGTACACTCCTTTGGTCGCCCTCACCACACTCTGGTCTGTGCTGGGTGGCTGTGCAACATTCATTCACCCATCCCACCAACAAATGGCTCCTGAGCCCCTACTAAGTGCCAGGCACCGTGACTGGCCCTTGGGACGGATGGTGACCCAGGCAGCAATCCCTGCCATTGCTTTTGTTTGTTTGTTTGTTTGTTTGTTTGTTTTTGGGTGCGTTGGGTCTTCGTTGCTGCATGCAGGCTTTCTCTAGCTGCGGCGAGCGGGGGCTACTCTTCGTTGCGGTGCACAGGCTTCTCATTGCGGTGGCTTCTCTTGTTGTGGAGCACGGGCTCTAGATGCGTGGGCTTCAGTAGTTGTGGCGCATGGGCTCAGTAGTTGTGGCTTGCAGGCTCCAGAGCGCAGGCTCAGTAGTTGTGGCACACGGGCTTAGATGCTCCGCGGCATATGGGATCTTCCCAGACCAGGGCTCAAACCCATGTCCCCTGCATTGGCAGGCAGATGTTTATGCACTGCGCCACCAGGGACGTTACCCCTGCCATTGTTAATAAAAATAGTGAACACTTCTGGAACTGTGTGCTTCACACACAGTTATAAGACTTTGCATGAATTATCCCATTTGATTCCCACAACAACCCAGTGGACAGATGAAGAAATTTCAAGGTGAACAAAGAGGGCAAATGACTTTCCCACAATCACACGACTAGTTAAGTGTCGGGGTCTGGCTCCAGATTTTGTTCTCCAGAAAGTCAGAAAAATACACCGAATTACCCCCCAGAGCATTAAGTGCCAGGGAAGGAGCTAGGACAGGGAGCCCCAAGGAGGGGCCATACAGGACATTTCTGTCTCTCTTCTGCCCCCACCCCTGTCCCACCACATCCCCAGCTGTGAGCTCCACAGGGGCTGAGACCATGGCTTATTCACATCTGTTGGATTCCAGCCCTTAGCATATTACCCGCAGCCCAGATTGCTATTGACCTGAATGGAGTTGTCAAAATCTTAGAATATCTGCTTCAAGATTCTATATTCTCGGGGTCTTGGGGAACTGAGGCTATGGACCAACAAGAATTAGGATAAAGAGTAAGAATGGACTTAGGGGCACTTAAGTTGTACTCCTTGGAGAGAAACGCCGTTTAGACTTAGTAAAATGCTTGATTTGTTGACCATCTGTGTCCACAGCCGAATCCTCCAGGCCGCTAATGAAAGCTTAGAGGGCAGGAGCCCTTGTGGTGGGCGCAGGTTCATCAGCGAGTGTCCCACACTGACTGTCAAGAGGTGGCAGCAGTGTGCTAGCTGGCTTCCAGAGCAGCCCATAAACCCTCATGTTTACACTCTGAGCACAGTCTGTAAATACCCAAGGTGGCAGCCCCACTCCCAGTTATACAGAATTCTGACTCAGGGATCTGAGTTCCTGAGTTTTTACTAAATCCCAAAAGTATCACCCATTTTTGTCACTAGGACCCCAAGAGTTCAATTCTCAGAAGTCCTAGGGTTCTGACATCAAATGGTGAGCAGAACTGTGGGAATTTTTTTTTTAATTGGAGTAAAATTGCTTTACAATGTTGTGATAGTTTCTGCTGTACAATGAAGTGAATCAGCTATATGTATACCTATATCCCCCTCCCTCTTGGACCTCCCTCCCTCCCACCCCCCATTCCACTCATCTAGGTCGTCACAGAGCACCGAGTTGAGTTCCCTGTGCTATACAGCAAGTTCCCACTAGCTATCTATTTTACACATGTTAGTGCATTTATGTCAAACCTAATCTCCCAATTCGTCCCACCCTCCTCTTTCCCCCCCCATGTCCACGTGTCCATTCTCTATGTCTACATCTCTATTCCTGCCCTACAAATAGGTTCATCTGTACCATCTTTCTAGATTCCATATATATATGCGTTAATATACGATATTTGTTTTTCTCTTTCTGGCTCACTTCACTCTGTATGACAGACTCTAGGTCCATCCACATCTCTACAAATGACCCAATTTCATTCCTTTTTATGGCTGAGTAATATTCCATTGTAATCGTACATATGTACCACATCTTCTTCATCCATTCATCTATCGTTGGACATTTAGGTTGTTTCTATGTCCTGGCTATTGTAAATAGTGCTGCAATGAACAATGGGATACACTCTCTGACAAAAAACACAGTAAGATCTTTTTTGACCCATCTCCTAGAGTAATGAAAATAATGGGACCTAATTAAACTTAAAACTTAAAAAATAATGGGACCTAATTAAACTTAAAACAGCAAAGGAAACCATAAACAAGATGAAAAGACAACCCTCAGAATAGTAGAAAATATTTGCAAATGAAGCAAGGGACAAAGGATTAATCTCCAAAATATACAAACAGCTCATGGAGCTCAATATCAAAAAAACAAACAACCCAATTAAAAAATAGGTGGAAGACCCAAATAGACATTTCACCAAAGAAGACATACAGATGGCCAAGAGGCACATGAAAAGATGCTCAACATCACTAATTATTAGAGAAATGCAAATCAAAACTACAATGAGGTATCACCTCACACCAGTCAGAATGGCCATCATCAAAAAATCTACAAACAATAAATGCTAGAAAGGGTGTGGAGGGTTCCCTTTTGGAACCCTTTTGCACTGTTCGTGGGAATGTAAATTGATACAGCCACTATGGAGAACAGTATGAGGTTCCTTAAAAAACTAAAAATAGAGCTACCATATGACCCAGCAATCCCACTGCTGGGCATATACCCTGAACTGTGGGAATCTGAAGATGATGAGGATGATAGCAGCTATCATTTATTAAGTATCCGTGCACCAGGCACTGTGCCAGCCTTTAATATTTCTATTTCTAGCCATCATACAACCTTGTATGCAGCTATGATTTGCCTCATCTGATAGATGTAGAAACTGAGGCTCAGAGAAGCTAAGGGACCTGCCCCAAGTCCTTCAGTTACTAAGTAAGGAAGCCAAGATCCAAATCAAGTTCTGACTCCAAAACTTCTGAATTATGCCAAACTACCTCCCAATGATGATGATGATAATACAAAAATCCTTTCCCATTTTGTAAATTACAACACCTGAGATTTCTTGACCAAACTGCAAGGACTGAAAGAGTTTACAGCAAAACACAACAGGGTCTGTGCTGGAGACCCTAAAGTCTCCCTGTATCCTGGCAGAATTTAGCCAAACACAACTCAGCTCCACAGCTTGGGTCCTGGTTGGTATGCGCAGAAGACAAAGCCAAATGAGAATGCTGCTGGTTACCTGGAAACCACACATCCCAGAGGGCAGGCACGCCGTACTTTCTGCAGACTGAATTATCAGCAGACTTCTTTTCCCACATCTGGGAATAGAAACACAAGGCAAAAATGACTCACTGTGGGACTTCCCTGGCAGACCAGTGGTTAAGACTCTGTGCTTCCACTGCAGGGGGGCGCGGGTTCAATCCCTGACTGGGGAACTAAGATCCCACAAGCCGCATGGCGCAGTTAAAACAAAAAAAATTAAAAATAAATAAATAAAATGACTCGCCGTCATTAGGAAATCTAGAACTAGTTACCATCTCTAGATGTTTTGATGGGTCCCAGGAACTTCCCAGTCCTAGACCATTGTCACGAATTAGTGGGACCCAAAAGAATATTTACGCTAGCATTCCAAACTCACTTCATTATTGAAGAGACAGTTTCTACCTGGGGCAATCCCACAGCCAAGAAAGCAAGCCTGTCTACCACCTAGCTTTGCACACTCCCAGTGATGGGATGCTCACTACCTCACAGGCAGCCATTCCACAGTGAAACAACTCCTGGAAATGTTACAATTCTTCTGAAACCTGCCCACCTATAATCTGTCAAAGAGAACATCCACAAAAATGACCAAAGAGCTGATTTTTTTAAACAAAATTCTGGCGGATTTTTTTAACATAAATTAACAGATAGACTGCACCACCACCGCTGCCACCTTGCTGTCTGTTCTGCTTCCTCTAGAATGCTGCCAAGCCACGAGGAGCACTTGGAGGAGTCAAGCTTCCAAGGCAGCTGCCAGGCAATCATTTACAAGCCTGCCCTGACTCCCAGCTAACTTCAGCGGTGCTGTCCCAGGAGCTCAGGCGTGTCATTAGTGCTAATTGTTCTGGCTGCCAAGGAAACCCTCGCACAGTTTGCAAACAGGCCGTGCACACACCGTAGGCAAGGGAGCACTAGAGACCCCAACAGAGACAAGAGCGACCCAGGAGCTCTCCTGAAGCACTACCGTTACAGACCTTGTTCTACTTTGTTCTCTGTTTCTGCTGTTTTCAAAAGAAAGGAGTCCCCCTTTCCACTCTTTCTTACCCATAAAGTAGCAAGAGAGAGATCCACTCCACCAGGCTCACAGCTCTCCCTTACACCAGGTCTCCCATTTCCTCCCTAGAAACTTTGGAGATATTTTTAAGAGATGATGTCCTTGGTTTGGTCAAAAGCCCATTTTAAGTTTTTGCCACAAAAGGATTTTCTTAAAAATAAAAATGAGAGGTAGGGATTTGACTGACGTCTCTTCAAAGTATTTTAGAGACGACTACATACTGATAAGACCTATCTTCCCAGGTGCAAAATTGTGAAAAACCAACACTAGTTTTCACACCTAAAAGAATAGCAGTTTAGAACATACTGGTGTTTTCTTTCCCATGGAGAGGGCATTGCTTCTTGGTAGAGTTTCTCCAGCTTCGGAGCCTGGGACATCAGACCCCACAAAATCCTCCCTAGAGGTAGGAGGCCTAGTGACAGATGGCACGGCAAGCGGTTAACCCTGTTGACCAGGACTGGCCCTCCCTGCAAGGGGCCCACAGGGAGCTTCAGAACAGCCCACCACGTTGTCCCCTTCCCTCCTCCTGTCAATGTCAGTTGAACAACAAGCCTTTGGACCAAATTCCAGCTCCCTGGCAGAACCCAGGTATGCCGCACAAGTGAGTTCAGGTTTCTGTGCCCAACCTGAAGCATGTAACTTCATGCGACCATTTTATCAAGTTGGATGGTATCCAAAAAGATTCCCACGTGAGGGAGAGGTCTCCAGAGCGTCAGTGCTGACAGAGACAGACAGAAGACCGCTTATCAGCCGCTTGACTGGAGAACCGGCCTTCTCTAGGTGGGGCTGTTCTCACTGGCCAGTCCTCAGCTCTAGGGGCAGGTGTGAGGGGCTGTGACAAAGGAGAGAGACCACCCACCTTGTCTGTGGACAGAAGCGTAGGAGGCCACAGTCAGAGCACCTCACACTCATCAGGCCTCTCTTCAAAGTCCTGTTAGATACCACATTTCAAGAGACCGTGCAGGGGCAGGCAGGCCCTGGGCCTTAAGGAACAGGCCTGGGTAATCCCTGCCCAGGCCCCCCAGACCCGTCCTCTGACCCGCCTTCCGGACCCTTGTCCCGTACCCAGCAAGTTCCCCCGGCCTTTTATCTGCAGCCACCTCGAAAGGAAAATACGGTGGCTGCCTCCTGCTACGCTCCAGCCTCGCAGTGCAAGGCGGAGGAACCAGAGATGCTAATCTGTTTGTTTTTCTCAATAACTCATCTCATTGCTAAAAGATCCCCCTTTTCCTACAGAACGCAAAGCAGCAACCCCACCCCCGCCCCCAATCATTTTACTTTTTTCAAAAACTGAAAATCCGAGGCCGTCCTCCCAGCTAAGGCCAGTCCTGCGGGTTCAGTCATTCTTGCTCCCCTCCGGGTACCTCGGTCCGGAGCCGGCCAGGCGGGAGGCCGCGGGTCCCGAGGCGCAGCTCCCCGCCTGGACCCCGCAGGGCGCCCGAGCCGCTGCTGTTGAACCCCCTGCGGCCCGCGGCTCCGGTCACTCGGACTGCACGACGCTCCCCAGCCGCGCCCCTCCCGGGCTGCATTCCTGGCATAGCTCTCCCACGCGGCGCGGCTCACCTGGGGGTCCCCGGAGCCTGGGGGGCGGGCAGAGGTCGCGAGCTGGCGGCTCCGCTCCGCCGCCCCGGCCCAGCCTCCCGACTCGCTCCACCGCCCCGGACCGAGGCCGTTCCCGGAATCCTCGCCGCAGCGCCGGCCTGGGCTGCTTCCTCGGCCCCGAGTAGCGCGGGCTCTCGAGGGCGCGTGACAGAGCCTCCCGGCCACCCAGTGCTGCCAACCTGCGGGACCCGGGACACAGAGGACCTTTGGCGCCAGCAGCTGGAGGCCCGGGGTCTCTGATGCCTCCCGCTCCCGCGACAGCCGCCCCACCCCACCCCAAAGAGGGGCGGAGCCTCTCCCTAGCCCCTCTGGGACGAGCTATTTTTAGGCCTGTTACTGAAGCGGGAAGGAGGGAATGCCATGTTTAATCCGTCAGGAAAATCCGGGATCCTAGTGAGTGGCTCCCAGGCCTTGCTGAGAGGCGGGGACGTCTTCCCGTACGTCTTCCCGTCTACACAGACCGGCCTGCTGAAAGCTGGGGGCAGTTGTAGCCTCCTGGGCAGACAGCCCTGCCCCACCCGTCCTAAACTAAAGGGACCGTCTTGGTTTCTGATCCGAACCCATGCTGGTCCTTTGAGTAAATCCCAGGTCTGTTCAGATGGCAACCACTTTCCCTCCGAACTCCCAACCTTCTGGCCAGCCTTGTGGATCCAGCTGGGAAACCCAGAGCCAAAGAACTCTTTCTTTCTGGATAACAGTCTCTGACCCCTTCCTATAACCATCTGTTGCTTTACTGAGACTCAGATTTCTGGGAATTCTTTTTTTCCTTAAGCCTTCCTCCCACCACAGCCTTAATCTGCCAAGCTGTGTCATGGGGTATTCAAAACAAAATTGCATGGGAACAAGCGTTGGCAAGAATGTGAAGAAATTGGAACCCTTATGCACTGCTGTGAGAATGTAAAACGGTACAGCCACTGTGGAAAAGAGAATAGTGGCTCCTCAAAAAATTAAACATGGAATTACCATATGATCCAGCAATTCCACTTCTGGGTATATACACAAAAGAATTAAAAGCAGAGACTCAGACAGGTATTTGTACACACACGTTCATAACAGCATTATTCACGATAGCCAAAAGTTGGAAACAACCCAAGTGTCCATTGACAGATGAATGGATAAACAAAATATTATATATATATTATATACATACGTATATATTTCAGCCCTTAAAAAGGAATGAAATTCTGACACATGCTACAATAGGAATCAACCTTGAAAATGTTATGCTAAATGAAATAAGCCAGACACAAAAGGACATATATGATTCCACTTATGCAGCGTACCTAGTATAGTCAGGTTCATAGAGACAGAAAGCAGAATGGTGGTTGACAGGGCTGGGGGGGAGGAGGGAATGGAAATTATTGTCTAATGGGTACAGATTTTCAGTCAGGGATAATGAAGAAGTTCTAGAGGTGGATGGTGGTGCTTGTTGCACAACAATGTGAATGTACTCAATGCCATTGAATGGTACACTTGAAAATGGCTAAAATTGTAAAGTTTATAGAATGTATATTTTACCACAATTTTTTAAATGTAAAAAAAAAAAAAAAGTGGGTGGACAGGGGCCAGGCCCAAGTAGGGATGACTGTCAGCCAACAGCTCTGATGGGGAGTCCTGTTCCTCCTCTGCTCTCCTGGTCGGGGCACCCCTTTCCCTCCAGGACTTCCTGCAAGAGGGCAGAGAAGAATCCAGGCTGTGGAGTCAAAGACGCATTTAAATTCCACCTTCCCAGGCGGTGTAACCCTGGGAAGTCACTTACCCTCTCTGTAAAATGGGGAAAATAAACTCTACCTAGCAGGTCATTATGAGAACCAACTTAGTTAAAAACATCTCAGCCCAGGGCCTGGCAGTCATGGGTGTGTCCTCCCAAGTTCAGTCAAGTGTCAGGGTTGGGAGCATTTGTTTCTCAGTTCGCTTCCCTGAAGTATACAAAAAGTAGCTCTGTGCACGTGTGTGTGTGTATGTGTGTGTGTGTGTGTGTGTGTGCGCGTGCGCGTGCATGTGTCATTCCCACCAGCCTCAATTTCCCCATGTGGAAATGGGTGCCATCTTTTGCAGGGCTGTTGTGAGCAAGTGAACTTGACATTCACCCAGATCCACCTTCTCGGTAATGCCAAAAGCAAAAGTCTTTAGACTCCTTCTTCAGCTGACCCAGACCTCGCATGCGTGGAACCCGCACACCCTCCCTTTACTGGGCCACAGTTTGACATTTAATACAGCCAAGAGTTACTGAGTGCCTACTACGTGCCAGGCTCTGTTCTAAGACCCGAGGAAACCAAGAGTTTATAGAGGACTAGATCACTTAGCACTAGGAAGCTGTCACCTTCTGCTGTGCCACCTGTGCCACAACACACAAGATTTGGTGGCACGAGTGGGAACAGGTGTATCATCCAACACACAGGAACAAGCCAAAGGAGACTGGCCCTAGTGGGCTACTCCCGGGGACATTCCTGTCACCCTGAGCAGCTGAGCCGTAACTATTGGACGGACAGAATGGTGGGTTCTCCATATCTGTGGTTTCCATTTTGCCCTGTAGCCCCTCACCTCTTTCTCAGGCCAGTGCCAGATACCAGCTCTCTGACCAGCACAGACACCGTCACAACTGATCTCCTTCTTACACTTAGGGATGTGTCAGGAAACAGTGGGACGTGTCTGCTAATTGAGGGTCTACTTTACACTCTAGGGAGCCCGTAGTAGTAGTGCCCTCTGCTGTCAACTGCTGGCATCACACCTTGGAAGTCAGCTCCTGTTCCAGATCCCACTTTCCTAAAGGGCATATGAGGTGTAGGGAACAGGTCTCTCAGTGCTGGGATGCTGGCCACTAATGGTCCTGGAGGTGATTTTAGGTCAAAGGTGTATTGTTGAGTTTTCACAGTATTGATGTATAGATAGGCAGACAGGCGTATAGTTAGAAGGGCATTTTACATAAAAACCTGGTTTGCTGATTTCTTCTTGAAAAATCTGAGAATCTAGCAACAAAAGGCCCACATTCTCACATGTCAAGAATCAACTGGAACTGAGGGGGAACCCCTTCCCTAGGCAGAGCTTACATTCTAACCCATTCCCTGAAAAAGATCACTTTGAAGGACGTCTGTGCACTTATAAAAAGACCTCTTTCCTCCTCTTTTGCAAAATGAGAATGCAGGGTCATTTTAACCAGGACCCACGCTCTGAGTCTTGAAACAAACACTAGGTGGGGAGGGCTGAGACAGACTGCACAAATTGCGACAAAATAGTAAAATGTTTGTGCCCTTGATATACAAAGACTAGTTAAGTCACTAAGAAATAGAAAAACAATCCCATAGAAAAGTGAACAAAAGATTAGGCAAGTCACAGAACACAAAATTATACCAATTCAACATGTGAAACACTCAACCTCACCAAAAGTAACATAACAATTAGAGACATTTTTAAACAATAATATTGGCTAAAATTAAGTAGCCTTTTGGCACTGGTGAAGGATGGGAAAATGAGCGATTTCAAACAGGCTTTTTAAAAACAATTTTGCAGCACGTATCACAATTTAAAGTCCCCAAAATGTGGTAATCAGGACTACAGTATTTCTTGTACGATTAAAATTAGAATCAATTTAAATGTTCACCAACTGGGGTTTAAGTAAATAGATAATGATATATCCTACAATGAAACACTCTGCAGCCCTTACGAAGAATATATCTTGGTATGATAATGAAAAAAAGGTGTCCAAGACAAATGTATTGTTAAATTACAAACTGACATAATAATATGTATTATATTAATCCATTTATGTTTTTTTTAACTATACAAATGAGAAATTCAGGGGTGATATTCAAAATATTTAACCACTAAGCTGACATAAGCACTAGCACGCTGGGGCCGGTCTTCACGCTTTAACATATTCTTTTTTTTTGGCTGTGCGGCATGCAGGATCTTCCCCAGCCAGGGATCAAACCCGTGCCCCCTGCATTGGGAGTGTGGAGTTGTAACCACTGGACTGCCAGGGAAGTCCCCATCTTCACCCTTTAGTTGCTGCATTATGGGGGTCCTAGCGGGGAAGAACTAGGGCAGATGAGGCGATAGTGGGGGGCTACTTGGAGGCCTATGGCCAAGACTTTTTACAAATAGCATGGATATATATGCAGAGAAAAGTGAGAGACATACCAAACTTGACAGTGGTACAAGAGAGACTTTCACCTTTTCCTCCGTACAATCTTACTGTTTGAAATTCTAAGAACGAGTGTCAGATTTGGAAAAAAATTAACATAGGGGAAAACACCAGCATGGCCTATTTTCAAAATGTATCATGATGTAAACGTGTGGCTTAGACTCACCGAAGGCCAGAAGGAATCCAGGATCATCTGGAATCCCAACCTTCTTACCATTCACTACTCATTTTACTTTGCCCAATACCCCCCTCACCATCATGTTTTCTTTCCAGCTTTATTGAGAAATGATTGTCATACATCACTGTATAAGTTTAAGGTATACAGCATGATTTACATATATTGTGAAATGACAACCACAGTAGATTCAGCTAACATCCATATTCTCATACGGATACAGTAAAAAGAAAGAGAAAAAGGAAAAAATATTTCTCCTTGTGATGAGAACTCCTAGGATTTATTCTCTTAACAACTGTCCTATATATCACACAGCAGTGTTAGCTATAGTCATCATGTTGTACATTACATCTCTAGTGCTTACTTTTTTTAATCATATACGTTTTAACCTATGCATTTTTTCCCATCACCACCAAGTTTTGAAATATTCTTTTCTACTTAACAAACTGCATTTATTAAGTAATACATTATTAATTTATTCCCCACATTTTATTAAACAAAAACATTTTGCTGCCAGGTAAAACTCCCTACAAATGTCAAATTATCAATATTGCCACAGTGAATTCATACAATCACAGCCCAGCATAAAGAAATGTGACATTCAGGTTGACCTATTTGGTCCCATCATAAAACAGTTCATATATTTTTGAAATATTGAAAATATTTCTAATTAAACCCTTCCAAACCCTAGGGACTGGGAATGTTAGTTGGAGGACCATTTGTCATGCATTCTCCAGATGTGGAAATTAGATCCAGCGTGTGTGACCCTGCTCCTCCCTCAGAGGGCTAGCCCTAGGAAGCCTCACCTGTGGAGACACTCAGGTGAGCTGAAACCCAGCAGGGGTTCTGGGGACACAGGTCAGAGGGCAGCCATGGGGAGTAGCAGCAGGCCTCAAAGTCTCACTCTGGTGTCAGGCTGGACCTAAGAATCCAGAGCAAGTAGCTGGGAATAAATAAAGCTGGGGCAGGAGACATGACTTGCGGGTATTTTTTAATAAGACAGTCAGAACAGTGATTCTCAAAGGGGGAAATATCAGAATGAAAGGGGATGGGTGGATGTCATTTGAAAAAGCATCCTAATTTTATACATGGAGAAAAATATAAACTTATGTTTCTGTTAAAGCAACTACCAAAAAGAAAGTTCTAGAAAATCTTGGTTGTTGAGTATTTGTAGAAGAAATATTAATTCTCATACCTCCTAGAAAGAGGAGGTAAACTTTTATGTGACTGTAGAAGGGCCAGCAGTTTTTAAAATGTGAATTTGTAATTTGCTTTTATAAGCCAACTGGGGTAGAGTAGGGAATAGCAGACACCCTGGGGAGCAGAGGACACTATCCCTGGGGGGATGTGGGCAGTCATTAAGATGTAAGTACTAGGGACCTGCAATGGACTGAATGTTTGTGTCCCCCCAAATTCATATGTTGAAATCCTACCCCCAAAGTGATGATATTAGGAAGTGGGGCCTTTGGGAGGTTTAGGACATGAGGGTGGAACCCTCATGAATGGGATTAGTTCCCCTATAAAAGGGACCCCAGAGAGCTCCCTTGCCCCTTTCCACCATATGAAGATTCAACAAGAAGTGTGCCATCTGCCACTCAGAAGTGGATCCTCACTAGAACCCAACCATGCTGGCAACCTGATCTGGGACTTCCAGCCTCCAGAGCTGTGACAAATAAATTGTTGTTGTTTATAAGCCACCCGGTCTATAGTACTTTGTTATTGCAGCCCAAGCTGATTTAGACAGGACCTTGTCTGCTTGATCCAGCAGCATCTTCAGCATCTAAATCAGTGCTTGGCACACAGAAGGGACTCAATTAATATTACTGACTGAATGAATGTTTTAATGAATATCAAATTCAGGACTAGAAATCGTCTCTTTTTTCCCCAGCCAATTCTCTAACAGATCCTGTAATAAATCTTACAGAAGTAAATATAACATGTAGCAAAACCGTTAGCTGCCTATCCTAACACCCATTTTCTCTTCCTCCTTGAATGTCCCAGCCTCTCCTGCAGCTACATTCTGATCAATGAGATGTAAGGGGAAGTGTTATATGGTACTCGCAGGAAGTCTTCATAAGATAAGGGAAGTGCACCTTTCCTCTTTCCTTCATCCTGCTGCCTGAAATGCAGAAATGATGGGCTGGAGATCAAGCTGCCATATGGACTATGGGCAGGATGGCAAACAGAAAGATGGAAGAAGCCTAAGGTCCCTGATGACTGCAGTGACCATACCCACTCTGATCTGCCTGCCTTCAGACTACTTTTACGTGAGAGAGAAATGAACTTCTATACTTCTACGTCAATGGTCTTTGGGATTTTTCTATTATAGACACAGAAAGCCCACTCTTACTGACATGCGCGACCTGCACTTTCCCCCCTGCCAGCAGGGGGCGCCGAGCCCGCCTCTATGACCCGGGGCACGAGTGTCATCCTCGCTCAGCTACCGGGAGCTCCACCTCCTCGGGCACCTCTAGGACTTTGGCTTCCGGACAGGGGCAGCAACGTTGCTGTCAGTACTCAGTCTCCTTAGAACCCGCTGGGGTTTCAGCTTGAGGACAACACCAGGCTGCATCCATGCGGACAGGAGCACAGTTTTCTCAGGACCCTCCCAGGGAGGTCCCACTGGGAGAAAAAGGTGAGGAAAAAGTGAAGAGAAGTGAGGAAAAGTGGGGAGAGACTTCCTGTGTGCGACTGACTGCTGGGGGCTGGGGGAATCACTCTTCAGAGGACCCAGGAGAGAAGGGTCTGGATGTGGAAAACTGTGGGGTTTTAGTCCCTGTTGTGTGCAGTGTAGACTGTGTCCAGTGTGGTTCTTTGGTGTGTGGTGTCCAGTTTTCCTGGTGCTGTTTATTGAGGGGACTGCCCTTTCCCTGTTGTATGTTCGTGGCCCTTTTGTCATAAATAAACTGATCACACCCGTGTAGATTTGTTTCTGGGCTCTCTGTTCTGTTCCTCTGGTCCGTGTGTCTGTTTTTGTGCCAGGACCACACAACTGTTTTGGTTACTGTAGCTTTGTAATATTGTTTGAGGTCAGGGAGCGAGATGCCACCAGCCTGTTCTCCTTTCTGAGAATCGCTTTGGCTATTCCTGGTCCTTTGTTGTTCCACACAAATATTAGGATCCTTTGCTGTATTTCTGAGAAATATGCCATTGGAATTTTGGTAGGGATTGCTTTCAGAGTGTACATTGCTCTAGGTAGAATGGACATTTTAACAATATTCATCCTTCCAACCCATGAGTGTGTGATATCTTTCTATTTCCTTGTATCTTCTTCAATTTCTTCATCAATGTCCTAAAGTTTTCAATGTGCAGGCCTTTCACATCCTTGGTTAAACTTATTCCTAGGTGTTTTGTTCTTTTTGATGCAGATGTCAATAGGATTGTTTTCTTTTTCTTTCTGATGGTTCATTATTAGTGGTTAGAAATGCAGCTGTTTTTTGTGTATTGACTGTCACTTTACTGAATTCCTTTATTAGTTCTAATAGTTTTTTGGTGGAATGATGTGGAAAATTGTAACTGTAACTGATATGTGGGTGAGCCTCTGCACGCCTAGGGGAAGTGGAGATCAGGTGAAAGCCTGGCACTCCAGGGAACTGGCCAGTTCCACAGTGTAGCACCAAAGACCCAGCATTGGCTCTATTTGTTACCTGGGCCCTGCTCCCCAGTCACCGAGCCCTCTGGACCTTGAAGCAGGTCCCTGTAAGTCTTGGGACAGTGCTTATGGTAGAGATTTTCCACCAGTGTGTTGCTTCCTCTGACCACAGCCCTCCCTTCCTGGTTCATATGGTTCCACAGATGCAGCGCGTAGGAGTCGTTGAAGCTCGGCTCTGTGTCCCAGGCTTCATAGTAGCGCCTCCACTCTAGAAAGGAGATGGGGTAAAATCTTTGGGGGTGTAAGAAGGAGAAGTTTAAACACTTGAGGTCGCTCACCTCCTGGAAGTCTCTGAGTTTGCACCACACTCTCAAAATCCTCGTCATCAATTCGGGACCCTGGTGGCCCCAAATATTTGGATTGTAATTTTCCACAAAGTTTTCCATGCACTGCCACAGGAGAGGGTGGTGGGGGAGGAATCCAAACACCCCATTACTGGAGAACTGAGATGTCTGTGCAGCCAGAAAGTTGTCCTCGGGGATGGGTCTGATGGAGATGACATCAGTGTCCATGTAGACACCGCCGTACTTCCAGATGAAGGCCAGGCGGGATGCATCTGAACTGACATGGAGCCAGTATCTCTCTGCGCTGCTGTTGATCTGCAGGAGCAGGTGCAAATTAGCCCCCAGGCAGGGGAAGAGGGAGGGGTGTCACAGCAGGAAGCCAGGCACAGGGTAGCTGACTAGAAAGCAAGCCAACTTCCCAAAAATCTATTTGCCAAAAGCCCAATATTGCAAATTTACCAAAATTACCTCCACCCAAAAAAGTTGCCTTTAAGTGAAAAGTGTACAGCAATCAGTATCAATGGGAAGGTTTGAGCAGCTTTTAAAGATATCATGAAATTGTTTTTTGAAAAAAGCAGTAGAAAGCTGAAACCCAGAAGGGATTTCACAATGAACTGTATGAGTCACTTTCAGCAGGATGGAAATTAACCACAAATATGAAACTGTGAAGAAAGAATTTTTTGTAAGTCCTAAAAGTGCTGAGAACTGATAAAGAAAAATAAACAAATATGAAAATATAAGATAGATTAATATCTATGCTCTTTGAGAAATTGGTAAGAGAATCTTAAAATGCATCCATGCCTTCATTCACTAATTAATTCCTTTAATAATATTCATTGAAGGCCTACTTGCTATTCACCAAGCTCTAAGCTGCTAAGGATACAGCAGTGAACAAACAGATAAAAATCTTTACTGGCAGGAGATAGACAACAAACAAATAAATATATCATATGTTGGGTATTCATAAGGACTATGAAGGAAAAAAAGTCAGGCGAGGGGGCTATGAAGGGGGCAGGATGGAGCATTATCTTATCTTGGGTTCGAGCAGAACGTTGGATGAAGTGGGTGGATGAACCATGCTGGTATCTCCAAGAGGAGGGCTCTAGGTAGAGGAAACAGCAAGTGCAAGGGCCCTGGGGCAGGAGCACGCTCACTATGTACAGGAACAGGAAAACAGCAGTGCAGAGTAGTGAAGGGAGAAGGGTAGGAAACCAGATCAGAGCGGGGGCAGGGGCAGGAGTGAGGGAGGATCCCGTAGGCTGGGGTAAAGACTGAAATGATTTGGAAGGTTTGAAAGAAAGGAGTGATGTGATCTGAATTAGTCTAAAAGGGGTCACACTGGGTGCAGTGTGGAAAATAGATGGGGGCAGGGGGCAAAGGCAGAAGCAAAGAGGCAAGTTAGGAAGCCGTTGAAATAATCCCGGCAGGAGATGATGGTGGTTTAGACCAGGGTGACAATAAAGGAGATGAGAGAAGTGGTCAGATTCCAGGCACACGGTAAAGATAAAGCCGGTCAGGATGTGCTGATGGATTGGATATGGAGCCGGAGACAGAGGAGTCAAGGATAACTGAAAACGCTGAAATGTGAACAAAACAGAAATTGACTTTGAAACGAATAAAAATAACCCATTATAAATGCCAGTGTTCCCAAATGGAATGCTAAAATTTTGAATACAGAAAACACAGTAGATTTTTCTGAATTTAAATATGTTGATTAAAAGATTAAACAATGACCCTTGGTTTTTGACAAAAGAAACATTTTTTTAAATTCTACTATAAAGCCAAACGAAATCAAGTCCGCTAAGACTTTGCAGAAATCTTCACCTGAGCTATTAACATCATTATATTGTATACAATTGCTGAAAACCTCATGAATAATAATAGCTAAAATTTATCAATAACTGTGGTGGTGTGATGAATTGGGAGATTGGGATTGACATGTATACACTAAAACGGATAACTGATAAGAACCTGCTGTGTAAAAAAATAAATATAATTCAAAAATTCAAAAAAAATTTATCAATAACTGTTCTAATCTCTTATAATCTACACAAATCCTCAAAAATAGGTACTATTATTAGTCCTATTTTTCAAGTGAAAAAATTAAAAGGAAAGACCAAGAAGTTCAGTCATTCATGCAAGGTAAGAGAGGCAGAGGTTAGATTTTAACCCAGGCAGTCTGACTCCAGAGACCCACTTACTTTCAGTAAAAATAAGTAAAGTTGATTATTTGGTAAATTGGTGATTATTAGTGAACAGACCCAGGTATCAAAAGCTGCAGAGAAGGAAGGAAGCCTACCTTGACGTGGGCATTGGACTAACATCAACGTAAAACACAAGGCTCGCCCGGAGGTTAGCACCAGAAAGGGGATAAGGATTCTGTTTGCTCATTCCCTCCCCACCCCCTCAGTACTCATCCCTGGGCATCTTCAAGGGCTACAGTTGCCCAAATCAGTGCAGCAAATCCAGCGGTCACCAGCAGGTGATGGCACGCTAGGTCATCCTAACAGCTGGCCACCAGCTATCCTATTGTAGCCTAACTGGGGCAGAAGATGCCACAGCCCGACTCCTCCAAGGTGCAAGTGTGTCCCCCACCCAGGACAGCCCACTCAGTCCCCAGGTGAATGAGAGAGGGTGGAACAGGAGTTTTCTCTCTTTTTATACAAATATTGTAGTAGGCTGAATAACAGCCACTCAGTGGTCCTAATTCCTGAAACCTGTAAATATTACCCCCTATAGGAAAAGGGTCTTTGCCAATGTGATTAAATTAAGGATCTTGGGACTTCCCTGGAGGTCCGCGCTTCCACCGCAGGGGGCGTGGGTTCGATCCCTGGTCGGGGAACTAAGATCCCACATGCCACACAGTGCGGCCAAAAAAAAAAAAAAAAATTAAGGATCTTGAGCTGAGGAGATTATCCTGGATTATCATGGGCCCTAAATGCCACCACAAGTGTCCTTTAAAGGGAAAGGTAGAGGGAGCTTCACACAAAATTACAAAATTCCTAAGAGCCCCAGGAGTTTCTTGATCATATCTCAATGTAACCCAATCTCATACAGCAGCACCCACCTGATCTTTCATGAATTTTCTATTTACATCATTTTCAAGTTAAATATTGCCTAATTTCCCCCCTTAGGTGCAAAAAAGTTTAACATAGATGGGTTTAAAACTGTCAGTGAAAAATGAATGGTCTATACACCTAGAAAAGATGTAGAAACTCATTCAGTTAAGAATAGTCTCAAGAAATCCTAAGAAATAAGGTGAAAGCAAAAGGCAGCAGGGTAAAGATAAGCCTAAATCAAATCTCTTCTGTTTCCTTGAATCAGGACTCAACACCGTAGAATGAAGACCAGGCAAGAGTCGAAAGATCTGGGTTCTAGCCTATCTCTGACAATCTAGCCTTACCCTCAGTGTACCCATCTGTAAAATGGCTAGATTGGACCCATTTTCTATGGTCCTTCTCGACACCGACATTCTGAGATTCTCTGAACACTTACTTGAGTGTACCACGAAAACAACGGTGTGTCTTCAAACAGGCTTTTCATATCCAAAGGGAAGAGGAAAACATTGTCTATTGCTGAGAGGAGGGAAAGGGCCGGGGAAGTGGAGTTTGGGGGCAGCTGCATGGAACTGTTGAGCCCTTTCATAAGTAACAGCACAGGCTGCTCAGGGTAGACCTTGGCCGCCGACTCCACAGCACAGGAGACCAGCGGGGATAGCTCCGTTCTCTCTGAGGTCTCTAGGAACACGATGCTGCGCCCGTGGCCCAGGAGGGCTTCCAGCTCCTGCTGGGACTTGTAGGGAGGCAGGTGGGGGAAGAGGCAGCTGGACTTCAGGGTGAACTGGTAGAGGAAGCCACAGGCAAGCAGCAGGATGACCAACAGGGCGAGCTGAAGCTTCATCAGCATGTCCACCCGTCTCTCCCGTCCTGCTCCCTAAAATCAACACTATTAATTAAAAATTATAGTCACAAAACCTGATAAAGAGAGCACACAAGAAGATGATACCTGAATATCACTTTCAAGCTTAGATTTTTTTAACTGAAGTATAGTTGATTTATAATATCAGATTACTTTCAGGTGTATAGCATAGTGATTCAGTATTTTTACAGATCATATTTCATTAAAAGTTATTACAAAATAATGGCTATAATTCCCTTGCTAAACAATATATCCTTGTTGCTTATCAATTTTATACCTAGTATAGTTCATATTTCTTAATCCCCTACCCCTGTTTGCCCCCTGGCCCCTTCGCTCTCCCCTTTGGTCACCACTAGTTTGTTTTCTCTACCTTTGAGTCTGTTATGGTGTTGCATGTGTGTTCATTTGTATGATTTTTTACATTCCCCATGTAAGCGATATCATACAGTGTTTATCTTTCTCTGTCTGACTTATTTTAGTAAGTATAATATTCTCTAGGTCCATCCACGTTGCTGCAAATGGCAGAATTTCATTATTTTTGTGGCTGAGTAATAATGCCATTGTATATACATATGTATATATCACATCTTCTTTATCCATTCATCTTTTGATGGACACTTGGGTTGCTTCCATATCTCGCCTGTTGTAAATAGTGCTGCTATGTACATTGGGGTACATGTATCTTTTCAAATTAGTGTTTTTGTTTTCTTTGGTTATATACCAAGGAGTGGAATTGCTGGATCATATGGTACTTCTGTTATATTTTTAGTTTTTTCAGGAACCTCCATACTGTTTTCCACAGTGGCTGCACCAATTTACATTCCCACCAACAGTGTATGAGGGTTCCCTATTCTCTACCTCCTCGCCAACATTTGTTATTTGTAGACTTTTTGATGCTAGCCATTCTGACAGATGAAAGGTGATATGTCATTGTGGTTTTGATTTGCATTTCTCTAATAATTATAAGTTTTGATTTTTTAAATTCTAAATAAAATATGATCAAATCAAATCCAGCAATGTTAAAAAGAAAGATGCATTGATTAGGTTTTATTTGAGGAATGTAAGGATGATTTGCAATAGGAAAATAATGAATTAATAGGAAAACTATTAATGAAATGCATTATTTCCACAGATTAAAGAAGAAAAGCTGTATGATCATTTTGGCTCAGTAGATGCTAACAACAGCATGCTAAAATTTGACATCCATTCACGCTTTTTAAAAAGCACAAGGAAACTTTCTTAAGCTGACAATGTCTACCAGAACATATAACAATGATCATCCTTAATGTGAAGCATTTGAAATATCCCCATTAAGACCAGGAATATGACATGGATGTCCATTATCACTGTTACTTTCACCGCCATTCTGCTAAGTCTAACCAATGCAGTGAAACAAGAGAACATAATTTCTACTATGAATATTAGGAAGAGACAAAAATATCACTAGTTGTAGAAAGTGTGATTGCCTACCTAGAAAACCCAAGATAACTTACCAAAAAACTAATAGAACTAAGAAGAAGCAAACTGAAGATTAAATAACTTGCCAAGATTACACAGTTAGCGGAGCCATGACTTTAAACTAGGGTCTACCTGTCCCCAAAGCTCAGGCTCTGAGCAGTTACCTGCAGTATCACCCTCTCCTTCACCATAAGCTCTAACTCCAGCCAACTCCAGGACAGCAGAGATCTCCATTCATCAGTAGTCTATTTTTTGCTTTACATGTAACTCTTTCAGAAAATACAAATCCAGTAAATCAGAGCTTACCTTCTAGCCAGAAACTTGTAGTTAGCCAATACCTGCCGTCTTAGCAATGATGACAAGATTTTTCCTGCTACGCTTTCTGATGAATCACTACCTAACCTTCAATTCAACAGTGCTGAAGGAAGTAAATCATTGGCAGAAGATTATGCCAAACACAAGAAGTTCCCAGGAAACTCCTCCCTTTGCTAAGTTGCCCTAAGCACAGAGACTTGCAGATCGTAAGGGGTTCACATGATTTTTCAGGTGACCTACACAATAATCCTGCTGGTTTGTGGGCCTATCAGGAGGGTTACAAGGCAACAATTTCACCTGAAGAAAACTGTATAGTAGCACAATCCTGGCGCCAACAAAGTGTGCACCTAAGCAGTTTGGCCTCAGTCAAAATCATGGTCAGAGACTTGGGGAAGTTCCTTCACCAGACAACCCTGTAACTTGGTCCAAGCTTTGCAAACAAAAGATTTTGTTGAAAGAAAAGAAAATCCATCTCCACAAATAAGTAAGTAATGTAGAAACACCAGCAGTCCAAGGGCCTGGTGATCTGGAACGAGAATTGATTCCCCGATTTCAATTATGGTGGCTTCCCTTTGCCCAGAAGTCTCCACTGTGGGATGTGAGCTTCCTCCCCATCTCACGAGGTCAGCGTCACCACCCTCCACTGATGTGGTAATCCCCACATCTCCCAAGATAGTGTGACTCTCCTGTGGTCTGGTCCCTATCACCCCTGACAGGCACGCTTAGTAATCCTCTTTCGAGCCATCCTCTGCTCTGTCTTCACCCAGAGCCTTCTCTCAGCCATGAACAGGTATCCACAGAATGCTCTGGTGTGAACAAGGAGGTTCCCTCCTAAGCAGACTTTGGATCCTGATATAGCAGCTCCTACATCAAGGGAAGTAAAGCTGTCCCACTTGTCGGTGGCTTCTCGTTTTCTATGTGCCCGAGGTTCTCCAGGAATAGCTCTTTGGGTCTCCACACACTCCTCTTCCTTTTGGAGCTGAATTTCTTCTCTGGACCTTGTCAATTCTAGGGTCAGGGTACCTTGGCATCTTTGCAAAAGTTCCCTGGCACTGGATAGATTGGTCGTTCTTTCCTTATGGAGGGGCAGAGGAAGCAGAGCTCCTGGACCGCACTCTGGGGTAACCAAAGGACTCCATTTGTGGGAGTGGTACGTTCCTAGTGCCCACATTTCAGGTGGGGCACAGATCCTGGTGCCTTCTAGCTGCTTGCAAGATAGCCAACACCATCAAACAAGTGGTCGAGGCAGAGAGCAGGGAAGTAGTTGGTGATCTTTGTCACAGGGATGAAAGTGAGCATTAGCGATGCAGTGAAATACTAAGCACAAAAAGTAGGACCTGTCTGACCAAGAACCAAGTAGAGGGTGTGATGAAAAGAGCAATGAGCTTGGAGTCATGCCTCTACCCACTGTAGCCAAGAGTACCAGAGCAAGTCCTGAACCTGCCCAGAGCCTCGGCTCCTCTGTACAGTGCTGACCTCAGGCTCATTGTGAGGATGAAAGGGCTCTATAAGCCAAAGAAGCAACTCCCACTTTCCACCAAGGATAAGAGGAGAAAAGATGGAATACTATTACTGTAGATGGCCTGGACTCCCTGATGACAAACATCAAGTCGTTGTTGTTTTCAGATGAATAAAATCTGCTTCCCAGTGAACAGCTGAGAAGGAAATCCTCAGCCCCGTGTGAGAATTGTTGAGATGTGTGCAGAAGTCAGCAGTCAGCCTCTGGTGCCTGGGATCTTTTTAGGATCACAGCCTGATGTCCTTGCTGAGTCTTTCCAAGGAGGCCTCCTGTCATCTGAGGCACTCTACCAGGAACGTCCCAGGGACCCTGGATCCTTTCAGCCTTCCCTCTCATGTTCAGAGCAGAACTGCCTTCCCTTCGGTCTGCTCCCTCTTCTGCCTTCTCTGGCCTGTACCACACTAGCTTTCTGTCTGTGCAGGCAGATGCCACAGCAGCAGCTCCTAACCTGGACTCCACAGATCCCTAGAGGCTCAAGGATAGGTTTCAGGAGACCCTGGACCCTGAAGCCATAGCTTTCATTAGTACCTTTACCCTGGATGCCATTTATCCACAGCGTCTCCTACATATCACCTGAGGAATGTCCCTGCCCTTTGACCCTCCGTGACATTAATTCTGTTTAAAATTCCCACAGATATCTTCACCATACAATCTCAGGCCTTCTTCAACCAGCCAAGCAACCCCTAGGAACCTCAGTACAGATATCTGAGTAGAGATGTACCCAGAGCTATTTACCTTTAAGCAATGGATGGGTCTGAATACACTGGTGACAGTCACACATGCATCCAGGTATTATCTACTTTCCTAGAGTTTAGGTCTCCTGTGAGAGAGCTCTTACTTCCTACATTGCAACGTAAGCCGGACTTGGTCAATCCAATGGATTATGGAGCCTTGGTAATTGTTGCTGAGTGATGAGACCTTAGGAAACGTGGATTGGTGTAGCCCCAAATAAATGAACAGGATGGGAAAAAATTCTGAATCCGTTGTTCTTTCTATTGTATTTTACAATGCTGTTCTTTGGATGCTTGAAGCTAATACAAAGAAAAGGCAGTACCGGGAAGAAAATCAAGGAACCAGCAGAGATCTCGGCACTCGCTGGCCCTGCAGATAACCTCTGATAACCTCGGTTGGAAATAGTTCAGTGTTTGGATCTAGACTCCCTCTGCTATAAAGGACCCACTGTGTCAAGAAGGAAACGTTAAAGGAATTTTTAACAATAAATGTTTGTTGCCTACAATTACACGTGAAATGCTACCTCTCAATTCTGCAGCTTCTTTGAACTACAATTTACTGCAAGAGGAAATGTTCAAGCCAACAACCCTTATCCTGTTTTCTTTGGAGCTGTTGGAACCACAGTTCCGGTTTTTAACATTTGTTAAACAAGTGGGACTGATAAGATTGTTAAAGCATTCAGCCATTCGCAGGGCAAAACAAATACACAGAGAGTAATAGCTTATCAACGTTGCCAATTCCTTTCACCACTCTTCTGATGCTGAAACAGAGACTGGAGTGTTGGGTTTCCATGACAAGAGAGGAGACCACTGGACAGAGGCAGTTCAGTGCAGACTGAGAAAGAATCCATAGCCTAACCCTTGGGACACATTGAGGAGTGACATTATCAACATCAAATCTGGAGAAAAAAAATTTTTTTACTAAAAATCAGTGAGTTCATGCCAGAGTAAAATCTCCTTGTCCCGTGGCAATATTTTAAACTATTCTTCATTTCCAAGAAAAAAATGCTTCTAGCCTTGTGTTTCTGGAGATAATGGTTTTTGTTCTCCACACAGCCATACTAATCAAACATGCTTCTGCTTACAAAACCTTATATAGCTACCAAGAATGTGCTTCTGGGTTTATTCTGGATATTACTCTCTTCACACATGTAATTCTCCCCCTTTTTAAATTTACTTGCAGGTAAAAGAAGGGGTGGGGGAGAAGGGCAGGGAGATGAGGGGAAATAATTGTTCTCAATGAATCAGTTGTGCCTCAGACGCCACTCTTCCAGGTTGAAGAACAGGGTCTGCAAGAAGCCCACAGAAGTCAGTGCAACCAGTCTGATCATGGAGGGCTGTTCAAAGGGGCTTTGCTATTAACTTTTATAAGTCAGTGCTTAATTACTTCTTCCTGTAAGGAATTGGGAACATCTTGGAGCCACCTACACCAAGTGTCCACATGACACGGGTACCTTTATAAAGACTGAGTGGCCACGAGAATGAGCACTTCCCATTCTGGCTGAAAGAAACTGTTATGGACTGAATGTTTCTGGCCCTACCCCCCAACCCGTACCATCACCAAAATTCCTATGTTAAAGCCCTAACCCCCAATGTGATGGTATTTGGAGGTAGGGCCTTTCAGAAGCCATCAACCTTAGATGAGATCATGAGGGTGGGATCCTTATAAGAAGAGGAAGACAGAGATCCCTCTCCCCATGAGCACACACAAGGAAAGGCCATGTGAAGACACAGCAAGAAGGTAGCTGTCTACGATCCAGGAAGAGGGTCCTCACCAGGAACCCAATCTGTACCTTTATATTGGACTTCCCAGCCTCCAGAACTGTGAGGAGTAAGGGTCTGTTGATGAAGCCACCAGTCTGAAGTATTTTGTATAGCAGCCCAAGCTGACTGAGACAGACCTCACAGTAAGCTGCTTCTCTCTGATCTCCATCCATATGCTTTCCTGAGAATCTGTTTTTGCAGTTGGAGCTGCTCTTTAAGGTTTGGAGAACTGAGACCAGGCCTCCAGTGGGGAAAGGGCAAATTCATCTGCAACAGAAACCCGTAACAGGTGGAAGTGTCCTCCTTACCTGAGACCTCTCTGCCTTCCCTTCCTCTTGTCCTTCCGCACACCCCACAATCTGTCCTCTTGTTATACCTTTTCTATTTATTTATTTATTTATTTATTTATTTATTTATTTATTTATGGCTGTGTCGGGTCTTCATTTCTGTGCAAGGGCTTTCTCTAGTTGCGGCAAGTGGGGGCCACTCTTCATCGCAGTGTGCAGGCCTCTCACTATCGTGGCCTCTCTTGTTGCGGAGCACAGGCTCCAGACGCCCAGGCTCAGTAGTTGTGGCTCATGGGCCTAGTTGCTCCGCGGCATGTGGGATCCTCCCAGACCAGGGCTCGAACCCGTGTCCCCTGCATTGGCAGGCAGACTCAACCACTGCGCCACCAGGGAAGCCCATACCTTTTCTATTTAAATGGAGATCCTTGGTCTCCCTTATCTCAGTGCCTGACAATCACCATGCACCCACTACCCAAGTCAAAAATCAGGGAGTCATTCTTTTTTTTTAATACTCTTCTTAATTGAAGTATAATTGATTTACAATATTACATTAGTTTCAGGTGTACAGCATAGCGAGTCAATATTTTTATAGATTATATTCCATTTAAAGTTATTATAAAATAATAGCTATATTTCCCTCTGCTGTACAATATATCCTTGCTCCTTATCAATGTTATACATAGTAATTTGTACCTCTTAATCCCTTACCCCTATCTTGCCCCTCCTCTCTTCTCTCACCCTCACTGGTAACTACTTCTTTGTTTTCTATATCTGTGAGTCTGTTTCTGTTTTGTTATATACATTCATTTGTTTTATTTTTCAGATTCCACATATAAACAATATCATACAGTATTTGTCTTTCTCTGACTTATTTCACTAGGCATAATATTCTGTAGGTCCATCCACATTGGTGCAAATGCTGTGGAATTTCATTCTTTTTATGGATGAGTAATATTTCATTGTGTGTGTGTGTGTGTGTGTGTGTGTGTGTGTGTGTGTGTGTATCTCACGTCTTCTTTATCCATTAATCTGCTGATGGACATGGGTTACTCCCATATGTTAGCTCTTGTAAATAATGCTGCTATGAGCACTGGGATGCATGTATCTTTTTGAGTTAGTGTTTTAGTTTTTTTCAGATATATATACCCAGGAGTGAAATTTCTGGGTCGTATGGTAGTTCTATTTTTATTTTTTTGAGGAACCTCCATACTGTTTTCCACAGTGGCTACACCAGTTTACATTCCCACCAACACTGTGCAGGGGTTCCCTTTTTTCCACATCCCCGCCAACGTTTGTTGTTTGTAGACTTTTTGATGTTAGCCGTTCTGACAGGTGTGAGGTGATGTTCCATTGTGGTGTTTTTTTTTTTAACATCTTTATTGGAGTATAATTGCTTTACAATGGTGTGTTAGTTTTTGCTTTATAACAAAGTGAATCAGCTATACATATACATATGTTCCCATATCTCTTCCCTCTTGCCTCTCCCTCCCTCCCACCCTCCCTATCCCACCCCTCTAGGTGGTCACAAAGCACCGAGCTGATCTCCCTGTGCTATGCGGCTGCTTCCCACTAGCTATCTATTTTACATTTGGTAGTGTATATATGTCCATGACACTCTCTCACCCTGTCACATCTCACCCCTCCCATTCCCCATATCCTCAAGTCCATTCTCTAGTAGGCCTGTGTCTTTATTCCCATCTTGCCACTAGGTTCTTCATGACCTTTTTTTTTTTTTCTTAGATTCCATATATATGTGTTAGCACACTGTATTTGTTTTTCTCTTTCTGACATACTTCACTCTGTATGACAGACTCTAACTCCATCCACCTCACTACAAATACCTCCATTTCGTTTCTTTTTATGGCTGAGTAATATTCCGTTGTATATATGTGCCACATCTTCTTTATCCATTCATCCGATGATGGACACTTAGGTTGCTTCTATGTCCTGGCTATTGTAAATAGAGCTGCAATGAACATTTTGGTACGTGACTCTTTTTGAATTATGGTTTTCTCAGGGTATATGCCCAGTAGTGGGATTGCTGGGTCATATGGTAGTTCTATTTTTAGTTTTTTAAGGAACCTCCATACTGTTCTCCATATTGGCTGTATCTATTTACATTCCTACCAACAGTGCAAGAGGGTTCCCTTTTCTCCACACCCTCTCCAGCATTTATTGTTTCTAGATTTTTTGATGATGGCCGTTCTGACTGGTGTGAGATGATACCTCATTGTACTTTTGATTTGCATTTCTCTAATGATTAATGATGTTGAGCATTCTTTCATGTGTCTGTTGGCAATCTGTATATCTTCTTTGGAGAAATGTCTATTTAGGTCTTCTGCCCATTTTTGGATTGGGTTGTTTGTTTTTTTCTTATTGAGCTGCATGAGCTGCTTGTAAATCTTGGAGATTAATCCTTTGTCAGTTGCTTCATTTGCAAATATTTTCTCCCATTCTGATGGTTGTCTTTTGGTCTTGTTTATGGTTTCCTTTGCTGTGCAAAAGCTTTAAGTTTCATTAGGTCCCATTTGTTTATTTGTGTTTTTATTTCCATTTCTCTAGGGGCTGGGTCAAAAAGAATCTTGCTGTGATTTATGTCATAGAGTGTTCTGCCTATGTTTTCTTCAAAGAGTTTGATAGTGTCTGACCTTACACTTAGGTCTTTAATCCATTTTGAGTTTATTTTTGTGTATGGTGTCAGGGAGTGTTCTAATTTCATACTTTTACATGTACCTGTCCAATTTTCCCAGCACCACTTATTGAAGAGGCTGTCTTTTCTCCACTGTATATGCTTGCCTCCTTTATCGAAGATAAGGTGACCATATGTGCGTGGGTTTATCTCTGGGCTTTCTATCCTGTTCCATTGATCTATATTTCTGTTTTTGTGCCAGTACCAAACTGTCTTGATTACTGTAGCTTTGTAATATAGTCTGAAGTCAGGGAGCCTGATTCCTCCAGCTCCATTTTTCGTTCTCAAGATTGCTTTGGCTATTCGGGGTCTTTTGTGTCTCCATACAAATTGTGAAATTTTTTGTTCTAGTTCTGTGAAAAATGCCAGCGGTAGTTTGTTAGGGATTGCATTGAATCTGTAGATTGCTTTGGGTAGTAGAGTCATTTTCACAATGTTGATTCTTCCAATCCAAGAACATGGTATATCTCTCCATCTATTTGTATCATCTTTAATTTCTTTCATCAGTGTCCTATAATTTTCTGCACACAGGTCTTTTGTCTCCTTAGGTAGGTTTATTCCTAGATATTTTATTCTTTTTGTTGCAATGGTAAACGGGAGTGTTTTCTTAATTTCACTTTCAGATTTTTCATCATTAGTATATAGGAATGCAAGAGATTTCTGTGCATTAATTTTGTATCCTGCTACTTTACCAAATTCATTGATTAGCTCTAGTAGTTTTCTGGTAGCATCTTTAGGATTCTCTATGTATAGTATCATGTCATCTGCAAACAGTGACAGCTTTACTTCTTCTTTCCCGATTTGGATTCCTTTTATTTCTTTTTCTTCTCTGATTGCTGTGGCTAAAACTTCCAAAACTATGTTGCATAAGAGTGGTGAGAGTGGGCAACCTTGTCTTGTTCCTGATCTTCGTGGAAATGGTTTCAGTTTTTCACCATTGAGGACAATGTTGGCTGTGGGTTTGTCATATATGGCCTTTATTATGTTGAGGAAAAGTTCCCTCTATGCCTACTTTCTGCAGGGCTTTTATCATAAATGGGTGTTGAATTTTGTCGAAAGCTTTCTCTGCATCTATTGAGATGATCATATGGTTTTTCTCCTTCACTTTGTTAATATGATGTATCACGTTGATTGATTTGCGTATATTGAAGAATCCTTGCATTCCTGGATTAAACCCCACTTGATCATGGTGTATAATCCTTTTAATGTGCTGTTGGATTCTGTTTGCTAGTATTTTGTTGAGGATTTTTGCATCTATGTTCATCAGTGATATTGGCCTGTAGTTTTCTTTCTTTGTGACATCTTTGTCTGGTTTTGGTATCAGGGTGATGGTGGCCTCGTAGAATGAGCTGGGGAGTGTTCCTCCCTCTGCAATATTTTGGAAGAGTTTGAGAAGGATAGGTGTTAGCTCTTCTCTAAATGTTTGATAGAATTCGCCTGTGAAGCCATCTGGTCCTGGGCTTTTGTTTGTTGGAAGATTTTTAATCACAGTTTCAATTTCAGTGCTTGTGATTGGTCTGCTCATATTTTCTATTTCTTCCTGGTTCAGTCTCGGCAGGTTGTGCATTTCTAAGAATCTGTCCATTTCTTCCAGGTTGTCCATTTTATTGGCATAGAGTTGCTTGTAGTAATCTCTCATGATCGTTTGTATTTCTGCAGTGTCAGTGGTTACTTCTCCTTTTTTGTTTCTAATTCTATTGATTTGAGTCTTCTCCCTTTTTCTCTTGATGAGTCTGGCTAATGGTTTATCAATTTTGTTTATCTTCTCGAAGAACCAGCTTTTAGTTTCATTGATTTTTGCTATTGTTTCCTTCATTTCTTTCTGATCTGATCTTTATGATTTCTTTCCTTCTGCTAGCTTTGGGGTTTTTTTGCTCTTCTTTCTCTAATTGCTTTAGGTGCAAGGTTAGGTTTATTCGAGATGTTTCCTGTTTCTTGATGTAGGCTTGTATTGCTATAAACTTCCCTCTTAGAACTGCTTTTGCTGCATCCCATAGGTTTTGGGTCGTCGTGTCTCCATTGTCATTTGTTTCTAGGTATTTTTTGATTTCCCCTTTGATTTCTTTAGTGATCACTTCGTTATTAAGTAGTGTATTGTGTAGCCTCCATGTGTTTGTATTTTTTACAGATCTTTTCCTGTAATTGATACCTAGTCTCATAGCGTTGTGGTCGGAAAAGATACTTCATACGATTTCAATTTTCTTAAATTTACCAAGGCTTGATTTGTGACCCAAGATATGACCTATCCTGGAGAATGTTCCATGAGCACTTGAGCAGATAGTGTATTTATTCTGTTGTTTTTGGGTGGAATGTCCTATAAATATCAATTAAGTCCATCTTGTTTAATGTATCATTTAAAGCTTGTGTTTCCTTATTTATTTTCATTTTGGATGATCTGTCTATTGGTGAAAGTGGGGTGTTAAAGTCCCCTACTATGATTGTGTTACTGTCGATTTCCCCTTTTATGGCTGTTAGTATTTGCCTTATGTATTGAGGTGCTCCTGTGTTGGGTGCATAAATATTTACAATTGTTATACCTTCCTCTTGGATCGATCCCTTGATCATTATGTAGTGTCCTTCTTTGTCTCTTGTAATAGTCTTTATTTTAAAGTCTATTTTGTCTGATATGAGAATTGCTACTCCAGCTTTCTTTTGATTTCCATTTGCATGGAATATCTTTTTCCATCCCCTCACTTTCAGTCTGTATGTGTCTCTAGGTCTGAAGTGGGTCTCTTGTAGACAGCATATATATTGGTCTTGTTTTTGTATCCATTCAGCCAGTCTGTGTCTTTTGGTAGGAGCATTTAATCCATTTACATTCAAGGTAATTATCGATATGTATGTTCCTATTCCCATTTTCTTAAATGTTTTGGGTTTGTTATTGTAGGTGTTTTCCTTCTCTTGTGTTTCTTGCCTAGAGAAGTTCCCTTAGCATTTGTTGTAAAGCCGGTTTGGTGGTGCTGAACTCTCTCAGCTTTTGCTTGTCTGTAAAGGTTTTAATTTCTCCATCATATCTGAATGAGATCCTTGCTGGGTAGAGTAACCTTGGTTGTAGGTTTTTCTCCTTCATCACTTTAAGTATATCCTGCCACTCCCTTCTGGCTTGCAGAGTTTCTGCTGAAAGATCAGCTGTTAACCTTATGAGGATTCCCTTGTGTGTTATTTGTTGTTTTTCCCTTGCTGCTTTTAATATGTTTTCTTTATATTTAATTTTTGATAGTTTGATTAATATGTGTCTTGGCGTGTTTCTCCTTGGATTTATCCTGTATGGGACTCTCTGCACTTCCAGGACTTGATTAACTATTTCCTTTCCCATATTAAGGAAGTTTTCAACTATAATCTCTTCAAATATTTTCTCAGTTCCTTTCTTTTTCTCTTCTTCTTCTGGGACCCCTATAATTCGAATGTTGGTGCGTTTAATGTTGTCCCAGAGGTCTCTGAGACTGTCCTCAGTTCTTTTCATTCTTTTTTCTTTATTCTGCTCTGCACTAGTTATTTCCACTATTTTATCTTCCAGGTCACTTATCCGTTCTTCTGCCTCTGTTATTCTGCTATTGATCCCGTCTAGAGTATTTTTAATTTCATTTATTGTGTTTTTCATCGTTGCTTGGTTCCTCTTTAGTTCTTCTACGTCCTTGTTAAATGTTTCTTGCATTTTGTCTATTCTATTTCCAAGATTTTGGATCATCTTTACTATCATTATTCTGAATTCTTTTTCAGGTAGACTGCCTATTTCCTCTTCATTTGTTAGGTCTGGTGTGTTTTGACCCTGCTCCTTCACCTGCTGTGTGTTTTTTTGTCTTCTAATTTTGCTTATCTTACTGTGTTTGGGGTTTCCTTTTCACAGGCTGCAGGTTCGTAGTTTCCGTTGTTTTTGGTATCTGTCCCCAGTGGCTAAGGTTCGTTCAGTGGGTTGTGTAGGCTTCCTGGTGGAGGGGACTAGTGCCTGTGTTTTGGTGGATGAGGCTGGATCTTGCCTTTCTGGTGGGCACGTCCCCGTCTGGTGGTGTGTTTTGGGGTGTCTGTGGCCTTATTATGATTTTAGGCAGCCTCTCTGCTAATGGATGGGGCTGTGTTCCTGTCTTGCTAGTTGTTTGACATAGGGTGTCCAGCACTGTAGCTTGCTGGTCATTGAGTGAAGCTGGGTCTTGATGTTGAGATGGAGATCTCTGAGAGATTTTCGCCGTTTGGTATTATGTGGAGTTGGGAGGTCTCTTGTGGACCAGTGTCCTGAAGTTGGCTCTCCCACCTCAGAGGCACAGCCCTGATGCCTGGCTGGAGCACCAAGAGCCTTTCATCCACACGGCTCAGAATAAAAGGGAGAAAAAAATAGAAAGAAAGAAAGAGGATAAAATAAAATAAAATAAAGCTATTATATAAAAAATAAGAAAAAATATTATTAAGAATAAATTTATTAAGAAAAAAATTTTTTTTTAATTTTTAAAAATAGATTTATTAATTTTTTATAATAAAAAATAAGAAAAAAATTATTAAGAAAAAATTTATTAAGAAAAATTTTTTTTAATTTTTTAAAATAAAAAATATGAAAAAACTTATTTAAAAATTTTTTTTAATTTCTAAATATAGAAAATAAGGAAAAAATTATTAAGAAAATATTTATTAGGAAAAAAAAATTTTTTTAAGTAAAAAAAAAAAAAACAACGGACAGACCTAACCCTAGGACTAATGGTGAAAGCAAAGCTATACAGACAAAATCTCACCCAGAAGCATACACCTATACACTCACAAAAAACGGAAAAGGAGAAAAATTAATATATCCTGCTCCCAAAGTCCACCTCCTGAATTTGGGATGATTCGTTGTCTATTCAGGTATTCAACAGATGCAGGCACATCAAGTTGCTTGTGGAGCTTTAATCCGCTGCTCCTGAGGCTGCTGGGAGAGATTTCCCTTTCTCTTCTTTGTTCATACAGCTCCCAGGGTTCAGCTTTGGATTTGGACCCACCTCTGCATGTAGGTCGCCTGAGGGCATCTGTTCCCCGCCCAGACAGAACAGGGTTAAAGGAGTAGCTGCTTCGGGGGCTCTGGCTCACTCAGGCGGGGGGGGAGGGAGGGGTACGGATGCGGGGCGAGCCTGCTGCAGCAGAGGCCGGCGTGACGTTGCAGCAGCCTGAGGCGCGCCGTGCGTTCTCCCGGCGAAGTTGTCCCTGGATCACGGGAGCCTGGCAGTGGCGGGCTGCACCTGCTCCCGGGAGGAGCGGTGTGGAGAGTGACCTGTGCTCGCACACAAGCTTCTTGGTGGCGGCAGCAGCAGCCTTAGCGTCTCATGCCCATCTCTGGGGTCTGCGCTGATAGCCGCGGCTCGCGCCCGTCTCGGGAGCTCGTTTAGGCGGCGCTCTGAATCCCCTCTCCTTGCGTGCCGCGAAACAAAGAGGCAAGAAAAAGTCTCTTGCCTCTTCGGCAGCTGCAGACTTTTTCCCGGATTCCCTCCCGGCTAGCACCAAAGCCCAAGCGTCAGCTCCCAGCCCCCGCCCACCCCAGGCGGGTGAGCAGACAAGCCTCTCGGGCTGGTGAGTGCTACTCGGCACCGATCCTCCGTGCGGGAATCTCTCCGCTTTGCCCTCCGCACCCATGTGGCTGAGCTCTCCTCCGTGGCTCCGAAGCTTCCCCCCTCTGCCACCCACAGTCTCTGCCCGCGAAGGGGCTTCCTAGTGTGTGGAAACCTTTCCTCCTTCACAGCTCCCTCCCACTGGTGCAGTTCCTGTCCCTATTCTTTTGTCTCTGTTTTTTTCTTTTTTCTTTTGCCCTACCCAAGTACGTGGGGATTTTCTTGCCTTTTGGGAGGTCTGACGTCTTCTGCCAGCGTTCAGTGGGTGTTCTGTAGGAGCAGTTCCACGTGTAGATGTATTTCTACTGTATCTGTGGGAAGGAAGGTGATCTCCACGTCTTACTCTTCCGCCATCTTGCCCAGACCCCCTCCATTGTGGTTTTGATGTGCATTTCTCTATTGGCGATATTTAACATATTTTCATGTGCCTGTTAGCAATCTGTATATCTTCTTTGGAAAAATATTTATTCAGGTCTTCTGGCCATTTTTTAATCGGGGTGTTTGTTTTTTGATATTGAGTTCTTTGAGCTGTTCATATTCTTTGGATGTTAACCCCTTATTGATCATAACATTTGCAAATATTTTCTCCCATTTAGTAGGCCATCTGTTTGTTTTCTCAGTGGTTTCCTTTGCTGTGCAAAAGCTTCCAAGTTTAATTAGGTCCCGTTTATTTATTTTTGCTTTTATTTATTTTTTTGCCTTAGGAGACAGATCCCAAAAAATATTGCTACAATTTATGTCAAAGAGTGTTCTGCCTATGTTCTCTTCTAGAAGTGTTATGGTTTCATGTCTTACATTTAGGTCTTTAATCCATTTTGAGTTTATTTTTGTATATGGTATGAGTAAATGTTCTAATCTCATTCTTTCATGTGTAGCTGTCCAGTTTTCCCAACACAACTTATTGAGGAGACTGTCTTTTCTCCACTGTATACTCTTGCCTCTGTTGTTTTAGATTAATTGACCATAGGTGTGTGGGTTTATTTCTGAACTCTCTATTCTAATCCATTTAATCTGTTTTTGTGCCAGTACAATGCTGTTTTGATTACTGTAGCTTTATTGTATAGTCTGAAATCAGGGACCATGATACCACAAGCTTTGTTCTTTTTTCTCAGGATTGCTTTGGCAATTCAAGTCTTTTGTGGTTCCATATAAATTTTAGGATTATTTGTTCTAGTTCTATGAAAAGTGTCGTGGAGACTTTTGGGTTTTCTATATATAGTATCATGTCATCTGCAAACAGTGACAGTTTTACTTCTCTTCCAATTTGGATGCTTTTTTTTTTTTCTTGTCTGATTGCTGTGGCTAGGACTTCCAGTACTACATTAAACAAAAAAGTGGCAAGAGTGAGAATCCTTGTTTGTTCCAGATTTTAAAGGAAAGGCTTTCCACCTTTTTTTTTTTTTAAAGGAACTCCTTTATTTTTGGCTGTGTTGGGTCTTCGTTTCTGTGCAAGGGCTTTCTCCAGTGGCAGCAGGTGGGGGTCACTCTTCATTGCGGTGCGTGGGCCTCTCACTATCGTGGCCTCTCTTGTTGTGGAGCATAGGCTCCAGACGCGCAGGCTCAGTAGTTGTGGCTCACGGGCCTAGTTGCTCCACGGCATGTGGGATCTTCCCAGACCAGGGCTTGAACCTGTGTCTCCTGCATTGGCACGCATATTCTCAACCACTGCGCCACCAGGGAAGCCCAGGCTTTCAGTTTTTCAGCATTGAGTATGATATTAGCTGTGGATTTGGCCTTTATTATGTTAAGATATGTTCCCTCTTTTTCAACTTAGGTGAGAGTTCTCATCATGATGGATGTTGAATTTTGTCAGATGCTTTTTCTGCGTCTGTTGAGATGATCATGTGATTTTTATCCTTCCTTTTGCTAATGTGGTTATCACATTGATTGATTTCCAAATATTGAACCATCCTTGCATCCCTCGAGTAAATCCCACTTGATCATGATGTATGAACCTTTTTATTTGTTGTTGGATTTGCTTTGCTCATATTTTTTGACAATTTTTGCATCTATATTCATCAACGATATTGCCCTGTAATTTTCTTTTTTTGTAATATCTTTGGTTTTGGTATCAAGGTTATGGTGGTGTTGTAGAATGAATTTGGGAGTGTTCCATCCTCTTCTATTTCTTGAAATAGTTTGAGAAGGATAGGTATTAGGTCTTCTTTATTTGTTTGGTAGAATTTACCTGTGATGCCATCCAGTCCTGGACTTTAGTTAGCTGGGAGTTCTTTTTATTACAAATTCAATTTCACTACTAGTGGTCAGTCTGTTCAAAGTGTCTGTTTCTTCTTGGCAGGTTGTATTTTTCTAGAAATTTGTCCATTTCTTCTAGGTTGTTCAATGTGTTGCCATATAACTGTTCATAGTATTCTCTTATGATTTTTTGTATCTCTGTGGAATCAATTGTTATTTTTGTTCTTTCATTTCCTATTTTACTTATTTGGGTCCTCTCTCTTTTCTTCTTGATAAGTTTGGCCAAAGGTTTATCAATGTTGTTTATCTTTTCAAAAAACCAGCTCTTGGCTTCATTGATCTTTTCTATTAAGTCCAACTGGTCTGTTGTGTCATTTAAGACCACTGTTGCTTTATTGATTTTATTTCTGGATGATCTGTCCATTGATATAAGTGGGGTGGTAGAGTCCCCTACTATTATTGTATTATTGTCAATTTCCGCCTTTATGTCTGCTAGTATTTGTTTTACATATTTAGGTGCTCCTATATTAGGTGCACATATGTTAATGAGTGTAATATCTGCTTCTTATATTGACCCTTTATCATTATATAATGCCCTCCTTTGTCTTTTGTTATAGCCTCTGTTTTAAACTCTATTTTGTCTGATATGAGTATTCCTACCCCTGCCTTCTTGTCATTTCTGTTTGCATGAAATATCTTTTTCCATCTCTTCACTTTCAGTCTATGTGTGTCTTTAGCTCTGAAGTGAGTCTTTAGAAGGCAGCATATAGAAGAGTCTTGCTTTTTTATCCAATTAACCACTCTATGTCTTTTGATTGGAGCATTGAGTCCATTGACATTTAAAGTAATTATTAATAAGTATATACTTATTGCCATTTTATTGCTTGAATTCTGGTTGTTTTTGTAGCTCTACTCTATTCATGTCTTTTTTGTTTGTTTCTTTCTTTCTTTCTTCCCTTGTGGTTTGATGATTTTCTTTAGTAGTATGCTTGTGTTTCTCTCCTTTTAGTTTTTGTGTATCTATTGTACATTTTTGATTTGTGGTTATCATGGGGTTTGTGTACGCTGACCTATAACTATATCTATTTGTTTTAAACTGATAGTCATTTAAGTTCAACTACATTCTAAAAGACCTACTTTTTTACTCCCCTCCTTCACATTTTGTGGTTTTGATGTCATATTTTACATCTTCATGTTTATCCCTTAACTGCTTATTGTGGTTATAGTTGCTTTTACAATTTTTTGTCTTTTAATCTTCATACTGGTTCATTTAAGTGGTTGACCCTCAGTCCTAACTATGTATTTGCCTTTCTTAGTGGGATTTTCCCTTTCTTATTGCTTCTTACTTCTTTTCCACTTACAGAAGACCCTTTAACATTTATTTTAGGGTAGGTTTAGCATTGATCAACTCTTTTAGTTTTGGTTTGTCTGAGAAGTTGTCTCCTTTTCCATTCTCATGATTAACTTGCTGAGTAGGGTATCCTAGGTTGCATGTTTTTCCCTTTCAGAACTTTAACACACAGCTCTCAGACATGAGTGGTTTTGTTTTTTTTTTTTAAGTATTTGTTTATTTATTTATTTATGGCTGTGTTGGGTTTTCGTTTCTGTGTGAGGGCTTTCTCTAGTTGTGGCAAGCGGGGGCCACTCTTCATCGTGGTGCGCGGGCCTCTCACTATCGCGGCCTCTCTTGTTGTGGAGCACAGGCTCCAGACGCGCAGGCTCAGTAGTTGTGGCTCACGGGCCCAGTTGCCCCGCGGCATGTGGGATCTTCCCAGACCAGGGCTTGAACCCGTGTCCCCTGCATTGGCAGGCAGATTCTCAACCACTGCGCCACCAGGGAAGCCCCCCTTTCAGCACTTTAAATATACGATGCCACTTCCATCTGCCTGCAAAGTTTCTGCAGAGAAATCAGCTGATAGCCTTCTGGAGATCCCCTTGTATATGGCTCTGTTTTTCTCTTACTGCTTTTAGAATTATCTCTTTAACTTTTGTCATTTTAATTATTATTTTGTTGGTGTGGGTCTGTTTGGATTCATCTTGTTTGGGACACTCTATGCTTCCTATGATACCTGGATGTCTGTTTCCTTCTTGAAGTTTGAGAAGGTTTCAGCCATAATTTCCTCAAATACATTTTTGACCCCCTTCTCTCTCTCGCTTTTCCTTCTGGGACCCCTATAATGCAAATGTTGGTACACTTGATGTTATCCTAGAAATCTCTTAGACTGTTCTCAGTTTTTATTTGCTTTTTTTTTTTTTTTTGGCTGTTCTGATTGGGTTATTTCCATTATTGTATCTTCCAAATCACTTGTGTGTTTTTCTGTGTCACTTAGTCTGCTATTCATTCCTTCTAGTGTGTTTTTCACTTCAGTTATTGTATTCTTCAGTTCTGGCTCATTCTTTTTTATATTTTCCAGTTCCTTGATTCTCACTGTTTCCATCTATTCTTTTCCATAATTCAGTTAGCTTTCTTATTACTAATGCTTTGAATTCTTTATCTGATAAATTGTTTCTTTCTGTCTCATTATTTTTTCGGGGGTTTTCTCTTGCTCTTTCAATTGAGATCAGTTCCTCTGTCTTTTCATTTTGCTTAACTTACTCTGTCTCTATGAATTTAGGTGAAACAGTTACCTGTTGCAGTCTTGAAGGGGTATCCTTATGTAGGAGCATCCTTATGCAGTCTGCATGTGCCCAGTGCCTTTGGTGGGACAGCTAGATTTGACATGAACAGGAGTCACATTTTTCCTCAATGTGTGCTGGCAGCTATCACCTTGGTAGGAGGTGGGGCAGGAGATGGAGGGAGTAGGGCCAGAGCCAAGTGTGAGGCAGGGATTCCCCTCTGCTCAGTGGCCATCACCACCCTACTGGGGGCAGGGGTGAATCCCAAGTTGATTCAGGTCCTTCAAGAAGCAGACCCCAAGATGAGATTAACTGTGCAAGGATTTTGTTAGGAGAAATGCCAGTGTGAGAAAACATAAGAAGGGAGCTGTATAAGGCTGGGACAGCTGTCAAATGACAGGGCAAGTCTGAGAGAAGCTTGGGTGGAAGTGTCCTAGGCTGCCTTGCCCAAGGCTGTTCTTGTCTAAGGAAGGCTCAGCAGAGTCATCAGAGAGTCCTCAAACCAAAGTTAGCCACTAGAGGAGTCTTGTGTCTTCCAGGAACGAGTCCACCTCAGTATTCTTGCTACACACAGTGACTGCTGGGAAAAGCCTGTGGGAGGAGTGGTCTTGGCACAGCTCAGTGATGGATTTCATAGTGCAGTAGCTGGAGCCATTGATCACTTATGCTCCCTCTGGTTGGAGGGCCATGAGGCACAGTCTCATGGCTGCCACAGTTCACCCCTTGAGCTGCACAGATTTACTTTTCCAGATAGTTTTGGGGAGCAGTGCTTCCATGGTTCCCAGGGACCTCTCTTACTGAGGGGAAACTAACAAGAAGGAGGCTAGAGGAATGAACTACAGCCCCTGTCACTGTAGTTGAAGTTGATCTCAGGGCTGCAACTCATCCTCTCAGTCCTCCAATATCCATTCTGAATTCCCTTCACCCTCAGAGGTTACCTCATCAGGTGTTGGTAGCTTAGCTGGTTGTGCAACTCACCTCCCTGAAGTGCCTGAACCCTTGATAGTCATACTCTTCCTTAGGTCAGTGTTGCTGCACATGTCTGTTCTGTTATCATGGGGCCAAGGAATGCCAGGAGGCCCCAGATTGGATCTCCTGGGTTCAGTTCATATTCCTCCCTGCTACCGTTATGTAAAAGCAGCCTGACCTCCTTCTGCTGATCAGGATCAATTACCTTTACCAGTGAAACTGTCCCCTTTACTTGCTGGTCCCTGGCACAAGAAGTCCAATGTGCCCCGCAGCAATTTGTAATTCAGTGAGACCCTTGCAGTATCACCTGGCAAGAATCTGCTTTATTTGAGATCAGAACCTATAATACTGAAGAGTGCAGAGTTACAGGGACAGAAGCACAAAATCCTCCAATAGGTCAGTGGGGCCACTCCTATTTATAACCCTTGATTCCCAGATCCATCTACTCTTTCCATTGGGAACAGAGCACCATACATAGGTCTCTGAATTGATATGAGTATACTGTGTCCTGAAGGATAGCACCCAATTCTTTCAGAGTGTTTTCTCCAAGCTAACACTTCAGCTGCACCTTCAAGAATGTCTTTCCAAAAGCTGCCTCTGGATGGTGCAAAGTGTGATACAACCAGTAGATCCCATGGGCTCACCCCTGCACCTCCCTAACGGTAAAGCAAGTCCCTGGTCAAATGCTATGCTATGTGAGATTCCATGCCTGTAGGTCAAGCATTCCATAACCCCAAATAGTGTTGTAACTGAGGCTTTGCAGGCAGGAAAGGCAAACTCATACTTGGAATATTCATTCCTGTGACAATGAAGCATTCATCATCAGGGGCCTGATGTAGTCAATCAGCTGGGCATCAAGTAGCCAGTTGGTCTCCTCAAGAAATAGTGCCATACCAAGCACTCAGTGTTGATCTCTATTGCTGACAAGTTGAATCAATCTTGGGAAGTGGGAGTCTATAATATTGGACAATACATGGCCTCCATCTTTGCTACCATACCCATTCTATTCAGGTGCCCATCATGCCAGTTCTGGGCTGGTAACCAATTGCTAGATTGTCATCAGTACACCAGTGTTCCTGTGAGGTATCTCACTGTTGCTTTAACTTGCACTTCTCTGATAACTAATGAGTTTGAGCATCTCTTCACATATAAGTTAGCTGTTTGTTTTCCTCTTCTATAAATTGCTTTTTCATATGCTTGGTTCATTTGTCTGTTGGGTTCTCTGCCTTCTTATAACTCTACAAATCCCTTGTAGGATCTAGATATTAGTCTTGTGTTGGTTTTAAACATTGCAATTATCATTTCCCAACATATCATCTGGATTAATTTGTCTTTGATGTCCTCTATTTAACAGATATTTTCATTTTGATGCAATAAGTACAACAGTTATTTTGTTGAATGATTTACATTTTGGGGATCCTATTTTTTTAAAGATTTATTATTTATTTATTTATTTAATTTATTTTTGGCTGTGTCGGGTCTTATTTGCAGCACACGGGATCTTCATTGAGGCATGCGGGATCTTTCATTGCGGCACACAGGCTCTTCATTGTGGCACGCAGTCTTCTCTCTAGTTGTGGCCTGCAGGCTCCAAGGCACATGGCCTCTGTAGTTGTGGTGCGGGGGTTCCAGAGTGCATGGACTCTGTAGTTTGTGGCACATGGGCTCTCTCATTGAGGCACACAAGCTCAGTAGTTGTGGCACGTGGGCCTAGTTGCCCCATGGCATGTGGGATCCTAGTTCCCCAATCAGGGATCGAAACCGTGTCCCCTGAATTGTCAGGCGGATTCTTTACCACTGGACTACCAGGGAAGTCCCTGGAGATCCTATTGAAGAAGACTTTTCACACTCCTAAGTCACAAAGATATTCTCCCACATTTTTTTCTTTTTTTCTTTATAATTTCATAGTTCACATTGTTTATTCGTCCATCTGGAGTGTACATTTGTACATGGTAAGATATAAAGATTGATTTTTTCTTTTTCTCCCTGTAGTGAACTAGTTTCTCCAACATCATCTACAGAATAGTTCATGCTTTCTCCATTGGGTGGTGATGCCAGCGCTATCATATAGCAAGTCGCCATATGTATGTCCCCATATATATGCACGTCTGTCTTTGAGTTTTCTCTTTTGTTTCACTGGTCTATTTTTCTGTTCCTATAACTGTACTTCTTAAATTCCATTGGCTTTTTTGTATGTCTTATTCTGTGGTAGGTATTGAAGAACTGCTCCTTTTTCTGATTTCCCCACATGCCTTTGGAGCAGCTGTACTGGCAGCACAGACTAGCTGGAATAACGATGGTGAAACACTTGTCCCTAGAATAAATTGATAGAAATAAAGAGTTAAGAAACAGGCAAAACGCTGTGACTGAATGGAACATATTCTTGGAAGAAATGAAAGAGAAAAGGAAGAGGAGGGGGTGGAGGAGGAGAAAAAGAAGCAAGCAGCCACATCTTTTGGGAAGAAAGAATTTGAAGAAGAATTTAAATTATTTAGGAGGAAAAGACCACAAACTATTAGTGAAAATGACAGTCCAAAAGAAGTACATGACGTGATAAGAACATAAATTTCTCTCAAGAGATTTCAGCAGGATTCTGGGAAAATGATAACAGCAGCAGTATAAAATTTAAATCCAAATCCCCATGTAAAAACAGGCAGAACAACTAAATTGTAAAACCAAAATCCCACAGACAACATTTACAACAAAACTATGTGACAAGGTATCCCCATAAATCCCAAAATACAAGTGCATGGTGACAGACCACCAATAGCCCCAAGAACTCCATGGTTTCAGTTTCTATGCTAGAGAAAGCAGAGAGGATCAGTCAAACCTGAGAGGAGGAGAAACTCAAAGTATCCAACAGATATTTACTGGAAAGTGTGGCCACACCGAAACTGGGAGGGGTTTTGTCCAGTATAATAGTGGATGAGAGCGAGGGGCTCCCAGTAAAATCTGAAGGGGCTGGAATAGCTCTGTGAGGCTTCTCTCCAACACAGAGCCTCACACTGAGGAGATACTGATAGAAATGGAACAATCAAAATTGTACAGGATAAGGAATTCTACTTCCAGAGGCAGAATAAAGGAACCAGGTTTATCCTCTCACCTGAAACAAACAAAGAATAGACAAAATAGGTGAAACAATGGTTTTTCAAAACACTGAGCATCAGACAATAAAGGACAGTCATCCCTGACTGATGGGAAACAAACAAGGTAAGCCCTGTGGTTAACTCAGCTTCCTGCCGCATGAGGATTTCTAGCCTCAGTGCAGGGAATGGGAGCCAAGGTAGAACCCATATTTTACACTGAAAAGACAGAGCTGAGAGTCCTGGAAGATTGAGGTAAGCAGAGTACTAGAGAAAAGAGATTCACAGAGGAAAAATTCAGAGACCTACAGAGGGTTATGCTTGAGAATTCAGCAGAGTAATAATCAGAGCAGGTGTGTGAGGTAACAATCTGAGGCTGAGGAAAGAACCACCAGAAGGGATTAGAGGAAGAGTATGTGGCACTCACACAGGGCCAGAAATAGCTCCTGTGCTCACCAGTCAGGCTGAAAAACCTCATAATTCATAGGATATTGGGTAGAGAACTCAGAATGCTCTTGTCTCAGTACTGGGGGGAAAAAATTAGCCTTACACTAAACACAGCTCTGATGCTGCCTAACAGATTTTTTTTTCTGCCTAACAAATTTTAAAAGCAATAACTGAGAGGATCAAGCAGAGGAGGTGGCCAAGGTGGCAGAGTAGGAGGACCCTGAGCTCACCTCCTCCCACAGACACACCAACATTACAACTACTTACAGACCAACTATAGCTGAGAATGACCTGAAAACTAGCAGAAAAGATTTTCCACAACTGAAGTAACCATAACAATTCTGGTAACAGAGGTGGAGATGGAGTATAGTCAAGACCCACACCCCTGGGAAGGCAGCTCACAAATGGGAAGATAAGCACAATCGCAGGGGTTCTCCCCAAAGAGAGAGGGATCCGGGCCTCAATCAGGCTTCCCAGCTAGGGGGTCCTACACCAGGAAGATGACTCCCAGAACATCTAGCTTTGAAGGCCAGTGGGACTTACGTTTGGGAGAGCCAGAGGGCTGCAGGAAACAGAGACTCCACTCTTAAACTGTACACACAAACTCTCACACTCTCTAAGACTCAGCACAGAGGCAGTAGTTTGAAACAACACTGGGTCAGACTGACTTGCTGATTTTGGATATCCTCCTGGAGAAGCAGGAGGCAATTGGGACTCCCCTTATGGACATAGATGCTTGGCAGCAGCCATTTGGGGGAGCTCATCTACCACAAGGATACAGGTGCTAGCAAGTGCCATATTGGAGTACTCCCTCTAGCCTACGAGTGCTAGGGGCTTGCCTGCTCACCAAAGGCCCAGCAGCAGTCCTGGGCCTCCCCAGCCACCCAAGACCAAGACCTTCTAATCATTGGGCCTGCACCAGTTCCAGCCTACTCAGGCCCACAGCCAGCTGCCCCAGGACCTGGCCCACCTCCCAGCAGGTGAGCACCAATCCCAAAACCCCTGGGCCCTGTGGCCAGCCACATCAGGGTCCAACCCTGCACAGCAGTGGGCCAGCACCAGCCCTAGGACACCACCACCCCCAGATTATGCACCCAGCCAAAGCAGGACCCAGCCAAGCCTGCCCCACAGAAGGCCAGTACCATCCTGGGACACCCTGGGACACACAGCCAACCATACCAGGACAGCCCCACCTACCAGTGTACCCACACTAGTCAGCCCCATCACAACAGAAGGGCTCATGCAGCCCACATAGCTGGCACCCCTAGAGCCTATAGCTCTGGTGACCAGAGGGGAATGTGCTGCTGGGTCCCAAAGGACGTCCCCTACATAAGACCACTTCTCCAAGATCAGTAAACATAACCAACCTATCTAATACAAAGAAGTATTAGGCAATACACAGAAAATTAGGCAAAATTAGGAGACAATTTGACATATTCCTCTGAGGAAATAGAAGAATATGTTCCAAATGAAGGAACAAAACAAAACCCTGGAGGAAGAACTAAGCAAACTGGAGATAAGCAATCTAACCAATAAAGAGTTGAAGGTAATGAACATAAAGAGGCTAAACAGACGTGGGAGAGGAATGGATGAACACAGTGAAAAGTTTAACAAAGAGTTAAAAAATATAAAGAAGAATGAAATAGAGCTGAAGAATACAGTAAGTGAAATAAAAAACACACTACAAGGAATTGACACTAGATTAGATGATAAAAAAGGAACGGATCAGTGAACTGGAAGACAGAGTAGTGGAAATCACCCAAGCAGAACGGAAGAAAGAAAAAGAATTTTTGTTTAAATTAGGATAGTTTTAAGAGGCCTCTGGGACAACATAAAGCATACTAACATTAGCATTATAGGAGTCCAAGAAGGAGAAGAGAGAGAAAGGGGCAGAGAAATTATTTGAAGAAATAATAACTGAAACATCCCTAACCTAGGAAAGAAAACAGACGTCCAGGTCTAAGAATCACAATGAGTCCCAAGCAAGATGAACACAAAGGAGTCTACACATTATGATAAAAATTTTAAATTAAAGAAAAAGAATATTAAAAGCAGCAAGAGAAAAGCAACTAGTTACATACATGTGAACTCCAATAAGGTTATCAGCTGACTTTTCAGCAGAAACTTTACAGGCCAGAAGGGAGTGGCACGATATAGTCAACGCAATAATAGAAAAAAAAAACTACATTCATGAGGTTAAGGGAAACATCCTGCAATCCTGACTTTAAATTGGAAGTATCAGTGTGAATGCATGAGGTGTTTTGTCATGTGTGTGTATGTGTGCCCACTTTTCCTAGCTCTGTCCATTGAAGAGGCCTAGAAACAATGACCAATCCAATTATAATTAACAACCTTTGTACCCAGATTATGGTCTTGAGATACATTGTCTCATTAAAAGAAACAAGGGCTTTTGGGGGGAAAAGATTCATTTCATGCCTGAGGCAGAAAAAAGGTACAAGACGAGTCTGGAATATATTTTCACACCGGATAGCAAGGAAAGAGTCATGTCAAAATGATTCAGTAGTAGGGGTTTCTACTAGCAAAAATGGGACACTCTTCACTTTCTAAGGCATAAGTGCAACTGATTGAAACTCATTTAATATGTTTTAGTCCATAGGTTTTTAAAACTGATTGACCAGTTTTGGACTGTGATAGGGATTCAAGTCACTATCTGAAGACTTGTAAGAGAAAGAATCAAACATTTATCCTATATTTCCCATACACAATTGCACTATTGTTTACTGGCTATAAAAATAGCATTGTTATAAAAGGTATTCCAATTAATAAATGAAAAAAAAGTTATTGAATTAGCATATCACTATTTTTCAACTCCCAATAAATTATTGGATCTAGACATTGGGCATCAAATGCTGCTAATATCACAAAAAGAATGAAAACCAGACATTGTGCACCTGCTGATGAAGGAACACAGCACCACCTATGGTCTTTTCCAAGGAATTTTACCTAAGTCTGATAAAGCATCTGGCTCCAGCTGCCAACTTGCAGGAAAAACAGAGGATAGAGGGCATGTTGAACTGCACCAAAAGCAAAATCCAGACTGTGGGAAACCACACACCAAAAGTCCTGGAATCTCCATCTGAAAAAGTGTAAAGGAAAGAAAAAATGAAGTGAAATCCTGAAGATTAAAAGCCCCTTAAAGACATAACAATTTTTTGAATGGACAAGACTCAACTACAGTATGTAGGATTGCCCACAGGTGAAAAACTACAAAGAAACACAAGAAAGTGATTACTATGAAGACAGGATAATGGATACTTTTGGAAGAAGGGAGGATATTGAGATCAGAGTGGAGCCATGGAGGGACTTCCGGAGTAAATGGCAAAGTTCTAGTCATCTGGGTGACCTGGAATATAGTTATAAGGATGTTCACCTAACAATAATTCAGTTACTATACATTTGTCTTGTGAAGTATTCTGATTCTGTGTTTGATTTTATAATTTTATTTTATTAAAATGACCTAAAGGGGCTTCCCTGGTGGCGCAGTAGTTAAGAATCCACCTGCCAATGCAGGGGACACGGGTTCAAGCCCTGGTCCGGGAAGATCCCACATGCCGCGGAGCAACTAGGCCCGTGAGCCACAACTACTGAGCCTGCACTCTAGAACCCGTGAGCCACAACTACTGAGCCCACATGCCACAACTACTGAAGCCCACATGCCTAGAGCCCGTGCTCCGCAACAGGAGAAGCCACCGCAATGAGAAACCCGCGCACTGCAATGAAGAGTAGCCCCCACTTGCTGCAACTAGAGAAAGCCCGTGTGCAGCAATGAAGACCCAACACAGCCAAAAAAAATTAAAAATAAATAAAATAAATAAATTTATTTTAAAAAAAGACCTAAAGACCCCGTGATTACAGACTCCTTAATAGTAAGTCAGAGACAATCAAATAGTGAAGTTATAAATTGCCTGTTACATAAAAACCTTATAAATAAGAAATTAAACTTCAACCCAGTAGAAAATTAGGGAAAAGCAATGACCAGGAAGTCTACAGTAAAAGAAATACAAATAGATTTCAATATATGAAGACAGTCTTACCCATAAGATAATTAAAAGCTGCCCTGAAATACTATTTTTTATCTCTCAATGCCTATAAAGTTTAATAAAATAAGGTGTTGGAAAAGGTTTGGAGAAACAATCATTTTCACACATTGCTGGAAGCATACATCTGTATAGCCTCATCAGAGAACAGTTAAGCTGTACTTATTGAAATTATGAACTAATATACCCTGTGTCCAGTGATTCTATTACCAGGAATTTATCCTAGAGATCTAGTTGCACATGAGTGAAATGACATATATTTTCATTTGCATTGTGTTTATTTTCAAAGGATTGTGAAAAACCTAATGTCCATCAGAAGGGGCTGGTTTAATAAACTTAGATACATCCATACAATGGAATAATATGCTTCCATAAAAAATAAGGAAGACTTATATATGGACATGCAGTCACCTCCAAGATGTATATTTTAAGTGAGAAAAAGCATGGTAAAGAAGAAAATGCATGGATTGCCACTATCATTCTCAAAAGAGAGTAGAAAAAGAAATTCAACTATTGATTGACTCTAGGGAAAGCAACTGAGTGACTAAGAAACAGAGACAGGAAGAGATTTTTCATCGTATGCTACTTGTACTATTGGAATTGAATACTATGTGAATATATAAGCAATTCAAAAAAAAAACAACAAACCAAAGTTTGAATAAAAACAATTGAGTATCCCAACAGTGACTGATGAACACAGACTTATGATGAGAGTTCAGAAGTTTGATACAATTACTAGTGAAGAATTCAAGCAATCATCAGGAACTTCCTATCTTGGATTCAATAAGTCAATACATGGAGAAGTCCAAAATGGACAAAGGAAAGCAACTGAAATGCTTTGGAATCCTTTGATATTCTTCCCTAACCTTTCCTCTCCACATTTTATACATTAAAAATAAAGATAGTGGTCACATCAGTAATTCACAGCATTCTTTCTTGTTACCATTCTTTTATACACTTTTAGGAACTGATTTTGAATCTTCTTTATAATTTATACTAAAATTTAACTTACCAGATTTGTTAAATTCCCAGGATGGAGTCGATATTTTCTCCCAGGTGGTTTGGAGTAATTGGTAGTTGTTGATTTGGCAAGAATTGACACCTTTGCAATGTTAAGCTATCACATCCAGAATCCTAGACCATTTCCTCATTTATTTAAATATTAAATTATTTCCTTTAATATAGTTTTCAGTTTTTCTCTACTGAAGTCTTGTGCATTTTTGATAAATTATTTTCCAGAAATGTTTTCATTTTTCTTGTTGCTGTGTCTGTCACTTTTGCTTACTGTTTACTGCTGTTATAGAAAAAAAAATGCTATGATTTTTAAAGTTTTCTTTGAATCTGGTAAACTTTTGTTGACCTTGTTTATTTGTATGAATCTTTTTATTTTACTTTTTTTCTTCCTATATAGATGATCTAGATATAGATGGTCTGCAAATAATGTTTCCTTTCCAACCTTTATATCTATTTTCTTTTCTTTTTTTTAAAGATACAGCTGTCATTTTATTTCTGCTTATAGCATAAATATACACTCATTTGCTTAGGGCAAAGCCTTTTTTTCTTTTTTTAAAATTTATTTATTTATTTTTGGCTGTGTTGGGTCTTCGTTGCTGCACGCGGGCTTTCTTTAGTTGCGGGGAGCAGGGGCTACTCTTCGTTGCGGTGCGTGGGCTTCTCATTGTGGTGGCTTCTCTTGTTGTGGAGCACGGGCTCTAGGCGCGCGGGCTTCAGTAGGTGCAGCACTTGGGTTCAGTAGTTGTGGCTGGTGGGCTCTAGAGTGCAGGCTCTGTAATTGTGGCACACGGCCTTAGTTGCTCCACGGCATGTGGGATCTTCCCGGACCAGGGATCGAACCCGTGTCCACTGCATTGGCAGGTGGATTCTTAACCACTGCACCACCAGAGAAACCCTCTTTTTTCTTTTTATACAATTTTTAAAGGTTACTTTACATTTACAGCCATTACAAAATATTGGCTATATTCCCCAGGTTGTACAACCCTTCTTATTTTATAGCTTGAACCAAGACCTCCAGTAGGTATTACATTAAACAATACCTGCGGATCAGATATCCCATTTGATTTGCTCTTGTAGTACTATGTTCCTGTCACTTGGCACACTGCCATAGTTGGAATTTCACAATTTTTGATGTGATTATTTTATTAATATTAAATTCCCTCATTGTACTTTAAGCTCCATGAAGGCTGGAATTATAACTGGTTTTTCTCACCATTGTATTCCTGGTATAGTGACTGGGGCATATTTATCTCAATAAATATTTCTTGAATGAATGAATAAATACGTGGCCTAAGCTGATAAAAAAAGAAAAAACATAATAGATGAGGGCCCTACTTTTCTTATTTTGCTTTTTCTTCCCCTATCCTAATTACAAGCCCATTAACATCCAGGAGCATATGTATCAGTCAGGGTATTTGGGTTGCAAGCACCAAAACTCATGCTGGCTAAATTAAACAAGAGGGAAATTTAGTGGAAGGAGATCAAATAGGGAGTTGGGATTACAAGATGAAAAGAATGCTGAAACACTAGGTTACAAAAGGAGCAATTCTGAGGGTGTAGAATAGATAGTAGAAACTGCTCTAGAGTTTTGTCTGGGTACTGCCACTGGAACAACCATTTTCATCTTTTTATCTCTCTGATCAAGATCCATATTCCAAGGAGGGAGCATCCAACTGGTATCACTTGAGTCACATGACTGCCTTTGGACAGGTTAGGGCAGGACACTAGTGCAGTAGTGGTGATCCCCAAAGAAATAATGTGTGGTGCTGCTACCAGAAAGGGGAATTAATGCTTGCAGGCCAAAAATCAATGACCTTTAAAGGTCTACCTGTGACGTCACCATTTCAGACACTAGGATAAACTAGAAACTAATGCAAAGAGTTGGGGAGGGAGTAACAGGATGAAGGGGTTCAGAATGGGAGGAAGACATCTCTGAGTATACCTTTTTAAAAAAATTTTTATTGGAGTATAGTTGCTTTATAATACTGTGTTAGTTTCTACTGTACAGCAAAGTGAATCAGCTATATGTATACATATATCCCCTCTCTTTTGGATTTCCTTCTCATTTACGTCACCACAGAGCCTTGAGTAGAGTTCCCTGTGCTATACAGTAGGTTCTTATTAGTTATCTATTTTATACATAGTATCAATAGTGTATATATGTCAATCCCCATCTGCCAGTTCATCCAACCCCCCCACCCCGAGTATACCTTTTAAATATAGTTTTGACAACTACAATGAGGTACCCCCTCACACTGGTTAGAATTGCCATCATTTAAAAGTCTACAAATAATAAATGCTGGAGAGGGTGTGGAGAAAAGGGAAACCTCTTGCACTGTTGGTGGGAATGTAAATTGGTGCAGCCACTATGGAAAATAGTATGGAGGTTCCTTAAAAAACTAAAAATAGAGCTACCATATGATCCAGCAATCCTACTCCTGGGCATATATCCATAAAAAACAAAAATGGCAATTCAAAAAGATACATGCACCCCAATGTTCATAGGACCACTATTTACAATAGCCAAGACATGGAAGCAACCTAAGTGTCCATCAACAGATGAATGGATAAAAAAGATGTGGTATATATACAATGGAATATTAGTCAGCCATAAAAAAGAATGAAATATTGTCATTTGCAATAACATGGATAGACCTAGAGAATATCATACTGAGTGAAGTAAGTCAGACAAAGACAAATATTATATATTACTTATATGTGAAATCTAAAAAATAATACAAATGAATTTATTTACAAAACGGAAGCAGACTCACAGACAGAAAACAAATTTATGGTAACCAAAGGGGAAAGAGGGGATGGGGAGGGATAAATTGGGAGTATGGGATTAACAGACTACTATATATAAAATAGATAAACAACAAGGATTTACTGTAAAGCACAGGGAACTATATTCAATATCTTGCAATAACCTATAATGGAAAATAATCTGAAGATCTATATGTATATATACATATATATATATGAATCAGTTTGCTGTACACCTGAAACTAACAATATTGTAAATCAAATACTTCAATTTTTCAAAAGTTTTGACTTTTGAAACATGTAGATGTTTTACAAAGTCAAAACTAAAAGAAAAAAAGCAAAGCAAGGAAATTTCTTTCTCACACAGAAAATATACACTGCTCTCTACCTTGATTTAACTTAATATAACCTAAAACTCACTCTGTATCAGTTCATGAGAATCTCCTGGTTTTTTTAGTGTACAATTCAATGGTTTTCATATTCACAGTATATTCACAGAGTTGTGTAACCATCACCATAATCTAATTTTGGAACATTTTTGTCACCCCCCCCAAAAAAATCACATATCCATTAGCAGTCATTCCTCATTACCCCCCATTCCCTTCCCCCAGCCCTGGGCAGCCAATAATCTACTTTCTGTTTCTATGGATTTGTCTATTTGGGACATTTCATATAAATGGAAATCAATCAACATGTGTTTTTTTTTTACATATCTGGCTTCTTTCACTTAGCGTAATGTTTTCAAGTTTCATCCATGTTGTAACATATGTACTTCATTCCTTTTTATTGCTGAATAATATTCTGTTGTGGGGGTATATATTTTATGTATTCATTCATCAGTTGATGGACATTTGGGTTATCTCTACTGTCTGGTTGTCAAGAATAATGCTGCTATAAACATTTGTGTACATGTTTTTTTGTCCCACATTCTTTTTTAAAGCTGTGTGTTACTCCATCAGGTATTTGTTCAACCAATCTTCTCCCGGTGAACAGTTTAGACTGTTTCCAATGGTTCGTTATTACAAATAATGCTACAATGAATACTCTTGTGCTTATGCTTTCTTTTATTTTGGAGATGTATCTTTAGGACCTATTCCTACAAGTTTAATTACTGAGTCTATATAAAGAGTTCTTTATATTTTGGAAAGATGAGCCCTTTTGTCTGTGATATGAGTTGCAAATACAGTCTTCCAGTTTGTCATTTATCTTTTAACATTGTTTATGGTGTTTTGTTTTGTTTGCTGTGCAAAAGTTATCTATTTTTGCATATAGTCAAAATGTGTCAGTCTTTTACTGTGTCTGGATTCTGAGATACAGTTACAAAGGCTTTCCTCAGGTACAGATTATAAGGAAATTTACCCATGTTTTCATCTGGTATTTATATGGTTTCATTCTTCACATGTATATCTCAGATCTATTTGGAGTTAATTTTGGTATATAAAAAAAGTTTCTTTCCCGAGGTCCAATCTTATTTATTTAAAATGTCATCTTTTTCCTCAGTGATTTGAGATGTCACTTAAATACTATACTAAACTCTTCTTATATATGTTTGGGCCTATTTCTTGTCTTTCTGTTCCATTGGCCTGTCCTCTAATGAACCAGTACTATGTTGTTTTAATTACTATAGAGGCTTTATATTACGTTTTAATGGCTGTTATGACCAGCATATGCCCATTACTCTTTGCAGGGGATTTTCCTGTCTGTTCTAACTTATTTATCCACAAGCATTAAAATCAACTTGTCTAGCTCCAGAAAAACAAACAAAACAAAAAACATGTGTTGATATTTTGATTAGGATGTTAAATTTATATATTAACTTGAGAATTGGCATCTTTAAAATGTTGAGTTTATCTATCCAGGAATAAGAGATGATTTTCTATTAGTTCAAGTTTACTTTTGCATTTTTCAGGTGCATTTTAAGGTTTTCATTACAGGTTTTATGCATTTCTCATTAAGTATTTTTGTTGTTTTGCTTATATCATGCCACTCACTAGTAATTGTGTATGTGAAAACTATTGATTTGTATGTTCATTTTATATCATTACTTTGCTGTATCACTTTATTTACATATTACTTTAGTGGTATCTTAGTTTTAGTTTTAATATTCTGGTGTTTTCCAACTAAACATTCAGGTCATCTCTATAAAGATGCTTCTGCCTTTACAATTTTGATTCCCCTCATTGTTTTCACCAATATTAAAATGTAAAGGAGGTAGTGGGTATCTTGTTCCTTGATTTTGCTCTTACTTTCCTTTGATGGGAATGCTTATAGTATTTCCCTTTTAAACAAGATGCTAGATTTTACTTTTTTTAAAAAATCAGAAATGGGTGTTGCATTGTTTGTCCTTAGATCTATTACTGGGTGAATTATATGAACAGACTTCCTAATATTGAACTATCTTTGTATCAGTCATGCTGTATCTTAAAATGTGCTATAGATTCTGTTTGCTAATATTTTATTTAGGACTTCAATTAGGACTCAATATTCATATGTGAGATTGGTTTGTGGTTTCTTTGTGCAATCTTTGTCAGATTTAGGTATCAATGTTATATTCGCATCATGAAAAGAAACTGAACTTTCCTTCATTTTCTATATTTTGGAACACTTCGCATATTAGGGGTTACCTTTAAAAGGTTTGGTAGTTTCTCCTGAAACCATCTGAACCAGTAGTCCCTCAATAACACTATTCCTTCTACAGAAATTACTTTCACTTTCCATCTCTACTAGGATAATTCTTTTCCCTTAGAGGTTATTACAAAATACTGAGTATAGTTCCCTGTGCTATACACTAGGTCCATGTTGGTTATCTATTTTATTCCCTGCTAGTAATTAATACTAAACTGAACTGTGCCCCAAATGACCTGTATAGTCATATTAAAATTAAAGCTAAAGCTAAAATATAATATGTAAAAGTCAGCAGGGTTATATTAATCTCAGCAACTAAGTATAAGATTTTATGTTTGCCAATGTTGTACTTATTTCCTGAAATCTTACCTACCCTCTTCAGGTTCAATTATATTCGATAGACATTAAGAGCTGACCAGAGAAAGTATTTATAATAAATGAAAAGAGAGCATATATAAGTACATATACAATAATGACTTAACTGTAAAAAAAATATAAATATGCCATATTTTATACACCAAAATATTTACAGTGATAGTAACTCTATGAAGGCAAAAATCCCTGTCTCACTCATCTTTGTAGTGCCATCTTATAGAAGAGTGCCTGGTACAAAGTAGGTGTTCAATAAATGCTTGCTGAAAAAAATGAAAGTGAATAATATATGTTCTCAGAAAAAGGGGTACTCAATCAAGTAAATATATGAAATTTTAATATTTTTTTATCTGAAACATACAAAGGTCTAAAGATAAAGTCGATACCTCACTAAAATTTATGTAACTTGATTATTACAAAGTTAAGTCTTGAGTCAAAGATCCAGCTCTAAAAATATAGTCTCAAAAATCACATATCTACATATAACACTAAAACAAGTAAACTGTCTTAGGCTGTATCATCATTATCCACTGCAGCATAGATGGCTTGATTTCTCCTCTTGATTTTCTTTCTTTGTTCAGGTTCATGTTCATCACTCAGCCTCTTCAACGGCACCTTGGTTAAGTCCTTTCCATCCCCCAACTCCACAGGGTCACCGCGATTCCCCTCCTTGCGAACTGGGGAACCAGATGTATCATCAGAAGATACGGTCATGGAACTTGGCAAGATCCTGATGTCAGAGAAGCTTGCAGAAAAGTCAGAAGCTTGATCAGAAGACGGTTCTACAGATGGTGTATTCATGTCACTGTGTGCACTTACAATACTATCATCATATTCTTCTTCTTCGTCTAACATTATCTCGTCTGGATTAATAGAGGACAGGGCGGATGTGTCTGTGTTATATTCACTAGGGTCTTCTCCAGAGTCATTACTCTCCACGTCATCCTGCTCTTCAGAGTCACCACACACGTGCTGTTCTTCCTTGGCCTTCTGAAGCCTGATGTTAATGTCAGTGATGCCAAGTTGGGCACAAAATTCAGTAGTCTGAGGACTGATCCTATGAACCAACTGCATTTGTGTCTGTGGCTTGCTAGGGTCATAACAAGCAGCCGTTACACTAAAGTTACATGGAACTTTGAGGTCATGATTCAATTTTTCCAATACTTCGTTCATAGCTTCTTTTGTTGCACTGTAATCCCACCTAGAAAAGTCCAAAACAACAGCTTTTTACATTTTATCAGCCTCGGACAATAAATGATCAGATCTAACTATGGACGGCAGGTGCGTTAAAAAATAAACCACATTTCAGAATTCCACTTCATAAAATTATAGTTAACTTAGCAAAGAACCATTTTGAGATTAAAACAATTCTTAGAAAAAGCTGTCCTTAACTCACTCCCTAAAACAAGTACAAATTATTTTAATGTGTGAACCACATCTCCACGGTCTTAAAGTTTCATGCACTTATGCGCTATAGTTTGAAGCACTTATACACTTATTTGGCTTGGTGCTCAGCAGTCTATTTTCTTGGATCTCTTGGATGGAAAACTTGCAATTTTCATACCAGTCAATAAACTCTGAATTGTAGCAATAACTCCCTTGATTTAAAAAATAATAATAATAAGGTGGAGGGGACAAAAACTGTGCATACAATGGAGAGGGAAAATCCTAAATAAGGTCAGACTCACCTTGTATGCAGGCCATTATTTTCAGGCATATTCCATAGGCGCTCACTCACATTAATAAGATCATTAGTAGCCCTGAGAATAGCGAGCCATTCAGTATCATACTCCAAGTAATCAGGAGCACTGGGGTCATGTTCTATTTCTATTACCTACAAGAAGAATTTGGTAATTTTTAGAAATACATATCTATTTTTAATATTCTAAGAATGTCAATATAACAATAAAGTTTTAAAGGAATTTAATTTAGTAGCTTAAAAACATTAATGTAACTTAAACATTCCCAAAGAAATCTCAGAACACGTAAGTTACAAAGAGCACCAATAATTTCTGAAAGGAGACAATTTTTTTTTAATCACTGGAAGAGTAAAACTATATTGCAAAGGTACTTCATTTTCTTTTTACCTGAAGAAAGTCTCTGTGTGGTAAGCATTTGTCCAGGGCTAGAAATTTGGTTGCTTTGGCTGACTGTCCTTTATCCTTGGCCTAGACAATATGAACCATAATTTAAGAAAGAACCATAATTTAAGAATGTTAAAAACATCACAGGCAATTCAGACATTGAAAAGGATGGAAATAATCTTTATTACCCAATCCCCTAAGTTGTGTGTCAAAGGAACAACGGTTACTTTTCCAAAACAAGTTAGCTCTATACCCCCTTGTGCAATGACGAGCAAGGCACTTACACTCTCTGGGCTTCAATTTCCTTACAATAGTCAAAGCAGAAAGAAATGGTGGTAATGATAATGTTAAATAAAGCAAATAACACACAAAACCAAAGGTTTAAAGCAAATAACACAAAGGTTAAAGATCAGACAACAGAAGAGCTTAAAAGTAAATTGGCAGAGCTAAAACTATACAACTCGTAGAAGAATTCATAGGAGAAAAATCTTTGTAACCCTGGGTTAGGCAAAGATTCTTAGATACAACACCAAAGTAGATATATATATATATATATATATATACTCCATAGGATGAAATACTAATCACCAATAAAAATGAAAGAAACACTGACACATGTGACAACAGGAAAGAGCCTCAGAAGCAAGCAAAGAAACCAGTTACCAAAGACTATGTATTTCATGATTCCACTTATATAAAATGTTCAGAAAAGGCAAATCCATAGAGATAAGGCAGATTAGTGGTTGCCTGGGGCTGAGGGTGGGAACAAAGACTGACAGCAAAGAGGCACAAAGGATCTTTTGGGGTGATGGCAATGTTCTAGAACTGGATTATATGATGTTTGCACAACTCTGGAAACTTACTAAAAATCACTGAATTCTACATGTAAAACAGGTGAATTTTTTGATATGGAAATTATACTCCAATAAAGTTCTTTTCTAAAAAGTGAACCAGCAGAAAGAAACATGGGAGGATCACACACATGAAGGTCACACTGGAAGAAGTAAAAAGTGACTCACTAAAAACAGCAAGGCACATGGAGGAAGAAAGACAAGGAAGCAAGCGATGGGACACCCTGCTGAGGACCAGGTTTCAATTCAGTGGTGGGGAGGGACTGAGAGGTGGGATGCACACAGATCACGGGCAGATCCTGGCAGCAGGGCAGTGCTGAGGAAAGATGACCTTTGGTGTTAGTAGAAGGGCTCAGACAGAATACTGGTGAAGTCAGACGCAGTTGAGGAGCCAAGAAAAAGGGATCAAACATATTAATTCAGAGACACAAGTCCCTGAGGTTGACAACAGAAGACAGAATCCGGGAAAAGTAGCAAATTAGGTGCTTCAGTAACAATCCAAGAGCATCATGAGCCCCAAGGGACAGAGGAGAGTAACACAGACGTGGAAAAAGTGACCGACAGAAACAGAAGACTTGGACGTGAGAAGAGGATAATCACGTTGGCAACAGCCCAAAGGAAAATGCAAGAGGAACCTCGCCTTCTTCTCCCAGCGAAGCTGAGGAGTAAGAATAAGCCCACAACAGAGAGGGCCCACAGGAATGTTTTCAGACAGAATCTTCCAAACCATGTGCGAAGACCATCGCCGAAGTGTACCTCTACCGCAGGAAAGGGTTTGGTCAGGTAAGTTCAGGAAGCGCTGCACAACCCATCCCCCCTCTCAGAGAAAGGTAATGCCCATTAGCACACGGGACTCTCAGAAATTCTACAGAAGCCTCTGGGAAGAAATCCCGAACTTTGTTAACCCAGCATTTTCTAAACGTATTTCCTATGGGATACTTTATGGGAAAGTCAGAATTCAACCAGAATCAGAGATGAAAGGAAGAACTGCATAGTTCCATTAAAGCCTAACTCTAAGTAGGTATTTATTTTCTACTTTTCATCAAGCACCATCCCCATGCAATTACCAAAGGAAAACTCTGGGAGTCATTCTAGATTCACTCCTCCCTCTGTCACTAAATCCTGATGATTCTGCTTCCGAAATCTCTCTGGAACCCGCTTCGTTCTCTGTGTTCCCTCTTTGCCTTAGGTTAGGACCTCATCTTTTGCTTACATAGCCTCCTCTGCCTCCCATTTTACATTACTCCAATCCACACACAAAACTGCTGCCAAACTAATCCTTCTGAAATGAAACTCTGACTTCATCACCCTCAGCTTTCCCCATTACCTTCTGGTTAAAACCCAAACTCCAGAGCATGTCCCAGAAGGCAGCTATGATCTCACTCCAGCTTCATCTCTCCCTGTGCCTCAGCCCCAGGGACCAGCTGCACTTGCCCAAAGGCACCACGCTCTCAGACCTCCAGCCTGTGCACACATCGGTCCCTGGGCCTAGATTACCCGATAATCTGCTTCTTCCTGGCACCATCGATTCCTTTAGAAAACCTTCTCTATCCCTTCATCTCTCTGTCCACATCCCCATCTCACCATGGCCTGGCTTAGGTGTTCCCACAGTATCCTAGCACTTTTTGTCACAAACTTATTACACTATTTTATAATTGCTTGCTTGTCCCTTCTCCCCAGTGGAAACTGAGTTATTCACAAAAGGAAAGTTATCTTTGATTTCTTTCTCTAACTTTCCAACTATGCCCATAGGGCCTAGCCCGTAGATGTTCAATAACTGTTTGTTAAATCAAAGAATAAGCATTTTGTTTTCTACCTGATGCTGCATCAAGGCTGCAAACTTCACATGAAGGTGTGCAGAAAACCAGTAAGTAGGTTTTAAGTGCTCTAAAAGTTCTGAGGCAGCGGGACTTCCTAATGTGTTATTTTCCACTTCTTGTCGGAAAAAAGATTTAGTCTTAAGAAGTTGCTTCTTATTTCCATAATGATATATACTTCTCGGCCAATCATGAGATAAGAATATGTCCATAGGCTGCTTCAGCTTTAACAGAAGAAGAAAAGAAAGAAAGCTCTTAAAAACAGATTAACCAAAAGCAATCCCCTCCCTTCTCTCCCACAGAGACCTCTAGATTTCTGTGTAATTCATTCTAAGAACACTTTATTTAAGGAAGTCACAGAAATACTGAGCTACTCACTCATCGAGGCAAAGAGAAACAGCTTTCTCTCTGCCTGACAAATCACCTTTATTTTCTGTGGCAAGGCAGTTCAATAGAGACACACTTTGATTAGATTGCCAATCGGCTAAGGTCTTTAGCACTGGGTTTCTAAAATCTACAACATGCACTGTTCTTTTCCCTTTTAGTAAAGAAACTACTGTTTTAAGATCAATGTCCAGATTTCATGAGACTTGTAAATGATACAGTAAACCTAACCTACAGTAAACCTTTTTTTTTTCCCTGATGGACTCACATAGTAAACACCAAAAAAACCTCTCTGTTTACTACAAAAATTATATTAGAGGTATTTAAGGTAGCTGGTGTCTTCTTGGGGAGAACACAAAATATACTCCATACTGTCAAGTAATCCAAAGCAAATACTTGGAAAACTAAATTAAAATAATTTAAGTAAGTGTTCAAGAAAATACAAAAGGTAAGATAGATATGACTAACCACTGAAAAGCTGGTATGGGCAATAAGTGCTACAAAAATTCAGAGAAGGGTGAGGACTTTAAACTAGAACACTGGTTGGGAAGTGAAATCTAAGCTGGGTCTCCAAGGACCAGTAGGATTTAGATGAGTAAAGGGAAAAAGGATTCCAGGTAAGAAACTGTTATGAATGGGGCATACCTGTAAACATCTTTATGTTCCAGTCGAGGCTGTATTTATGATGGGAAGGGCCTGAGTTCAGTCTGGCAGGCTCTACCACTTAACTGTGTGGGAAGTCCTGGGCAGGTTACTTTATCTATCTGAGCCTTTGGCCTCTCTCCCTTAGTGTGACAAAGTTGGACACGCTGCATGACAGAATTTGAGTGACAGTTATATGAACTATCACGGATGAAAGCTGCTTAGCCCGGTGTCAGACATTTAATGGGTTCACAAACAAAAACCTAGTTTCATTTACTCTCCAGTTAAGCCAGTGTTTCGGTTATCACCTTCACAATTTTCCCATATCATCTTCACTATTATTTTCTATTTAATATCATTATTTAAAATAAAATATTTAACACTTTCTTTAAAGTATCACTTTATTCCAATATATATTCTTTAGCCTTACCCTAAGGAATAGTAGCTGAAGTCATGGATCAAATATTTTATTTTATTATTAATCACTAAAATAAATGTATAGCCATTAAAATTTTAAAAATGTTCATCTGTGAACCTCCTAAAAACAACTCAAGATCCAAATTGTGGAAGTACCAAATTGAGCTCTTCTTGGAAGTAGCTGATCAAAATACATTCTGGTAGAGAATTACTTTACCATTTTTTCAAGTCTGCTGTAATGTACTTTTTACATACCTGTTTTAATTTGTAGACTTCAATATTTCTCACATGATAGATACTCCTTATTGTAGCTGCATTATAGGGGGGGCACTCAAAATGACCTTAAATTGAAGAAGAGAAATAAGCTATATTCAACTCCCTTAAATACTGCAAGTATAAATACATACATACACTTCTCCAAAACTGATGTTTGTCATCAATGCTTTTGGTTCTTGAAAATTTTATTAAAAAAACACTGCTCTCAAAATGCTGGTATTTTCTAATAACTGATCACCAACTATAAATCTAAATAAGTGGGGGGCTTATGATTTTTTAAATTAAATTATATTTAATTTTGGAATACACTGTTTAGTCACATAGTTTAAGATTTAAAAGATACCATCAGAAAGGTATAGGGTAAGGGGGAGGGGGGGTGAGGGAAGGATGGATTGGGAGTTTGGGATTAGCACGTGCAAATTACATACAGAATGGATAAACAACAAGGTCCTACTGTATGGCACAGAGAATTATATACAATAACCTGTGATAAACCATAATAGAGAAGAATATGAAAAAGAATGTATATATATGTGTAACTGAATCACTTTGCTGTACAGCAGAAATTAACACAATATTGTAAATCAACTATACTTCAATAAAATAAATTAAAAAAAAAAAAGAAAGGCATAGGGTAAAAAGTATACCTCCTGGAGGGTAGACCCTAGTGGGTACCTAGGGCTGGCGTGGGAGCAGGGATTAAGTTTGGCACAAAACTATTAGGCATGATAGAGATGTTCTAAATCCGGATGGTGCTAAAGGCTGCATAACTCTACAACTTACTAAAATCACTGAATTGTGTACTTACAATGGTACATAAATTTTACGTCAATCAAGCTGCTAAAACAAGCGGACGGGGTTCTCCTATTCCTTCCCCCATCCATCAGTAACCCTACCTACAGGGAACCAGTGTTAATCAGGTTTCAGTATTTTATTCCAGGGATGTCATCTATGCATATAATATACATATTTCTTTATCCTCCCTTTATTTTTTTTATACAAGTGGCAGTATAATTTATACACTTTCTGTGCCTTGTTTTTTTCACTTAACTTATTTTGGAGTTCTTTTCATATTAGTCACACATAGAGCTGCTTCTTTTTTCTTTCTTTTTGACTTCATAGCATTGCACTGTATAGTTATATCATGACACGTTTAACTAGTTCCTATATTTTGCTATTACAAACAAGGCTGAAATACATTTGTTTATATCATTTTGCACTTGTGGAATATATCTGTAGATACATTCCTGGAAGTAGAACTCCTGAGTCAGAATACTTCTATAATTTCCACAGATGTTACTAATTTTCCTACAAAGAGTGGTCCCAATTTGTGCCCACACCTGCCATGTAGAAGATGGCCTATTTTTGTAGACCCATCCCAATAGTTCAGAATCATGGGGAACAGGGCAGCAAGGAACAGACTTGTGATTTAACAGTTACACTGAGGATGTAAGTTTTAGCTGTCAACTTAATTCATGAAATTTTAAAATCAATGTGGATCCAAGCTATTCTTTTAACTTTAAAATCAAGATATAATTCATTCAGATACAGTGTGGTATATTTATACAATGGAATACTATTCACAAATTTAAATGACAGTGTTACATGTATCAACATGGATTTAAAAAACATATTAAACAAAGAAACAAGTTGCAGAAAGATACATGTAAAATGATACACTTATATGAAGTTTAAAACATGCTATATAATATACTGTTTAAATCTGTTACTGATATGGTAATGATATAAAATAATCAAGTGAATGATAAACACCAAATTCAGAATAGTGACTGCCTGGTGAGGTAAGGGAGGAATAAAAGGAGAGAGATGGGATTGAGGACAGATAAACAATGAACTTCAATTGTATCTGTACTCTTTTATTTCTTAAAAATCAAAACTAAAAGTGGCAAAATACCAAATAAAACTAGATGGTGTATACACAGATAATATGTTCTAGTGTTCTCTATTTTTTCATATTTATAAAATATTTTATAATATAAATTTAAGAATAAATTAATCAGTTCATAGGAGAAATCCAATGAAAAAGTCAAACTGTATATTATGCTTAAGTTACTATGGGGCATGGAAGTTCTAAAGTTTAAAAACAATTCTCAGAATAACAATACTCACTTTGCTGTATACCTGAAATTAACACCACATTGTAAATCAACTGTACTCCAATTAAAAAAAAAAAAAGAATGTAATAAAATGTAAAAAAAAAAAAAAAAGCATAACAATACCTTTTCGATAGTCATGAGATTTAAAGATACCAGAGATTCCACCAATCCTTACACCTCGGTATTTTACTACACCTGCCAAGCCTGAAAAATTACATAGTTAAATAAAATTACTGTAGGCAAAAGCAATCTTTACTAACTGAACAAACAGTTTAGAGGCCTAGAATATCATGCAGTCTTAAAATTATTTGAAAATTAAGTGTCATGATGAGGTTACTCTTTTACATAGAAAATATGCCAACAATATATAACGTAGAGTAGGGAGACAGACTACGGAGGCAAGAGACTGAGCAGAAAAGAAGGAACAAATGAGATAGGGAGTGTGAAGAGGGAAACAGACATACATAATTTGGTACCTAAAGGAATATGGGGATGGGGCGGGGGAAATAGGGGAAAATGTCCTATGATGGATTTATATGTTATATATAAGGTATATATAACGTATACCTTTGACTTATAGAATATAGAAACCTGCAGTTTCTATATTTCATTTGATTGATCATCTTCAGACAATTTCACCTTTTCACAATACTACAGTTGTCAAAAGATGATCCATCAGTAATGATGTAGAGAAATTAAATTTCTGAAGTTATAATGTCATCACTAGAAACACCTGTAAACATTTAAATAAAGAGATGAAAGGACTGTATAGTTTAAAAGGACTAAAACTGAACCTGAACCTAATCAGGTCTATAAATCTAAATGCAAATTATAAGCAATGCAGAGGATAAAAGGAATACGTTAAACAACCCAAGGAAATCCAATCAGCTAAACCCAGAATGTGGGAAATTCTGCCAGATAAATTTCCCATTTTCTTCAACAAATAAACAGCATGGGGGTTTGGGGGAGAAGAGAGTGCGAAAAGGGACAGTTATAGTCTAAGAGACTTCAGAATCATGACAATCAAATGAAAGTGTGGACCTTGTTTGGATCCTATTTGAACAAGTCAACTGTAAAACAGACATCTTTGTGATAATCAGGGAAATCTGAACATGAACTAGGCAACAGATAATGATAGGTAATAGGTATAATCATGGTACTGTACTTGTGGTATTTTTTTAAATCCTCATCACTTAAAAATACATGCTAAAGTATTTACAGGTGAAATAATCCGATGGCTGAGGTCTGCTTTAAAATACTCCAGTTGGGACTTCCCTGGTGGTCCAGTGGTTAAGAATCCACCTTCCAATGCAGGGGACACGGGACTGAGCCCTGGTCAGGGAACTAAGATCCCATATGCCCCTAAGTCCCTAGAGCCCGCATGCCGCAACTACTGAGCCAGCGCACTCTGGAGCTCCAGAGCTCCCAGGCGCCACACCTAGAGAGAAGCCTGCCCACCGCAAGGAAGATCCCGCACCGCAAGGAAGATCCCGCGCCACAAGGAAGATCCCATGTGCAACAACTAAAGACCTGACGCAGCCAAATAAATAAATAAATAAAATATTAAAAAATAAATAGATAAAAATAAGATAAAATACTCCGGTCACCTCCTCCCACAAAAGAGTTTAGGCAGGGAGTGGGTTGAAAGAAGGATGGCAGAACAATAATTGTTGTTAAAGCTGTTTAATAGGTACAGAGATTCATTATACTATTCTCTACTTTTGTGTATGTTTAAATATTTCCATTATAAAAAGTTTTTTTTTAATTTAATAAGAAGAGTAAGAAAAAATTTAAGGGATTGTAAATCGTACAGAAGCTCTTTGCAGTTATATTAAGTATTGCTTAAAGCACTAGATGATGCATGGACATATTTTCATGATTACCTACTTAAATGAACTATTTTAATTAAATTTTCATGATTATTTAAATCAAGAGACATTCCCAAAACACCATATATTTCAAGATGCTGATCAACTGATATACAAATCCTGACAGGCTCTTTCATGCTATCAGACCAAGAAATTACCCACGAACACATACCTAAATAATATATGTTTGGTGCTACCCAGCCACCATAGGGTAACTCTTGCAAATGATTTGAGGCTTCATGGTTACCCCCGATGAAAATTGTGAGAACTGGGGCCTTTTTCTCTCCAGAGTAATACCTAGAACATAAGGGTAAAGTTGTCAGTTGGCATAGCAGAAATGAGACATAGAGAAAAGCAATTGGGCATGCCTGTACTATTAGGCATAGCAGAAAAGCAAAATAAGGTCCGAAGTAAAAAAAACCTGAGCTCATCATAAAAAGTTAAGCTCTTTCTAAACGAATTGTCCATCCTTGTCCTTAAGAATGATTCAGGGCTGCCACCTTGGGTTCAAGCCAACGTATATTCAATGAGGTCAAAAACTTTCGTCAGTTCACTGTTACACCCTTAGTTTCTAGAATGAGGACTAGCACATAGCAAGCGTCCAATAAAAACTCCTAGATCAATAAATGTATTAGTCCCAGAGTCCTATTAAGCATAAAGTAGATTAACCTGTCAGTTTCTTCCTCCAGATTTTCCCCTCAGGCTGCGATCCCTTCCGAAACAAAACAGATGAATGGAAAGAAGAAAAGTGACATTTACTAAGCGCCAGTTCCTAGACACACAGCGTGAACAAAGACGGAAACTAAGAGAGACAGCTGGTCAGCAGCAGACAGGATTCGAACACAGCCCGGGTTCTCTGCCCCCACCGCTGGCTAGTCACACCTCGCACCGCGGGGGCCCGGGCCCAGGCCACGCCCCTCACCTGTAGAAGGTCTGCATGTGGCGGTACTTGGGCGGCACGGCCATGCAGCGCAGGTCGGCCTCGTTGCGCACAGCCTGGAAGTCACCGCAGCATAGCAGAAGGTCTATCGGCCCCGGGCCGCGCCGCTCCGCCAGCGCCAGCGTCTCATAGATCTTGTCCAGCTCGCCGTGGCAGCAGCCGGCCACAGCCACCCGCATGCTGCCGGCCCGAGGCAGGGAGCGCTGCCCGCAACCCCCTAAACCAGAGCCAGCCCAGGCCGGACAACGAAGACCCGACTGATCCCTTAGATCCCGCCAACCTTAACTAAGACACCGCCTCCTGCAATTGAGACTCCAGCAGTATAATTCACTTCCGGTTTCCAAATCTCGCGAGAGAGAAGTCGGGAAGGGCAAGACCGACACAGGGATGCCAGGGAGCTTTCAAATCGACTCGTACTTTGCCTGTTTTGGCAGGTGTTTCTTAAAGTCCGAGCGGCCTGACAGGTGCTAAAAATCAAAACCAGAATAGTAAGACAAACAAACAAAAATTCCCGGAAATAGTGGTTTGATAAAATCAAACCAAATTTAGGATGAACTTCTCACGGCAAAGATAATTGCCTGAAAGTGCTTAGAAACGATTAAACAAACGATTTTCTAAGACACCCGAAATAAAAATAAATTTAAAATAAAACGTAAAAACTCACTGAGGATTTTGAAATTATCTCCTCGAAGAGTTTCTAAAATTATCAGTTATTTTTTTTTAAAGGGGCCAGCGACTCTTCATTTTCCTACCAAATTGTTGTTTGCGTAACTAGACTGCAAGCTCAATGAAAGCAGATGAATATCTCGAAAACATCCAGGAGGGAAAAGGACCAGACTGACAATTGAAGAATTAGTGGCCAAGGCAGAAACAAGCAAACAAATAAAACCCTTCTGGCAAATTTAATCAAGAAAATAATCAAGATAATACGGAGAATAATAAAACCATCTCTGCTCATTTAAAAAAAAAACTAGATAAAATAAACAATTTCTAGGAATAAAGACACCAAAGTTAATTCAAAATGAAGCAGAAGATGTAAACAAAACAATGACAATAAGAAGACACTGGCATATATACACTACCAAATGTAAAATAGCTAGCTAGTGGGAAGCAGCTGCATAGCACAGGGAGATCAGCTCGGTGCTTTGTGACCACCTAGAGGGGTGGGATAGGCGGGGTGGGATAGGGAGGGTGGGAGGGAGACGCAAGAAGGAGGAGATATGGGGATATATGTTTATGTATAGCTGATTCACTTTGTTATACAGCAGAAACTAACACACCATTGTAAAGCAATTATACTACTATACTAAGATGTTAAAAAAAAAAAAAGACACTGGGAAAGTCAAAGACATAAATCCATTGAAAGACATTTATGAGTGATTTATAGGCGATTTCTTTCAAATTTACAAGAAAGATACACTTTTCATGATATCTAAATCAATCAAGAGGGTAGAAAAAGATGGAAATCTAATATTTCCTATTAGTTTTTAATGTTTTATTTTCCCTTCTGTATTAAATTTTTTGAACTATATAAAGAACAGATACTTTTTTTTACATTGTTAAATTTAACTTCTAAAAAAAAATTTAACTTCTTCCACTTGATTTTCAATCTACAGGAATTATCTTTTTCTGGATCTTTTTTTTCTGCATTGAAAAATTGTTAATTTTAATTAACTTACTTAAAGTACCATGAACAAATCAAATCTTAAGTGCACATTTTGATGCATTTTTCCATATGTAATCACCCATATCAAGATATAAAACATTTCTAGCATTCCAAAAGACTCCCTTGTGCTTCCTCCCAAGCCTATTCTCCCAAAAGAAAAACTCTAGTCTAACCTCTAGCACCGTAGATTAGCTCTACTTGTTTTTAAACTTCATAGAAATGTCAGTGTATATTATGTACTCTTTTGTGTCTGGCTTCTTTCACTTAATATCTGTGAGATTCATCCACGAATCTATGTAACTGAGCAGGAGGACCCTATGGGGTCTTCGCAGGGCAGATGACCACCACCCCCACCACCCACAATGTCCTCCACCAGCCTCTTTGTAGAAAAACTAGCCGCCTAGGCCTTCTCCAAGTTCCAAAGAATAAATTTAATTAGAGAAGTGAGAAAATGCAGAAGCAAAGGAAAACAATCAAGCAAGACAAAATAATAATAGTTTAGCCATTAAACAAAGTCAAGGACCTTTAGTTCCTCCTCAAGGGCTATAGATAATAATCTGAGCCAGGGAATTTCCTGGCGGTCCGGTGGTTAAGACTCTGTGCTTCCAACACAGGGGGCACGGGTTTGATCCCTGAGCCATACCATATCCTTTGAGCTATTTTGCAGATACTGAAACTCCCACCAGGTGGAAGAAGTTAACTGTATGCTGATCACAAGCATGGAGACCCCAGACTTGTTGGAATCAGAAGGTTGATGATGTTGACTCCCAGTTACCTCACCACCAACCAGTCAGAATGTCCACAAGCTGATCACGCACCCACAACCCCCTCCTTCATCCTGTCTTTAAAAACCTTTCCCTGAAAGCCATCAGGGAGTTCACGTCTTTTGAGCCCTAACTACCTGGACTCCTGGCTTGGCACTCTGCAATAAACACTGCACTTTCCTTCAACACACCCCGGTGTCAGTAGATTGGGCTTTACTGTGAGCAGGTAAGCAGACTCAAGTTTGGTTCAGTAACAACTATACTATAGATAGATACAGCCATAGTATACTATTTCTTATTGCTGTGTTGTTTTCCATCGTGTGAACATACCACAGTTCATGTATCCATTTTTCTGTTGAAGGACATTTGGATTGTTTCTAACTTGGGGCTGTTATGAATAAAGCCACCATACACATTCTTGTAAAATCTTTTGGTGGACATAACACTTTTCCCCCTTGGATTATGCCCAGGAATGGAATCTCTGGATAACATAGTAGGTATATGTTTAGCTTTAATAGATAGTGTCAGTTGTGCTAATTTACACTTTCCTACGTAATATGAGTGTTCTAATTATGCCATGTGCACAACAGCACTTGGTATTATCTGTCTGTTAAATTTTAGCCATGTTGTTAGGCATGCAATGGTGTCTTCTTGTTATTTCCATGTAGATTTTACAACAAAATTTTAATATGTCAATTTGAATTTTCGTCTTTTGTGACCAATAGGAAACAATAATTTAATGCCATAACATTCAAAATCTCATGGTCAAAGAAGGAAATAGAAGATTATGAATAGGGATGAAAAAGTGCCTCATGGCTTAGCTCTTAACTCTATTCCCAACCAACACCCCATTTCCAGAGGTCATACTGGTATGTTAATAAACTTGAGAATTCTCACTGCCTTTCTCAAATCCAGAGAGAATAAAACTAAATCAATAGCCTCAACTCCTTCCCATGCTGAATGAGGTGAAATGGGAGGATTGTGGGAGAAAAATGGATGTGTGAACAATGAAAATTCTTTTTGCAGACATGAAGGGCCATTCACTGAACAGGTAGACCCTCTCCAATTGTGTGTGTGGTCCATGAGGAAAGTCCCTCTCATCGGGTGGGAAAGGAATTCCCTGATTCTGTCAGAGCAAAGACAGTATCTAGATAGAGGCACACAACGATGAGCAAAATGAAAAAAGAAACCACATATCAACTATGGAAACATGCTAAAAAGAGCATAAGCTGGGATGGACCTGAGCAGGCGTTAATTAAAACTGCTTAGATACAACCAGATCTTTCTCCTCTAAATCAAGTCTGCTTGTTGAAATGGTTGATTCCAAGACAGAGAAAGTACAAAATGAGCGTGGATCATCTTGTGCCAGAAAACAAGGAAGTGCTCAAAGAATCTAAGACATCAAAAGGACATTGAGTGAAGGTTTTTCCACTGGCCAAATCTGAAACAACGTCAGCATCAAAATGCACAATCATAGTACCAGACTTTAGCCCATTGAATAAAGTAGGAATCTACTATTCCATCCTGACATAAATAAGTAAGTAAATAAATAAATAAATAGGAAAAGAGAGGTCTTATTTACACAAGAATGCTGATTGATAAGTATAGAAGGAAAGTTGGAGTTAGAAAATCACCATAAACCATCATCATCATCATCATCATCATCAACATCACTTGTTACAAGGAAGAATTTTTAATGAATGCTAAAACAATTGGGGAAAACTTTGAAGAGTAATAGGATACTTACATTGTCTCAATGTATCTATTATTTGAGACTATTTATATGATCTCAAAGTATCTTTCCAAAAGATACTAATTTTAACAAAGAGAAAAATAAGGATTTTACATAGAGAAACCTGGCAGACACCACTTAACAGAGTGATCAAAGTTAATCTCACTAGGAATGGACAAATCCACATCATGTGCCCCTGATACATTACTTCTGTGGTATTCCTGCCAAAAATGCATAACCTGAATCTAATCTTGAAAAATAGGAGACAAATTGAAATAGACAAAGAATTTTTTTAAATAACTGGCCTGTCTTTAAATATATATATATAAAATGGTCATGAAATACAAGGACAGACTGAGAAAGATTAAAAATTAAATGATACTGAAGATTCATGATAACTGAATGCAATGTGTTGCTATAAAATACATTATTAAGATAATTGCCAAATCTGAATAAGATCTGTAAATTAGATAGTATTGTATCAGTGTTAATTTCCTGATTGTGATCATTTTACTGTGGTTATATAAGGGAATTCCTTGTTTTTAGGAAACACACACTGAAATATTTAGGAACGTATGTATCTGCCCATCCATGTATTGCAGGGGCTAGAAGCTAAGAAACTATTGGGCTGGCCAAAAACTCCCTTCAGTTTTTAAGTAAAAATGAAAGACACATTTTTCATTTTCACCAAGAACTTTATTGAACAACATATTCACCCTTTTGTTCCCCTACCTTCTGCCATTTTTCAGGCAACTTCATAATTCCTTCTTCCCAAAACATTTTATCTTTTTGAGCAAAGAACTGTTCCAGGTGCCTTTTACAGTCTTCCAGGGAATTGAATTTTTTTCCATCAAGAGAATTTTGTAAAGATCTAAATAAATGGAAATCCGAAGGTGCAATGTCTGGTGAATATGGTGGATGAATCAGAGCTTCCCCAGCCAAGCTGTAACAGCTTTTGCCTGGTCATCAAAGAAACATGTGGTCTTGCGTTATCCTGATGGAAGATTATGCATTTTCTGTTGACTAATTCTGGACGCTTTTCGTCGAGTGCTGCTTTCAGTTGGTCTAACTGGGAGCAGTACTTGTTGGAATTACTTGTTTGGTTTTCTGGAAGGAACTCATAATAGAGGACTCCCTTCCAATCCCACCATATGGACAACATCACCTTCTTTGGATGAAGACCAGCCTTTGGTGTGGTTGGTGGTGGTTCATTTCGCTTGCCCCATGATCTCTTCCATTCCACATTATTGTACAGTATCCACTTTTCATCGTCCACCACAATTTGTTTTAAAAATGGAACGTTTTCATTATGTTTCAGTAGAGAATCACATGTGGAAATACAGTCAAGAAGATTTTTTTCACTTAACTTATGTGGAACCCAAACATCAAAGTGATTAACATAACCAAGATGGTGCAAATGATTTTCAACGCATGATTTGGATATTTTGAGTATGTCGGCTATCTCCCATGTGGTATAACATTGATCATTCTCAATTAATGTCTCGATTTGATTGCTATCAACTTCAACTGGTCTATCCAACCATGGAGTATCATCCAGCAAGAAATCACCAGCACGAAACTTTGCAAACCACTTTTGACACGTTCAATCAATCACAGCACCTTCTCCATACACTGCACAAAAAAATTTTTTTTTCATTTTGGTTGTGTTTTTACCCTTCTTGAAATAATAAAGCATAATATGCTCTGAAAATGTTTCTTTTTTTCTTCCATCTTCAATATTAAAATGGTTACACAAAAATTCACCAATTTTGATATTTTTTTTAATGCACGCTGATATGACAGCTGTCACATACAGTCTAACAAAATTGTTTTGAATGAAGTTAAAGACAACTAAGTGCTACTAGAGCCATCTTATGGAAAAAACTGAAGGAATCTTTTGGCCAACCCAATACATTTCTTAGACTCCCTTGCTGGCTGAGGTCTGGATTGGGTTTTGCAGATGAGAAACACTTGTGTGAGGTTAGAAGGTAGAAGAAAAGTAAAAGCTGTTGCTTTTCTCTTCCGGCTCTGGAAATGGTGGTGGCAGCTCAGCACCCCAGGTTCATTCAGTGATGGTGAATTTCTCACTGTTCCTGATCTCAAGTGAAATATTCCCTCCCTGTTTGCCCTTTATTCCTTCCAATAATTTTGTAATCTTTTTGCTTAAAATACAAAAAATGGGTTCTTTTTTCCTGTATGTTGTACCAGCCAAGATGTCATTCAAGTAAAAGGCAATAAGCAAGATGTTTTCAACCATGAAAGTACTCCAGGGAGACAATACCCATGAGCCCCTCTTGAAAAAATATTACTTGACAATGAAATCCAGCCAAATAAGAGTTGAACAAACATAAATGACACAGGAAGGAAGAATTGTGTTTAAAAGATGATGACTGGGGGCTTCCCTGGTGGTGCAGTGGTTGAGAGTCTGCCTGCCAGTGCAGGGGACACGGGTTCAAGCCCTGGTCTGGGAGGATCCCACATGCCGTGGAGCAACTGGGCCCGTGAGCCACAATTACTGAGCCTGCGCGTCTGGAGCCTGTGCTCCGCAACAAGAGAGGCCGTGATAGTGAGAGGCCCACGCACCGCGATGAAGAGTGGCCCCCGCTTGCTGCAACTGGAGAAAGCCCTCGCACAGAAACGAAGACCCAACACAGCCATAAATAAATAAATAAAATTAAAAAAAAAAAAAAGATGATGATTAGGACCTCCCTGTCTGTTCAGTGGTTAGGACTTCACCTTCCAATGCAGGGTGTGCCGTTCGATCCCTGGTCAGGGAGCTAAGAGCCCACATGCCGTGCGGTGTGGCCTAAATAAATAAATAAAGTCTCTTTTAAAAAATGGGGTGGGGTGGGCGCGGGGGAAAAAAGAGAAATTAAAAATGGTCTACATCAAAAAAAACTTTAAAAAAAAAAGGATGATTTAAAACAGAACAGAGTGAGGGGATTGGAAATGCCATGGTGGGGGTAGGGTACTTAATGAATATAGGATTGTTCTGGAAGACCACGTTGATAGGGTGACATATTGAGCAGAAACCTTCATTAAATAAGGGAGTGAGCTGTGGCGATATCTGGGCAATGAGTTTTCAAGTCAGTTTATAAATAAAATGTTATACACATCAAGATAAAACATCCATCCCTGCTATCTGTATCTTATAATTGAACTAGGTGATTATGGCACCTACCACCACCTGATGGCAGCACATTTTACAGGAAAACTAAAGAGTGAGCAAGTCTGTAGTGGTAAAAGTAAAGAGCGGCAAACATCACAGAGAGATAAAAGAGTCCTATGGTGTCTCTAGCCTCTGAATTTTAAACTTGTCAGACATTCCATTCGGACTTCCTGATTTCATCAGATTTTTTGTTAAAAAGCAAGCAATATCTCTTGTTTATAGGTTTGATGACGTCCAGAGTCCATTCCAGTATTGTAAATGGTGAAGATTGGATTTGCTTTGCCTAAATTGTTACCTTCACGTCTCCATTTTCAAACTCATCTGCCTAATGTGGTCATCTTTGCTTGGGGTGGGTGTGGAGTTGTCTTTTAGTACCCAGGTAATCCAGAAGATGGCAACCCATCTGAAGACCTGCTGATTTTATAGTGTCTCTTTTCCTATAAATAATCGGAGCTCTTGTCCTAGCGCTGATTTTGCAAGATCTGCCAGTGTTTCCACAGCTAAGTGCAGAGAAGGGGGTGTCTTAATTGTTCCATTACACAAATGTTTTTGGACAAGCCAAGCTCTGTGTGGAGCAACGCACAGAGCTTTGCCTGGTCTGTTCCTGTTGACACTTCAGGTCAGAGCTTGGGTGCCACCCCAAACAGAAAGACTTCCTATGACTTTAGTCCTGATGAGGTTCCCTCATAGATGTTCCCTTTGCCCCACACCTTTTCACGTATCATCCTACATTCTAATGACTTGTTCTCTTGTCTCTCTTCCTTTTTTTTAAAAAATAAATTTATTTATTTATTTATTTATTTATGGCTGTGTTGGGTCTTCGTTGCTGCTCGCGGGCTTTCTCTAGTTGCAGCGAGTGCGGGCTACTCTTCATTGCGGTGCGTGGGCTTCTCATTGTGGTGGCTTCTCTTGTTGCAGAGCACGGGTTCTAGGCACGCAGGCTTCAGTAGTTGCAGCACGTGGGCTCAGTAGTTGTGGCTCGCAGGCTCTAGAGCGCAGGCTCAGTAGTTGTGGTACACGGGTTTAGCAGCTCCGCAGCATGTGGGATCTTCCCGGACCAGGGCTCGAACCCGTGTCCCCTGCATTGGCAGGTGGATTCTTAACCACTGTGCCACCAGGGAAGTCCTCTCTTCCCTTTTTTTGAAAGCTCTGTGATAACAGGGAATGTATCTCTCTTGCTAATTGTATGATACCACCCCCCCCCCAGCACCGTGCCTGGCACATAGTAGGTACCTAGTAAATATATTTTATTGAATGAATTAATTTCCAGGATCCTTGGTCCTCTTCTTCTTATTATTCTCTAAATGAGTCTCTTTCTCATTATTAAAGAAGAACAATTGTTTAATACATAGTGACTCCGTTTTTTTACACTTAAATTCTTCACTCTGTGTTTCCTAAGAACAAAGGTATTCTCTTTATAACAACAGTACAATTATCAAAATCGGTACATTAACAACGATACCTCATCTACAGAGTTTGTTCACATTTTGCCATCTTTCGCCTTGATGTCCTATATAGCAAGAGGGGAAATTTATTTTTCCAGGATTCCATCCTAGATCACAAGTTGTATTTAATAAGTGTCATGTTACATTATTTTCTTTTAATCTATAGCAACTCCTCAGCTTTTCTTTGTCTTTCAGGCCAGTTTTGAAGGATGTAGATGTGTTGTGTTTCTCAAGGTTTGTCTGATGTTCCCTCATGATTACACCCATGCATTTTTGGCAGGAATACCACAGAACTGATGTTGTGTCCTTTTCAGTGCATCATATCATGGTGTCTATTTATCCCATTAGTGGTGATATTAATTATAATCACTTGAATAAAGTGGTGTCTACCAAGTTTCTCTACTATCACTAGTAACTTGTGGGGAGGTTCCGTTTCTCCTCATATTCCCACCAGTTAGTTTCAGCGTCCATGGTTGATTCTTGCCTCAAACAAGTATAACTCATATGGTTGTCCAGGGGTGGTTTTCAAATTCCATCATTTCTTCTATATTTGTAAGTTGGAATTCGACCACAGCAATTATTCAGTTATAAAAAGAGCATTTTCTTTTTTTTTTTTTTTACTGTAGTTTCTAATGGAAGACTTTTTCAACATCTTACTAATTCTGCTTTATGCATATACACATTTTACACCCGCCAAGCACCTGAATTACGGATGCATTATTTCCCATTGCAAAGCCCTTGTAGATTTTCCTTAATTGGCTGGTTGCTTAAGTGAGTGCTCAGTAATCCCATGTGGGAGAGTCCTATCAGGTCCCAGAGGATTATGTATGAGAGAGCAAATTATTGAACATCTCAGAGTCTCACATTTTTATCTGCTTGAAGGCAGGAACCATGTCTTTATTCCACTTTGAATCCCTGGTACAATGTGTGCACCAGTAAACCCACAGTTAGTGTCTGTTGAACTGAACTATTTCTCCTCTGCACCAGTGTTAGTCCATTTTCCTTTTTAATTTATTTAAAGAATCTCTTCTGTTTTCAAATCTTTTAAAGGGTCTTCTAAATTCCTTTTGGGATCACTCAGTTTTTGTTTTGAATCTTTCTACATTTTTAGCTTTCCTTTTTTTTTTTTTTTTTGCATAGGTATGTTTCTACTTTCAAAAATATGGCTTTATTTCTCTACCCTGGCAGTTCCATTTAGATATTTATAAATACTTTTCAGATTTCTTTCTTGCTACTTACTTTCGATTGTGTATTTCTACTTTTTCTTTATTAAACTCACACTTTGTTGTCATTATTTTTTCAGAAATTAATACTGCTCTGAGATAGGGGAGGATGGGGAGAAATTTCCTTCCTGTTTTCAGGGGAGTCCGTGCGGCTATTCCCGCTCTCCACCACTGCGCCAAAGTTTTGTTGTTGCTGTTATGTGGAGGCTGAATCAATTTTTTTTATTACCCTCAATTTCTACTCATTATTTAAGTTTGAAGGATGTACCTAAGATTATTTAGTAGCAAAATTTGAACTAGAAATGGGATTCCTGATCCCAAGCTTAGAACTTTGCTAATCAATGCTTCTTTCCTGTAAAATGGCTATGTCAGTTTTCTGGAAATAAAACGGAAAAGCCTGGATGCTTTGAGTCATGTTCCCTAGCCCCTCCTCACTCTGATTTCAGCCACAGCTGTAATGTTGGTTCTGCTGCAAGTTCAGATGCATGCTGCCTGTATCCTACCCCAAAAGAGAGCCTGCAGATTCTGCTTTTCTGCATCAGGTTAAGGAAGCCCTCTCTGTTCTGTGCACAGGTACAATCCAGGAGGGTAGGGAATTAAAAGCTGCGGGGAAACCCTCAACTAATATAGGATGGGAGTGGTGGGTTAATACTCCAACCTCAAGATGGATATCTAGGGGGTGGGGCATGCTGTATGTTTTTCATGGGCCCTTAGGGAATAAGCAGTGACTTCAACAATGGACCCTTATATTGACTTTTTCTTCTTTCTTTTCTCACTCTGGCTGATCCATCAATTCTGTTCCATGGAAACACTTTACAAATAAACTACTTGCACCCAAATCATTGTCCCAGGATCTGCCTTTGGGGGTGCCCAAACTAAGTCAAAAATTCATTCAACAAACATTTACTAAGTGAGTAGTCTATGCTAGGCAGTGAGATAAAAGACCTGGAAGATAAAATTCCTAGTGCCTGCTCTGAAGTGTATAATGGGGAGACAGACAAGTAAAATATTACCCCAAAAGTTAGAGTCTATTGTTGGAGATACTATGTTAGAGGCAAGAACAGAATGATGCGTGAAGACATGAGGGAGGGGTCACCTAAGCTATACTTAGGGGAGGGGCACCTGGAGGATGTATTGCATGAGCTAATTAATGAAATGTGGATCAAATACAGCTGCAACAACTCTATATCATACAAATGTCAACTGAAAATTTAGTTGATACCTCTGTACACTCTGTATAAGGGTTATGCTCTGCTCTGTTGTGGTATGTAGTACATGACATGATTCTAGGTGATACACGGATGGACATTTGAACATTTTTGTAGTTGTTATGTTAATGTGTACTAGAACAAAAATTAGGAGCACAACACACTTGATTTTACAGAGTATTATGATTTAGGATGAGGCTAAAATTACTTAATCAGTTGAAATTGGCTTTAAAGAAAAAATATTGAATAATAATACCTGGGTGCAGCTTGGCAAAGATTGTGTGGGTGGCATGCAGAGTACCGAAGTTTGGGAAATAGTGCTGCAGCAGGAAGAAAATCTACAATGAAATCACTGCTTTCCAGAAAGTCAACAGTTTGTTAGGTGACACAGGCCGGTAAGCGAGATTAGTACCACAATAAATTCAGAAACCAAGTGCAGGGGGAAGATAGGAAAGCAGTGAGGAGCAAAGTGAAGGAGAGGCTAGCTACAACATCAGTTGGAAGACAATTGCTCTAGTCCAGGGGAGAGGTAATAACAACCTGCATTAGGGAGTGGCTATAGCAATGACAGAAAGACAAGTAATATAACAGGTTCATTGCACTCATCCTGTGAAAGCCTTGCTGGTTGTGAGCAGCATGAAGTTGAAACCTGTTCAGCCAAGTCCAGGGCAGTTTTGTTCATATACACCCAAACACACAAATGGAGTGGGAGAGCTGAATTCATCAATCAGAAAATAGAATTAGAAGCATATTTTTATTTGGTCTCAATTATCAGAGGGTTTTAGGGTGAATTATTCAGATATTTGACCCCATTTTTTTCTGCTTGACTCAGAGGCTGCAGAAATGGTAACACATATATAACGTTTTCTACGTTCCACTTATGTTCTAAGAGCTTTATATTTTCCATCTTCATAGCCCCTTATTTTACACAAGAGGAAACTGAAGCATAGGAGTTTAAGTAACTTGCCGAGGTAATGCAGCTCCGTAAAGTAGCAAGGATTAAACTCAGGCGTTCTGGCTCTGGAGTATCTATTCTTAACACTACACTAGAATAAGCGGGTCGGGCAGATAATGCTGAAACAAGTCACACTTCAACGTTGGACCGTGAAAACACTCTTACTGGTGGCAGGAGACTTGGTTCTGAGATCACAGTTTCTCCATCTGTAAAATGGAGATAATAACGACACTAGGAGTTTGGTGCAAAGAAGGAGTGAGATAATGAATGTGAAAGTGAACTTCAAATTATGTATTTGGCTCTACACACCAGTTTGTCGGAATGAGTACGCGAGCTCAAGAAATTGCAATAAATCAATCTGTGACGCTTGTAGCAAGACTCCGCCCCTGAGGCTCCGCCCACCGCGAGCCGCAGGTGGGGCCGGCCGATCTTCTTTGCGCATGCGGAAACTGCTGCGCGCTCCCACCTCTCACCCAGGCTGAGAGTAGCTGCCGTTTCTGAGAGGACGATTCGTAAGGAGGCCCCTGGTGCGGTTTCCCTTTGCTGTTCCCTCTGCGGGCCCTGGCCGTACTTCAGCGGTGTCTAGAGCGTGGTCCGTTCTCGTCTACCTGCCTGCCTTTCTGCAGAGGTAACTGTGGTTGGCCCAGTAGTCGGCTGTCGAAAGTGCCGGCCCCGGCGCCGGCGCCGGCTGCAGCCGGGTGGGAAGGCTCAAGATGGCGTGCCTGCTGGAGACCCCAATCCGCATGAGCGTCCTTTCGGTGAGTGACCGGCCGCAGCCGCTCGTCTGCCCGCCCGCCCGAGAGCTCGGTCCCAGCCCGCAACATTCACCACCAACGCGGCGTGCCTCCTGGGCACCACTCCTTGGGGTGGCCTCCGGCTCAGCTTTAAGCAGGGGAGTTGAGATAGGGTGGGCGGGCGGGAGAGACGGGACCCGGCCGAGCCCGAGACGTCTCCAACTCCGGGAGCGCTCACCGGTGCAGGTTCTCAGGACAGCGTCGGGCGGGCCGGGTGGTTGGACACACGGGCAGCTGGCCGGGAGGCGCGGCTTGGGCTTTGCCAGGCGTTTCACCGAGCCGCCTTCTTACCGATGCCGCTTTCCCGGGGCCGAGCGCTTTGCCGTGTGAGGCGTCGTGCTTGCCGCTGGCCTGGGGGTGAGCGCCCACTCAGCCCTCCGCGGCTGTGGCAAAGAGATGGAGGCTTCTTGGCCCCCACTGTCTCGGGGCTGCCAGGCCAGGTCTGTGTGGCTTCTATCGCGTCCCAGCACCCGGTCACAGGCTAGAGCTGCTTGCTTCTTGGCAACGGGAATTTCATATCAGCTGCAACGTCTCCTAGTGTATGTGGTTATTTAAGCCCCTTTTCTCCGCTCTGCTGCGGAGGTCGCAGCCCTGAGTCTAAAGGAACCTGTGACTGGCCTTCCTTTTTCCTTCACGGGGAGTCAAACGTTGAAAAAAGAGATCAGATTTTCCTACTATTGAAAGAAGGGAATGTATTGACATGCCAGGAAGTAATACCTAGTTTGTTCGCTTAAATTTAAAAATGAAACCAAAGCTTTCACCTTTCGCTGTGTTGCTCTTGAGAGAACCAAGGACCGGGGTGAAAGTTACTAGGAGATGACTTAGAAGGGTTTTGCAACAAATGAGAGCTGTCCAGCTCTGAGAATGGTCAGTTTACCAGTGGTCCATTTGCTGTTGTTGGAAACAAGCAGGCAAAGACTGGTTGACCATCTTTTAGACTTATCGTGGAAGTCAGTCTGATACTGAGAGGATGGTTGGATTATAGATGCCTTGTCAGGTTCCTTGAGTCTGTGGCTCCAACGGGTTTCTCTTCCCTGACTTCTCCCACAAACACACTCACGTATCTGGAAGCACTTAGGACATTTGCTGCAGGTCACGGTTAGAGCATTGTGGCATATTCCACCTTGATTTATTTGGGCGGGAGTGGGGTGGGAGCTGTACACAGATTTGTCCTCTGATCCATTTCAGTAGTCCCTTTTCTTATTTTTAAACTGTAGCTGGGGAAATACTGCTCACCTAAGCATTGACTTAGCTTGTTACTCCACCTCTGACTGACTGACACCTAGGAACATTTTGTGGGAGAGCAGGCCAATGACTTTCCCTCATGAGCTTTTTGTTGTTTTTTTTTAAGTATGCATCTTGACTGTTCTCAATTCCCTTTAATTATCTAGCTTATCCTTCATTTCACTTGAAGCTTCTTTAGTTTTTGTACGTTGTCAACCCATGTAGTATACAATTGAAATTTTTTGGTTTTTTTTTCACTCCCTCAGTAAATAATATTTCCTATTTTACTTTATTCAAAAACTTCTTGAAGAGTATTCCCTACTTCTAGTGAGCATTTGCTTTAGCCCTAGTCTCATTGGGGGCTCTTTTTTTCTTTTTTAAGGTTTTCACAGTCCCAAAGTCTGGTCTTTCTGTTCTTCAGTTCTGGAGCCTTGGGAAATCAGACCTTCGGATAAATGATTTAAACTGTCTAAACTCACTGATTATAATAATTTCAAGTGAAGCCTGTACCTTTCAAAGTTCTCCCTAGGGCACCACTGTTTGAAATACAAAGTGCAAGTGGAACAGGAATTAATCATCAGAAATTATCTTGAAAATAATTGGTTCCTTTAATAGGCTACTATTTTGCACCAGTTGTGTACAACACCCAGTGCACAGTTGAGCTCAGCTATGCCTTCAGGAAGCTCACCGTCTGAATGACTCCATAACCTGAGAAACATAATTCACACCGGGGGCAGATCAAATGGTTTTAAAGAATTTCCGTTCAAGGCCCTTTATACCTTCTCCTCTCTGAGAGATCTCATGCATTTTTATAACCTTAACTATAATCAGCTTACACATCTACATTGTCAGCCTTGACTGTTCTCCATTTAGTCTCACGTCTTCAGTTGTGTGGATGTTACCCATCACTTTCCAACAAAGCGCGTTCCTTCTCCTAAGAGAACTTAGTTCTGACTTCCCATTTCTGTTAATGGTATTATCTTTCATGGATCACCCACTGTTAAAGCACTTGAATCATCATTGACTCTTCCCCCTTTCAGGCCCCTATAGCTAATCAGTCCTTAAGTTCTTTTTTTTTTTTTTTTTTTTTTTTTTAATTTATTTTATTTATTTTTGGCTGCACTGGGTCTTCGTTGCTGCGCGGGCTTCCTCTAGTTGCAGTGAGCGGGGGCTACTCTTCGTTGCTGTGCGCAGGCTTCTCACTGCGGTGGCTTCTCTTGTTGCGGAGCACGAGCTCTAGGCGCGCGCGCTTCAGTAGTTGTGGCACGTGGGCTCGGTAGTTGTGGCTTGCGGGCTCTAGAGCACAGGCTCAGTAGTTGTGGCACACGGGCTTAGCTGCTCCGCGGCATGTGGGATCTTCCCGGACCAGGGCTCGAACCCGTGTCCTCTGGACCGGCAGGCGGATTCTTAACCACTGAACCACGAGGGAAGCCCCAGTCCTTAAGTTCTGTTGGCTCTTCATTCTCAGTGTTTCTCACATCTGTCTTTTCCCATGACCACCCTCTCATTCCAGAACTTATCATTTTGTGCCTGCATTACCACAGTTCCTTGCAGTTATTTTTACTGCCTCTAGTGTCTTATCCTCTTAGTTGAATTCAGTTCTCCGCATTTATTTCCCTATACAGCACATCGGATGCACCGGTTCCCTGTTTCAATTCTTCAGTGGGTTCCTGTTGCTGAAAGGCTGATGTTCATATTCAGCTTTGGATATAAGATTCTTTATCCTCTGCATGAACCTCCTATCCCATATAAACTGGCTTTCTCAAGTTGAAGTGATCTTGGGTTCTTACAAACCCCAGTAACTCTTGTTGTCTGCCTGCTCATTTGCACATATGAATTATAGCTTTGTATAGGTTTATTCATGTAACATATTTTGAGCTTCTGTCATTTGCCAGGCATGGCATTGGGTTTGGGAAAACAGTGGTGAGCTACCTAGACTGTCTCTGCCTTCTTGGAGATTAGCCTGATGGGGAAAATAGACATCAAAATGTCACACAGTTTTTTGTGAATGGTGATTAGTGTTATGAATGAAAAATATAGGGTGCTGTACAAGCATGTAATAGGGGAACGTGTTCTAATATGGAGAGCAATGAGAGCTAAGGAAGGTTTCCCTAAAGAAGTGACAATGAGCTAAGAGTTCAAGGACAAGTAAGAACTAACTAGAAAAACAGAAGAGCATTCCAGGCAAAGGGAACTGCTTTTGCAGTGGCCCTGAGGCTGTTAATAATTATTCTGTTTTATCTTCTTAGAGAGTAAATTAATTCAGAGGTAAGTGCTTGACCTTTTCTTCTTCTTAACCCAACTACTCTTTATAGCACTATGTCTTTCATATATTAGATTCTCAATAAATATTTGATTGAACTATTTATTTGGAGGAGTTGGACAAAATCTCCAGGTGTCTTTCTAAGCTACACCATGATCACCCCTATCCCTCTTGAATTTGCATTTAGCGTTACAACATCACTGTTTTCAACAAATTTATAAATTTTCCCATGTTTCCCAAACTTTTGGGTGATTTTACATTGATTGCATTTTTTTTAACTTTCTATTTTGAGATAATTACAGATTCACAAGAAGTTGCAAAGATAGTACAGAGAGATCCCTGTGTATACTGTACCCAGTTCCCCCGTTTGGTCACATTTTATATAACTATAGTACAATATCAAAACCACAAAACTGATATTGGTATAAATATGTATACAGTTCTGTAACGCCATAGTAGAGATCTCCCTCATGCTACTTCTTCGTAGTCACACCTACCTGCTGCCCCACACCCACTGTCTCTAACCCCTGGTGACAACTAATCTCTTCTCCATCTCCATGATTTTGTTATTTTCTATAATGTTACATAAATGGAGTCATACAGCGTGTGACCTTTTGAGATTGGCTTTTGTCACTCAATGTAATGCCCTGGAGATCCATTCAAGCTGTTGAATGTATCAGCAGTTTCTTCCTTTTTACTGGTGAGTAGTATCCTGTGGTATGGATATATATTACGGATGTTTGAAAGATAGTTTGCTTAACTGGTCACCTGTTAGAAATTTTGGGCATTTCCAGTTTTTGGCTGTTATAACCTGCTATGAACAAACATGTACAGGCTTTTGTGTGGACATAACTTTTTGTATCTCTGAGATAAATGCCCAGTAGTGCAATTGCTAGGTTGTATGGTAAATGTATGTTTAATTCTTAAAGAAACTGACAAACTGTTCCAAAGTGGCTGTACCATTTTACATTCCCACCAGTAATGTTTGAGAGATCCAGTTTCTTTGCATGCTCACCAGCAATTTGGTATGTCATTATTTTTTATTTTAGCTGTTCTAATAGATATATAGTGATATCTCATCATGGTCTCAATTTACATTTCTGAAATGATTAGTAATGTCAAAAATATTTTCATTACTTACTTGCCATCCATATTTTATTGAAATATGAATAAAATATTATAGTGAAATATGTTTTCATGTCCTTTTGCCCACTTTCTAATTGGACTGTTTGTTTTTTTACTGTAGAGTTTTGAAAGCTCTTTATATATTCTAGATGTGAGTCCTTGGTCAGATGGGTGCTTTGCAAGTATTTTCTCCCAGTCTGTAGCTTATCTTTTCATCCCCTTAAACATAGGTTAAAAAATGAACTTTGATCTTAATTTCACACCTTGTACAAAAATTAATTCAAAATGGATCGTAGATTTAATTGTAAAATATAAAACTTTTAGAATAAACAAAATTTGCAGAACCTTGGGCTTGGTAAAGAATTCTTAGACATAACACCAAAAGTATGACCTATTTTTTAAAAAATTGGTAACAGACTTAAGATGAAAATTTATGCTTTTTGAAAGACCCTGTTAAGAGGATGATTACACTATACTTTGGTCAGTTAGTAGTGATTCGAGAGAGACAAGATAATAAAATGCCTTTGAATCATACTGTAGGCTGGCACAGACAGCTAAGGCCTTCATTACGTCTATTTCCCAGTGCCATTATGCCTATTTGATGAGCAGTTATTTGAACTGTATAGGGTATTCCAAGTCTGGATATTCCTTGGTTTTGTTCTGTTCTTGATGATTATAAGCATTTGTTGGTCTTCAGGTGCATAGTGATTTGCTCTCTTACATGGACAACTGACAAGAGTTAAAAAATTTTTTTCTGTGAGGTTAAGCTCAACTATCCTATAAGTATGACTTTGCCCTCTCTTGGTTTTTAGTAGTAAATGCAAAGTAAAATCTTGTAAGCACGTTTTAAAGTTTCCCTTTTGTTTTCTCTACAAAACACCAGTAAGCACAGGGTATGTCAGGAGGTGGTCCTAAAAGAAAATCAGTATGAACTTCCTAATCTTTAATGGCAATGTGTGAAGAATGGGAGATGCTCATCGTATGTTTCTGGACATCTTCTATCTTTTTAAGGAGAGATTGCCACCTGAATTCAGACAACGAATGCTCAGGAAGTCTTTTAAGCTTTACCAAGAGTTAGGTAAGGTCTTCAGTTTCATTTGGATATCTATATCTAACCTTCTTATCTCCTCCCATTCTCATCAAGAATTTTAAAATAGTACCAGGAGCCAGGAATTTCAGTTACTGTGACTTGTATCTTTTTGATTTCTGATTTGGCAACTGTTTTGCAGTGTCATATGTTATGTTGGCTTCTAGGTAAAGATATGGATTTATTGGCAAAGGAAGATTTCTGTTATCTTCTGGAAACTGGAGAGCAGCTACCTTCACTGAGCTGTAGTGCTATGATCCTTAGGACTGTTTAGCTAGGAATGAAAAGTATTCCAAATAAGAGCTGTTTTGCAGAAACAGCCCCCACTTGTCACTTTGGTAGAAGAAAACTGTTTTGATCTCATTTCATAAACTCAGAAGAATAAAGAGTTAGCTACATTCTCTGGCATATTCATAAAACAGTTATTGGGGGAAGGGGAATGATGAGACAGTGTTATGCTTTCTGTTAAAAATGAAAAGTTATGGTCCAGTGGGAAGAGTTTCCAGCCTATAGAATCTATTAATATTTGGAGATCTTTATCACCTGCAAAATGATTAGAGAACACATGATTCTTTTGTTTCTGGAGTGTTTTAAGAATTTATTAGGCTTTCAAAAAGTTGTAAGACGTGACTGATTGGATAAGGGGAATGAGGAAAAGGAAAGAGTCAAAATCATGATCAGGCATGATTGACAAGATTTTTAGTTTTATATCTAGGTGGTATCCTCTACTGAGATGCTGAGGATTAGGAGCTGAACATGTTAGAGGAGTAAGGAGGAAAAATGAGTTTCGTTTTGGACATGCTGAGTTTGAAGTGTTTTCTGGGAATTCATTTAGAGGTGTCCAGTAGGCAGCTGGATATTCTGGAATGTTTTCCACACCACCAAGCAGTTCTCTAGTTCTCTGTGGATACTAGCTGGGTGTCCTACAATTTAACTCAATTCTGACACTATTTAATTGGAGATAGTATCAGATTCCACAGGTTAAGTCCTGCAAGACTGCCCCCACTTCAGACAGCAGTTGCAAGTCCAGGTTGTTCTCCTGTCCTCTGACTGACCAGTTATAAATCAGGGGTTCCCACTGCTCCCTCCTCAAATTCAGTCATTTGTCAGAATGGTTCACAAAGCTCAGCAAAACATTTACTTATGTTTACCAGTTTATTATAAAAGATAGAGATGAACAGCCAGGTGAAGAGGTACATAGGGCAAGATCCAGAAAGGCCCCAAGTGCAGGAACTTCTGTCCATGTGGAACTGGGGTGCACCACCCTCCTGGCAGGTGGATCCATTCACTTACCTGGAAACTTAATCACGTTTTATTCAGGAGTTTTTATAGAACGTTAGTCTCCAGCCTCCCACTCTTCCACTTCCCAGAGATTGGTGGATGGGACTGAAAGTTCCAGCCTTCTAATCACTTGGTCTTTTGGGTAACCAGTCCCATCTTGAGGCTATCTAGGGGCCCCAGCCCAATCATTCATTAGCAAAACTCTTGAAAGATGTTCCTTATGAATAAGTAAAGACATTCATATCACCCAGGAAATTTCAAGGGTTTCAGGACCTCTGTGCCAGGAACTGGGAGAAAGACCAAATATACTTATTAAACCACAGATATAGAGGTCTAGTGCTTAAACCTGGGGAGATGATTATTATTGGGAGTCATCAGCACATTGACCGAGTTCTTAACCTTTTAAGGGTAAGAGGCTCAACACCATCTTCCCCAGAAAAACATGCATCTGCCTAAAGAATCACATAATTTCAAGGGGCTCATAGAGTCCCTGAAACCCACACATAAATCTTGAGTTAACAGTTCCTATTCTTTATTCATTCCAAAGTCAGTCACAAAAACATAGAGCAAAATTTAAAACTCATTTTAAATCATTTTGGAATGGTAAAAATTGTAACAACAAGGTTTTAAAACTCATGTAAGGTATGATGTGGGGGATTTGGCTCTGAAGAACTGTAATCTTTTGCCCAGATTATGCCAGTGATCTTCCCCAAGGTGTACTGTATATACAGGAAGGGCTTTGTGTAGCAGATGGTATAGCAGGCCTGGGAGGCAGAGCTAGATGAGAGATCTAAGCCAGGACAAAGTAAGGCACTTGTGGATCTAGGCATAGGCAAAGTGGAATAGACAGAAATTACAAGTGGCCCGTGATACTGGCATAATAGTCACAGGCCACAATGTGGATGATGGGTCAGGCAGATCCTGAGTGGTACTATGGTCGGAAAGCTAATGCACCAATTAATTGCTGGAAGTGATGGGCTGAGTATGAGTCAAGCACCATGGATAGCTCCGAGGCAAGGGTGTTTACTGCCTCTAAGAATCTGAAGCAAATAAAGCCTTTTTAAAAAAAAAAAAAAAAAATCAGAAGGCAGCTAGCCTGTCTGGACTGTACCACCTCTGAGGTATACCATGAAAGATGGTACCCTGGATTTCAAAGTCATTACATGATTGCAGTCTTGAAGAATAATTTAAACTATTCTTATAGTCAAGGACAACATCACACCCATGTCTGAATAGCCTCACTCTGTTATGTCAGGATTAAGAGGTAGGCATTTGAATGCATCCTAGCGGATTTCCTGGGCTATCTTATCATTTTGGAAGGCATCTAAATGAACCTTTGCCAACCCAGAGAATATCTCAGTCTTTATAAAACTCCTCACAATCCTTGTCACTCTAATGTCCCATAGAAGGTTCTTGCTCCCTTGGACTTCCAGATTCTGTTATTTTGCACCATAAATCCTTACATGGGCAACTTACTCTGTCCAGAGGGATCCCTTCTTGGTCCTCAGTCTTCAGACATTCTTATCTACATTGAAGAGTAAATGAATAGAATTTAATAGAAAGAACCTTACAAATCATCTAGACCCAAATAGCTCTTTGTGATTTGTACCATACTTTAAAAGGATAAACATTGCAGTACCTGGTTAGAAAGAAGCATGAATGCTAAATTGCTTCCAGTTCTTGAGACCACCTAAGCATCTTTATAGCATGTTGATACGATATACAAGGGCTATAATAATATTTTATTACACTAAAAACTCACTACTGAAAAAGTAGAGGCTACTCTTCATATTCCTTTTAATCTAACTGTGCTCTGGTTTTCCTGTTATGAAAAGAAAAATCCCCTTTTGTGTAAGTAATATTATGGAATCTTTGCCTGAAAGAAGCCTGCAGATAATCTTTAGTTTGTCCTTGTCTGTTTTTTATTGATGAAAACTGAGAACCAGAGAGACTGACCTGTCCACTGTCATATACTCTTGTCTATGAAGTGTCGTAGTCAGATTTCCAAACACATAGAGGAAAAATTTGTGTGCACAGCCTTACATTTTAGAATTTTATTTTCAAACTTTATATGAGTACTGATTTATTTGCTATTTATTTTAAAATAAGTTCTCTTAACATGTAAAATCGGATTTTCAGTCTTAATTACTTATTGAGAAGTCAGGGCTGCTTCTTATCCAAGTAGATTAAGTTTAAAATTATATATTTCAGTATTTTCATAATTGTGTTTATGAGATTGAAACATTATATTCTAGGGATTTTGGTTGTCATAAGTATGTTACATTCTGCACTGATGGGACCCAGCCAAACTGAAGTGCCATTTTATAAACTTCCCAAAGTTGGTAGAGACTGCAGAAAAGCAGGGCTTTGGTGAATTTTGGGAGGAAGGCTGCTGCAAACCTCTAGAATCACCAAAGAATGAATCCCATAATAAAAAAAAAAATGTAAAGGTAAAAATAGTTTAAAAAATACTGTGTGATGGGTCTGCAAAAATTGAATGAGAATCTGATTGAGTCCTAATGGGGCCAGAAGTTTACTAGAAGACAAAAAAGTAAAAGAAAAGAAAAATCAAAATATCCACAAAATTTGGGGTTTACTTAGGCATTTTCTTCTAATTTTTCTTCCTTTTGGAGGCATGTAGGAATTTTTTAATACATAGGGAGGGCATGATAGCCATCTGCAAGGAAAAGGTCAGTCTTTGTTATATTATCCTTTTTTGTATTGTTCCAGAGGGAGGTAGTTATTTTTTCCCCCTCAAAGTTAGGAAAAAATTCTCTAGTTCCTGGACTTTAAATGGAATAATTGTGAATCTGTGACTGATCTAAGCAGTACAGTTATTTGGCATTTCAGAAAATTGTCAAAGTGACAGTAGGAAGCATTTGTTTGGACTGAGAGTTGGAGGCATCAGAAAATCAAATCTTGGTTTCAAATTGTTTGGGATGGAGAAGAGGTTCTGGAGCTCCCAGCTGACTGGAATGTTAAGAGCTGTTTCAGTTAGTGGTTCTCAACTCTGCTAGACTCCACACCCCCTTCTTAAAACGTATTTTGAAGCACCTCCTTGGCTCTCCTGGAGTGAAATTCATAGATAACTGCTCTTACATGTAAATTTTTAAGAGTTGGCATAATGCCTCAGCTGTGTTAAGGGAGAAAGAGCAGGAAACTAATTTATATTATTTAAATGGGTAAAGACTCAGGTACTAGAAAGAAGTAATAAAATAGTGATATATTTGCAAATAAGGGTAGTTTAGCTGTAAATATGACTGCTTTAAGACAGAGTGATATAGGTATGATGTGATGGTTACTTAAATACAATAAATGATACTGTTTTTGATGTGATTTTTCTGAAATGAACAATTTTGATAAAGTTCCTAACAAGACAAAGTACACCCTTTCCTATATTCATATGGGAGTTGCATTCTTGGAAAATGGTATAGTAAAATGATGCGAAACACATTTTTTGTTTATATGTAAACAAAAAATATGTAAAATGGAGTTAGATTCTAGGCTCAGGTAATTAAAGTTTATTTTCCTACCTGACTGCATAGTGGAAAGTCTTTTCGGGTGTGGGCCTGTTGTCCCACTCACTGCAGGACATCTAGCATCCTTAGCCCTTGCCCACTAGATATCAGTAGCACCTATTGTCATTTTGACAACCCAAAATCACTTCCATAGATTTAAAGAATGTATCTTAGGCAGTAGTGCTGTCCGTGTTTAGAACTACTGAGATGCTGAGCGTATGGGGTTCTCTGGGGGAGGGGGGGCGTGTATTAGTACACTTCCCTCTTTCTCTCCTGCACTTCTCCCTCCCCGCAGCTTGTGCAGTGTATAGTAAAAGGAGATGGAAATAAAATGTGCTGTTAAACATTTCCCCCCCCATATAGCATGTATAGCCCTATAATATTCTATATCGTTTATTTATAATGTTTATTGCTTTTTATCTTTCTCCCCTTGCTGAAATGTAAGCTCTGCAAAGTTGGGCTTTTTTTGGTTCTTGCCTAGAACAGTGCCTGCATAGCTGTCTAAATATTTGTTGACTGAATTAAAGAGTACAACTTTAGCTTTGTTTTGTATTCCCAAGTGTATACTATATCACTATAATACTAAATTGTGTTTCTCAAACACACCACATTGCTTCAGAACTCTTTTGTATGTGCTGTGCTCTCTGCCTAGAGTCCTTATCTTTTTTTTCCTCCCCATTTCACCTAGCAAAATAATACTAGTCTTTCAGATTAATCATCCTTGCTGCTTAGATACCACCTCCCATTCCACCCTTAACTTCAGTTAATTGTATCTTCAGCTTTCTTTTTATCTTGTGTTCACTTTTATGGTTACAGTTATCCTGTGTTAGAAGTGACAACTGTAACTTACTTACCTATCTGTTTCCTTTCTGTGCTGTGAATGAGTTGAGGGTAAGGGACTCTATCTTAACTCTGTTACCAGCACCTAGTAAATTAAAGATATTCACATGTTGAATTTCAGCATGAAATAGGTTTTAAACTGAAGCTTTATAGAGCTCAAACATTCTATTTTTTTGGGTTGTGCTCCTTTCATCTCTTCCCTAAATCAGGATTTTCCCTGACAATGCTGAATGATCAACATTATGAACAATTTTATCTTGAAGTTCCTAGTAGTTTGTGGAATAATTGACACATGAAATTTTGATTAATATGGCAACAACTAGTTTAAACATTCATTTCTCAGGGGTCAGAATTCCCCAATGAGATTTGTAATATTTCAATTTCTAAAGAACACATGAATTAAATGAGAAAATAGATATGAAAATACTTTGTAAACTGTAACATACTAAACAAGTGTCAGGTATTATAAAAATATTTGTATTCTGTCTACCTCTTCTTTCTGAGTTGGTGTATGGGAACGAGAACACTATAAATTGATTATTCCTTGCGACTTCCCTGGCAGTACAGTGGTTAAGACTCTGTGCTTCCACTGCAGAGGGCACAGGTTCGATCCCTGGTCAGGGAACCAAGATCCCTCATGCCAAGGTGCAGCCAAAAAAAAAAAAAAATTACTCCTTGAACTATATATTGGTATTCGTAACTGTGATTTTATATTGTCTGAGTCCATGGTTATAGTCTACAGTTATAATGAAAGTTAGTAATAAAAGGTGCACTAAGGATTACCTATTTTTAACAGTTATTTTAAATCTCAAGTAATGAAAGTTTAGATTTTTAAGGTCAGCATTCAAATGCATATTTATTTCTTGCTAAGTACTTAGCTTGCTCTGAGAAAAAAGCTGCGATCAGGTGAGGAAAGGTATGTCTGAATAATTAGGCTTTAATCATGAATATGACTGTAAATAACTGAGAAGAGCATTAGTACATTTGTTAAGGTAATTATATTTTTTATACAAAAATAGGCTTTTCCTGAAATCAGTGTTTATATGGTTCATTTACAGTTTACAGGGGTTTTTCTTGTGTGTTATCTCATTTGATCCACGCTCTGAGCTATGTGGTAACGTTACCATTTTATACTTGAAGAAACAGTCTCAAAATTTTATTTTTGCCCTATGTCACAGAGCTACCAAGTGGTAGAACTAGGTTTCAAACCCATCTTCTGATGCCAAGTCATATATTCTTTCTACCATTCAATGCCTGAATATGGTAGAAATAAAGAACATACTACTTTAATGAAATACACATAGAGCAAGATTTTAATGAAATAAAATAGTTTGATATTTTCTTATTAACACTTAAACCCTCACTCTTCATTGTTTAATAAACCCATTGTTTCACTTCAGGTTTTAAAACTTCAGTTGAACACATTTACTTCTTCTATTCTTTGAGTTAAATCCCATTCGTGGCAAGTCTGGGACTTAATAATTTGGCATTCAGAACCTTTCCCGAAGAATTTTTTTCAAAAGGCAGGGTTTTAATTCACCCCAATCATGCGTAGTTTATTCAGAAGGGCAATTAGAGATTGTTCTGGTTTGCTTTTTCAGTGTGTCTGACCAGTTTTCTGAGCTATCTCTAAGTTTTTCCTCTTTTCTTTTGTGCCACTAAAGAGGAATAAAAGGTAGGGCAAGCATATAGCCCGGTTTGTCTCCAACACTCTTCATTTATGTGTGTTATTCTGTGACAAGTATTAGTAGTGCCCTCTTTCAGTCTTAAAATTATCCTGGTTTGGATGATAAATTTGAAGGTATATTCATTGTCTGTTTATTGTTATGTAACAAATTACTTAGCTGCTTAAAACAACATTTAATATCTCACAGTTTCTGTAGGTCAGGAATTCAGATGTGGCTTAGCTAATGCCTCTGCCCCAGAATTCCTTGTGAGGTTGCAGTCAGGGTGTCAACAGGAGCCGCGTTTCAAGGCTCAGTTGAGGGAGGATCCATTTCCAAGCTCACTCACAGGATTATTGGCAGGATTTAGTTCCATGTGGGCTGTTGAACTGAGGGCCTCAATCTCTTGCTGGCTCTTGGCCAGGGGCTCCCCTTAGTTCCATGCCATGTGGGGCTCTCCATAGGGCAACTTACAAGATGGAAGCTGGCTTTTGACGGAGGGAGGGAGGGACAGACAGACAGACACAGACATGGACACAGAGAGAGGGAGAGCTCTGTCTGCAGTGACATACTATCACCTCCACTGCTTTCTGCTTGCTAGAATCAAGTCACTACAACCAGTCTTCACTCAAGGGGAGACATCACAAATGGTCACCCTAATAAAAGGGAAATTGCTTCCACATAATAGTTCTCCACAGTGGAATGCAACTCATTACCTGTTTCTGTTTTACTTCAAGAAGAAATTTGTTACAAGGTTCTCTTCTTTCTTTAATGTTTAGTACCTGTTCGTATATATGTACATTCAGCTCTACTAAATTCTAAATACTAATTCACAAATTTGGTGTATACAAACTTTCTGCTTGAAGGGATTCATGTACATTTTTACATAATATAATTTGGAGAGGTGCTATTCAGCATAAAAATGTAACAGGTTTTTAATCTATACATTTGTGGTGGCTTCTGCAGCTTTGAATGGGTACAGTGAGTTTAGAGCTGGGTTTCGAGGGCTTTCTAGGTCATTTGTTTGAAGCCTTGTGCCAAAAGGCAGAGGTCATAGTGTGACCCTGGCTAGCACTGCTCTCCTTCATGGGCACAGGCTGTACCCTGAGCTTTAGCTGGCTGCTTGACACATTCACTGGATCGGTTGGGAGGATGGAGCATCACTGTGTGTACAATCTCTTCCAGCTACCAGAAGCTACAGAGTAATTTAAAAGGGTATTAGTGTTTTGAAGTGAGCGTGAAGCCACGTCTTGAAAGGGCAGATCATCAGACACTCTGTTAACCTTTTGGCCTCTGTGGGCAGGAGGGAGGAAGAAACTCCAGTGTTTGTCCTATTTCAGGGGTAAATTAGTGCCTAGATCAAACTGTCCCTCCCCAACATCCACACTGTTGTTGGCAAGAGTGAAAAAGCCCCCAAATTCCCTTCACCCCCACCTCCCCCATTATTACAGCCTCATTCCTCTTTCCCTTGAGGTCATCAGGATTAAGCTCTTTATCTCTGTTTACATTAACTACCACAAGAAGCCCAAGACTCTAGGGTCCTTCCTCATGCCCATGTGTCTCTCTGTCCATTTACTTTTCTATCCAGATCCCTTGCCTCTCTCCCGCTCCTTTCACTGGGTTTCTGTTATCCTCACCCTCTTGTCTGAACATTTCCTTCATCTTTTTGTTTAGACTGAAACCAGGCTTTTCACTTCTTGACACCCTTTTCCTCAGCTTTCTCCTGCAATCTTCTCAGCTGGTGGCTCTTTTTCTTCCCATATCCCTCATATCTCTAGGCCTAGAAGTGGAGACAGAGAATTGCTCCTCATTGCTCTTTTCAGACCCTTCTCTGCCCTTTTCTCTAAACATTCCAGCTCTGAATCTCATCAGACTCTACCTTGTAGTCATCTGTAGATCCCCCAGATCATTCCCCCTCATTTCTTTAAGATTTTAGCTCCTAGCTCATGTTCACTTTTTCTAACACTATTTCTGTGATAATTTATGGAAATTTCATTACCTATGTAGACAATTTTTCTAAAACTCTAGACTTCCCTAATGATCATATCCTCTGTGCTCCCCTGAGGTGTTTGTCCCCATGGTTATTTCCGAGACCTTGACCTTACCAAAAGCTAAAACCCTTTCATAATCTCAATTTTACACATTCTGGTCACCACATTCTGTCCTCCCAAACCACTCCTTCTACTACCCGAACACCTACAAGCCTTCTTCAATCCCCCTATTACCTGCATTCCATTAATTCTACCGCTTTTTCGTTGGTCTTCAATAGGCCTGTCATTAGAATCTCAACTTTGCATATACCCTCAACTCAGCTGACCCATTCCTTTGGCTTTGTCATCCTTGCCTGGTGAAATTCCAGCTCTGGTTAAATCTAAGTCTATTATTCATGTCTACTTCTGTATATTTTAATGTAGCTGGAGAAAAACACAGCCATGCTGACTGGTCTCACTTTAAATTCATAATCATGAACCTCAAGAACGTTAGTGCTGCCTGGCAGTCCTGATATATTTTCTGGCCCAGGCTGTGTTTTATTCCTTCTGTTCTTCACTCTCGCACCCAACCCCACAATTTTAACTTTCAGAAGATAGAGATAATCAGAGAGAATGTCCACAAGCTCTCATCACCGTATCCACCTAATTTATTGCCCCTGACTGTTGTACTTTCCATGTTCTACTTGGTCAGTAAATCCACTTCCCTCTCAATTATTGTGAACGTTGTTCCAGAAGTTCTCCCTCTACCCCAGTGCAGCATGTTTTTCTTTATCAAAACAAAGCAAAAATTTCCGTCGATGAATAAGTATGCTTTAATTTATTCCGTCTCTAAAAAAAAAAAATCTCTCCTGACTTCGCTTGTCCCTCTAGCTCTTACTCTCTTTCTTCACTCCCCTTTACAATGAAACTCCTTGAAAGAGCTGTCTGTGTGTACTTTCTCTAATTCCTCTTTTCCCATTCTCTCTTAAACCCTCGCCAAGCAGGCTTTGGCCCCACCACTCTGCCCAGACTGTTGTTGTCAGGATCACTGATGACCTCCATGTTCCTAAGTCTAATGGTCAGGTCTTAGTTACTATCTTATGCTACACATGCGTAGTATTTGGCATATTTGATTACTCCCTCCTTGAAACCTTACCCTACCTGGCTTCTCAGATTTCCTCCCACCATGCTGGCTGCTTGTTCAGATGCTCCAGAGTTCAGTCTTCAGGCCTTGCCTTATCATGGTTACTCCCTCAGTGAACTTATCCTGTGTCTAATCTGTCAACTCCCTAATTTGTATCTCCCACCCACAACTCTCTCCTAAACTCTAGACATATTCAACTGCTAACTTGACATTCTCACTTGGGTGGCTAATAAAATTCTCAGTCCTAACATGTCCAAAACTGAACTTTTGATCTGCTCGCTCAAACCTGCATTTCCCACAGTCTTCCTCATCTCATTAACTGGCAACTCAGTCTTTCTAGGTGCTCAGGCAAAAACCTTAAGTGTTACCCTTGGCTCCTCTATTCTTTCACACTCCACATCTACTCTGACAGCATATCCAGTTTGATAGTCGTTTCAGCTTTAACATTTATCAGGAATCTGAGTGACTCTTACTACCTCCAGAACTCTTGCCCTAGTCCAGGCTTCCATCATCTCTCTGAAGTGACAGCATTTCTAATTACTGAAATAGCCTCCTCCCCAGTCTCCCTGCTTTGTTCCCTAGCCCCCTCCACACATTTGTCTGTTTCTAAAGTTGCAACCAGAGCAGTCCTTTTAAAACAAGTCAGTTCATGTCTCTACTTTCTCAAAACTCTCTTAATGGCTTCCCAACTCACACCATAAAAATAAAAATCCTCACAATGACCAAGAAGGGTCTATACCAGTGTTGTCCAGTGGAAAAATAATGCTAGCCACATATGTAATTAAAAATTTTCCAGCAACCATGCTATACAAGTAAAAAGAAAACATGAAATTAATTTCAATATATATAATTTAAACCAGTATATCCAAATATTATTTCAATATGTAATCAGTGTAAGGAATTATTAATGAAATTGTTTTACTTTTTTATATGAAGTCTTCAAAAATCTGGTGTGTATTTTACACAATTTTGATACCAAATTTTGGTTGGAAATACTTGATTTGTATTTTGATTGGAAATACTTGATCGATATTTAGGTTTCATGAAATTTACAGTTGAAAGTAAATTTACATACCTAAGTAATTCTAAACATTCTTAAAAGTTTTCTAATAACTGAATCCAGTATTGGTTTTTAAATTTTAATTTTAATTAAAGTTAAAAAATTTAAAATTGAGTTTCTAGCCACATTTCAAATGCCCAATAGCCATATGAGACTAGTGGCTATCATATTGGACACCACAGCTCTTTACCATCTGGCCACTCTTCTCTGACCTCGTCTCCTACTGTTTTCTCCTTTGCTCATTCTGCTCCAGCTGTAATGGCCTCCTGTTCTTTGATCCCAGCAGACACTTACCATTTCAGAGCCTTTGCATTTGTTGTTCTCTTTGCTTAAAAAGCTTTGCTCCCAGGTAGCTGCATGACTTACTCCTTGACCTTTTTCAGGTCTTTGCTCAAGTGTCACCTTCTTAAAGAAATTATCTCTGACCAACTTATTTAATATCTGTACCAACTGCCTTCTCTCTCAAAGTCTTATATTTCCAGGCTGCCTTTTGAAAGACGAGAGAAGAGGGCTGAAAGGGGAGAGACGGCCTGATCTACAAAGGAAAGCAGTGAAATATGAGAAATGTCCCATACAAACAACTAAGTGAATTTGTTAAGCAAAAACATAAGGGTAAAATCAGATTGAACAAGTGACTCTCTCCTCTCAGCTTGCTGCTACCTAGGCAGCTCAGAGGATCATTTTTTGTACATAGGACTGACCCCTTTATAGATGTAAGCTCTTTAAGTGCACTGTTCTGCCTTAACATCCTCTTGTATTTTCTTTGGCATCTAGCATAGAACTTTGACCAGAAGGCAATCTGAACACTTCAATTATTGGCTGCCCATTGGTTAGCCTTTTGTGTTTTATATTCTGTGGTTGCCTTTCTACCTTCCTCCCTTCTTTTTCAGTGCCAGCAACTGATATACTTGCTGATGGTATTTGTGTGTTGGCTTCACATGCCTTGTGGCTGTGGTTGTGACCCTGATTTTTTTCCTTGTCTGTTCTTATGCACTCTTATTCATTTTCCAAAACCAACTCCTCTAAGAAGTTTTCACTATGTATTCTTCTGTTTTATATTCTAGTAGGGAATATAAACTTGTAAACACAGTTAAAACAGAATATGAATTCTTGAGGGGAGGGACCATGCCTTACTTTTTTTTTTAGGCCTTTAATGCCTTCCTCAGTGCCTTGCGTATAGTAGGTACGCAGTGCTTGTTAAATTGAATGAACCAGGCATAGAACAGTAGAGTTGCTATTAGTGGGAGAAATTTATGTTGTTTAAAATAAGGTCTTAAACCCAAGTACCTTTTTAAAAACCACATTGAGAGGCAAGAGATGTAGAGCTGTGGGAGAGTGTGTGGAGAGAAACAGTAAAATCAAAATCTGTCCTTATATAGGAGGGATTCTAAGAGTCTGAAGTTCTCAGAAGAACTTACCATGTTGGAAAGTCAGGAAAGCACATGTGCTCAAATGGAGTGAGAAGACATATCTGTTTGTATTATAGGAATACTGTTTTCAGTTTTACCCTGGATTTTGCTCTTGTGTATATTATTTCTTGGTATATTTGTACAGTTGTTTGCATCCCTACTTAACATTTGACAGTCTGATATCTGGGTAAAGATCAGCCCTCATTTGTTAACCAGGGGGTTGAGAGAGATAATTAAGAGTCCTTCTAACTCTGTGATTCTGTTATTTTGAGGAAACCAGACCCCGTTAGCAAGTACTTAATGGTACCCTATTAGGCACAAGAATTTTCATCAGTTTGGCTTATTTGCTGCCAGTTTGTTCTGTATAAAAGTATGTATTAAAAGTGGGTATTTGAGTTGCCTACAAGGGTATTTTGGTTGCAAGCTCATAATATGAAAATAAACTTTGATTTTGGATTAGCTATATTGTCAGGAAATTTGAGTTTATAGAATTTTTTCCAGAGTTATTTTTGGAGATTCAGAATTTTAAGCTGGCACTGTGTCTTGGCAGTTAACTCTTTTCTGATCAGGGGTTCTGGGTAAACTGGAAAAGTATTTCTTCCTATCTACAATAATTTATCGCTAATGGGTCATAGTACATGAGCAGCATATTCCAGCAGGCATCAGAAAGAAACAGCAAGGGACAAAAATTCTTTTTTTCTGGTTCTTAAACATGTTCTTTGTTTTAAATAATGTTAAGTATTGAAAATTAAATATAAAAAATAAGTATGCCCCCCAAATAAGTATTACAAGAAATAACATAATAGTGCAAACCCCAAAATACAATAAAAGGAGGTAAGTGTCTCCCCTGCTCTTCATACTCTAACTCTCCCTCTTCTGCCCAGCTTTAGCCAGTTCAGACTGGGTAGCTCTTTTGGACCTGATAAATCACCCTAATTCTTAATTTTTTTCCCTTACAGAAAGTGTGACAACTCCTTTATATTCGTTTTTATTTTTTGCATATGTCTGCTTCCTGGCAGTATAGGTCCTCTGCGTCACTCTGAGAGTCTTCCTCTTGCACCAAGACTGCCCTTCATAAACTGTTCATGAAGTCCTTACCCTTTTTTCCTTGCTGAGAATCAGATTTTCCCTCCCTTTAGTGGATATAAACAGAAGCAACATTCCTATGTTTTTTTCGTATGTAGGTGACATCCAACAGTTAATTAAGAAACTTAGCTTGCTTCTCAATACTTAACGCCCAGTTCTTCTATCGGCAGAGCTTGCAGGGCTCACTGCAAAGGTCCCACTGTCTAGTTATGTTTTTAGTGAGAACCGGGTATCTCTTTCTTCCCCATCTTAAGTTTTATCTTGTCACAAGATTTTCTCAGATAGATTTAATATAATAAGTATTTATAAAAATTCTAATGCTTCTACCTTAAGTTAGATTATATAGCTGTTTGATGTTATGGGTGATACTGTGAATTTGTGATTTGCACGGCTTCAGATGTCATAATTTTTCCCCCCACTTTCTAGGAAGTAACAGCTAGCAGTCGCCACTATGTTGACAGGCTATTTGACCCTGATCCCCAGAAAGTTCTACAAGGTGTCATGTAAGTAGTATGTATTTAAGAGTCTATCAAAAAGTCTTGTTTGTTTCATGTTTCAATCTGTCAAGTATTATAATTCTGAAAATGCAGGGTTGTAACTTTTTTCTTCTGTTTTGGAAAGACCCCTTGACATTCATGCCTTTAATATGGTACTGTAAAAAATTGTCTGTTGGATAGTTAACTGACATGGTTAGCTTCATTTTTTGTAGAATACTTGTTTTACATTTTTAAAAATGTTTACTTTGGAGAATGCTTTTGTGACTTTAATATCCAGCAAAAGCAAGAGAGTAAAATTGATTATCTTTTATAACCAGAAAGGGGGGTGGGAGAATAGGTCACCAGGGTTTTGGGCTTTTTGTTTTGCTTTGTTTTTAGTTAACTCATTGACTGTCTCTAAGGTTTGAATTTCCTAGTGATGTTTTAAATATAAGAATTTAGAAAGCAGTCATTAGAAAATTTAAATAAACTTTTTTTTCCCACACTTTAAATAAACTCTTGATAACCTAAATGCCCTTCTTTTCTCCACAATTGCCTCAGTTTTAATGAGAGGAAATATTTTTAAGCAACAAAGCCGAGGTGATTATTCTTAAAAAAAAAAAAAAATTAAGTGGGACAAGTGCAATAAGATTGCAAATGATTGAAAGATGAATTCTCTCTCCTAAGAGCAGATTTTCATGCTCTTATCACATTACTTCTAAGAAAGAAGGTCTAGCCTAAGACGACTAACTCACAGGGTTGGGAAACACGGAGCACCCACAGGACTGAGCTGTGTCCTGGGGAAGGAGGACCCAAAAAAGGTCAGGATGAGATACATTTGGGATAGCAGTGAGGGCACAAATGAGTCCCTTTCTTCTTACCCTGTTAGTGTTATCAGCAAGATAACATCTTTAGTTTAACTCTTGCTCAACTGTGGCAAGGCTAGGATGCTTCCCACTTCCAAAAAAAAAAAAAAAAGCTCTATAGAAGGGATGTCTTTCTTGAGAGTGTGTATCTGTAAAGTAGAGGCAAGATGAGTAAGTAAGGTTACTTGACTATTCAAATTGAGCTAGAAGGGAAGGTGAGGAGCTGGATGGAGATCCACCTGGGAAACTCGACACCTTCTCTTCACATCTTCTCTGTTTACAGAAACAGGAGATGATATTTATTGTTTTCTCATTATGTTAACTTTGCCTTTGTCCCCTTAACTGGGAGACTTTATAATGATTTAATCAGCCCCTTTAAGTCTAGTTTGATTAATACCAGGAAAAGTGGTATTAAATCTATCTGTTAAACAAATCAGTTTGGGTTGTACCTACACACACAAATTAGTTGAAGAGATAGGTTTAATTTGACATTCTTTCTTAGACAGGCAGACACTCCCCCACACACAGCTAGACACAGCTTTGTATATTGATAATCCTAGATATCACTTAAGATTCCTCAATAAATAGTTTAGCTGGAAATGTCAGACTCATTAAGTATTCAGTAAATGATATAAGATGACGTTACTGTTGTTGTTTTCATTATTACTGCTACTGTGGTTGTTTAGGAGAAAAGCTAAATTTCTCAGTCAAGGATTCTGCGTGAAAGACTTGTATCTCGAGTCATATCTGATATGAGTAGCTGATTCAAGTGTTAATTGTCACTGTTAGAAATTTCTCATTTACCAAAAAACACTGTAGCTTTTTGAAAGGTGATTATCAAATACGGCATTAAAAACACTGGGAAGAGTGTATTATTTCAGACTAGCCAAGGTATAGTTTGATAGACTTAGTGCTTCTTAAAAAATTATCAAGTCTAAGACACTTAGCTGTCAGCTAAGAAGATAAGGAAGGTTTGTGTGGAGGGATAGTGGAGTGGAAAGAGCATGGGCTTTCGAGTTAGACAACCGTAGGTTGAATATCCAGTTCTGATACTTCCTAGTAGAGTCCTTTCCTAGTACAGTGCTTGGGCAGGTTATTTGATTTCTTTGAGCCTCAACACTATCATCTGTAAGGGGAGAGTAATACTGCCCATCTTGCCAAGTTGTTAAGAATTAAGACAGAAATATAACATTCAGTGCTTGGTATGTTGTGGATACCCACTAATTGGCACTTAAATGGTTAGTAGTTGTTGGCCCTAATTTAAAACAACTTCAAAAATAAGGTGATTCTTTTCAAAGAAGAGAAAGAAAAACTCAAAAAATGTCAAAGAGATAGAACAATTCCCACCGAAGGAGAAGAAGAGGGAGAGGAGCTAGAATTCTTGATTCAGACAAGAAAATCTGAGTGATAACATGTTCCAGTAAATGTGATTGCTACTTAAAATACTAAAATCTATTTATAGTTTGAAACGGGCAGATCACCCAAAATCTTTTCACTTTATGGCCTTCTAGGGGTGTGTGTAGTATGATTTGATAAAGCTTTCTTTACCCCAGAGAGAAAAAATTATCCTTTCTGACTTAATTCTTTCCTGAATTTTGTAACTGTCTGAAGATTAATTGTACGTAGTCAATTGAATGAAAAGTGAGTTAAATTTTTAACATTTACTTTTAAGTAACCTTGTCTAATACAAGAATAATACAATATTGATAGAGGAAAAGGGGGAGCCAAAATGATGTTTAGGAAAAGAGAATTGACCAATTCTTTTCTTTTAATACACATTACACAGCCACCGTTGAGTCAGTCATACAGAGACCATTACTAGACCAAAAGAGGCAGGTAGAAGGAAGGTGGCCACAGAGTGTAAACAACCAAAGGTAGCCTTCTGGTTTTAGGGAAGGAAAAGACAGAGGCTGAAGTAACCAGCTTTGAATCCAAAATATCCAATTCGAAAGACATAAAAGAATTGATGACTAGCTCTAGCTACGAGACAACCAGAGTTCTGTCATTTTTCTAGCAATATTAATCTGATTTTTCACTAGCAGGAAAAACAAAATCGAAGAAATTAAAGATGAATAATAACTTTTCATCAAGACCTATAACTAATCTACTCAGCTGAGTTAGAGCCATAGCCCTATGCATAAATATAGGGAACTTCTTTGTAGATAACCCATGTTATGAAGGACCGTCTTACCTAGTCAGTGAGTATGCCTTTGAAGAATACTATTAAACATCAGAACTGTTTAAGTTTAATTGTTAAAGAATGAGGAGTTATCCTAGAGACAACTTTTTTGTTTATAGTACAGTATTTAGCATAAATTTGAATGGTCCTATTATACTAAAGATTTGAAAACAGAATTAGGTCCTGAAAAGCAATGTTTCAAATGTGTAACTGAGTAGTTAATGGAGTAAGATAGGAGTCAGATATGAGCAGAGAGAACAGGGCAATCAGCTGTGTAGGTCATAAACTACAGCCTTTGCAACTACAACAGAGAGTAGGTACATCAGATAAACTGTACTGTATTGCAAATTTTGAGCTTCCTCTAGTGTGGTGATGTGTGTGTGACTTTAAAAAAACAATTACAGGATGTTTTTGGTGAAGTTACTCTGGTATTAGCTCAACCATGTTAAATTTCATAGTTGCAGAAGAATGACTGTTGAAATGTTTTTGTAGACCTTGAGTTAAAGCTGCTTAAACATTGTGCTTTTTTTTAACATACCTAAATTAGAGCACCTGAATCTGGTTTTGACATTAGTGGTTCTCCGTGAAAAAAATAAACAGATATCCCTGTGTGGCCTTATGTTGATATTCCCTATGTTGAAAGGCAAAAGATGATACAAGCAAATGTGGCTGGCTTTGCAGTTTCAAAGTTGAACCAAACTAGAAAACTAGATTGGCTCTTTCTGGTAAACTAAGGCAGGCAGTTGTGTAAACTGTAGAATTGTGTGGTTTTCACCAAGTATCCATTTTTAAAAAGTGTCTTCTGAAGTATTTTAATATACTGATGAAATAAGTTTATTTTGGTAATGGTTTTGGTACTTCATTCTCTGGTTCCAAGAAAATATGTACCTCTGGTTTCAGTAGAATATAGACACTTTCCATTTTCTTGCATGTCCTAAAGATATGAGCGCCCATAAAATGAAGCCTCTGGCTTTTGGAAATTTTAAATTAAAGGATAAGTTTTAGGCTAATTCAAAAGAAATGTCCTGTTAGTTACTGTAAAAAGTGTTACAGGTAAACATAAGTGAAGATGACCTTAATACCAAATGAAATGGAGTGATTCTGAGAGTTACTTGTTTAAAACTTTGTATTCTGAGACAGGTAGGTCTGGTTAAAAGGGTAGCAAGATTTTCCAGAAATTGTTAGATCAGATTGACATAGTTTTGTGTACAGATATATAAGCTGTTTATATATGTATGTGATTCTAACTTTGAACATCAAAAATAGCTGAATATTTGTATGCATATCTTTATATATATCTTTTCGTATTTATAAGCCACTTAACTGTATGCTTCCATATTCATAATGTTCTAACACATTTTTGATGTTCTTTGGAATGATTACATATATTAAAAATATTTATTAATGTACTGTAAAAATATTTTACATTTATTAGTACAGTTATTACATTGCACTTTTCATTTTTGGAGAATGTAAGGTGATTTGTAATCACCTGATAACTCTGATAAAACAGAGTTAAGTACAACTCCTAATTTCTGAACTAGTGTTTATAAAAATCGGAACTGTATCTGACGCTACCTACATTCCAGAAATCTACACCTCAGGGTAATTTGTTTATAAGAATGAACTAAATTACTGTCAATTCGCAGTTCTGTTCAATTTATACATATAGTAGGTGCACAATAATTGCCTAAGTTGACTTGAAATGAAGTTCACTGTAAATCTCTCAAGTACCTGCTGAATCAAAGCCTTATGTTAAAAGTAACTTTAGTTTGAATAATAGATCATCATTATCCACTTCTTTTAAAATTGGCAATTCACATCTGATGATGGTGATTTTGATGGGAATAAGAATAATCTCATTCCTTAACCATGCTGGATATTAGAAACGTATTGTACTTGGATGTTTGGATGTTACATTTTCCAAAAAGAACATCATAATAATTATTATTACAGGGTCAGGGCAGTGAGTAAGTTTGTAATTTTCCAAGTCCAAATAATTTTGTTAAGTTGTTTACCCTGTTGCCTTATTGTAGCTACCCACAAATACGTATTTCTTCCTTATGTCTTATGAAAAGTGAGTTTTCATAAGTAGGTCAGACTTTATGCTCAGACTGTACTTTTCCATATCTACTGTACTTTTTGGCTACTTCATGCCAATTAGACCAAGAATGAATGTGTAGTATTCCAAATAAGAGCTGCTTCAGGTAAGTGAAAAGTCATACTGGTTCCAAATGAAAATGACATCATTGATCTTTAGCTTCTGGCTCCAGCCTTCAATGATTTTAAAGATAATTTTCTAATTTTTAGATGATAATTAGGTTTTCAGTTAAAATTTATGCTATTTTGACTGTTTAGGAATAATATGCTCATACCTGATTGACTTAGACTTTGTTTCTCCAACAGGTCTAGGTTCCAATTATTTTTTTTTTACTTTTCCTACTATTTTAATGACAAAGTGTGGTGTTTACTTTCTCTCTTGGTTTTGATCACAAATCATAATACTCTGATTTAGACATATGCTGTAGTAGGCACTGCACATGTCGTTTTTATATTCAAGACCTTTTTCTCTACCACACTAAAAATTAAACTCCTTCAGAGCAGAGGAAGCAAGTAGAAAGGTTAACCTCCATGTAAAAGTGGGTGCATTTTGAGTCCATTTATTACTGGGCAAATTTAAGGTTCTAGCTAGATTTTAGCTGAAAATGTTCTCTGACAAATGCATTTTTGTAACATCTTAATATCGACTCCTCTTCTCCCATCCTCAAAGAGTAGACTATCCCCAAGGCTTACGTTTTAGCTTTTCTACCCAGATATTCTTATCTCATCTCGAAGATAATTCAGTATGTATAAAATCAAGATAGATCCTTGTCTTGCTAAGGGATTTATTCTCCAAACTTCCTAGTGTTCTCTGCACCCAGGCACCCAGACTTGAAGTAGTCACTCAGGACATGTCACATATCACATTTCCTATACCTGTCACACCTATCAAATCATCTTGTTAACTGCTTCCTTAAAATGTCCTCCCTATTAACGGTTCCTATGCTGCTACTTAGTCAGTCTCATATAACCAGATACCTGGATGGATTGAGTAATTTTTTAAACAGACATTTATTGAGTGCCTATCAGGTGCTAGGTAGGCATTGTGCTAGTATGGGAGTATATAAGAGTGAATAATTAGTCACTGCTCTGGGAGATCCTAAGGTCTAATGCAGGAGTCAGATAACTAAAGAGACAGTTCACTGTAGTTTGATTAGTGAATGCTGTGATAATGATAAGCACAGAGGGTCTTGGGACCACAGAGGAAGGGCATCAGCCATTTAGTTGCCTCTCTTGACTAGAGTTATCTGTATTCCAGTCCATTCCACATTCAGCTTATCTTCCATTGTCATTGCTTCCTTCATGTCCTTTTTCTGATCAAAAGCATGATTTCTCCTTAATCCGTCCCCCTTTAGTTTGTCTCTTCTCCCTATCACTTTTCTAACTTTGTTCCATCCTTAATGTTCCACCTTAAAGGGAACCTTCTTTTCAGTCCTGGCTCCTGGTACTGCCCTAGAAGTATGCCATATTCATTTCCAGTATGGTTCCTTTTGCCCTCCTCATCCACTTATTCAAATCCTAGCCATTTTCTAAGGTCCATCTTAGTTCCTACCATTGCTTCAAAACCTGTTAAGCTTGTCTTATCATCTACTTTTCTCAGCCCTATAAGCGCACTATTTATAATATACACTGCCTTACATTGTTAGCGTTATTTTTGTCTTGTAAACTCTTCAGATCAGGCATCTCATTATGTGATGCTTTTGTATCCTTCATAGAGCCTAGCACAGTGCTGAGCCCAAAAAGTAATTGTTGAATTTCAGTAGTATGTTAGTAGGGCATTCCACCCCCTCCAATATTAAAGATTGGTGGACATGAGATTGAGATTATATATTTCTTTGATCTACTGGGAAAAGGATGTCTTTGATTAAAAGATATGCTTTTATTTTGCATAAAAATGTAAATTGAAAGACAGGAGGAAAAAGGAAATTCATTTACTAAATTCTTTTGTCTTTTCTCTGAATGCCTGATATGCTGGAGGTAATGGAAAAAACACTTGGCATAAAGGACATGGGTTGAGACTGGCTCTGTCATTTATTGTGAAGCTCTGAGAAGAGCCCAAACCCGAGTCTTAGCTTCCTCATCTATAAAATGGGATTAATATTACTCAAGATTGTGGTGAAGATTAAATAATGGGTATGGAATGCTTTGTGAACTTCAAAGCAATGTGTAAATCTTGCCTAGTTTTGTTGTGCTCCCATCTCGATAGTGTGAGTTTGTATTTTACAAAAATATGGATTTCTATATGGTATGTTGTGTAATCCATTGATAGTAACTTCTCTGATATTTCCAGGTCAGACTGGTTTCTTGCCTCTGTAGAGGAGACAGACTTCTATCCTAAAAAAGTAATGAGTGTGTTATGTTACAGGCCACTAGGAGGGATACCTAACCCAGGCTTGGGAGTTGTCAGGGCATGCTTCCTGGAGGATGACACTGACATAGAAGCTCAGACCTGAAAGATGAGTAAAGTTGGCCAGGGAGTGATATAAGGGAGGGGATAATAAGGAAATGAAAGAGAGAGAAAATAGCTACACTCTGGGAACTGAAAGAAGCTTCATTTGGCTGGCTCTGAAATTGAATCTCACCCTGCACTTAGATCTGCTAAAAATGAGTATATGTATTGATTATGTCTCTTTCTGTTTTAACTCTTTCATAGAAATGATCTTCTGGTATCCCTTTATATTAACAACTGAATAGAATTTATTTGCAGGGCGTTTACATCTCTTCCTTATCTAGTATAGATATATTTTACTTATTAGAGCCAGAGCAAGAATTGTTTTCTTTAGACATTGGTCCATTTTATTAATTGTGTTCTCTTTAGCCTGCAATTACTCTATAACTACCAGCTGCCTCCTTCGTGTCCTTTTTGCAAACTATTAGGAGAACTGGAAAATTGGTTTTGGAGTTTTTGTTTGCTTTTGTCTATAAAAACATTTACTCTGGCATGGTTTCAGGTATTTGGGTTGTGTTTATAAGGTGGGGACACCACATTTCTGCTTCGTTTACGAAGAATGGGGAGAAATCTGGGAAAATGTTAGGGTTGGGAATTCCAGAATAGAGAGACCCTCCAGAATGGCACCTGGCATAAAATAAACTCTAAGTAGATAGCTAGCTACTGGACAAATGAATGTACTGTGTTGGTATAGGCAGAACACATTAAGAGAAAGAAAAAAGATGAAAGAAAATGACAGACTGCTAAGTTAGGGTCTATAAGCTGACAATTGGGAAGCAGGTCTCTAAGAAAACAGCAGGCATCCATAAGGAGGCGGGAGCTTAGATGTACAATTTCTCATCAACTGTGCTTTACTCAGGGAAGCTTCAGTATCACATAATTTTATAATCATGTATCAGAATTTGGTTAAAACCTTAGTAAACTTCATTCAGCTTAGTCCTCATAAACAAAAACTACCCCTGCTGATCCCCTATAAACCATATGGAAGATCTGAGGGATATTTACAGAGAGAGAGGTAAGGCCCTGAAAAATAGACCACCCTCAAGCACTGAGCTGAAGGAAGAAGACTAACAGGTACAGTGTTTGGCTCAAGACTTGTGAAAATGCTATTCGAAAACTTGCAGGGAGAATCAGCTTTCAGCAGACCACTACATCATAGTAGCATTTTTCTGTAATAATTGAAGAAGGTAATTAAGGAGAGGGTTATTATAATTATTGTTACCAGGGTTTTCAATGCCAGAGAAATTGGTTGGTATTGGAAACACAAGCTGATGATAACATTTAGTCACTGATTTTCTTAATAACTTCCCCCCACTTCCGTTTTCTACTCTTGTTTTTCTATAAGAAATTACAGAACTTTTTCAGGATTGTAACTTTCATGGTCGGCAAAAAAATTCCTGTATATTGTAGAGGTCTGCTGCCTAAAGGAGAAGTCAAAGAGATGCTCAGTAAGTAATTAGGGGAATGTATTTTGGGATATGAAAGAAAGATAATTTATAATGTTTCAATATGTAAGTGCTTAGGCGTGAGCACGTTAGAAAACTTAATGATGTATGAATGCAAGAGCAGAAACTGTGGACTGATGTAGGTGTGGTATTGATGACCCATATACCATGAGTGCCACTAATCTGATTTTCCAAAGTGAAATAGCTTTTAATGAAAAGTATAGTCTCGAGCAGAAGCAAGAAGAACTACAATCCTGCAGCCTGTGGAACAAAAACCACATTCACAGAAAGATAGACAAGATGAAAAGGCAGAGGGCTATGGACCAGATGAAGGAACAAGATAAAACCCCAGAAAAACAACTAAATGACGTGGAGATAGGCAACGTTCCAGAAAAAGAATTCAAAATAATGATAGTGAAGATGATCCAGGACCTCAGAAAAAAAATGGAGGCAAAGATCGAGAAGATGCAAGAAATGTTTAACAAAGACCTAAAAGAATTAAAGAACAAACACACAGAAATAAACAATGCAATAACTGAAATGAAAACTACGCTGGAAGGAATCAATAGCAGAATAACTGAGGCAGAAGAACGGATAAGTGACCTGGAAGACAGAATGGTGGAATTCACTGCTGAAGAACAGAATGAACAAAAATGAATGAAAAGAAATGAAGACAGCCTAAGAGACCTCTGGGACAACATTAAACGCAACAACATTCACATTATAGGGGTCCCAGAAGGAGAAGAGAGAGAGAAAGGACCCAAGAAAATATTTGAAGAGATTATAGTCGAAAACTTCCCTAACATGGGAAAGGAAATAGCCACCCAAGTCCAGGAAGCGCAGAGAGTCCCATACAGGATAAACCCAAGGAAAAACACGCCGAGACACATAATAATCAAATTGGCAAAAATTAAAAACAAAAAAAAAATTACTGAAAGCAGCAAAGGAAAAACGACAAATAACATACAAGGGAACTCCCATAAGGTTAACAGCTGATTTCTCAGCAGAAACTCTACAAGCCAGAAGGTAGTGGCATGACATATTTAAAGTGATGAGAGGGAAGAACCTACAACCAAGATTACTCTACCTGGCAAGGATCTCATTCAGATTCGATGGAGAAATCAAAAGTTTTACAGACAAGCAAAAGCTGAGAGAATTCAGCACCACCAAACCAGCTCTACAACAAATGCTAAAGGAACTTCTCTAAGTGGGAAACACAAGAGAAGAAAAGGACCTACAAAAACAAACCCAAAACGATTAAGAAAATGGTCATAGGAACATACATATTGATAATTACCTTAAACGTGAATGGATTAAATGCTCCAACCAAAAGACACAGGCTCGCTGAATGGATACAAAAACAAGACCCATACATATGCTGTCTACAAGAGACCCACTTCAGACCTAAGGACACATACAGACTGAAAGTGAGGGGATGGAAAAAGATATTCCATGCAAATGGAAATCAAAACAGAGCTGGAGTAGCAATACTCATATCAGATAAAATAGACTTTAAAATAAAGAATGTTACAAGAGACAAGGAAGGACACTACATAATGATCAAGAGATCAATCCAAGAAGAAGATATAACAATTATAAATATATATGCACCCAACATAGGAGCACCTGAATACATAAGGCAACTGCTAACAGATATACAAGAGGAAATCGACAGTAACACAATAATAGTGGGGGACTTTAACACGTCACTTACACCAATGGACAGATCATCCAAACAGAAAATTAATATGGAAACACAAGCTTTAAATGACACAACAGACCAGATAGATTTAATTGATATTTATAGGACATTCCATCCAAAAACAGCAGACTACACTTTCTTCTCAAGTGCGCACGGAACATTCTCCAGGATAGATCACATCTTAGGTCACAAATCAAGCCTCAGTAAATTTAAGAAAATTGAAATCATATCAAGCATCTTTTTTGACCACAACGCTATGAGATTAGAAATCAGTTACAGGGAAAAAACCATCAAAAACAAAAACACATGGAGGCTAAACAATATGTTACTAAATAACCAAGAGATCACTGAAGAAATCAAAGAGGAAATCAAAAAAATACCTAGAGACAAATGACAATGAAAACACGACAATCTAAAACCTATGGGATGCAGCAAAAGCAGTTCTAAGAGGGAAGTTTATAGCAATACAATCCTACCTCAAGAAACAACAAACATCTCAAACAATCCAACCTTTCACCTAAAAGAACTAGAGAAAGAAGAACAAACAAAACCCAAAGTTAGTAGAAGGGAAGAAATCATAAAGAACAAAGCAGAAATAAATGACATAGAAACAAAGAAAAGAATAGCAAAGATCAGTAAAACTAAAAGCTGGTTTTTTGAGAAGATAAACAAAATTGATAAACCTTTAGCCAGACTCATCAAGAAAAAGAGGGAGAGGACTCAAATCAATAAAATTAGAAATGAAAAAGGAGAAGTTACAACAGACACTGCAGAAATACAAAGCATCCTAAGAGACTACTACAAGCAACTCTATGCCAATAAAATGGACAACCTGAAAGAAATGGACAAATTCTTAGAAAGGTATAACCTTCCAAGACTGAACCAGGAAGAAATAGAAAATATGAACAGACCAATCACAAGTAATGAAATTGAAACTGTGATTAAAAATCTTCCAACAAACAAAAGTCCAGGACCAGATGGCTTCACAGGTGAATTCTATCAAACATTTAGAGAAGCACTAACACCCATCCTTCTCAAACTCTTCCAAAAAATTGCAGAGGAAGGAACACCCCCAAGCTCATTCTTTGAGGCCACCATCACCCTGATACCAAAACCAGACAAAGATACTACAAAAAAAGAAAATTACAGACCAATATCACTGATGAATATAGATGCAAAAATCCTCAACAAAATACTTGCAAACAGAATCCAAGAACACATTAAAAGGATCATACACCATGATCAAGTGGGATTTATCCCAGGGATGCAAGGATTCTTCAGTATACGCAAATCAATCAATGTGGTACACCATATTAACAAATTGAAGAAGAAAAACCATATGATCATCTCAATAGATGCAGAGAAAGCTTTTGACAAAATTCAACACCCATTTATGATAAAAACTCTCCAGAAAGTGGGCATAGAGGGAACCTACCTCAACATAATAAAGGCCATATATGACAAACCTACAGCAAACATCATTCTCAATGGTGAAGAACTGAAAGCATTTCCTCTAAAATCAGGAACAAGACAAGGATGTCCACTCTCCCCACTATTATTCAACATAGTTTTGGAAGTCCTAGCCACGGCAGTCAGAGAAGAAAAAGAAATAAAAGGAATCCAAATTGGAAAAGAAGAAGTAAAACTGTCACTGTTTGCAGATGACATGATACTATACATAGAGAATCCTAAAGATGCCACCACAAAACTACTAGAACCAATCAATGAATTTGGTAAAGTTGCAGGATACAAAATTAATGCACGGAAATCTCTTGCATTCCTATACACTAATGATGAAAACTCTGAAAGAGAAATTAAGGAAACACTCCCATTTACCATTGCAACAAAAAGAATAAAATACCTAGGAATAAACCTGCCTAAGGAGACAAAAGACCTGTATGCAGAAAACTATAAGACACTGATGAAAGAAATCAAAGATGACAGAAAGAGATGGAGAGATATACTATGTTCTTGGATTGGAAGAATGAATATTGTGATAAACTATACTACCCAAAGCAATCTACAGATTCAATGCAATCCCTATCAAATTACCAATGGCATTTTTTTACAGAACTAGAACAAAAAATCTTAAAATTTGTATGGAGACACAAAAGACCCCGAATAGCCAAAGCAGTCTTGAGGGAAAAAAACGGAGCTGGAGGAATCAGGCTCCCTGATTTCAGACTATACTACAAAGCTACAGTAATCAAGACAATATGGTACTGGCACAAAAACAGAATCATAGATCAATGGAACAGGATAGAAAGCCCAGAGATAAACCCATGCACCTATGGTCAACTAATCTATGACAAAGGAGGCAAGGATATACAATGGAGAAAAGACAGTCTCTTCGATAAGTGGTGCTGGGAGAACTGGACAGCTACATGTAAAAGAATGAAATTAGAACAGTCCCTAATACCATACACAAAAAGAAACTCAAAATGGATTAGAGACCTTAATGTAAGACCAGAGACTATAAAACTGTTAGAGGAAAACATAAGAAGAACACTCTTTGACATAGATCACAGCAAGATCTTTTTTGATCCACCTCCTAGAGTAATGGAAATAAAACCAAAAATAAACAAATGGGACCTAATGAAACTTAAAAGTTTTTGCACAACAAAGGAAACTGCAAACAAGACGAAAAGACAACCCTCAGAATGGGAGAAAATATTTGCAAACCAATCAATGGACAAAGGATTAATCTCCAAAATATATAAACAGCTCATTCAGCTCAATATTAAAAAAACAAACAACCCAATCCAAAAATGGGCAGAAGACCTAAATAGACAGTTCTCCAAAGAAGACATACAGATGGCCAAGAAGCACATGAAAAGCTGCTCAACATCACTAATTATTAGAGAAATGAAAATCAAAACTACAATGAGGTATCACCTCATACCAGTTAGAATGGGCATCATCAGAAAATCTACAAACAATAAATGCTGGAGAGGGTGTGGAGAAAAGGGAACCCTCTTGCACTATTGGTGGGAATGTAAATTGATACAGCCACTATGGAGAACAGTATGGAGGTTCCTTAAAAAACTAAAAATAACAACAACAACAACAAAAAAAACAAACTAAAAATAGAATTACCATATGACCCAGGAATCCCACCACTGGGCATATACCCAGAGAAAACCATAATTCAAAAAGACACATGCACCCCAATGTTCATTGCAGCACTATTTACAATAGCCAGGACATGGAAGCAACCTAAATGCCCGTGGTCAGATGAATGGATAAAGAAGATGTGGTACATGTATACAATGGGCTATTACTCAGCCATAAAAAGGAATGAAATTGGGTCATTTGTAGAGACATGGATGGAACTAGATACTGTCATACAGAGTGAGGTAAGTCAGAAAGAGAAAAATATTGTATATTAACGTGTATATGTGGAACCTAGAAAATGGTACAGATGAACCAGTTTGCAGGGCAGATATTGAGACAGATGCAGAAAGCAAACATATGAACACCAAGGGGGGAAAGTGGCGGGGGTGGGGGGTGGGATGAATTGGGAGATTGGGATTGACATATATACACTAATATGTATAAAATGGATAACTAATAAGAACCTGCTGTATAAAAACATAAATAAAATAAAATTCAAAAAAAAAAGTATTGTCTCCCTTTTATTTACAAGGCAGGTACAGTACTGAAAAATACAATTTTCTTTAGGATTGTGCAAAAAAGGCTTTCTATTTTAAAACTATGGCCAGAAGTTTCCAGACACTCTCATAAACTTCTGAAATGCCCGTGGAGGCTCTGATGCCTTCTTCCATACTTTGAGAATCACAGTGTTCTAATGTTCTATATTAAGGTAGCACTACTGACCAATTAGCATAAGCTTTTTTTATTAAACATTTTATTAGTACTGGGCTTATTTTGAGCTATTTATATTTTCTCTCCCTGTCCTTTGGGAACAACCATGTGTTTGTGAACCAACTGGTCATTGATATTCTTATTATGGAATAGAGTTTTACTCCTGGTGAAGTAAAGATCTGAGTGTAGCTAGAGTAAAAAATACTGGTGAATATATGGGAAATATAAAAGATTTTTTCTCATTTTTAAATCTCCTTAAAAGATCAGTGGCTTTTTAAGGAAAAATAGTACAATATAGGGAATTCCCTGGTGGTCCAGTGGTTAGGACTCTGTGCTTCTACTGCAGGGGGCATGGGTTCGATCCCTGGTGGGGAAACTAAGATCTCACAGCACAGCCCAAAAAAAAAAAAAAAAAAATACAATATATTACGTTGTTTCTAACTAATTTAAAAATAAAATCTATGACAGCAGCTCAAAGAATGGATAGGAAGATGGAAGTATATGCTTGCAAGACTCTTACAATACACATGAGATGGGACAATATCCCTTGAAGATTGACTGTGTTAAGTTAAAAGGTGTATATTGTAAATTGTAAAGCAACCACTGAAAAACAACAAAACAAAACCCAAAGAGGTACAGCTAATAAGACAATAAAAGAGATAAAATGGAATCAGAAATATTCAGTCCAGAGAAGTCAGAAAAAAAGGAAAAAAGTAAAGTCATTGTCCCTGAAACAAGATCAGATCTGTTCTGTGGGCTGGCTGCTTTTACTCCCTCCTCCCAGAGCTGTGTGTGAGAAGATGGCCTATATTTCTTTTTATTCAAAGGATTGGTAGCCTTTTTTGAAGAACTCAACTTTCTTTGTATTGGAAGTCTTTTGCCAATACTCAAGATGTCTCTCATTTCCCCCTCCCCCCACCTTGCTACTCTCCTGTTTTACAGCCCCAGGTTTATAAGGTACCTATCTCTGTCCCTTCTCTTTGGCACTCCAGGTGGAAAAGCGTCATTGTTTTCACTTTGTCCCTAACTTCTGTACTTGCCAATCCAAGATATTGCATAATAAAGATAAAGTGGGATGCATTGATCTTTTATTTTTCTGTGATGTCTCAGCATACCTTACCCTTTTCTCTTTCCCCTGAATTCAGAGACATGAAAAATGCTGTAATTGGAAACAACAAGCAGAAAGCCAACCTCATTGTTCTAGGAGCTGTTCCAAGGTAAGTTTGCTGTCATCCCCTTTTCTGCTGTTCATACTAAGTTTTGAATGTATTTCTCATTCTCAACCATAAGACCTATCTTTTTTCTGTATTGTCTGTTCTCTTATTTTTTTTTTTAATAAATGCTTTGAAGTATATGAAGCATCTCTTTAAAAAAAATTAAGGTACCAGGGAATGGAATATGAAACAGATGTATTAATACTTTTTAGAGGTTCAGGAAGATCATTGACCCTGCAATAAAAGGATGTGTTGTGTAGGTAAGCAGTGTACACCAGCCTGAATCTTCCCTGTCTCCTTTGCGCTCTGGTAGTTTTTGTATGATTGGATAATTATTTATTAGGATTCTCAAAACCTTTTTTGAATTTAAAAAAATTTTTTGGTTTTTTAACCCTGCTTTTCTTTTTTAATTTCTAATTTTTTCGAATTTTCTGGTTTTTAAGTTAACATAGAAAGTTTGATTTCTTCTGATGAAGCTAATAAGCTTCCTTTTGGTAGACAGTGACAGTTGTATAACTTCCTCTTTGCCTTTGCTACCCAGAACTAAGTTTTATGTGCGATTGCTGTAAGTTTTTCATTCAGAATTTTTTAATGTTTTGGTTTTTTCTTTCTTCTTTTCTATCTTTTAATATAGGATTAATGGTTTTATTGTTTTTATTGTGATGGACCTTGGTCACTATAAAGCTGTCAGCAGCCTTTCTTAGGGAATTAGTGCTCAGTATATATAAATATGCTTTAGGGGGCATGAAGGTTCTACATTAGAACATAAAGGAGATGGTCATGAGTGGTGGATGATTAGAATTTGGGGAGTATTTATTTGGCAGGCTGGCCTGGAGTAGAAATAGGATCTTCTGATCTCCCAAATAGGAGGACTGGAGAAAGAAGAGAGCTTCCCTTGCTTGAAGAGCAGCACAAGGACTCTGAATATTCCCTCCAGGCTAGATCTCTGTGATCTCTGAACTGCAGTACTGGGGATTCAAGGTCCTTAAGATCCGGCAGCACTTGGCTTTGGGAGTCTTCATATCCTGGAGTGGCAGATAACGTGGACTGTGGTGCTGCTGTTTCCACAGAGATCACTTGTGGACAACTTTCAGATTCACAGTTCTGATAAACTAAGATTATATGATAGTTCTGTTGCTCAAAATGAAGAAAATCTCTTTAGATCCACCCCCACTCGATATTCCATTATTAAATTAACAGCTTATATAAAAATATGACCATTTCCTAGCCCTCTATAAGCTCACCAACCATATTTTCAGTGTGTGGGATGTATTGGTAGCCTTTTTCTGTAACACTACTTTTAGCTAATGTTTACTTTTAAGTTTTTTTGTCTCTTCTGTTTATCAAGTTCTTTCTTTTTAGATTATTGTACTTGCTTCAGCAAGAAACCTCAAGCACAGAGTTGAAAACTGAATGTGCAGTGGTATTGGGAAGTCTTGCTATGGGTACTGAAAACAATGTTAAGTCTCTACTCGATTGCCATATTATCCCTGCCTTACTGCAAGGTATGTAAAGAAGTCATTTTTATACAAGTAAAAATTAGAATCAGTTTGCAGAGTTTTAAATATGAGTTGAAAGGATGAGTCTCAAATCTGTTTTCTATTAATAGGACTACTGTCCCCAGACCTGAAGTTCATTGAAGCTTGCCTCCGATGCCTGCGCACCATCTTCACCAGTCCCGTTACTCCAGAGGAACTACTGTATACAGTGAGTTTTAGGTGTTTTTGAATCATCAGTTACATTTTACTAACAGCATACTTCTAATTTATTGGGTTGGCCAAAAAGTGCCTTCAGTTTTTAAGTAAAAATGAAAGACACATTTTTCATTTTCACCAAGAACTTTATTGAACAACGTATTCACCCTTTTGTTCCACTACCTTCTGCCATTTTTCAGGCAGCTTCATAATTCCATCTTCCCAAAACTTTTTATCTTTTTGAGCAAAGAACTGTTCCAGGTGCCTTTTACAGTCTTCCAGGGATTTGAAACTTTTTCCATTAAGAGAATTTTGTAAAGACCTAAATAAATGGAAATCCGAAGGTGCAATGTCTGGTGAATACGGCCGATGAATCAGAGCTTCCCAGCCAAGCTGTAACAGTTTTTGCCTGGTCATCAAAGAAACATGCGGTCTTGCATTATCGTGATGGAAAATTATGCGTTTTCTGTTGACTAATTCTGGACGCTTTTCATCGAGTGCTGCTTTCAGTTGATCTAACTGTGAGCAGTACTTGTTGGAATTAATTGTTTGGTTTTCCGGAAGGAGCTCATAGTAGAGGACTCCCTTCCAATCCCACCATATGGACAACATCACCTTCTTTGGATGAAGACCGGCCTTTGGTGTGGTCGGTGGTGGTTCATTTCGCTTGCCCCACGATCTCTTCCATTGCACATTATTGCACAGTATCCACTTTTCATCGCCCACCACGATTTGTTTTAAAAACGGAACTTTTTCATTATGTTTCAGTAGAGAATCGCACGTGGAAATACGGTCAAGAAGGTTTTTTATCCTTAACTTACGTGGAACCCAAACATCAAAGCGGTGAACATAACCAAGCTGGTGCAAATGATTTTCAGCGCTTGATTTGGATATTTTGAGTATGTCGGCTACCTCCCACGTGGTATAACGTTTATTATTCTCATCCAGTGTCTCGATTCGATCACTTTCAACTGTTCTACCCGACCATGGAGCATCGTCCAGAGAGAAATCTCCAGCACGAATTTTGCAAACCACTTTTGACACGTTCAATCAGTCACAGCACCTTCTCCGTACACTGCACAAATCTTTTTTTGCGTTTCAGTTGCATTTTTACCTTTCTTGAAATAATAAAACATAATATGCCAAAAATGTTGCTTTTTTTTCTTTCGTCTTCAATATTAAAATGGCTACACAAAAATTCACCAGTTTTGATAATGTCTTTTTTTAAATGCACACTGATATGACAGCTGTCACATACAATCTAACAAAATTGTTTTGAATAGAGTTAAAGACAGCGAAGTGCTACTAGAGCCATCTTAACGGAAAAAACCGAACGAACCTTTTGGCCAACCCATGCTTAGCATCTCAAAACTGATCTTAACTGTGATAACTGTGTTGTAGAAAAGTCTCAAGAAGTGTTTGAAGTCTTGCTAATTTGCAAATATCAAACGTTCTAGGCTTTGTAAAGAAGTGAAAGATCGTCTCAGATCTTGAGGAATTTGTAAGCTGGTTTTTTTTTTTTGGTTTTTGTAAAAAGACCCTTCTTAATTTCCTAATAGGTACAAATTAAGGAAGTATATTTAATGCACTCACTATATATAGGTTAAGTCCAGTAGAGTAGGCATTGTAGAGAAGGTAGAATTCGACCTGGTCTTGAATAATGGATAAGATTTCAAGAAGTGGAGAGAAAAGAAGCTGTTCTAGGAAACATCTGTGTAAGAGAGAATATGCAGGACAGTGGACAGAATAGTCTAATGCAGGAAGGGAATCCGTGTTCATTTCGGCTGGAGAGGTGAACCAGAAGCAGCTTGTTAGAGGCTTACTTACCAGGCTAGAATCAGAATACGCGTGAGAGAATCTAAAGATCTTTAGAGTCATTCAGTGGTTTTCAAAAACTTCAGGGATTATTAGGGGGTGTTTCTGGGTTTTTTTTTTCCTTTTTTTAAAATTTATTTATTTATTTATTTATGGCTGTGTTGGGTCTTCGTTTCCGTGCAAGGGCCCTCTCCAGCTGTGGCAAGCGGGGGCCACCCTTCACTGCGGCGCGTGGGCCTCTCACCATCGCGGCCTCCCCTGTTGCGGAGCACAGGCTCCAGACGCGCAGGCTCAGCAATCGTGGCTCACGGGCCCAGCCGCTCCGCGGCATGTGGGATCCTCCCAGACCAGGGCTCGAACCCGTGTCCCCTGCATTGTCAGGCAGACTCCCAACCACTGCGCCATCAGGGAAGCCCTAGGGGGTGTTTTTATCTGTTGATTACTTGGGACTTTCTTAATAAAAATTATCCAGACTAGTATTTTTCAAACTCTTATCCACAGTCCACAGTAAGAATGATATTTTCCACTGCCATACTGTGTGTGTGTGGCGGAAAGGGGAGGGGGCGAGGGGTGGTGGAACATCCTGAGATAGTCTTCACAAAACAGTTCCATAAATCTGGTGCCTTCTGATTTCTGTTCTATCCTTTTTCATTTAAAAAAAATGCTGGTTGTGATTCTCTGAGCTGACACACAGAATGTCAGAGTTTCAAAGTGGACACATATGAATCAGAGATCTTGTCCAGAATCATGTTTTACAAGTATTTCAAGACTATAAGCAGTCAAGAGGCACAGGCAAAGCAGGCAGGGAGAGGGAACATGCCACGTGCCTCCATAGTTTGTTTTTCCTACATTAGGCCCTTGCTCCTCTGGCTTGTAATGATGCATAAGGTCTGTGAGGTTTGTGGGTCACCTCACACAGCAGGGAGGCTCTAAATTATGAAACATCTCAATTTTATACCTCAGGGATTTGTGCAGCATTCTTCAGGGAGCCATGCCTCATAAATCCAAAGACTGTTTACTACACTGATTCTCAAACTTGAGCATGCACCAGAATTACCTGGAGAGCTCATTAAACACAGAATCCTGGACCCTACCTACAGAGTTTCTGATTCAGTGAGTGTGGGGTAGGGCCTGAGAATATGCATTTCTAACAAGTTTCCCAGTAACTTGAGATGCTACTGGTCCACGGACCACTCTTTGAGAACCAGTGGTTTACTGTAAGCACTTCTAAAATGGGGACATCCTCCTCAAAGCTTTCCACATAGAAGGGCTCTCCATCTGTTTTCCTGAAGGTCCAGTTGTCATGTTTACAAAGAAATTAAACCAATCACCCATCTTTACCCTATAAGTTTCTCCCCAACCTCCAGCCCAGTAATGGGGGAGAAACTGATCCTGGTCAACTGACTTAGCTCCTTCCTCCTCTCTCTCTAAACTGATTTCGTGGCCCACTAACGGATCATGGTGCATAATTTGGAGAACACTAGTCTACACAAACTTAACTTCTTTACATAAGAAAAATTAAGACACAGGGACATTAACGTGACTTTCACGGAGAGAATACCTAAATTGTGAAACAATTTTATCCCTCAGAGACAGTGGAGAATCCATGAAAAGTGTTAGGTGGGACAATGACGGAGAGTAGTATTTAGGTGTAACTAACTGACATCTGTGAGTTGGATTGTGTAGAGGCCAGCTACCACGGCAACTCAGGCACTGAACTAAAGACAGCACAGTCCTGTTGAAGAGGGCAGGATGTCTAGTTTGCAATCCTGTTTATCAGATGGGTGACTTCGGGGAAATTATGTAACTGTTCTTTGCCTTGTTTATTCAACCATAAACTGCAGATATAGGACACAGTTGGCAGAAAGGACGCAGGTGTGAAGAAATGGGATAGGGGCTGTTGTCACAGGAAAACTGAGGGATGAGAGAGCAATGGAGGAAAGGAATGAGGTGGAAGTAGTTTTAGGAGCCTAATAGAGGCTCTTCCTCTCAAGTGCTTCTTCTCTCTCAGCTGTTAACCTACTTCCCTATCATCTGTCAATGGAACCACTGTCGTCGTTATTCCTGCCACCCCAACCCCACATCTGTAAAATAGATGCGTACTTTACATTCTCATCTCTTCCCTTTTTTAAATGAATTTAGTAGCTGACTTTCTTTGAAATTTTCTGAGTGTTGTTTATTTTTTTTGTCCACGCCACGCCGCTTGCGGGATCTTAGTTCCCCGACCTGGGATCAAACCTGGGCCTATGGCAGTGAAAGCGCTGAGTCCTAACCCCTGGACCACCAGGGAATTCCCTCATTTTGTTTTTAAACTGCTTATGACAACACAGGGTTATACTAACAGGCAAGGGGAAAAGATTCTACTTGTAGGCATCAACAACCTTCTGTTTTCCTACTTAGCTTTTATGTATCTTGAGCATTCTTTACTTTCTGAGGGAAACCCCAAATCTTGTTTATGCCAACAGTGGTATTCTGGTATTCTTTTAAGTTTCCTTCCTTGCCCTCTGTTGTCTTTTGTCAAAGGGTGGTCTGTGGACCAGCAACATCAGGTATCAGTTGGGAGCTTGTTAGAATGGAGAATCTTAAGTCCTACTCCAAACCTAGAGCATCAGAATCTGTATCTACAGAATGTCCCCTGGGAACATACACGCAATGCACATTCATATTTGAGAATTATTGCTACAGGACTTGTGACAGCATTGACTAGGGGGCTTGAGCTAAGTCTCCTTTTCCATCTGTGGTTCAAGCCAAATATTATTTCAACGTTTAATTCTTTTTGCACTCAAGAAAGAGGAGATTTTTGGAGAGCCCTGCAGCAGGTTGGGTGGATTCTTCTGTCTTGTCCTATACCATCATGTATGTTGTGAAGTGTCAGTAGTAGGCAGAGAGTGTGCTATAAGTGAGAAGTTGCTATGATATAAATTGTGAAGACTGAAATTAGCTAACTACAGTTGTTACGAGTGTTAACCTGTTGCTGATACTTACCAGAACATCTCAGAGATCAAAATTGTCAACTTTTATTTTAATACAGTAATTCCTCCTTATAAGCAATACATTATTACATACCTTATTAATATGTCACATTTTGGTTTCAGAATAGATTTATGTCAAGTCTTATTGAAATGATTTTGTTTTATTGTGGAGATGTAGGCTGTTTATGGGAGAGAAATTGAGAATTTCCTGTTCTTGTATTTTGTTGTCAAGGATGAACATTGAAGCCCCTTTCCTTGTCCTTTGCCTAGACAGTTTTGATTGCCATGTTGCTTTTGTGTTGTGTTCCTTAAAGAGACTTGATTTACTGTCATTAAGATAAGAGGCTTACATATGTATCTGCTCGTGGAAATCATTTGTTAGAGATACTCACTGTGTTTGAGTTTCTTGTTGCTGTGCTCTTCTTCCCTTTGACTCCAGGATGCCACAGTGATACCGCATCTCATGGCGCTGCTTAGCAGGTCCCGCTATACCCAGGAGTACATCTGTCAGATCTTCTCACACTGCTGTAAAGTAAGAACCAGAACAAATGTTCTCTATAATATAAAATCTTGCATGTCCTCAGGAGATGTGCCTTCTGTGTGTATCCTCCTGTAGCTAATCTATACACATATAAGCAGACGTATGTATGTATTTTCCCCTTTTTTTTTTTTTTTTGACACAAATGGTAGCATACCATACATACTGTTCTGCACCTTGCATTTTTCACTTAACATCTTGAAGGATATTCCATATCAGTACATAAGGAGTTTCCTCATTCTTTTTTTCTTAAACAGTTGAAGAGTATTTTATTGTATAGATGTCAATAATTTATTCAACCAGTCCTCTATTGTTGGGCATTTAGCTTGTTTCCAATCTTATTTCACAGCAGTGATGCAGCAAATACCCTGTATGTAAGACATTTTATAAGAAACAGAATTGCTGAGTCAGAGAGTGTGTGCATGTGTAATTTTACCACATGTTGTCTTATATGGAGGTTATACAATTTTATACTCCTACCAGCAGTATATGCTCATGAATGTTTTCCCACACCTTCAGTTTCCACATCGTTGGAAATTGTTTTAAGTGACCTCTTATAAGGAGAACTAAGAGAGATTCTTCTCTCCTCTTTGTTGAGAGGAATTTCAGTTATTAAAAGAGCCTGAACCTAAACTGAAGAGTGCTCTGCAGTGCTATTTATTTTGCTTCATAGTTTACATATTGAGTGTACTCTTTTGATAACCATAATTTGCTAACTTTTAACCAAGTCATTGTTTATCTTCTGATAAGTTTTTCAGGACAGCATTACTTACCTACTTATCACTTATAATGCAAATATAAAATGAGGAGTTTGGGGAACTATAGGAAAGAAGGAAAGGTGAACAACTGCATACTAAACTAAGAAGATCACAGATCTATGCTATTTTAGGACAGTTTCCCAAATATAAATTAAATCAGTTGCTTTCAGAAAAAGTAACTATAGATTATAACTAACTACAGATTATAACTTAAAACCCCTCCCAAATCCTAGCTGTCATAGCCTATTCTATTCTATATAAGACATTTAGAATTTAAGATTTTTGTCAAGTCTCTGAAGTTTCTCTTCCTGGATTGCTTTGTGAGCATGTAAGCCAACTCACAGGACCAGGGATGTCAATTCCTGAATCTCTTGAGGTGGGCAAAGAAAAGCTTTGAGAAAACAATTTCCAACATTAAATGATGTCTTATAGCCAACCCTGGTAGATAGGTGGAGAAGGATACTCCAGAACTATATGCCTCATTACAAATCTTTCAGCATCTAGATGCAAGTGCTTGAGAGCACGGCATCTACTAGTCATAATCACAGTAATCCCAAAAGGACACTGAAAATTGGACCTGGAGGTATAACTACTACATGTCAAATTATGAGAAGTTTGAATAATCCTATTCCTGAAGTTACCCAAATAGTTTTTAGAATTGCTCTTCAGAAACTTCTCAGTGCTTTTAGGCTTGCTCATCTGAAACTTCTCAATGCTGTTTTAGCTGAAATCATAGATAACGGAATACTGTTAAATCACTAGTTCTTTTGCTGGAGAGAAACTTATGCTGAACAAGAATTTACAGGCACCCTCATGCCACTAACAGAACTGAAGAAAATTAAAAACCTGAACTCAGCTTTCTTTTAGCCTGATAATTAGCATTTGCCATGGTAATTAGATGTCCCAATTTAAGTAGTCTGAGATATAACTAGACCTCAGGAAACATTATAGCATGTATAAACCCAGTGACAATAGTAATAGTCTAAAATACAGTATTAATTTCCCTACTGATACACTAACAACATGTATCTTTGAAAACAACTGGTCTGATGATCTCTGTATTGTCATTAATTATAAAAACCTTTTATTTTCATTTTGTTTATGAAAACAATAAATAAAATTCATAGTAGCATTTTAAGACTCATTTACAAATTTTCATATACTAGTATCAATATTAAATAAATTTACATACTTTGGGCAGGGGAGACAGAAAAAGAGATTTCTAAAGCATTTGTGTTATAAGCTAATCATAGTTATATTTTTGAAATTCTCTCCCTGATTTATTAAGGAGCAAAAAAAGGCTAGTAATAATATTAATTGGAATTCTAACTTCTACATTGTTGCCACTTAAGCAGTGACTCAGATTTCGAGACCTATCTTTTGGGGTTTAGGATCATGAGGGCTTATGTGCTTCCCACCCTGAGAGGCTGTTTCACTAACTCCAGGTTCATGCAGGTTGATTTGGAGAGACTAAAGAGAAACTTGATAATGGAATAATAGTTCCTCCTCTTTAGTTGGTTCAGTCACTAATTCCTTCCTTGCAGTTGTTTTTACACAATCCTATCTATGACCATAGAGAGGAGGAAGAGCTTCTTTTGTAACAAATATTTGCTGCAATTTGGGCAAAGAATATGAGGGATTAAAAAGTACAATATCCTGTAAGTGGTGGGAAACAGTTACATACAGAGAATTGCACTGTGCTTCACCATCATTTATAAATATAACTCCAAGACTGGAAACCATCTGAATGTCTAACTGTAGGATACTAGTTAAAGTATGGGACATTTGTACAATGGATTAAGGCCAAAACAGAAATGAGAAAGCTCTTTATGTACTGATATGAGTGATCACTGAGATGTATTATAAAGGAAATAAAAGGTTTAGAGCCATGTATATATATACTTATATATGTATGTATAGTATATATATAGTATTTATATGTAGTATTTTATATATTATATATATATAAATATAAATATATAGTATTATCCTACCATTTGTGTTAAAATAGGGGGAAGGAATATACTTGTGTATTGTTCTTTGTCTTGAAGAATATAAAATAATCTATTAGTGTTAGGTCACCTCAAATCAGGAGAATGGATTGGCTGAAGACAGTGGAAGAACAGTGAGGTACAAGGGGGTAGAGGCAGCCCCCTGCCTACTTAGCTGTTCTGCTAAACATCGCCTGTATATAAATCAGGGTGTTAAAATTTATAAGGAAGGCAAAAAAACCTTAGTCAAGGCTAATTGAGGCTTATCTTCATAACTTATTCTAGCTACCTACTTGTGGTAGAAAAAATGGGTCAGATTCTGAGGAGACCCTTCTTTTCCTTGGCTCCCCCTTTGTAGTCTCCACCACTACCCTTATAATGAATAAGCCAGAGACTCCTATGTTTCAAATGAGTCAATTAATAGTGAGACATTAGAAAGTACCAAAAATATGTGATGGGGGTTTGCTTGAGTAAACTGTGGAATATTATATAGTGATTAAAAATAAGGGGCTTCCCTGGTGGCATAGTGGTTGAGAATCTGCCTGCCAATGCAGGGGACACGGGTTCGAGCCCTGGCCTGGGAGGATCCCACGTGCCGTGGAGCGACTAGGCCCGTGAGCCACAATTGCTGAGCCTGCGCGTCTGGAGCCTGTGCTCCGCAACAAGAGAGGCCGCGACAGTGAGAGGCCCGCGCACCGCGATGAAGAGTGGCCCGCGCTTGCCGCAACTAGAGAAAGCCCTCGCACAGAAACGAAGACCCAACACAGCCATAAATAAATAAATAAATAAATAAATACATTTAAAAAATAAGAAATTAGAAGTTAGAAAATGTATAGAATCAATTATACTTCAATTTTTAAGATGTATGTAAATTAAGAGAGAAATTGCTGAAGTGTTTTTTTTTTTAAGGGCTCTTTTTAAAAATGTTTGTTTGTTTATTTATTTAGGCTGCACCGGGTCTTAGTTGCGGCAGGCGGGATCTTTAGTTGTGGCATGAGGACTTGTTAATTGCTGCATGTGAACTCTTAGTTTTGGCATGCACGTGGGATCTAGTTCCCTGACTAGGGATCGAACCCTGGCCCCCTGCATTGGGAGCGCAGAGTCTTACCCACGGGACCACCAGGGAAGTCCCTAAAGGGCTCTTAATAGTATGTAAAATGTTTAGGGGATTGTTGCCTATAAAATAGAGTATGGCTCTTTTATTATTCAGAAGTATGAATGCTAATCTTCCCACTTCAAATGATGGATATTTTGGTCCGAGAAAGAATGAGCATCTGCAAGACAGTTGTAGCTTGGCTAAATAGTGAGTTGGAGAAGTTGGTTTGAGAGCTTTTTTTCTGGACTAGGAAGTGGTTTCCTCTGGTGAACCCAAATAGGTAACCTACCTTTCAGTGCTACACTTTTCTCTCCTAAATTATGATAAGCATGAAATACCATCCTTGCCTTGGCTTTAATTGACTTTTCATTATTTGAGTGAATGGGTGGGACATAAAAGAAGTGAATTAAGTACTGGCAATTTCAAAGCCTTGCATTAATCTTTAGCTTGTGCCATTTTGAAGATCTTAAGTAAATTGATTAGTAGAAAACAGAGTTGGTAAAAAATAAAATACCTGAATTTTCCTATTACTTCACTTTCTTACTCTAAGAAGTGATAATTTTAAGAGAAATGAGAGAGAAAGAGAACTAAAACATGTTTACTTCTCAGTTATGCAGTGCTGTGTTTCCTACCATCCACTGCTCCAACCTCCCAGATGTGTTGAGGTAGCTTAGGATCTGGTCCAGTTTCTCTTGTAATTAATTAGTTTTAGAGTTCCCCTGGCTAGGTCATCAGCCTTAAGTTTTAAGAATGACTACACTGTCTCCTGTGGGCATAGGGTAAGGGTGTGCACATGAAATGCAGAATTTGGAGTGCTTTTGTTGCTGTAATGGTGTGAGGGCCTATGCCAGGATAGCTTCTGTGCCCCCTTCCTTATTTGGGGAGGTAAGGAGGCAGCGGTTCTATGGAACTGAGATGAGAGGTAAGATATAACAGCCCTTTGCAGGACTGAAAACAGTGTCTATCCTGCTTTTGGGGAATGGGTTTATACAGGAGAAGGGTAACTAAAAATTCTACATTGTAGTGAATGTGGTTTTCTCCATTTAAGTAAATGTTTTATTGGAATGAATCATTACTCTTCTTAATGTATTATTATATTCTCTTTTCTTACAGGGTCCAGATCATCAAACAATTTTATTTAATCATGGTGCAGTTCAGAATATTGCTCACCTACTAACCTCAGTATCTTACAAAGTAAGATGTTAAAAATTATGGCCAGACTTTTATACTTTATTTTGGGTTTCTAGAGTCTTGGTCTGGAAAGAAGCACACATGTTTTGTTGTTTCTTTGGTAGATATTGTGATCAAGAATAGTATTTCATCAGTAAAATGTTATGGGGCATTGTTTTACCTATAGAGAGAGTGCACTTAAAAAAAAATCTACCTTGCCTTTCCTTTTTTTTTTTTTTTTCTTCAGGATATGATTGTGGTATGAGTTCCTATTGATTTTTACGTGTGATCATTAGTAGTCTCTTCTGGTATGGTGTCAGTGCCAAAGTTGCATGTGAGGTCATGCCTTGAAGTATGTAGGAGCAATGGCTTGCTATAACAGGAAAGACCTTGGATTTCCTATTTGAAACCATTATTTAGCCACACTGACTCAAACTTACAGCATATACCCACATATACATCAACATTTAAAATGTGTTCTGTTTTGTATTTTGAGTTAAAAAGTCAAGGGTTTTCAGTTGTGTTAATTAAATTTCTTTACTATCTTTTATATATAGGTAAGCAGTGTCATGATATACTATCAGGCATTTAGTTAAAACTTTGGTCATTTCATTATTGTCCAACTGGTAAGTTGTAGCAAATATTGGGACACTGTCTTTATTGTGTCACATTAGAACTAAATATGCTAGAAATTTCCTGTAAAGCAGAGAAGCTGTCATTTTTGTCGTCTATCCATTTGCACTGATCCTAGTCTGCTCTTTTTGTCCTTAGCTTTATTACAGGTCTGGCCTGCTAGTATGTACATTTTCCCTACCTCAGACATCCAAAGTTAGATCTTGGTGAAGATCTCACAAGAATAGGAATGGGGAATGGAACCAGCTTGAAACTAGCCAGAGGCAAGGGAAGGACATATATACTGAGAGCTGCTTCCTCTGCTCTGTACCATGTGTAGGCTGAGACCAGTCAGCACTTGTATGTCAAGAAACAGTTGCTGGGGTGGCGATTTACTGTTCTTGTTCTTCTCCATCCTCTAGCTTCATTAACTCCCCCAGTTCTTCATTTCTTTCTTTTCTTTTCCACACTAGACTTCCTTATCTACTGTGGCAAGTTACAGGTTGTAGAAGGAAAAAGGTTTTGGTAACATTACTCTTGCCAAGGTTTGCTCCACTGTCAGAGTGTCATGAACATATTCTAGGTTCCACCTGTAGGCATGTGCTTGTGCTGCAGAGCATTGCCCAAGTGAGGGACAGAGCTTCTTCACACCTCAGCTACCTATCCTGCCAATCTCAGGCTCCACAGAAGAACATCATATATAGACTCAGGCTTGGAAGTGAGGATTAGGTCATCTGGTGAAAGCTGAACAGAAAGAATGAAAAATAGCAGCTCTCATAGGAGCTCCTGCAAATTATAAAATATGTTGTATGTGGTCAAGAGTTTGAGCCCTTGGTGTCATCCCAGACCAGTTACCTAGTTTTGAGGTATAGTAACATAATTCATAAGTATTTCTAAAGTTAAATTAGTTTAGTCCTTTTCGAACTTTTATCATAACTTTCTTTCCTCTCGTGTTCTCCTCCCCCACTCCCCATCTCCATCCCATACACGACTACAAGAGTACTCTTTTTTTTTTTTTGGTCTTCTCTTCAGTTCTCTGGTTTGTAATTTGGGAAGAAGAAATGTCCCACTTGAAAGGCAATTAGTAATTGTTATTAAGTTCCCTTTGCCTTACGAGCATTGTATTTTTTACAGCGTTCTTTTAAATTTGAATAGGGATTTATCTAGTTCCATTTTAGTTGATACTTCCTCTCTGTTTTTTCTTATTTCAAAATTAATTTTAACTTACTGTACTCTTCAGATATACAGGTCTTATTTTTATTCCCTTGACTCCTTCCTTTAGTACTTTAGGCAGATTTAAATAGATATTTCTTCAGGAGAGTTTAGATTCTGAGACATTAAAATTCGTATTTGCAAAATTAAAATAAATGCTTTGTTTGTTCGTTTATTTTTACAGGTTCGAATGCAGGCACTGAAATGCTTCTCAGTTTTAGCTTTTGAAAACCCCCAGGTATCGATGACCCTGGTAAATGGTAGGCTGGAACTTTCAGTGGCACCTACACAATTTAATTTATGAACTTTGTAGATTTAAAGAATTCCTTAATCCTTCTTGTTTGTTTTATTTCTAGTTTTGGTTGATGGAGAATTGTTACCACAAATTTTTGTGAAGATGTTACAGAGGGATAAGCCCATTGAAATGCAGCTCACATCAGCAAAATGGTAAAGGTCAAGACAATGTGGGAAGAAAGACAGTGCTTTATCAATTTAGAGTATTTTTGGACAGCCTAATGAGCTCACTTTCAATCCCCATCTTGTTTTGGGATTTTGAAATTTGAAAGTCATGGGATTATCTCATATCTTCTTAAATAGATGTGAGTTTTATACTCAGTTTACTACTAGTAGCATGCAGAACAAGAACTCTCTTATAACATCTAAGACTACCTACAGAAAATTACTTCATTACATTCCCTTCTCCTTGTATTTCAGTTGAAATAACACAGAATTAGATCAGATTTAACCAACACATATTATGCTAAGTATCATGTCAGGAAAACATAAAGATACAGAAATAGTGAGAATTAGTTGAAGTTGATAACCAAGGCATGATTTCAGAGAATGTGACTTCCTCATCTTTGGAAAAACAAAACAAAGATTCCTCATAGAGATGTGACCATTTATAAGATAGTTATGTAATGTTCTTATTAGCACAGTTCCTGGCTCATGTAAGCATTCAGTACATGTTAATTCTGTAATTATCAATACATTACCAGATAGGTTTAACACCTGTTATGTAGGGTTCTGTGCTAAGTGAATGGTTTAGTTTCAGTATTTAAGAAGCTGTGGCTCTCTAATATTTTGGCCAGAATGAGGAATTTTCAGTGAATCACTCCTGCATCATGAATTGTTTTCTGTTTGTTTATATGATTTGTATTTTTTGTTTGTCCGCTTTTTTGTCTTCAAAACTGAGCATTTGCCTTTTTGTTAGTAAGGTAATACTCTCATGGAACTGGTTTCAAAAAACAATGTAGTAACAAATCTTAAGATAATGATAACAGCTATAAAGAATTCATCTCCTACAGTATAAGTACGGAGTTTTACTGACTTGTTTATAACTTTCCCTAGAAGCCAGAACATGGGGTATTTTAGGTTTTTTCCCTCCAGCTTAACAAAGGAATGTAATTCAAAAAGGAAATCCATTAATTTAAGTTTCTTAATTGCTTAATGTTCAGTACTTGCTTAGAGAGTAGAAAGTAATTGTATTCTTATTCACGGCCAGATATAATTGTGAAGGTAAATTGTTTTTCAGTAGAGCCAAATCACTAATTAATTCTCAAAGACACTACTGGTAACCTCTGACTAATTAGTTAATATCTTAGGGATAGCTATAAGTGTTACAAGTTAAATGCTTCTTCTGTGATACTTCTACCACTGCTATTGGAGTTGAAATATCCCAACTTAACTTCATTTAAATTTAGATACTTTGTTAACTTTATATTTTATTTTAAATTTTTTTCCTTTTTATTATGGAAAATTTCAAACAAAAAGTATAGAGAAAAGTATAGAGAACTCCAGTGTGCCCAGCACCTTGCTTTATCGTTTACCCATTCATTCGGCCATTTATTTTTAAAACAATTTTGTACGTATTTTAAAAAACTTCTGGCTTACTGTCTGCCTATATCGGATAGTTTTCTTTGACTATTTAACTAACAGAATCTCAGATAAGGGAGTGTCAAAACCTTCTCCCTCAAGATAAGTAAGAGTAGTTGTCTTTTTTTTCCCCATAATATCTTAAAGGCAAGTAGGTCGTCGTTGTTTTTTTTAAAGCTTTAAAACACAAGCAAAAACTTACTTTCTGCCATCTTATTCCAGTTTAACTTACATGTGTAGAGCTGGAGCAATTCGGACAGATGACAACTGTATTGTATTAAAGGTGAGTGAATTAATTCTTTCTAAAAACATGTGAAAATTATCCAGTCATATAAGTGTTGAATATAAATATTTGTATTCCTATTTCTTTTTACACATTTATCACTATGGTATGTGTGCACAGCATGAAATAATATTAAAACACCATGCTTTTCAGTGGGATGGCATGTAGCTTTAAAAAATTGGTTTTAGATATGTTTTGAAAGTCAAAGTAAATCTTTCCTTGTCAAACCTTTTTCACTTTTATGGTAATTAGAAGGATATAAAAATTATAAAAATGTGTAAAATTCAGGTTAAATAGAAAATACATTTTAGTCCTTGGTTTTCATTAAGTTTGCAGCACAGTTTTGTAGGCAAGCAGTTCACTAACTCTATAGATAAAGACTTTATTTCACCCACATGGCAGATAATCAAAAGGCATAATGAGAAAGCATAAGTAAATAACACATGAAAGCAATCATCATTATTGTGGTGTGTGTCAGATGCAACTAGAACTCAGAAAAGCCCAGATAAAAGACTAGCCCTAAAAGTCCTAAGACCTGGCTTCTGGTTTTAGCACTTCCACCACTGACTGGGTCGATAGCCTCGGGCACATCCCTTATTCTTGTGGTGCCTCAGACTCCTAATTATGAAAATGGAAGCAATAATTCCTGCTCATCTATCCCAAAGGGTTATTGAGAATAACAATATATTAAATACATTAAACAGCTTTTAGTTCTAAAGAACAGAACAACTGTAAGTACATTGATAGTGTGTCACTTTGTGAATGTGAGATCTCATTATCAGTGTTGAAAATGAACCCAAGGATAGAAGAACATTACGAAGATTAATGTTTCCTTTAGTCTCTGGTGAAGCAAGACAGTTTAATGAGATCTGAGGACCCCCTAAGTAAATAGCACTGCATAGAGTGCTAAGGGCTTCCATGCCCTTACTTAAGTGCTCTGCCCCTCCTTTTCTTTCTCATTGGTAAACTAGGTTAATAGTATCTTCTTTGTGTAGTAGTTGTGAGCATTAAATTCAATAATCCATGAATTTATGGTATTGATAAATGTTGGTAGCTGTTCCAAGGGAAATAAGAATAGGCTTTCTTCTTGGAAGCCTAGAGTCGTATTTAAAAGATGGAACCAGCCTGATAAGAAATCAGCAGTGAACAATAAAGTGCCAAACTCTGTGGTCAAGCTATAATAGGAACTTAGAAAAGAACAAAGCATAGTTGACTGCGGTTGTAGAGGAAGTCTTCCTGTAATGCTGATGTTTCAGTTTCTATTTCCACATTATCCTTTAAAGTTGATTCATCAGGCTTAGAAATATAAACGTGGGATATTTTTATTGAGACCCTAATGTAGATAAATTACCAAGACCAGTGCCAAGGTTTTGAAGGACCTCAGAAGTAAAATTGCACTAGTCGATACCACAGTCATTCCACGGAGTTCTCTGGAGCACTCAGGAACTATGACTGATGCATTTCACTTGGATTATAGGAGAACTGGTAGAATCTGACTAATGGGAAGATCACCGAGTTTTTAAAGCTGTGTTTTGTTTTTGCAACTGTAAGTATTAAACTCTAAACCAAAATTGAAAGTCATCCCAGCTATGTCACACTCATTAAGGAAAAGATAGCATACTTTTTCTAAGGCAAAATCATTCCTAATTAAACTGCTGGATGTATTTTAGGTAAATAAATACATAGACAGGGCAGGAGCATCAGAAATGATTTATTAGGGATTCTTAAATGTCTTTTGTAAGGTTTTACAATAAAGCTTCAGTCTTATCAATCACAAAAGCCTAATTAGACTTTATATTAATGTGCTTTGAATATATGGGAGTTTAGTGTGCCAGTGTAAATGATTAGCATGCACTGAATTTTGTGTGTTTTTGCATTCCAAAAAAAACTTTTATTCTCTGAAATTCTTTATTGAAACATTTGATCACAAACATGACTCCCAGTAAAAACTGTTGGGTTGATATAGTTACTATATGATCTCCATCATGCTTTTGCGTTTACCAAAAAGCAAATAATTAATATCACTACCTTCCAGACATTGCCTTGTTTGGTTCGAATGTGCAGTAAGGAGAGGTTACTAGAGGAGAGAGTTGAAGGAGCTGAGACACTCGCCTATCTGATTGAACCAGATGTTGAGCTACAGAGAATTGCTAGCATTACTGATCACCTCATTGCCATGCTTGCTGATTATTTCAAGTATCCCAGCTCTGTGAGTGCCATCACTGATATTAAAAGGGTATGTTCTCTTTTCCTTTTCAGCAGCTCAAGAGAGGGATTTTTAAAAGGATTTTCTTACTGTTCACCACTTTTGAACCAATTGATAATTAACAGTTCAGAGCCCTTTTAAATAAAGAAATCTTTTAGTAACATAGATGATGTCACTTTGAGTTTTTGAATCCAGTTTGTTTCATGTTTATTGTCAGAAGTTTTTTAGTAAGGAGATAATCAGAAAATTGCATCCCAAATTCCCAGCTAACCCCAAAATAGTGGGGTCTCTAAGCTGGTTATTGACATTATACCAACATCATCTAATGCTATTGAAAGTCCCAGAATCAGCTTTGTCACTATATTCTCATTCTTTAGGACAAGGGTAATCTTTTGTTCCAGGCGACTGAGTGGCTTTATTTTACTCTCCGCCACTGTCTTTTTCTTTTGCTACCTTTTCTTCTAATTTTTGCCATCTCTTCTTTCTTTTCTGCAGTTTCATACTGTGCTTTGGGCCTGCTAGTGACAGCTAAAGCACCATCTAACCTCTAGTTTGAGACCATCAAGGACCAAATTGTGCTAACTTTTTCTCAAACTATAAGTTCCTCAGAATAGGTAGATATTCTTTTTGGCTTTGTTTTTCTCAACGTGTTTGTCATATCCACTTCTCTAAGCATGAGAGATAAATATTCTGTGAGAGAAAGTTTATTTAAGGAGGTCATGGTAGAGAGAGCATTGCCTCCTAAATAGTAACCAGTACTGTTTCACAAATGTGACTGTATTTTTGATGCCACTGGTCCCAATGGTAAATTTTTTTAAACTTATTCTCTTGACCTCTCCCATGCCCCTGAGTTCCAAAAAACTTCATCCGGTAGGCAACTGTTCATTTGGCATTTAACGCTGAAAATGAAACAAACTATTAAGGGTATAACTTTTCTCTGCCTCAGAAAGGGCCTAAAATAACTTCCATTGATATTTGTATTAATGTACACTGCCCTTTATGTATTAAAGTTACGTGCCTGCTCTTCCTTCAGTAGTATTGTTTTTCTAGTAGAAGTGATAGGTTATATTGAAGCAGCTGCCTTGTCTGTTTTCCCTCTGGCTGCTTGCTCACTGACACAGTAACTCAAAGTACAAAGACATATGAGCAAGTCCTAACTACAGCCTCATGAACACCCTTAGCTGACCATCACAGCAAGGCAGATAGAACACTTTGATGGACATGAGAGTGAGGAAACATAATTACAAGAACGTCTAGCTTACACATGTGCAAAACATTTAACTAGTATATAGAAGATTATCCCTTTCCTTAGGGTTTTTCCATTTTATTTCCATCACAGTAAAACTGGAATAATAATAACTTTTTTTTAAATCTCCTAAACTTGAATATTAGTTTGTTTTGTCATCTTTATTTTTGATGATGGATTATCCAGTGGTTTCTGACATACAAGTATAGGTACTAGACCCATAAGAGAGACTTTTTTACATGTTAATAAATGTGTGATTTTCATGGTATTTTAGTCCAAGTCAGTATTCTAATAAATGTTATGACTGGAAAGTAGTTAAGACATAAGAATAGATATTTTAGAACTTACACATCAAAATGAGTGTCGTATATTGGGAGGTTCCTCCCATAACTCATCAGTACCTGCTTTGATCAAAATATTTGGGAGCTACTCTTAAGAACTACCTTCAGAACCACCCCAACTGAGTTTTAGTTTTTTACTGTGGAGTTTTTGTTGTTGTTGTTACTCTAAATGATGTTACCCAGTTGGATTTCCCCCTCTTCACACACCAGTGACAGTTAACTTAAAACTCTCTTAGTCGATGAAAATATGTTATTATTGTCAGGGTTTTCTTGCTAGTGTGCCATTCAGTTCTTTAGGAATGTTCAAAAGAGGGTCTCAGAATATTATGAACAACACCTACATCTTTGCATAAGGGTGAACCTTTCCAAGGCAACTCATTTGGAAAAAGTTGTAATCATTTGGATAAGTTATATCTCTTAGTTATAAAATTATTTACTTTACTGATATGCCTTATATATTTACTGGTTCATATTTAGTCACTGAAAGTGTCCTGAGAACACGCTTCTCTTTTATTTTTATGGTAGTTTGGTGATAAATCAGGTATATGGAAGAATTGATAACTCAGAAAGCCAGTTATGCATATGAAAAGATAGCGTTAATTGTTTCATACCAGTAAGTAATTTTAATAAATTTATCCCAAAAAAGCCCCCTGAACATAATTCTCAGATAGCTGTAATAGACAGGTAGCAATGATTACCATGGTCTGTTGTTTATTAAGCATTTTTACAAAGGTTTTCCTGCTTCTAAAAGCTTTTTAAATGCTGAAATTTGGTTAGCACTATTAATGTTTGGGAAAACCTTCTAAAGATAACTGTTGCAGCAGCACTCAAGTTATCAGCTGTATTCCAGGTTAGAAAGACCTGAGTGTGCCATTTTTTTTGTTTTTTGTTTTAATTTAATTAATTAATTAATTAATTAGTTGCAGCATGTGGGATCTAGTGCCCTGACCAGGGATCGAACCCAGGCCCCCTGCATTGGGAGTGTGGAGTCTTAGCCACTGGACCACCAGGGAAGTCCCTGTGCCATGTTTTTGAGAGCATTTCAAAGAGTTGGTGGGAAATTCCCTGGTGGTCCAGTGGTTAGGACTCTGCGCTTCCACTGCAGGGGACACGGGGTCGATCCCTGGTTGGGAAGCTAAGATCTCATGTGCCACGTGGCACAGCCAAAAAAAAAAAAAGAGCTGGTGCAAGCAAGCAACAGTGCCACTAAAGCTGCCATCTAGCAACACTGAATTTTTAAGGCTCAAAGGTTCACAAAGGTTTTTCATATACCAGTGTCACATTTTAGACAGAAGCAGACTGCAAGAATTCCAGGTCATGTTGACACAGACACAGCAAGGTCTCAGTCATATGTGAGCAGAAACCCAAAATAACCAGCACTGATAACGTTAATAGTTGTTAAAACATATTTTTCCTTCAACTCTACTTTATTAGTTTTATTGAAAATTTAATTTGTGGACTGGGTTGGAACATATCTTTTTTTCCCTCCCATAGCTTGATCATGACTTAAAGCATGCTCACGAACTTCGCCAGGCTGCATTCAAGCTCTATGCCTCTCTCGGAGCAAACGATGAAGACATCCGGAAGAAGGTGAGTCTGGGAGAGGGGCGTCCCCCAGTCCTGACAGCCAGCAGGCAGGGAGTGACGTCAACCTGAAAGTCGTGGTGAAGAGCACTAACAGTGACTGTTTGAATATAATAAAACAGAGTGACTAAAGGCATAAATGAAGAATGAATGGGACCCGGATTTGGGGGGTTGTTTGTTTGTTTTTAGAACATAGAGTGGCATGGCCGTGCTGGAATGACAAATAACTGGCGTGCTTTTTTGTGTCATTAATATGGATTATTGTGTTGCACATTTTTGCATGTGTTCTGATAAAAATCAATTCTAGCACTGTGAAGCTTCAGACACCTTGAAAGACCTAACACTAGAATTGTAAATGTTATTTATGGAAATACTTTCCAATGCCATTGAGAAATTCAAATCTCTATTGTATATTGTTCTTTGATATGTGGCTTAGTTATGTTTTGATTTTTTTTTGCTACTGTGCAAGTTCGATGTGAATAAAATCTTTGTGGAATAATGATTTTATGTTTAGTGAGTGGTCATCTGAATTTTCCAGCTCCCAAAAAATGTGTCACTGCTATAGCACCTTATGTTATTACAGCCTAGTCCAACACTGAGCTCATGTTCTTTATGAGAATAGTTCTAAGCAGGGAGTAAAGTATTGTGGTAAGCTCTGATCTGGCTCCCTCCACAAACCAAAAGCCTGGAGCTTACTACTCAAAAAAAAACATGTATAATCTAGTAAATTATAAACAAGGCTTTTAGGAACATCATAATTTAATTCATATGTTCTGTCTTGATGAGCCATAGCAGAGAGAGCAAATTGTGCATTATTTACTGAATGTGGCAGTTTACTAAATCTCCCCATCTTGCATTGGTATTTTAAGGAGCCCTCTGGGAGAAATCACAAAGTATTGGGGCTTTAACATGATTTAGAGAAGTACTTTGGGCTTGTAGAAAGAGAAGTATGGAATTAACTGTAGGTTTATTGAAATAAATTGTACCATTCTTGGAGAAAATTGAAATTAATAGCAGTAAGATCTGTAAGATTAGATATGTAAGTAGCTTTGCTTTAAAATCAGTTCAGAAAACACAACTAAGCTGAATGTTTTCCATGTACCTCAATTTAGTTCAGTTAACAAGATGTTTTTGACTTGAAGTGTTCTAGTAAATATCTATGAAAATCCTTTTTGACACCTCTAAGCTTTAATTTGTAAACTGTTACTTCAAGGCAAACATACTAGTGATATGATTTTCCCTATGTCTAATCATGATTTATGAATGTTGTTGTTCATATATTTCATTCAGTTTAGGTACCTGGTATACTGCAAGGGAAGAGGCTTCTATGGCAATTCATATAGATAAAATATTTTTTAAAAATTGACATGGACTGTATAACTTAAACCATCCCAAAACAAATCATTATGTATTTATTAGGGCCCAGTGGAAAGAGGAGAGGTATTTTACCCAGTCTTTTAGCTGAAGAAGGCCATGCCATGGACTGAAAGGGAGATAGATAGATGGACCATAATGGGGGGAAATAGGATGTCCATTTGTACTTCTTTGTACTTTTTTGTTAATAAACTATTGTTTTGGAATTAATGACTTTAATTTGTGATATCGTGTTCTAGAAATACAACGTAACAGTCTGATGATCAGTAGTTTATTAAAACTTGTATTTATAATGTGTATAATTTCCTGGTAAGGCTAATCCTGATAATTTCTGTAGAAAGATAACAAATAAAGAATAAGTTATAATTATTATAGTTTTTTGTGTGTGCTGAAGAAAAGATACTATAGTATGCCTGTGTAATGGGTATTATATAGAGTTTTTAGGAACATTTAATTTCTGGGAAATCAAGTGAATAATTTATAGTTCATAGCAACTACTGAAGAGAGAAATTGTAAATTGGAAAATATAAAGTAATTTTGTGATAAAATCTGCATGAAAACGGTTCTTAGGAGTGGAGAATTTTTATTTTCAGTGTATAAAAATGATAAATGTTAACTCTTCCTTTGAATGCGTTTATTTCTATTCTATTTTTGTTGAAATAATTATTTGGATAGATTTTTATTTACTTTCTCCATGAAATATTTGTTTACCTTTTTACACTTCTGCCTTAACTTTGATTGTATTTCTTTTTTTGGTGTAGATTCTTGAAGTACAATGTTTATTATTGTTTTATTTTTTAATGCAATTTTTATACTTGCCAAGATGGAATTTCAGTTTACTGAGTTGATGAGTGGACAATCTCTGAAAGAAATTTCAAAGCCTGTAGACCTATTTCCACCCCCCATCCCTCACCCCACCCCCCCAGCCAAACAGAAGGCTTATTTATTCCAGGATAAAAGTATGAAATGTTCAGTTGGTCTGCCCTTTAAATTGAAAATGGTAATGTAATTCAATAAATATAGGAAGTAACATATATCTCATTGCCCTATTATGACCAGTTAAGGGAATGAGGCAGAAGGAATAGAAAACTAGAGCAAAGAGATGGAGACAGTGAGAGGTATACACAGCAGTAAAGGAGAAAGATACAAGCCTCCTCTCTTCATGGAATTATGGCTCTATCTTATTGCTTGTAAAGACTTCAAAAGGCCTGCTGTGATTTCATTTCTTAATAGCTTCTCTCTGGGCCACACAAAATTAAGCTGAAGACTGAATATGACCTGTAGGTCAGAGATTTACCACTCCTGCTTTGAAGCAGTGTTAGTGTGTTCCCATTAAAAGAAACCATCTGTATAACAAACAGTCCCTGGAACCTAATAAGCACTCAGTAAATATTGTTGAGTGGATACAGAGAGATAAATATAGAAATGAAAATGCGGAAATCATACACAGAGTGATATTTCCTTTAATACACCTGGATCTTTCTGTATCCTTCTGTGCAGAGCAAAGTTGGTCTCCTAATTCCTAGCTTGGCATCCTTTATCACTCTGTGGCATAGGTACAAATTTCCTGATTTCCTGTGGTGTCCTGTCAGTGAAAGGGTGGAAAGAGTCCTGCGGTGAAAGTGGAGAACATTACCATTGGCTGTGACATGAAAAGGGAGAAGAAGCCCAAGAAAAATGAAGGACCACTCACCTTGACAACAGATGTGGCCTGGCCATATTAAACTTAGAATAATTCAAGGATTTTGGTTAGGGAAAGCAAGGGCAGAGCAGGAGTTAAGAGCTTGGTGAAAGAAGGGTCCAGAGCACATTAGCAGTAACTGCACTGACAGAAATGCCAGGTAAAAATTAGCTGTAATCTCTGCCGCGGGGAAAGTCTATAGTTTCTAATGGTAGTCTTTACCACATAGTAATGCTGACTGAGAAGCATGAGGTCAGTTAATGGGACAGTAACAAAGAAGTTAAGACAACTAACAAATTATTTTAAGTACTGGCATCTCAATCAAAACCCCAGTCAGTTGGCTAAGTCATGCAGAGGCAGCAGTGGCAAATTACAGCAGGCCTATAATTGTGAGGCCCATTGTTTTATAACAAAGAATTGCTTTTTTGAAGACCATCACTTGATTGGTACCTGTTGATCATCAATTAGGTTGGAAATTTAAAAGGATGGTCTCTCTTTTACTTTCTTCAAGGAGCTTGCAGAATTTATCAGAAATAGCTAGGAAGTGTAAATTGAGGAAAATTAGAAATTTTAAAAATAAATTAAAATTCAAGGAAATTAATAAACTTAACAGGATGTTATTTTTATTTTTGATAAAATGTAAATGTAGTACTTATTGTAGCCTTTGCTCCTTTGAGATATCTGACTAATGGAGCTTTTCAGAAAGCTTTGCTCTTGGATTTTGAGTACTTAACATTTTAGCTGGAGATCCCTTTTGAGGAACTAGAATGTAAGCTCCATGAGGGCAGGGATTTTTTGTATTTTGTTCCTCACTGTATTCCCAGCATCTACAATACTATGGGGTGCATAGTTGGCACTTACCAATATTTGAAGAATGAATGGATGAATGGACAAATGCATATTTGAACTATATTGCAAAATTGCATTGTTAAGCACTATTAATTGTGTTATATATGGGCCTCTCTGCATTAAGAACTTTCATAACTTTGCTAGCAATTTTACGGGTATGCGAAGAGAGGAGATTTAAAATAGAGGAAACCTACATCTGATCACATAGGCAAGGGATTTCACTATACTTAGCATAGAGAAAATGTAGGAAATTCCCATTTTCAAGAGGCAGACAATACCAAGGGCGTGTCTTCCACTTCTCTGATGTAGGTCAAAGAGAATATGTTTTATGGTATGGTACTTGTTTAATTTTGAAATAATTTTTACCATTATTTCTTAGTTTTTTTCCTTTTTAAATGTATGATTTTTAAAAATTTATAGCATTCACAAGTGTGAAACTGGACCAGTTTTTTTCCCCTAGGTATAAAAGTATGATTTGGTTTATAGAAATTAGGCCGACTGTCAGGAATCAACCTATTCTATAAAGTGATATACACCTGTATAAAATATTCTCAATTAATGAATGCCAGAGTTTTATGGAAATCATAATTAGTGAAGGTCAGTAATTTAATTCAATTCTACGTAGATTGATTGAACTGCCTACATTATATAAACAATGTCAGGTCGGTGTAGGGAGGGGGAAAACAGTAAGGTGAGATAAAGAGTAATAAAGACACAGCCTTAATACTCAGCATTTATAATAAAACCTCAGTAAGTCAGAGGAAAGTAAGGAATGGCCAGTAAGAATTTGCTAGGGGCTCAAAGAATTATTTGGAACCAGTTAAAATGGACATGGTGATATCAATGGAGCAGTCCTTGAATCAATTTGGAAATTAATAATTTAATATTTTAATATTTTCTAAATGCCTTTTCTTTTATATCTTCAAGAATTGATAACATAAAATCTTAAAGTTTTACTCCTTGGCGGGGGCGGGGGATGCCTGTGGAACAGTCACAGTGGTTTGTACATGACGTGTGTGAAGAAGGTAGCAAAGCGTGAGATGTTTTTTTCTTTTTAAACTGAACAATTGTTTTTTCCTGGACAATTTTTTTGAGAAGTACAGGGAGAAAAAAATAAGAAAAGAAAAGGAAAACAAAGAAGAATGAGAATTTTTCTACTCTCTTTTTCCTAGCAAAGGAAGTTATATCTACAGGGACATTGTGAGGATGAGCTCTAATGTATTTTAAATGTTTAGCATGGTGCCTGTAGGTGCTCAGTAAATCGAAGCATTTATTAGACTATCTTAAATAACTTCATTGGAAGATTAAAAATAAATATATATTTTTAAGTATTGGGAGAAAAGCTGAACAGTTTTGGGGCATAAATAAAGACGGTTTACAGCGAAAACAGTGATTTTATGCTATAAATTTCCAAGACTACTAGTTATTCCTTCTAGTAAAAAGAATATTTATACTTCAGAAGCATCAGCTCTTTTTTTTAGTTGATCTCTTATTAAAATGACAAGATGTCTTCTTACTCTTATAATTATATTTTTAAATATATTTAAAATACTTGTTTTCAAAACTCTTTGTTGCTGTAACATACCCTCTGAAGCACCAAATATAATATTGCTTTTCTTGGAGTTAAATAGAATATACAATATAAATCAATAATTTGTTAGTATCATAAGTAGTAGATGTCTTGAGAAAAGTAAGGAGGCCAAATTCTGTCTAACGTTGTTTATCTAAGTATTACTTATTACTGTCTGTGGTTGCCATAGATGTCATTTCTCCAAAGGGTCATCATTCATATGAAACCATATCTCAAATACATGTGTTCAAATTTTGAACAAATGTAAATCTCCTATGTTTTAGAAGTTACACGATTTTAAAGTATATTTGTAAATTTAGGTCAGTTTTTCTTAATATCTTTCCGCTATCTCAAAAACTTGATAAGCACTTCACTTTGAACATTTTAATCATTTGTTATAGCTTGATTTTTATTACTAGTTGGTCTTCTCTGTAACAGTATAATTGTACCATGAATTTATAGTTTAAAACATTTTGTGAAGTTCAGTAATTCTAAATGATCATTTAAAAGGTACACTGTCAAAATTCTGTATTTGTCTCTGCCGTGAAATCAGGCAGATGCAAAAAATTCTTTCTGAGCCTTAGTCTACATGTTGAAACAAATGCCTTGAACATTTTGAAGGTTTTCGACGGTACCACAGAAGTAGCACCCTTCAGGACTTGGTTCTGCTACTGAATAACAACAAATTCATTCAGAATTCAGAATTCCTTGACTTAATCTGTGGTTAAATTGTTAGTTATCGTCTGAAAGCTAATCTACCAAAGAATTTTAAATGAACTCTGCAACATTGATTCATGATGGTAAGTATTTTTAAAGAGTTCACCATGACAGGACCAGGTTTTGCCACTTGCCCACAGTATTGAGACCCTTGGCCTTCAGCATACTGAAAGAAGCAAACCTGGGAGTGATAATGCTATATACAGAATAGAGGTATTTATAAAATCAAGTAATGAACTTATATTTCAGAGTTTCATTAAATGGAGACATAAAATTGAGTGTTTTACTGTTATTTGTGGTATTGTAGTTGCATAAATCATTGAATTATACTTCTTGTTCTTTTTTTAAAATAGGAAGTACAGATTGATTGTTTCATTAGTTATTTACAATCTAAGACAGGTGATTATAAACCAAGAAATGGGCTAAAATATGGTCTATATTAGATCTATAGAACTAAAATTAGCGACTTAGTTGGATTTTCAAGAATTTTCTATCTGGAAATGAATGAAATGTTTGGGATGATAAAATTTGTGGAGTAGTAGACCTTGAGAAGATTGAGTTTGTGATGAAGAACCAGAACCAGTGCTACACTCTTTCCTGTGATTAAAATGCTAGCACAGGAGTCAGCAAACTATATCCTGTGGGTACTTATTACCTATGTAATTATCCTGTAACGTGTGAGCTAAAAATGGGTTTTGCATTTTTAAATGGTTGGAGGAAGAAAACCGAAAGAAGAAGACTATTTCCTGACATATGAAAAGTAAATTAAATTCAAATTTGTGTCCATAAAGTTTTTCTCTCTTTATCTTTTTTCAGCTTTATTGAGGTATAATTGACAAAATGTCTATCAAGTTTTATTGGAATATAGCCATGTTGATTTGTTTATGTGTTGCCTGTGTCTGTTTTGCACTACAGTGGCAGGTTGAGATGTTGGCTGCACAATCACAAGGCCCACAAAGCCTAAAATATTTACTATCTGGCCCTTTGCAGAAAAACTTTGCCCACCCTGTGCGAAAACTGCATAGCTTAAACAGAAACGACCATAAACCAGTTTGATGAAAAACTGCATTTCCCATTTGCCTCTTTGTACTGAACTATAGAAAGAAATGGGACCCTACCAAAGCCCAGGATCGGGGGTGGGGCGCGGAGATGAGTTGTCTGACTTCCTGAAAGAGAGGCATTATCAAGTGTTGACAGTATAACACTCTCACTGGATTCTTTCCTATATGCCGATTCCCTTGTTTGAATGATTTTGGCATGTGACAGAACCCAGACAAATTGGGTAATAACTGTGGCTTTTGGTTATGGTAGGAAACCTTAGATTCTGTGTTTTGATTAGCAGAGTTGCCAGAATAAGATTTTTCACCATGCCAATGAGAAAAATTAAGATCCAGTTCCCTTATTAAGCAAATATCCATTCAGCCTTTGTTATATACAAAGCCTTGTGTTAGGTGGTATGGGGGCATGTAAAAGGCATGTAATTTAGGTATTTACATCAAGAGATAATCTGTTTGGGAAACCAAATTTAACAGAACTACCATTTATTGAGCACTTACTGTGTGCTGGGCACTGTGCTGATAATCAGCGTTAGCACATTATCTCCCTTAAACCTTACACAACCTTGTAAGTTAGCTGTTGCAGATCAGGAGACAAGTGATTTGACCAAGACCACCCAGCTAATAAGTGATAGCCCCTGCATCGTATCCCAGTCTCTCTGATTCCAAAGCCTATGCTGTTAACCACTTCATTACTTTACTCATGTAGAATTAAATGCCATTACTAGAGCCAAATTATGATATGAAATGGCAAGAAGTGTCACTGGAGAATGTGTGATAGTCTGAAGTAGTGCTATGAATTCAGAAAACTTAATAGTTTGTATTAAGTGTTTGCAAAGCATCAGATTCAGAAAATGTGTCTTTTCTCTCACACAGTTTTTGGTACAAAGTGGATAATGAGATGCTTTAATCATGTCCATTTATTCATCTGGCATTTAGGATACACCTCCTCCTTTGTGCCCAGGAATGAAGCAGAAGACTAGTGTGTACTTGTGGGAGCTTACAATTTAAAGCAACTAAGGAATGAGACACTAAATTGCTGTGTAGTAATTCCAGGGCCTTGGGTGTGTATAAAAAGTCTCATCTGCATTGAAAGCCAGTTTTGCCGTGATCCACCCAAATATGATTAAAATAAGGCTGTAATTGAAGTCCATTTATATACTATAAAGAAGTTTACTTAAAAGCATTCTCACCTTTTCCTTCCAAGGTATTAAGGAATGAAAGATCTCCGTATCTGTCTTCCTTCTGCATAATTGGAAATGTTTTTCTAAGGCCACTATCTTGACATGATTACACTGTAAATTAATGTTCTGGAAAGGAAGCATCCAGAGTTAATGATGTCATTTCAGAATTTTATTTTGTAGACAGCTTCCTTATGGAGTAGATTTAAACTTGAGGCAGCATTTTGAAATCTTCTTTTAGTAGTTATCTCTTAGCAAGCTGTAATGTTCATAACTGGAATGTAAGCTCCACAAAAGCAGTACTTGGTAGATACTATGCTTGTATTTATTGAGTAAATTGTGTATGTCTGGACATTAGAATTCAGCCAGCCAACCTGTAGGATAATTAAGACTACAGGTCTTACACAAAGCTGTGGCGTGCACAGCTTTGTGTAGAGTAGGGGCTGAGCGGGGCCGTCGTGTTGCACAGTTCTTAGGGCAGTGCATCATTCAGATCCCTGGCAAACAGTAAGAGATGGAAGGGACGTTTCTAGTTCTGTTGTTTGAATAGTCACTTATAATGGTTTTATTTATGTGCTAAAATAAAAGTGTAAATCAGCAGCTGTTTAGGTTCCATTCTGCCATAAAGCTAATGGTTGAACTTTAAAAATTGAACTCTTATGTGTAGAGAAATATTTTTTTGATAGAGGAAGTGTTGATTTATTTTTAGACATTATAAGTATTTCTCACACACTGTGTTTATATTTTTGGTTTTAGGAGAAGGACAGGTTGGGCCAAGAGAGTTCTCCCACTTTTCCCTAATGTGTAGAAAAGTTTAGAACTTTGAGTTTTTCTTCTAAGCATTTAACAGAAATGAAGTTTCCCAGCTATTAAGAAGGTAAAAAAGGTCCTGAGGTAGAAATTACAAAATACCACTTAAAGAGGCTTAAAAGCAAGAATGAAATATAGAAGCTTAAAAACAGGCCCACTCTAAGAACCCCCTCCCCTTTGTCCTCCACTCCTAAAGTGAGGTGATACTGCTCTGAGGCTTAGACCTGCAGGAGAGCTTAGGTGTTAATTTAGTTCAGTGCCTTCAAGAGAAAGGACCAAAAGGAGACCCTGCAGATCAACTCTTACGATGTTTTGTTTTTCAGTTTCTCTGGCTAAGATGTTACAGAAAAACCCAAACGAAGTTTTGGGCCAACCCAGTGTTTCTCCCAACCCCCTGTCTCCCAAGATTGTGGAGTTAGAGAAGTCTGGTATGAATGTGGGTATAAAGAGCTATAAAAGACTGAGAGAAGGGAAGAAATGCTTTGTAAAATGTTTACTGAGACTCCAGAATATAATGTTTTGATCAGTGATCTGTCCTAAGAGAAGCTGTGATCTTCTAGGAAAAAAAAAAAAAAAAAAGAGCCTCTGGTAAAAACTACCCTCTATTTTTAAAATATTTGCTAGAGGAAAATGTCAGAAAATCTTAAATTGGAGCAGTGGCAAAGATACGACATAGGATAGGCTGTGGTTGGGAAAACCTGCAGTTCTCATCCAGAGCAGATGGGGCTTGTGGCCTGAGAACAGTAGAATATTAGTTCTATTTAGCTGGTATCTGCTGAAGCTAGATCCTGATTTTAGAATGGAGATCAGATTATAAGGGAATTGAATTTAAAAGTCAGTGGAACTCACTCTGGTGGTTTCTTCACAGTGTTTTCTTAACTTTTCTTCATTGACTTTCATCCTCTCTGACCTTTGGCGTTTATACTCCAACCCAAGCTGAATGGTTGATTTGTCATTTTTCTCTCTTGTAAGTCCTGTGAGTTGTACCTTTTCTTTTTCCCTTGTCAGTCCAGTTTATTAATGGTGACCTCTCTTGCCTTTTACAATATATGCTAATCTTTTTTGGCCTAGGATGTCAGTATATAATATGTAGTTCGCACAGCACTGCTGACTTTTTAAGTTCTCTTCTTTCCTCATTTTCAAATTCAGCCCTCAACTTAGTTACTAAGGCTAAGCAAAAATCTTATCCTTAAGCGCAGTGAGTAGAAAGGACCTCACACTGGAAGTAAGAAAACCAGGTGGAGCCCCAGCTCTGCCTCAGATTTGCCTAGAGAACCTGGACCAGTGACTTAATCTTGCTGAATTTCAAAGACCTCATTGTCAACTAAAGAAGTTGGATGAGTTTATTTCTAAGACCTCTGTAGATTTTAGCATTATTCAACTAAAAACTAACAGCCGTAAATGCATTTAGTTCTTCCAGAGAGTTGTATCTGCTGCCGTTAACACCATGCAGAAGAATGCAGAAAGAGGATTGGTTTCCCAGTTGAACTTGTTTAGGAGCAAGCACTGCAGCTGCCCTTGCTTGATTCATGAAAGGCCATGTGCTCTTCGGGGTTTTTGTTTTAATAAAGGGGACATGGCATGAGGATGTACTCAGGAATTATAAATATTAAGTGCTCAAGCATTTCCATGATATGCACGGCAGCATATCCTTAAGTATTCTGTGGAAAAATCAGAATGGTCACATCCTAAAACCTAGGAAAGTTGGTTTTCCATTTTTAGGAATAGATCCCTCCCCAGTACCTTACCAATGCTACTCAGTCAACCAGATCAGCTGGCTGTATGTGTTTATCTCACTCTCGTGTTTACTTTGTTATCTCTTAACCCTTCTCCTTCCTCCCAGCCTCTACCTCATTTCCAAAGCCAGTCGACTGCACTGTCATCCGATCTTGTGTTCATAGGGCTCATCTTTAAAAAAGATAAGTTAGATGAGGGGCTGGACCTTAAGTAAGTGGCCCCAAGTAGGAAAGACTCAAGTGTGTGCCCTGAGACCCATCGACATTGACACTTACGAAACTGAAGCATTGCCATCTACACCTAACAGGTTCAGGGCTCTTGTAGATCCTTTTTCCTTGCCACACCTACTCTTTCTTCCTGACCTCCTTGTGCTACACTCTGCTTGGCTGCTTAGTCCTTGCTGCTTTAACTAGACTTTCTGGATTTGGTACCTTATCATCTTAGATCTTAGATGGCTGCCTCTCCTGACTTACAAAGTTTGATTCCAAGTCTTCACTCTTTCTGGAGAGTTCTGTCGTGTTATCCTCTGTTGGAACTCTTTCTAGGAACCTTTCACAAAAGCCCCTTTGGAATTAAATTGTGTTTGCCTGGCCATTGTGCACATTAGCATAAGTAATTGACATTAAGAAAATCCAGCTCCCTTGACTCCGAGCCCACCTGCTTTGAGTTGTCTGAGAAGTTCGGTGACACCACTAAGAATCTGCCCGGTTTCACTTTCCACATCTTCTGCTTGATCTGGTTTCATCACAGTTCAGAGTCCACTCTGAAGTTTGTAGTACCTGGAAAATGCTTCATCCTGGGTCTTGCTGGAAGAATAGCCGTGTCTTGTCTTTTTGTTTGTTTGTTTGTTTGTTTTAACTCTGTAATCCTTCATTTCTTCAGTTTTCTGAGGAAGAGATGGTGTATGACTTGGCCACAACTTAATTATGGATCCACTAGTGCTCATGGAGGGCTAGGGAATTCCCTTTTAAGCGAAGGCCACCTTTGTCTTGTTAACATTCCCATGTGTGCCATGAACCTCTGCCTTAGGATTATCTGGGTTCTGCATTTTCCCCATGACCCTCTAGGCTGACTACCCTTCTCTCCCCCAGGCTTTAGGGATCTCCTGTCCCAAGACAGGGGCCTCAGATGCTGTTCCAGTAGATCTTCATCTACTCCTACAAGAGCTGCAATGTCAGAGACAGAAAGCTTAGCAAAAGCATGTAGTTATGAAGACACCAGCAGAGAGGTACACAGCACCTAGTCCATTGACCTAAAGTGTGGTCAGTTTAGGGTACAGCATATTTTATGTGATTTAATTCTATAGTTAAATGTACAAACCAGTCCTCTAAAAGAGCAGAGATAGAGAGATGGCTCCTCCACTCTGAGGATTCAGTCCACTACTGATATTCCTGCCGGCCAGGCACAGTGTCTGTGTATCTCTCTCTGTCTCTGTCTCTCTCTTTTAAAGCAGATTCAACAAGCTATGCCGCAGGGCATATTTGCTGAGCTATGGCTGAGGAATCTCCAGCAAGAATCATGAGGCACAACAACTTCAAGCCCCACTTGGCATTGCTCTTATATCCTGGAAAGACCTAAAGATCCTTTGCGGGGGCTAGGACTTGGCTGTCCATTATTATCAAGGCTTTACAGCACGGTACTGGGGTCGTTGAAAATGTGTTTTATTGTACTTGGCTTTCCAACCCCAGATCTGAGAAGCTATCTAGTGCTCTGTTAGACCTTCATGTGGGTTAGAGGGCTATGGCAGCGTCCACTGCCAATTCCTTCCCAGCTGACCTGAAAATTTTTTCTGTGGATTTGATTCCAAACCTTTCCCTACCTCCTAATCACATTTTTATCCTCATTTTGGTTAGTGTACTCACTATAATTCTTTTATCCCTGCATAGGCGCTCTCAGTAGCCTCAAGGCTACAATTGCGGTTAGATCATGTTGCTCCTTCACATAGCCTCTTAGGTTACTCTTCTGGATTAGAATCCTAGATTCATTTCACGTTCTGATTTTGCATCATTTTCACCCACTTGCTCCCTGACTGATATCTTGATGGAGAAAGTAGATCAGACACTCAATTAGTGTGCTTTCTGGAAACCTAGTAGCGTTACTGAAGTTCCTCCATGACGAATTTAGTTGCAAATCTGGGCCTCCTCCTGCAGATATTTTGATAGACTATGACCTGTAGTCTGAAGGGAATATACTTCCAGATAGCCCTACTGTTTTATATCCTAAATCAGGAGAAAAGTTCTCCAGCCACCTTATAGCCCTCCTCCAGCCCAAAGTGTCAGCCTCCACACCCCCAAGAAACTTGAGAGAAAGCTCAAAGCTCCACTCTATGTTGCAGTGACTGGCCACTAACATAGTTCTCCAGTGTCCTCTGGCCTGAGCCGGAACATTCTCTGGTAAGGTCATTAATGGCCACTTGCCAGCCTATAGTAAAACTCCCATTCTTGAGAATGGATGTTTTTCCTCCTTACCCTTTGTGCTTATTTCACTCTGTTTGCCTTAAGCCCCATGGCCTGTGTCAGCTCTTGCTGACATAGATTCAAGTGGCATAGCACTTGAACAGTTAATTGCACTTGCTTGTTCAACACTGTAAGTTTGGTGGGAACAAGGGCTCTGTCTCCCGCATTGTATCTTCCAGTTTTAAAACCATGCCTAGCACTCAGTGGACACTCAGATATTTGCTGAATAGGTAAATGCGGGTATGTAAATAGGAGCTGTGCCCTGTTTGCCCTTCCTTGCCTACTCCCTGATTTTGTCCCCCTGTCCTGCACTATCTCCAGTCTCTTCTAACCAACCTTGCTTCCCATGTCACTTCTGAACATGATAGTTTTGCCCAAACAGACTAACACAATTTTTATTTACCTGACTGCAAAGAATTGGAGGTAAAATAATCATTGCTCTATCCTCTCATTTTACTGAAGGCCCAGAGAGGTCAATTGAGTTGCTCAGAAGCATAGAGCGAGTCTATATGCCTACATGATTGCTACACCTGTCCTGTGCCTTGTCAGATTTACATCTTTGGTTAGATGTGGCCGGTCAATATTATCCAGAAGTCTCTTTCAAGTCTTTCCCATGCCCAGGTTTCTTAAGCACCAGGAGCCAGTCTAATAGTATTTCTCAGTTCTTGGAGAGTAATCATGTGTCCCTGTCTCTGCCCCAGCCCGCATCGCTTTATTTTCTGATAATGTAATTACACTCAGTACAGGCAGCTGTTTCTCCCAAGTTATCCCTTCTTATTCTCAAGTAAGATTTATTTCCCAAGCCACTGGGAAGGAGCTTTCAGACTTCTGCATCTAGCTATCCAGTGCCTGAGACTTTTGCCCCAAGTTTTAATTTCCATCCCATGCTAAAGGTCCTGGTTTGGCATTGTCTTTTTCAAGAACAGTGGCTAGTCCTTGATTGAAGTAACCTGTCAGTCAACCAGTTCTTTGACAGTTGCTGTAGCACAAAAGATTAGATAACTTGGAAAACACTGTAATCCCAAACAAATAGTAATAACGTCCTAACTAGTTTATTGGAGTGAGACTAGTAAGGAAATGAATATAAGGTGTACAGTGCAAAATCACTTGATTGGGTATTCAGGAAGAGATGGAGTCAAAATTGACACAAACGTAGTGCCTGGGTGACTGGGAGAATAATAACACTATTAGAGTGACAGACAGACAGATGTAGAGAAAGAGTAGGCTTAGGGAGGGAAGATAAACTCAGCGTGGGACATAATGAGTTAGACGTTCCACCAAACATTGTGGAACTTATGTTTGTGTTTAGCAGGCACTTGGAAGTATGAAGCTAGAGGTCAGGAAAGAGAATTACCCATATCAAGCTGATTTTGAAGTCACAGCAGTGTCATTTGAGTAAGGATGAACAGAGCTTTGGGACACATGTCCATTTAAGGAAGGGAAGGGGTGAGAGGTCTGTAGCTTAAAGAGGTTAATGTTTGGGCACTTATGTCTTTTAAATAGGAGTGGGAAAGGGAAGAGGATCCAGTGGCATGGGGCAGAGTAAAGATGCAAGAAAGAGGGGTGGGGAAGGGGGCAGGGCTTTGAGCTGTAAGTACCCAGCTTCAGCAGTACAGGAGTGAAGAAGAGAAGTATGGAGACACGTTAATGAGAAGGGGGAAGTTGAGGCAACTTGTGTCCCAGAAAGAAAGCAATGCCCCTGCAAAAATGAGGTGAGCGCAGAGGGACTGAGGGTGTGAGGGAGGTAGGAAGCGTTAGAGGTAGGAGGTAAACATCCTAAGGAGTGTGGGAGTCTCCTGCAGGGGAGTGCAAGGCTGGTGGGCCCTCAGTGAGGACCCCACTGAGGGAGGATGGCGTACCCTGAGAGACCAGGCAGCCGGGTTTGGTGGGTTTTCTACTGTAATACCAGCAGTTTGGGATCTGAAGCAGGAATGAGTTGTGGGAGGACAGTGGAAAGGAATCTAATATGTGGAGTATCTGAGCAGGGCATCCAGGTGAGAAAGGTACATGAGGGTCCGATAGATAGGCAGACGTTCCGGGGCTGGAAGTGACAATGAGGACAGAGGGTGGATGTGCATAAGGGTAACGGTGAGATTAGGTTTGGTCCGGAGTGAGAAATAGATCAATATGCAAGTTTTCTTCAGCCACCTCGGAACCTGCAAATCACGATGTTTTTAAAAAGTGACCATTCCTCCTACCCTACAACTGCAGTGTGGTTCCCTGTTCTTAATAGTTGGTAATCTTCTCCCAGGCACTGTTCATTTCAACTCTATTTTCTTCTCTTCCCATTCGGCTGGAACATCCTGAGATTTCCCACCCTCTCCTGTTCTGAGGTCAGCCTTTAACTCCTCTCATTTTAGGCTAGGTCAGTGACCCTCGACCTTGGCTGCACACTGGATTCTAACTGAGGAGCTTTTTAAAAAAATTACAGGTGCCTAAGCCCCGCCACAGAGAGTCTGATTTAATTGGCCTGGGACTTTGTTAAACTCCACAGGCGATCTTCCTACATGTTCTCCCAGGTGAAAGTAATGACTCCCGTTAATGTGTTGCCCACACTGGGAGCTACCTGAGGAGCACGGGACTACTCTAACCAGGGCGGTGTTACAAGCATGGCTGAGCACAAGGACGCCAGAGTCAGATGCCTGGATTCCTGTCTCAGCTCCGTGATCCTAAGCAAACTCTGGATTATCTAGAATCTTCAATTTCCTAATGTGCTGATGGGGAATAATAATGCCTACAAAAGGCTTAAGTCACATAATGTAACATGCTTATTAGCACAATGCCTGGCACATCGAAGTACTCAACAAATAATAGTTGTTTTTGTTAATATTTGTGTTTTGATAGCATTAGCATTTTTTCTTAATATGCTGTTTTTCCATAGGACCACACAAATTAAACTTAATTTCTTCCGCACACTATTTTGTATCTATGCATTGTTTAATGAAGGAAAATCGTAGGCTATCTTGTTTTTAAATTTAAAAAAAATAAAGCTTCATGATTGTAATGATTACATGTAGCAGGACTTGGTGCTACAGTGAAATTTGGCAAGGATTACTTTTCTAAATATTTAGCTTAATTTCCATTTGCTTGGTAAGAAAGTAGCCACAGGGTGGCTCTGTCAGAAACCCACAGATTTCTTTTCATAAGGGCTGAATGTGGACCGTGATTTTTCAAGAAACTCACTCTGGGAGGAGAAACTCTGGCAGGAACCTGCCCAATGGTAGTTCAGTAATATCTTGCTTTTTCTCAATACTGTTTATGCAACACCTCTGCAATATTTATCACATGTAATTATTGTTTTAAGTGTCTTTAAAAATAAATGAAGAAACATAATCTGCCCATAAGCCTGTCATTCAGTCTGGCAGGTCCTTGGTGGGGTAGCCCTACCTTTCTGATGAGCTGCCTGCCCCCACTGCAAAATGATTGTTCCAGAGGCAAAAACTCTTGCTGAAAACATTAACTTAAAATGGACATTAACATACTTGCATTTACAAGCAGTGAAGTTTGTCATCTTCGTGTTGTTATTTATGCAGCATTAACCTTTTTCTCCAGATCATTGAGACTGAAAATATGATGGACCGAATTGTGACTGGCTTGTCTGAGTCTAGTGTCAAGGTGCGGTTAGCTGCCGTCAGGTATGAGCTTTAAATGGCCTGAATAAAAATCCTTTGCCGTGTGTTTAACCTGTTTCCTTTCCGGACCTTCACCGAGTAAGCACAGAATCCAAATGTTACTTGAAAGTATTCTCAGGTTAATTCATACAGTACGTAACACTATTTAACAGAGAAGCTAGCCTGAAAAGCCTGTGAAGTCCTGAAGTAGTTGAATTAATGATGTCTGTAGATAAACTTGAAGTGTACATTAGTAATTGTGCAATGCCAAGCGGTGTGTTTGAAAAGTAAAAGTTTCGGCTTCTTGTGAAGCTAATTTTGATTATTCTTTGTAGATGTTTGCACAGTTTATCTAGATCTGTGCAGCAGCTTCGAACCAGTTTCCAGGATCACGCCGTGTGGAAACCTTTAATGAAGGTAAGAAGAAAGCAGCAAGTCCACACCTGTTCCCACCGAGCCTTTAGTGAGCGAGGTAGCTGACTGCACTCTGTGGTCTAGGAGTGTATCTGATTTTTATGTTAAAGCGTTTTGAACATTTATCTCCTCAGATCTGATGTTCTAAGCCTCTTTAGAACGTGCAGAATGCGTTTCTGAGGTCAGCATCTCATGTGTGACAGGGGAAGTACATGCCTGGCTTTCTTCCATTAAATGAAACTCTAGTTACTCATCTGATCTCCCTGTGTGTCTAGTATTACACTTTAGGCTTATATCCAGAGTCATCTTTGTAATTTTTAGTTATAAAAAAGAAAGGAATCAGCCATTTACAGATACAACCTGTTCTTAGTCTTTTGGCAATCCCTGGATATTTTTTAAAACAATTACTACTTCCTGTCTCTCTATTCCAGAATGACTTCTTTGTTAAGACCTAAAGGTCTTTCCTTGAGGGCCAAAAAAAAAAAGAAAAAGGTGGTTTAGGTCAAACAGTTATCTGAATTGAGACTTAGAATATGCACAGGTTGCTACTAATAATGTTATCCCTGATACAGTACAGAACCACAGGTCAAGATGGTTAGTCTCACCATCTTTTTTTCTTTTTTTTAAGTAACTATACACCTTGCATTTAATCAACAGATTTATTTGTTTAAGCTTTTGGTTTTTTGTTCTGCTTTTTAGTATCTCCTGTGAAAGCCTCTGGGCACAGTAAGTCTACCAAAAATTTTTACTACAGAGCTCTTGCCCCCAGCTTAAAGCCTCAGGTTACAGTAGAGGCATAATTATGGTAGAAATAGTTGGGGGAGGCTTCAGGCAGGAAGATTACAAAATAGCTTTGATGCAAAAGGATGTCAGGAGGGTTTTCCAGAGAGGAATAGCATGAACAGAAACATTACGCTCTCCTTAGTAAAGGAATTTTACTGTTGCCACTCTTGCTTGTTCTTAGATTGCACCTTTTTCATAGCAGCTTAATCTTGATTTATTGATTCTGTCCATTCAAAAAAATTTTTTTAAACATATTTTAATTTTTTTTTTTTTTTTTTTTTTGGCTGCTTTGGGTCTCCGTTGCTGTGCGTGGGCTTTCTCTAGTTGCAGCGAGCAGGGGCTACTCTTCGTTGCGGTGCACAGGCTTCTCACTGTGGTGGCTTCTCTTGTTGTGGAGCATGGGCTCTAGGCGCATGGGCTTCAGTAGTTGTGGCACGTGGGCTCAGTAGTTGTGATTTGCGAGCTCTAGAGCACAGGCTAAGTAGTTGTGGCACGTGGGCTCAGTAGTTGTGGTTTGCGGGCTCTAGAGCACAGGCTAAGTAGTTGTGGCTCGCGGGCTTAGTTGCTCCGTGGCATGTGGGATCTTCCCGGACCAGGGATCGAACCCTGGTTCAACCAGGGATCGAACCTGCCAATGCAGGGGGATTCTTAACCACTGCACCACCAGGGAAATCCCCATTCAAGATTTTTAAAAGTGCTCTCCTGTTTCCCAAAATAACTTCCAAATATTTTCTCTGGAGCCATTTTCTCTGATTGCTCGGCTTGGTACCCCTCTCTCATATGAATCAGAAAAGGAGCAACATGTGGTTTCTGGCTAGTTCTACCTGGGCAAAGGTCTGGTGAGCAGTCTAAAAGGATTTTGAGCACTTGGTTACATGTGGGTATAATTACTATCAAACTACTACTATGTTGCACATTTAAAGTATAGTATTAAAAGCCTGGAAGTAAATGAATGATTTATTTCAGATACTTCTGGGTTTCTCTTAGTTCAGAGGCTGTTTGCATGTCTGTTGATTCTTTTTCCCCTTTTGCTTTTTCATGTTTTTAAATGTTGGTTAGCAAGCCACAAGAGAGTAGACATTTGATTTTAGCTAAAACTTTTATTTGTGATTATTTTTTGTTCTTATTTTGGTGAAATTCTATTTGGTCAGTGTTAGATGTCAACTTCTGAGTTTCACATGTTCTGTCTTATACTGTAGTGAGTAAATGCTTTTAAGAATTTCATAGAATCTTTTCTATTTTAATTTATTATTGTTATGTAATTTGAAAATGAAACTTATAAAAGCAGATTAATCTCTATAAAACAATAAATAATACTTTAAAAAGTGAATCATATCAAGCAAAGCAACCTTTTAAAACAAGTAATAGCCATTTATTAATGTTTCTTTTAAAAGTTACACATTTTTAAAGTCATTTTTTTCTTCTTAACAAAACACAGAATGCCCCTCCCCCAAAAGTACCCTGCTGTGAATTCATATGATTGCAAATTCCCCAGCACATAGACCAGAAGCAAAGCAACTTTTTAAAAGCCTTGATAGGCGCTCACTTATTTCAGTCAATGATTCTAAGTAGTATAATTTTGGAAAATGATTATTTCTCTTAATTCAGAAGCATTCATTGAGCACCCACGTTGTGCAATGCCATTTAGTTGATACAGGCCAGGATAAATTAGACTATAGATATTATTATAGATTATTCCTTCAAGAAGCTTAAATTTGTTAGTAGGAAAAGAGATTGGCAGGGCTGCACAAAGAATTTGAAAGTGAACAGTAGTAAGGGCCCTAAGAGAGGTCACAGACAGTAGCAGTGGGCACTCAGGAGGATAGGATGACTTCTGATTGGAAGGGCTCCAAGGAGGCTTCTGGAATGGGACAGCCTTAAGGCATGGATAGAGTATATACCTGAGAGACATAGGAAGGGCATGGCAAAGGAAGGGAAGTGAAAAGGGTGTTAAAGTGGGTTGTGGCACACACAGAGATCAGCCTGCATAGTATATGAGATGTGATCTTTATCAGTTAGCTAATGATTCACAGAAGAGTTAAAACACAGTATCTTAGGAGAACTGGTTCCATTTTGCAATTCTTGCTTGTTCTTAACTTGGGAACCTCAGACTTGATTTAGCTGATAATATATTTAACTCTATGAATTTTTTGTGATGATCCATTTCCAATGTGTGTAACTAGAGCTCCTAGGATTACTTTTGGGATCATAAGCCTCATCCTGATCTGATTCCAAATGCAAAGGATTTATTTGAAGTGGATATTGCATATACGTGGTAGTGTTTCTGAAGCCTTCTCAGAATCTAGAAAGAGGAGGTTCTGATCATAGCTAATGGCGACGAACCTTTGTCATCATGCTGTGTTGTTTTCTGAGTTCAGTAAGAGTCCATGGCAATTAGTTTGCTGTATAACTGCTATGTGCCTGATAACAACAATTATGGCAATAAGTTACCTTTTTTAAAACCTTATTTATATAACCATTACTGTGTGACAATTACTGTTCTAAAATCTTTTCATATATTAATTTTCACATAAACTCTATGAAGCAGACACTATTATTATCCCCATTTCGTGACAAAAGAATTCATACACCTAGTTAGTGGTTAAGCTGAAATTTGCACTCAAGCATTCTGTGTTCTTAACTCCCATGCTATGCCGCTTCCCTTATTATTCACCAAATCACATTTAATCTTAAATAGTCCCATCAAGGAAGTGTTATTTTCCTCAATTTGAAGGCTCAGAGAGGTTAAGAAATGTGCATAAGTTCACACGTCTAGTAAGTGGAGGAGTGAGGGTTGGAACCAGGACTGTGTGATTCCAGTCCTGAGAACCAGTTCCCCACCTTGCCCTGCCTGAGTAGTAGCTTGATCCATCCATGTTCCTAGTCAAACAAGTCTTTCCAGGGACATCAGAAAGTCTCAGGTCCTAGGGCAATTCTGTGGTTTCATAAGTGGCCTGAATATGGTGGAGTAAATTGGGTTAACTTGCCCCAAAGCAGTTCCATGGTCTTCAAACTTTTTACATAGAGCACCTGCTCCCTGACTTGTGTCTATCTCCTTTCACCTGCTCCCTGACTTGTGTCTTATCTCCTTTTCCACGTAGCAGCCCCCATCCTGGCAGTGGGGCTGTAGCTTCTCCTCCAGCAAGATAGATGTGAGGGCCTTAGTCAGTCATAATGACAGCACTATGTAAAGTTTCACTCGATGTCAAGTGGATCTTTCCTAACTATCTCTCCAATATGAGAAATCAGGTTGAAAGATAAATTGTTTTTGTTCTCATTTATTCTTGTGATCTTACCCCCATGGTTGCAAACCATTAATAGTATCTTTTTTTTTAATTCCACAGGTTTTACAAAATGCACCAGATGAAATCCTAGTAGTAGCATCTTCCATGTTATGTAACCTTCTTCTTGAATTTTCTCCAAGCAAAGAGGTTAGTGTTGATTTTCTCTTCCTAGATGACTTTTGCCCGGCCTACCTAGAGTTTAGTTAAATAGTTTTCACAGTAGTTGACATTGAAATTTGAGGATTGGTGCTTAAAAGCTATTTCTGAATTGTTTGGATTGGGGGGGCATATTAAATCATTTAAAAATATGATTATCATTTCCTGTTATCCCTTTTCTGCCTGGCATATGAAGTGTATTTAAAAGATATTACAGCTTACAGTCAATCTAAACTGCCTACAACTGCAAATGTAGGAAATAATTACACAAGTAATAGACTATTTTCAAATTATATTTACTAAAGAATACATTAAGACCCAATTTTGTAAACCAGGATTACAGGTCATTTCAGGAGATAACTGCTGGCATTGGAAAATAATCTTTTTAATGTTTAATGTTAATGGTAGTTGTTTAGGGAAGGATTGCATTTGGGGATTTTTTTTCCCCTTCTTTTATGCATTTTATAAATTGTTTGAGCATGCATTATTTTTATAATAGGGAAATGGAAATAAACTTTAATAAAGGAGGGGGGGAACCTTACTGATTTAGTTTTATCGTGTTAAAATATCCCTGGCCTGCCCAATCGTGAACTAGGTTTAGACACTATCCTTTATTAAGTACATTTAGTCGTCCCATTAGTTTTATCATGTTAAAATATCCCTGGCCTGCTCAATCGTGAACTAGGTTTAGACACCATCCTTTATTAAGTACATTTAGTCGTCCCATTAGTTTTATCATGTTAAAATATCCCTGGCCTGCTCAATTGTGAACTAGGTTTAGACACCATCCTTTATTAAGTACATTTAGTCGTCCCATTTTGATGAATGTCTTTCTACATTGTAACACCTTCAGGCTTTTGACTGATAGTTAGGAAGACATTACTAACAAGGTGGAGGTTCAGAGACAATTATTCAGCAAGCAGAAATCTTGGAACAAAAAGGGAGAAACAGCTTCCTTCAGTTGTTCTGAAGGAAGGGGAAGGCGAGATAGGATACCAGAGCTTCTGTCTGTTCCTCTGCCCTGGTGGTGGGGGTCTCGGCTGAGGATGATCTGGTTGCAGTCAGTGCAACACTTTTAATCATCCTCAACAGCTCTTATGTTGCCTCAGATCCACCTTCAGAATATTTAGGGTCTAGTTAGAAAGTAAGTTAGATGAACTCAGGTATAGGATCATTAATATGATTGATTTTTTAATATTAAAAATAAACTGGACTCTTAACTGGAAGGGAAGGAAATGGTATAAGAGCATTTATTGGGCCAGTTGACAAAATGGGAATATGGACTGTAGATTCAAAAAAAGTATTGTTGTAATGTCAGTTTCTCTGAATTTGGTAAGTGTTCTTTGGTTATCTAAGAGAATATTCCTTGTTCTTAGGAAATACTCATTGAAGTATTAAGGGTAAAGTGGCATGATGCCTGCATTCTGCTTTCAGAGGGTTCAGAAAAAGATAAATAATGTGGATATGGGTGTGTAGAATGAGAGACATAATGATAAAACAAATATGGCAACATGTTAAAAATTGGTGAATCTGGTATACAGATTGCCAACAAACACATGAAAGGATGCTCAACATCACTAATCACTAGAGAAATGCAAATCAAAACTACAATGAAGTATCACCTCACACTGGTCAGAATGGCCATCATCAAAAAATCTACAAAGAATAAATGCTGGAGAGGGTGTGGAGAAAAGGAAACCCTCTTGCACTGTTGGTGGGAATGTAAACTGATACAGCCACTATGGAGAACAGTATGGAGGTTCCTTAAAAGAAGAACTACCATAAGACCCAGCAATCCCACTACTGGGCATATACCCTGAGAAAACCATAATTCAAAAACTGTCATGTACTACAATGTTCATTGCAGCTCTATTTACAATAGCCAGGACATGGAAGCAACCTAAGTGTCCAGCGACAGATGAATGGATAAAGAAGATGTGGCACATGTATACAATGGAATATTACTCAGCCATAAAAAGAAACGAAACTGAGTTATTTGTAGTGAGGTGGATGGACCTAGAGTCTATTATACAGAGTGAAGTAAGTCAGAAAGAGAAAAACAAATACCGTATGCTAACACATATATATGGAGTCTGGGGGGAAAAAAATAAAAGGTTCTCACGAGCCTAGGGGCAGGACAGGAATAAAGACGCAGACTTAGAGAATGGACTTGAGGACACGGGGAGGGGGAAAGGTAAGCTGGGATGAAGTGAGAGAGTGACAGTGACATATGTACCCTACCAAATGTAAAATCGATAGCTAGTGGGAAGCAGCTACATGGCCCAGGGAGATCAGCTCAGTGCTTTGTGACCACCTAGAGGGGTGGGATAGGGAGGGTGGGAGGGAGGCGCAAGAGGGAGGGGATATGGGGATGTATGTATACATATAACTGATACAGTTTGTCATACAGCAGAAACTAACACAACATTGTAAAGCAATTATACTCCAATAAAGATGTTTAAAAAAAATTGGTGAATCTGGGAGAAGAATATATGGAAGTTCCTTATATTAGTCTTGCTACTTTATAAGTTTGAACTTATTTCAAAATAAAAAGTTTTTTAAAAAACTGCACAATTTGTATATAAATCTGCATTGCTTAAGACATTTCTAGAATCCACTTGAAAGATGGCCTTCTAAGCATTTGTTAGTGATGATACATCAGTCCTCTAAGGTTTGAATTTTTTAGAAACTACAAAACCTATTTTCAGCCAAGTATCATCAGTTAAATGGTCAGACTAACTCATGCTATTTTAGATATAAAATGTGATATGACCATAAAAGTACAAGACTGTTTTGCTTGTATGATTGATAAGTAGTCCTGAAAGTAGTTCTAAAAGATGAATTCTACAGCATGTTGATGAATAAGATTAACAATTTGTAAGGAAGACAGTTCCATTCTAAACCAGCCATATTGCTTCATAGTCACAACTTGTAAAGAACACCTGAGACACATGCTGCGTGAAGCGGGGGGGTGGCCGTCTCAGAGGAGGGTGAGAAGAATATGGATAGGTAATGGGATCATAAGGGTGTGTGTGAAACGTACACAGAATTAGGCTATCTCCTGAGTCTTTCAGGACTACAGAGAAAAAGGAAACGACAGGGTTTATTTTGGTTTTTGGATTTGTGAGAGAATCATTGTTCTTGACCTTCTCAAGGTGATTTTTATGGCCGCCTCACTCCTTGCTTTGTAAAGGTTGCTTGGAATTGGGTAAGAGTAGGAAAGAAATAGGAGGCAGAGTGCCAAGGTATATATACACTTAGTTAACAAACCTGACTTTAAAACTGTTTTTCTCCTTTCTAATCACAGCCAATTTTAGAATCGGGAGCTGTAGAGCTACTTTGTGGATTAACCCAAAGTGAAAATCCTGCTTTACGAGTGAATGGAATTTGGGCTTTAATGGTATGTTTCACAAAGAGGAGGGAGCAGTTATCAAAGTTAAAACTAAAGAATGTGTTTTTGAAATGTCTGGAATTTTCTTTTTTAAAAATCTTGCTCTTTTGGCCCAGTTTTCTGAAGACTTAGGACCTAGAAGACTTCATTCACCTTTCAGATTCAAATATAAGCAAGTTGCTTGGCCACTGTGTTCCTCGGTTCTCCTGTTTATTAAGAAAGGTGGACAGGTGTTGAAACTTGACATCTAATTTTGGGAACAAAAAGTTTTCCTCCTCATGAACATATTGATATCTGTATAGCGCTGCCTACTTTACAAAGTACTTTCGTGTCTCCTTTATAACGTCTTTGTGAAATAAGCTAGAGAGTGTACATATTTTACAGATGAGTAAGCTAAGCGCAGAGCGGTTAAATAACTTCCGCAAGGTAACAGAATTGGGGTATACATGCTCAATGATTTCTTAACAGTTTCTAGTAAATAATTTATAATAATCTGAATTCTAAAACTATATAACTATGAAGTCAGAGAACCATTTTTCCTTAAAATTTTTTTTACATAAAATTTATTGAAATTGAAAATAGAGTAATTCTCCATGAATTTTTTAAACATAATTATAGTAGTTATATTTCAATACTGTGTGCCAGACACTAAACTAGGTGTTTTATATTTGCTATCTCTAATTTTTATTTTACATTATATTGGTATATATCCACCTTACAATTGGGAAACTGGAACTTAGAAGGTAAATGAATCATCTAAGGCCTCACAGCTAATAAATGATGGAAATGGGTTCTGAACCTGTCCCAAGCCCATATTCATCTCCCTGTACTGTGCTATATTTGCTGTCTTTTCACACGAACTTTGGATGGAAATAATCATCTTCCAAGAAAGCACTGAGTGTAGTAGATTCACAGTTATTTTTCTCCTTAACTTACCAGCTTTTGGCACTTCTCTTTCTTGAAACTCTTTCCCAGGACTTAATTTTTTTTTTTTTTTTTTGCCTCCCTTTGTACTTAGCCTCCTTTTCAACCTCTTTCTCAGGGAACATTCCCCCGAGTTTCAGTTCCCAGTTTCTACTTCCCTTTACACTACAGTTTCAGGGACTTCATCTACTCTCATGGGTTCAACTCCCCCTAATAGAAGAGGTTGCTTTGGAATATACATATCCAGATGGAACTGTACCCTATTCGCCAGGTATATCACTTAAATGGTTAATGGGACTTCATTTGAGGGCTCCCTGACAAACACAGTTTTAATGTTGAAAATTGAATTTATCCCACTCCTCAAATTCATATTAACCATCTTATTCTCATCAGTTTCCATATTATCAGTTATTATGTTCTCTGTCCACAAAATATAAAACCTTGGAATTCTCTTTGACCTGGGTCTCTTGACACCCAACTCAGTACTCTTTTTGCTCTGCCATGTTGCCTTGTGTTATTAGGTAACTTGATCTTTCATATGTCTTAGATCCTTAATTTTAAAAAGTTCCTGGAGGGCAATAACCACATATTATAATAAGTTTCTAGTTTACAAGAGATTTTTTTATACCAAAAGTTGATTTATGAATTATTTAGAATCAGCCATGTTTTTTTCTTTTCCTTCAGACCTATTATAGCTTTAGGTTAAGGTGGGGTAATCCATAATGTGTCCAGAAAGGAGAAAAAGGAGCAAAACAACTCCTGCCCATCTGGGGCTGCTAGTAGGTTGGATACACCTCCCACCCCCGAGAGCTTCCTGCATGATATGGCCCAGCGGATCAGCACCTAGCATAGAACTATGAACACAGTAGGTGTTTCCTGCGAGTAAAGTTAACAAAACCCACTACTTATTTTCATGCATAGTAAGGGAGTACATTTAAGTCTTTCTCAAAGTGCATGGCACAGTATAGTTGTTAGTAGTCATTTTGTTATTAAAGTGCACACAAAGCAACTTGATAACCAGAAGGATATTCTCAAAAGTAACCAAGCTTATAGATACAGAGAACAGATTGGTGGTTGCCAGAGGTAAGGGTGGGGATGGGAGAAATGGGTGAAGCGTTTGGTTTTTTAATTTAAATAAATTGAATTTTAAAAAATATAATAGTAGATTTTGTATTTATTTGAGAAATCTTAAGACATGCAAATGCCATGTCAGGAAGTGGTCATATTACTCATAGAGGAGTATATATAGGAGTGACAGTTATCTTTCTTCTGACAGACAGAATTATAGGTGATTAACAGGAATCAGAAAAATGATGTGACTTATCCTTAAGGATTTTCTGCAGATTCTGTTTATACTTTGAAAATTATCAGAATTACTATTAAAATATAATTTAATAATGCAAATATAGGCATGATTCTTGAAACTTCTTTAATCCTTTCAGAATATGGCATTTCAGGCTGAACAAAAAATAAAAGCAGATATTTTACGAAGCTTGAGTACTGAACAGCTATTCCGGTTATTATCAGATTCAGATTTGAATGTGCTGATGAAGACATTGGGCCTTCTTAGAAATCTCCTCTCTACTCGCCCAGTAAGTAAAATCACCCAGGTTTCCAGATTAGCTACCCCTGCATAGGCATCACAAAACATTGCCCTGCCTCTCTGCTCCCATCAACATCTGCCCAGAAGTGTGATTCAAATGCTGCCCCTTCCCAGAGAAGCCAGGAGTTGATGTTTAGACCTGTCACCTTCATAGGTGTTCTGGGAGCTGTTTCACCATATGGGCACCTAACCCTCCACTCCTGCACTGCCTGTCCTCTCGTTCCTCCGTGCTGGATGGGAGCCAGCCTTGACCTGTTACTTGATTTTACTTGATTTGCTGGCCCGGATGGGTTTTCTCGTCTGCCTAAATCACTTATCTCTGGGGCCTCAGCTTCTTTCCCTTTAGAGACTCCTTCTCAGTGCTATTCCGTAGATACCTCCCTGCCCCGCCCACATTGACTGGATTGACCTCTGAAGGTGTCAGCATGGAGAGCAGTGGGCATATGTCAGAGCAGGAGAGGCTGAGCCTTGGTGTGGGGTCTTTCTCGTTCGTTGTTCTCTAATGTTCCCTGAGCAACAGGGTCAGCGGCCTTCAGGCAGATAAAGAAACGTGGGTGGTTCCCTTCTCTGTGCCTCACTTGTTTTCTGAGTCTTCTCTGTACATTGTTTAAGTTTTGGAAGCCTTCTGTTCTTTTCTGTGGTCTTTTTCTTTGTTCTCCAAATGTTAATTGTGGGTTTCCCATTGTTTTACAGCACATAGATAAAATAATGAGTACTCATGGAAAGCAAATTATGCAAGCTGTCACCCTTATTTTGGAAGGGGAACATAACATTGAGGTCAAAGAGCAGGTATGTGTTCCTTTTTTTCTTTCTTTTTTTTTTTTTTTTGTAGAAATATCTTCTGAGTGTAAGTACCAAGAGAGATCGTAATTAGGAGTCTCCTGAAATATTCAAGTCTGCAAAAGACAGGGTGCTGAGATCAGAGGTGCTGTAGAGACAAGAAAGGTCTGAGGGGAGAGATCCTTCACCACCCCTTAAACTCTCTTCAAGAATTCCTCCTCTTGGAATGGAAGAAAACATGACCAGAGTCTATACTTTTACCCTCTGTGTCATGCTCTGTACCTACTATTTGTCTCTACAGGGATGGCCACCTCTGACCATCCTAGAGTGAATCCTTTCTCCAGGATTCACTATTTCTAGCCCTCTATATCACCATGCTCTGAACTCAAATTCCTACAATTCCCTGATGAAATAATCCCTTATGCTGGAGACATCTTTTATTTCTTTATTCTCATGCTTCCCAGTTCCTTATTTCTATCCCATACCCCTACTTTCTGTTGTGTTTCAATAGGGCAATTTTAAGGTAGGCATGAAAATACAGAGGCTATGCGTTCATCAGGAGACAGTTTGGGAATTACTTTTCTATAGTTCCTGGGATTTATTATAGGATTTTTAACATAGTATATATTTTGTCATAAAAGGAAAAGTCACCTGCAAACTTAAATTTTTAACACAAGATCTGAGGTTATGGTAATATTCAGCTTTCTGACATAAATGTTGGCTACATGGGTGTGTTCATTTCACAGTTCATTGAGCTGTACACTTATATGTATGGAAGAAACTTGCCCAAAGTTATCGTGGAGAGTTGGACCCAAAGTCTAACTGCAGGGCCCACGCTCCTTATCCTCTGTGTTCCTGAGTTAGAGTAGTTCATCAGGCTTCAAAAGAACAGTCCAGGAAGCAAGAGTGGTAGGTCTTGGGAGCTGTGTTGGAATTAGTGAGCAAAAAAGGTGATAGATTTGACAAAGTGCTTTTAAGATGGATGTTTTAGGTGATTTCTATTGAAATTCAGTAATAAACAACTATGTTTTTTGATTAACAAAAATTTAACACAGAAAAACTATGATCTTGTAGGCATCACTGAAATTAGGGTGAATGAGATTTGTTTCTGGAACACAGCAATAAAGAAGAGGCAGTGTTAAAAATAAACTATTCTACCTGGAGATCATAGACATTTGTTTATAAAGACAGCTCACCTAGATAGAATTCCACTAACTTGAAAAGCAAAGCAAGGTAGAAAGGTGAGGCAAGATTTGGATGAAGGCAAAAGAAAAGGCCAACAACAGTAGGGTGTTTTGGCAGGATACAATGATACCCTCTCACAGATTTGGGTGATGCTCCAGAAGTAGGCGACTCTGGGGAGGCTTAAACTGTCTGGTTTTTAGCTAGAAGTTTAATTCTTCTCAGAAGTATCAAAAGATACATTCTTTTCTTCCTTTTTTATTGAGATATATTGATACACAATAAGATACATGTATTTAAAGCATACAGTGTGGTAAGTTGACATATATATATATACCATGAGACGATCACCATGATCAAGATGGCGAGCATATCTGTCACTGTCCTTAGATCAGGAACAGGACAAGTATTCCATTCTTACCACTCCTATTCAACACCATACTGAAACTGCTATCGAGTACAATAAGGCAAGAAAAAGAAATAAAAGGCATACAGATTGAAAAGGAAGAAATAAAACTCTTCCCAGACAATATGAAAGTCTGTGTAGAAAATGTCATGGAGTCAAGCTAAAACTAGTCAGTGAGTTAACCAAGGGCACAAGAAGAATCAACTGTATTTTTATATACTAGCATGAACAAGTAGAAATTGACATTTTAAAAACACTATCATTTATAATAGCTCAGAAAAAAATGAAACTATGTCTAAGTCTCACAAATTATGTGCAGGATCTGTTTGCTGAAAACTATAAAACACTGATAAAGAAAGCAATCTAAGATCTAAATAGATATATACCATATTAAAATGTCATTATATATTACCCTTTACATATGTTGTTGGATTCAGTTTACTGAAATTTGGTGAGGAATGTTTCACATCTATATTCACGATATTGGTGAATAGCTTTCTTGTGACGTCTTTGTCTGGTTTTTGATATTGGAGTAATGCTTGCCTCGGGGAATGAGGTAGAAGTGTTCTCTCTTCAATTTTCTGCAAGAAAATTTGTGAAGAATTGGTCTTCTTTCTTTCTCAGATTATGGTGGTATGTACCAGTGAAGCCATCTAGACCTGGTGTTTCTTTTGTGGAAAGGTGTTCAGCTACAAATTCAATTTCTTTTATAGAAATAGAACTATTCAGTTTATCTGTTTCTTCTTGAGTGAGCTTTGACATCGTCTTTCAAGAAATTTGTCCATTTCATCTATGTTTTCCAATTTATTAACATAAAATTGTTCAAAATATTCTCTTATGTTTTTAAAGTCTGTAATATTCTTTGCAGTGAACTGTCTTTTGTACTTTATATTGGTAATTCCTTTTTTCCTGATTCAGTCTGTCTAGAGGTTTATCAATTTTATTGATCTTCTCCAAGAAGCAGCTTCAGTTTCATTGATTTTTCCCCCCTTTTATTTTTCTATTATCTATTTCAGAGGTTGGCAAACTTTCTACAAAGGGCAAGACAGGTATTTTAAGTTTTGCAGGCTATACAGTCTCTGTAGCAACTTCTCAACTGTGCTTTTTTTTTTTTAACATCTTTATTGGCGTATAATTGCTTTACAATGGTGTGTTAGTTTCTGCTTTATAACAAAGTGAATCAGTTATACATATACATATGTTCCCATATCTCTTCCCTCTTGCATCTCCCTCCCTCCCACCCTCCCTATCCCACCCCTCTAGGTGGTCACAAACCACCGAGCTGATCTCCCTGTGCTATGCGGCTGCTTCCCACTAGCTATCTATTTTACGTTTGGTAGTGCATATATGTCCATACCACTCTCTCACTTTTTCACAGCTTCCCCTTCCCCTTCCCCATATCCTCAAGTCCATTCTCTAGTAGGTCTGTGTCTTTATTCCCGTCTTACCCCTAGGTTCTTCATGACCTTTTTTTTTTTTTTTCTTAGATTCCATATATATGTGTTAGCATACGGTATTTGTTTTTCTCTTTCTGACTTACTTCACTCTGTATGACAGACTCTAGGTCCATCCACCTCACTACAAATAACTCAGTTTCATTTCTTTTTATGGCTGAGTAATATTCCATTGTATATATGTGCCACATCTTCTTTATCCATTCATCTGTGCTTTTCTAACCTGAAAGCAGGTATAGACAATGTAAGCACGTAGACGTGGCTGTCTTCCAGTAAAACTTTATTTACCAAAACAGGCATTGGGTTGGGTTGTATTTGGCCCACAGGCCATAATTTGCCAATCATTACCTCTATATCATTGATTCCAGTTGTTCACATGAGTGTGTGTGTGTGTTGCTTTTATCTCTGCTCCCTAGCTCATGTGTTAAATTGACTTGGCCCACGAACTAAATCAGTCTCTTTAAGATTTGGTTTCTTGTCTCCTCAGAATATTTACAGTAGGAGTATGTGGGCATCAAAGCAGAACTCTAGGTCACTCTGCCATGCTGGACAAGCCTGAGGATGCATAGGTGTATTCTAACACTCCAAGAAGGGGGAATCACTTGCCTATCTTGCTGGCCTAGGCTATTCTGAGGACTATTTCCTGAAATCCCCCCTTATACCCACTGTCTTAGTAGGAAGAGAGGGGTAGTTCTTCCCTAGGTGAGTCTAAATTCTTTTCCATGGTTAGAGTCCAAATCTGTTTTTCCCCCTTGCTTTCCCCTCAGTCCTGAAAAATTCAAGGGTGTTGTGCACGTCAAGACTTCTGACAGGCTCACCATGTACCGGATCACTGTGAAATCTGATGTCTTCCTCAGATCATCTCTCTCCCACTTCTGGGGCATATCAAGGTCTCCTCTTCATGATTTAAGTACCCTGGAATGAATAGTCCCCCAGCGCCTTGGATCATAAATTGCATTTTCTGTTTCCTGTATCCTAGAGGCAACCTTTTTTGGTGCAAACTTCAGGACTCACTCCTTAACAATGTAGTTACTGCAGTGCAGTAATCTAGGAAAAATAAGATCACACACCCTTTAAGATACCTGAGGGTTTGGGCCATAGCAAGAAAACGTTCTCCTCAGTGAGCTATAACCTGCAAGCTTAATTAGCTTAAGGCTAGCAAAGAGAAAGGCTAAAATTGGAGAAAATTATTTGAATCCAGGCACCATCCCCACCTCTCATCACTTTCTTTGAGTAATTCCTTACTCTACTCCTGGACTCAGTGTCACTTCCTCCAGGAAGCCTACCCTGACCGTTGCATTATCACACAAATGCACTTAGTACTTTCTCAGTTCTGTTTTTACCTCAGTTGCACCCCAGTGAAATGTAACTGTGTGCTGGCTTTGGAGTTAGGGAGAGTGTCCTATTCCTGTCTCAGCCTGTTGCCCAGTGGAGTGGGCAGAGTGCACGCACATTATAGGTGCTCGGCCAACGTTTGTTGAACTGCTAGGGCTGTCACTGGCTCAGTATCCCTGTCACCGTCCATTCACTTTTACCTTAATCCTTGCCTCTTGCTGGTCTGGCTATGAGAATGTAACAGCCAATGAGAACAGTCTTTTCCTCCAGTACCAGCGTGGTGATTGTCCTCATGATAGACTGTCCTGCCAACTGGCACAGGCTCCCTCTAACCTCCACATTAGGCCAGCCTGGACTAAGCTCCTTCACACATTTTGCTTCCCTTTCTGTTCCTCCAGTAGGGTTCAGAAAAGTCAAGAGGTCCTCATTGCATGTGGTTAGTGGACGGAGATCCAGAAGGTCATGAGCTTGGAAGCAAGTGGTATTTGGAAGGGGAGGTAGCGGGGAGTTACAACACCTTTGAAGTTTCTACCAAAGAGACTACCTCTTTGAAGAAACCTTGTGGGTTAGTAGCAAGAGCTTCTCTTAAAAATGAAATTTTCAAGAAAATAATAATAACTTACATTTTCCCTTTGATTTATGTGATAGCATGAACTGTGGCTGCCTTTGCCTAGCAGTGATGGTTTATGCCCAGAAAGAAGCCACTGAAACATTTGGGTTCTCTTTTACCTAAGGCAGACTGTCCTTAGGTGTGGTTACTTTTGTTGGCAATGACGTTATGAGATAAGAAATCAGGGCATTCAGAGTGGAACCTGTGAGAATCCATGTACTTCAGATGGGAAATTGCCTAAGTTCTTGAGAGAGCTTGAGTCTGGGGACTTCAGAGCTTTCCTGATCGCTGGCCCTTTGTTCTTTTCCAGACACTGTGCATCCTAGCCAACATAGCAGATGGGACAACGGCAAAAGAACTTATTATGACCAATGATGACATCCTGCAGAAAATCAAGTATTACATGGTAGGCCTTTGTCCCTTTCATGGCTCTACACTAGCTGCACATTAGAAGGCAAGCACCGTAGCACTGTGAGCTCAAAACAAATTGTGCGGAGATTAAACAAAGAATAGACTCCTCTGTAACAGATTCCAGAAACTCTCTTCCATCCTGAAGGAAAAAAAGACACCAAGCTCTTGAAGCTTGTGCCATTCCCCACCCCATCGTCTGATTGCCTTCCTCTTACACAGAGACAGCTTGGGCTCCTGGCCTTCTCTCAGTGCCCCCAAAGCTTCCCTCTCAAAGCTTCAGTCCTGTGCGGATGAACCCTCTAGCCTCTGGTATCTCTGGCTCTTGTTCTTTGATCATTCTGCTTTCAGTCACAATCTGCTACCTACTTGCAAACGCCTCAGCCACCTACTGCCATGGCCATACCCGGGATCTTGTCATCACCAGAATCTGCCCATTGCCAAAATGGAAATCAAACATCCCTCCTCTTTTCATTCTGTCGGTGTCTCCTAGCAAAACCCTAATCATGGATGAACCTGTCTTCTCTTTGCCTCCTTGTCAGAGTTAACAACTGCAGAGAAAGACACAGAACCAGGCTGACTGGTTTCATGTTAAATTCACATTTACAGACCCCACATGGGCACTCAGCACTGCCTGGTACCCTCCTGTGATTCTCCAGCAAGCTGGTGCCTCCATTCTCCAGAAGAATAGGTTCTTACCTTCTCCTCATTCTTTAAACCTCACCTCTTATCTCCCTCATCACTCTTAGTGGTGACCTCACCTTTTGTTTTACTAAGAGGATAGAAGCCAAAATCCTTCAGCAGTTCCCTATTACACCTTGAATAAAATCCATCCCCCCTTTTGATGGCCTGTGGAGTCCTACATGACCTGACTCATCTGTATCCCCCAACTTCTCTCATTCCCCTCTTCCCTTTGTTCACTACACTGACCTCTTTCCGCTCCTGGAAGAGGCCATGCATGTTCTTTTCTGCCTCAGGACCTTCACACATGCTGGCTCCTATGCCTGGAACACCGTTCTCCCCATGGGATGCCTTCTCACCTCTCAGATCTTAGCTCTGCTAACACTTCCTTGTGGGCTCTCATCTGCGTGGGTTATTCTTTGTTACTGCATGATTGAGTGAAGTACTCCCTTCAGAGCACTTAGCTCAATTATCGCAACATGTAGTTGTTTGTGTGCCTACCGACTGTAAGCTCCCTGAGGGTAAGGACTGTATCAGTTCTGTGCACAATTGTATATCCATCACCCTGTACAGTGCCTGGCCTTTAGTATATGCTTAGTAAGTATTTGTTGAATGAAAACCATACTGCTTCAACCGGGAACTCCCTTATCCTTCCAATACCAGATCCACATAGTATCTCTGTAATCTTCTGAAAGTTTCTCTGGACTTCCCATCCCCATTGAGGTACACCTATCTCTCTGCTGCTGTTCAGAGCCAGACTTAAAAGCGTCTTCTGCACGTGCTGTCTCCTTCCTCACCACTAACTTCACTCTTTAGCCCACTTCATCTGGCCTCCACCCCCATTGCTCAACTGAAACTGTTCTGGGTAGGGTCACCAGTGACCTCCTGTTATGCCAAGTCCAAAGGATGGTTTTCTCTCCTCAGCTTTCCTCACTTATAGTGAATTTCAGCACAGCTGTTTCCTCCTCCTGGAAACATTCTTTTCTCTTGGCTTCCATTCCATTATGCCTCCCTGCTTATTAGCCCTGGACCTTTATCTTTTCTCTCCCACATGTACTCTTGAGATTGATGGTTCCTACCCTTCGTTGCATGGTGGAGGAATCTTTCAAAGCCTGTTGCCCTGCCCCTTTCCTCCCGAGATTCCGCTTTAATAGTTCTGGGGTGTAGCCTGGGCATCAGTGGTTTTTTTTACAGTTCCCCAGGTGGTTCTTGGGTATAGCCAGAGCTGAGAACCACTGGTTTAGGGACTCTCATCCACTCCCACGGCTTTTACTGTCATCTCTATTCTTTGTTTGGTTTCTGGGCTCCAGTTCAGTAGTCAATTTTGATAAATAGATTAGGCATTATCTTACACTGTCATGGTATCAAGCAATACAAAACACAGCCACAATAATGGTTACTGGCCTTCAAAAGCCGTGGCAACAAGCTTCCCTGATGGTGTCTACAGCTTTACAAATGCTGGTTCTTTTCTTAATAGGCGGGAGGGGTTGGGGAGCAAGGTCCGAGGGTCACACGGAGGGTATTCACCAGCCTAGACCTCTCTTTTGGACTCTGGACTCGTATATCTTCCTGCTTACTCAGCATCTCTCTGTGGCTGTCTGAAGCCTCTTGAGGTTGGTATTTAAAAGTCGATTCTTAAGTATCTCCCCTAAACCTAAATTTCTCCCCTCCTGACCTTTTCCATCTGAGTAGAGTGGCTCTGCCATCTACCCGTTACTCACACCAAGGACTCAGTCTTTATTTCTCCAGCTCCTTCATCTCGTAATCCAATTTATCAGTTGGTCCTGTTAGCCCGGCCCCTAGCCGCTCTGGATGCTGTTGACTTCTTTCTGTCGCCGCTGCTCTCACCCTAGTTCAAGCCACAGCCTCTCATACCTGATTGACCATAACAGCCTCCCAGACACCTCAGCACTGTCACTCCAGTCCCTTCAGCCTGGGTGACCTTCTAAAAATGTAAATCAGGTGTTGTCACTCCACTGCTTAAATCCTGCAGGGCTTCCTGTCAACTCAGAATGAAATCTGTCCTTACTCTGGCCTGCAAGGGCCTACAATTTAGCCATGCCTGCATCTCTGGACTAATGTTACTCTACTTTTCCATCTCAATATGCATAAGCTCTACAGTTTCTTCTTACCTCAAACCTTTTCGCAAACTTTTCCCTCTTCTTGGTACCTCTTGCTCTTTGTACACCTGGCACCTTCCTATTCTTCCTATTTTTTATTCTTCCTCTGTATAAATATTGCCTCCTTCAAAGAGATCTTTTCTGTCCATTTCACTTAAAATTAGGTTCCCACCCCTCCACCCTCCAGTTTTCCCTATCACAGCAATTTGTTTCCTCAAAAAATGTTTATTGAGTGAAAGATGGATGAACTTATATGTAGTAAATACTTACTGTTGTATTATAAATAAGTTCATTTATTCAACAAATACTCATTGCTGGCCTGATGCTGGGAGCAGATGACACATTTTATTCTGTTTTGTCTTAGTGGAGCCCCAACTGGACAGCTCTCTAAAAGTCTTGGCAGGTAGGAGGGAAAAAGAATCACCAACCATAGAATTCTAATGAAGGAAGGCATGTGCTTTTCTTTGTCTCTGCTTAATTCAGATATAGTTCTACATGGCAAGATGAGTCTGTCTCAGCCTTCAATAAACTATTGAGCAGATATCGTGTCACGGTATTTCACAGATATGCATAAGTTATTTAAGTGTAGTGGGGACTTTCTTTTTTTAATTGACCAATTAAAAAATCATCTGTAACACAGAGATCAGACTTGTGGTTGCCAAGGGGGAGGGGGGGAGGGGGAGGGATGGACTGGGAATTTGCGTTGGTAGATGCAAACTATTACATTTAGGATGGATAAACAACAAGGTCCTACTGTATAGCACAGGGAACTATATCCAGTCTCCTGGGACAAACCATAATGGAAAAGAATATAAAAAAAAGAATGTATATACATGTATAACTGAGTCACTTTGCTGTACAGCAGATATTGGCACCGCATTGTAAATCAGCTATACTTCTGTTAAAAAAAATCATCTGGAAAGATTGTTTTACCACTGGGTCCTCTTTAATTTAGGAGAAAGCACTGTATATGGATAAATAATAACTTAAGCAAAAATGGTTGTACTTTCAGTACATAAAGAGAAATAAACAAGAAGTGTGTTTCAGGAGAATAGGAGGCTCCTTAAGAATAGTAGAGACTTAGTCAAGTTTTTTGTGATGTGCCTATAGAAACGAGTACTTTGAATCAGATAATCAGTAGCCAAAGAGATAAATACTAAGTGCACATCCATTCAGTTTATTGGCCCTGAATGTTTCCTACTGTAGAGAAAGTATAGTCAAAAGCATAGACTTGTCATATGCCAGTGTTCCTGTGTGTATGGGTTGAGTGATAAATTGCAGACTGCACCTGTGGCCCTAGAGGTGTTTTGTTTGGCCAGCCAGAGGGTTTCTAAAATTTGAGTATGAATGTCTTTTGGCAAGGCTTCACTCCCCAGTGTGCCGGATTTCCTACCATTCTCTTGTCTTTAGCCCAACCTGTTCACCCATTAGTGTTAATTTTGTGGCCTCCCCAAGACATTTGGGTTTGAGGTCCCTACTTCAAACTTTTAGGCTATTGGAATTGCCTGTGGTACGTTACCAAAAATGACCTCAAATGAGATTACCTCTGTTTTTGTTTCCTTTTCTGCATCAAATAGGGTCATTCACATGTCAAATTGCAGCTTGCTGCTATGTTTTGTATATCAAACCTCATATGGAATGAAGAGGAAGGTAAGAGATTGGTGAGATTTGTTCTGAAGAAAATTATGGGAAGGAAGGTCTTGCACAGGAAAGGCATCAGGCGCCCCTGAAATCCTGGGTAGAGGCACCTCTCATTGGCCCCCAAGCCCCCGACCGTGTCACCTTGGTACGAATGAGAATCCATGGGTCCAGTTAACACTGAGCCCCATCGTGGGGTCAGCACTGTTCCAGATTACTGAACGTGAGGATGGAGGAGACCCTAGGGAAGTGAGTGACAGTCCTTGTCTTTGAGAGGGCTGAGGAGGAGGATGGTGAGAGGCACTTGAAGAAGACTAGAGGTGAGGGTGGGCAGGAGGATTGGCCTTTCACTGTGAGCAGGGGGAGCACATGAAAGGCCTACGGGCAGATGAGCTTAATGGGGAAGAGGGTGCGTTGGTGAGAAGGGAGAACTACACTGTGCCTGGTGGAGCAGCCAGTCTGTGAGGGGGCCCCTGTAGCTCTCCACCTTGACTGTGCGTTAGAATCACCCAGGGGTTTTTGCACCAGCCAGTTAAATCAGAATCTCTGGGGGTGGTCTCCAGACATAAGTGTTTTTTTGAATTCCCCAGGTGATTCCAATGTACAGCTAAGGTAGTGAACACGTGCAGGAGAGCAGTGGGTCTCAGTGCTGGGTTGGCTGCATGAGAATCACCTGAGGAACTTTGTAAAACGCAGATTTCTGGGCTCTACCCCTAGAGATTCTGGTTCACTGGGTCTCAAGGAGGTCAGTGCATGAGTGAGTCACTGTGGGCTCTTCAGGGGGGGAAGAAAGAGTCCAGGAGAATTACCCTCCTTAGCACTGTGTCCAGAACAAAGTGGAAGGAGGAAAAACTGCATTCAGCCTGCAGGCCGAGAGACCAAGTAACAGCCGGGTACCAGGGAAACAAGCTGCCCTCAAGGAGGTCCTAGTCTAGTTGGAAGATAGAACACAGCAGTGCGGAGTTGGAACTGCCACGTGCTGAGAGGCAGCAGGAAGTGCTGGGAGGTCAGAGGAGGGTGGAAGAGAATGGAAGGGGAAAACAAGACTGGTTTGGAGTAGGAAGAGCCTGGCTAAGTATGTCCAGAAAGAAGTGATGAAGATGGGGCCTGATGGCAGGGCCTTGTGCCAGGCTGAAGAAGCCGACCTTGACCCTGTGGTCCATGGAGAAATTAATCCAGCAGCAGAACCCTGGATGGACTGCAGGAAGGAGGGTCAAGAGGCAGAGAGACCAGTTAGAACACTGTTGGAGAATCCAAGCATGAGGGGATCTGGCTGCACTGGGGAGAGTGGAGGGCGAGGGGTTGGAAGAGGAGAGGGCAGAGGACACTGGTAAGGCTCCAGATTGTTGGCTGTACATTAAGGAGAGCAATTGCCTGGGTCATGTTCCCAGTAACCTGCTAGCTTTCATCTCTCAGGCTCACAAGAACGCCAGGATAAATTACGAGACATGGGCATCGTAGATATTCTGCACAAACTGAGTCAGTCACCAGATTCAAATCTTTGTGACAAGTGAGTATCAAAGTAAAAGGGCCTTGCTTTGGGGTATGTTGCATTCTTTTATGACAGGGTTTGAGTTGCTTAGTAAGTCACATGGCCAAACTCAAAATCTTTTAGATTCTTGGATTCCCTTCTTAATAATCTGTCAGTCAACTGTGTGACATTTGAGTAAGAGATAAACTAATAATTAGCAGATTATTAAAGATTCTCATCTCACTCTGAATTAACATGAGCCCAGGCCACCTTAGTGGGACTCTGGAGAGGATCCAGAGGTCATTCCCTTTCAGTCCCTCGATCATTAGAATAGAAATGCGTGTGGCCTTTTGGAGAGCAGAAACGAAGGCCAATTATAAAAACATTCATTAGCTCAGAACCCCACTGAGCGCCTGCCTTGTGCCAGCCTGGCCTGGCTACTGGGGACGCAGCGGTGACCACTAAGGAGTCCCTGTCCTCAGAGAGCTCACCTTTTCTGGGTGAGGCGAGAGTCGTAGTCAGAGACCCCTCTAAGCTCAGGATAGCCAAGATTGTTTTTCCTGGCTGTGGACCCTTCTTATAACACAGCCTTCGTTTTCCAGCTCACTTTCATTCTCCACACTCGTGAGCAGGGCTCAGAGTGCTCCATGTTCTGGCTCTGCCTTCCTTGTGCTGCCCCCTCCCCCGTGCCCACCCTGTGCTCCAGCCACACCTGCCCTCTTACAGTATCACACCTTCAAGCATTTACACCTTCTTTTCCATCTGATTTGCCATCCCAGTCCCCTCGCCTCTGAATCCCCATTCATTCAACAAATATGTATATATCTTAATACCAACCTCTACCAGGCATCGTTTCAGGCATCGGAGATATAAGGGTGAATAAAATTGATGACATCCTTGCCCTCATGTAACTTACATTCTAGTACAGAAGACAGACAATAAGCAAATGAATATGTAATATGATAGCAGATAATGAGAGGTACTACGAAGGTATAAGCAAGGGTGAGGGAATGGAGAGTAAGAAAGCTTCATGTGGTATAAATTAGTCCCAGCCTCTCCGAGGATGTGACATTTGATCAAAGACCTGGGTGAAATGAGAGAGTCTTCCAGGCAGATGCTTAGAATAGTATTCCAGACAGGGGACAGTGGGTTCAAGGCCCTGAGGCAGGAATGAGCTTGAACGTTCAAGAAGCAGCAGGAAGACCAGTGGGGCTGGGGAAAAACGAGCGAGGGGGAGAGTGGTAAGAAGTGGACCCAGGGAGGCAGTGGGAACAACTGAAGAGCCTTGTAGACTGTGGCAAGGACTTTGGATTTTATCCAGATTTTAATAGGAAGTCAGTCATTAGAGAGTTTTGAGCAGAAGAGACAGTATCTGATTCAAATTTTTAAAAGATGGCTCTGGTGGCTGTGTAGAGAACGGTCTGTAGTAGGGCAGCAGTGGAAGCAGGGAGACCAGCTAAAGGCCGTTACAGTCGTGTTAGATAAGAGATGAGGGTGGTAGTGCTGGGAGTATTGAGAAGTGGTTGGATTCAGGATTTAATCTAAAGGTAGAGCCAACGGGTTTGCTTATGGATTCAATGTAGGATGTTAAAGAAAGAGAGGAAAGGAAAATGCCTAGAGTTTTAGCCTGAGCAGCTGAATAGAGGGTTTACCAAGATGGTCATTTGCCAAGATGGTGAAGAATAGAAGAGAAGTGGGTGGGGGTAGGGAGAATCAAGAGTTCTTGTTTGGCGTGCTGACTTTTGGATGCTATTAGATACCCAAGGGACTCGGGAGAGTGGGACTGAAGATATGAATTGGGATGGTATATAAAGCCCTGGAGCTGGCTGAAGTCACTTAGGGAGAATAAACGAGAGGAGAGAAGACAGGAGGGCCAAGGACCATGCTCTGGGACACCCCACCGCCACCTTTAGGGGAAGATGAAGAAGGTCCAGCAAAGGAGCAGGAAGAACAACCGGTGAGGCAGGCAGAGACCTGGGCGCATAGGTGTCCTGAAAGCAAGGGCGGAGAACGCCTGGACAATGGCCATCCGTCCTTCAAAACTCAAATCAGGTTGTCACCTCCGTGGAAAAGTCTTGCTGGATCCTTCTGCACCCTGGCCCCCAGGCCTTGCTAGGGACCCCTCTCTGCTCCCATAGGACACAACACATGGTGTTATGGCTATCAGCTTGCTTACCTGCTCCACAGAAGGGAAGAGGCACTTGTTTAATTGTTCCTCAAGTGAATGGCTGGGCCAGATGGAGCACAGAGAGCTGGGCCCCTTCCTCCCTGAAGCTCGCCATCCAGTGGGTTAAAGACAAATCCCCGAATAACTGCAGCCCAGCCTGCTGCTCAGATGAGTGTTCCTTCAAAGGCAAGTCAAGGCTGGCCACATGCTGAAGGTGGGATTTGAGCTGTACCTTGAGGACGGGAACCTTCATGTCTACCTCCACAGCAGTAGTAACAGCTGCTGGCTTAAATGACAGGCTCTGTCAGCCCGTCTCTTCTGGCCGAGAGCCAGACTATTCCCTGGGTTTCTTTTCTTGTGTTTGTTCAGAAATTAAAATAGTTCTGCTTAAAATCATCTCTGGGATGACCTGGAAAGAGGCCTCACCAGCATGAAGTGGGATAGTTTTAAGCCCTGGCCTGCATTGCTTAGACCAATCTGGTCTGCACTGCTTAGACCAATTTCTATGGCACATACATTGTCAGCAGTTCTTAAACCCTATTAAAAGGGTTAAGGTCTGAGCTACTCTTACCTCAGTCCATTTAAGGAAAGGTAACCTTGCCTACAAAACCATCCATCTGAAAGACTCCTTAGATATTAATAGATAGTAGAAAGATAATGAGGGCACAGTCTCTGAGGTCCCATATAATCAGATATAGCCAAACCCTTAGAAAGATCCAGAAGGAGTCTGAATTGACGATTTTAAAGAGTAATACAGAATTTCGATCAAGACCCTCATGTGGGCTTTCCCACCATAGTAAAGTCTGTTACCTAAAGACAACATCTTTCAGGTTCTTTGTCTTTAAGGCTTTGTGATCCTTTGACTTTGAAACACTTACAGATGAGGAGCTATTGCTAACTAGGCCTCTCCACCCCAGCCTCAGAGGGCCTCAGGTTTGTGAAGTTATGGTCAGTAAGAGGTAGCCTGTGGCATTATTCATAAACTTATTTCCTAACAAAATGACCTTGTAGAACCCAACTTGCTCTTAACTTGGAGTGGTCTGTATGGAACTTTCTGTTCTGATGAACTGGACTATTTGCAACTATCGTCCTTATAGAGTCTTAAATAATTGCAAGAATATCCCTTAGCACACCTCTTTTAAAACTGTAGATTGTATCCATTACTGCAGCAAAGAAACTGCGCTTGAGTCCAGCTTATCGCTGCCCAATCTGCCTTGGTATACTTTCATCAGCTAATAGTAACAGAAAAATTTAACCTTTTCTTTCTATAACTTAGAAGCGGAGATCATTGCCAAAACCTGGCTTCCTAACTTCCACAATTGCAGCCTTTACCAAATCATGATGGGAGAGTAAAGGAGGCCTTCTCAGTCCCAGCTCAAAGGAAGTCACTTTTATAAGGATCAGGATAGGTTAAGGCATTGCCCACGTTGCACCTTTTCCTCTCCAGCTAGCTAACTTTTTCCCTAATCACTGTAACAACCCACATCCCACATCAGTCAGTGTCATCAGGCATGACGAGAAGAATGGGGTAAAATTGTAACCTCCCTTCCTCAGTTCTGAGGCATTTGAACCACCAGACAGCCTCATCCCAGGAGCTCTTTGCCCCTCCCACGCACCTTCTAATCAGCCCCTACCCGCCTCTCCCTGGTCAGTGTTCCTCTTAGCTTCCCAGAGCCCTAAGTGTCCTCCCCAGTGTCCTGCAGCACTAGATAAAACCTGCATGGCAATAGGAGAAAGTCAAGAATCCCAGATCCACCACAACTATATGCCAGTGACAAAGGAAAATTATAGAATGTCACTGGGTTGCAGCAGCTATAAGGACAAGAGCAGGACCACAGGAAGAGGATGCAGACAGCATGGGTTTGACGTGTGTGCTGACCGCAGATCTCTGCCCTTTACAGTAGGTGTCCCACTGGGCTTACCCCGGTTCCCTTGGGGGAACCTACCTTTTTAGACTTTCCCAGCTACCGTCTTTGAACCATGGGCTTTTTACTTTAATTACACTTCTGAGATGACGGCTAACAGGAACTTTGTGATTTCAGGGCAAAGATGGCACTGCAGCAGTACCTGGCGTGATGGGAACGCCCTGGGCGCCTGCGAGCATCCCACATCCTTGTTAAAGGAAGTACAGGAACTAGCCTCATTTGATTCCTTCTATTTGCACAAGTCACCTTGGACTGCAGGGAGCTGTTTTGCAAAAGCAATTTGGTAGGCTTAGATCTCAAATTCACCTTGAGAACATTTTTTTGAGGTAGTAATTTCCTCAGAGGACTATTGTGTTTTGTTTTGTTTCTTTCTGAGCTACCTGGACTCTTTATTAGAACAATCAATTATTTTCCTTTGGACCTACAATTTTTTGCCTATGCTGCAGCCACTTTGTGAGTGAGAATGGCTGTGTGTGTGTGTGCGCGCGTGCGTGCATGTGGGTCAGGATGAATGGACGTGTGTGTGTGAGGGATACCTCAAAGTTTTCTTTTCTTATTTTGTGTGAAAATCTCTTTTCTACAGATTTTCCAGGGTTTAAGCATTGCTTGCTGTATAAAAATCTTTACTGAATTATATACAGTTTGAATGAAATGTTATTTTAAAAACAAAACGATTGTTAAGTGTTCCATAAAGGTTATGTTGAATTTTGGTCAGATGAATATTTGTAAGTAAAAAATATATGCATTTCTGAACCTCAACTTACATAGATTTTCTTTATAAAAAACAAAAAAAGAAAAAAACAAAACGAAAAGGTTGGCTATAGTTGGCCTGAATAACAGGCACGATATATGGTGCTGTGCAAAATAGTAAGCTAGCATCTTATACTGCCGTCAATATCAGCAGGTACAGAGCCTCTTTTCAGCCTAATTCAATAAGCTCTCAGGCTTCCAAGTCAGATGGACAGAGTCGGGTGGAGTGAGGCGACAAATGCACCACAGGTTTTCTGAAACATCAAAGGGAAGTATAACTACTGATAGTGAAAGCCCAGCCATGACTGGTGGGCTGTGCTTGGCAGGAACTGGGCACCGAGAGCCTCCCAACTGCCCTAAATCCTGTCACTGGTATAGCAGTATATGGCGGGATTTAGAACCAGTCATGGAACCTTAAGCTCCAACTAAAGTAGGTCATCACTTCGTGGAAACAAAGTCCGATCACCTTGTGCTTCCTGAAACAGCATATATCACTGTGAAACTAAAGAATGTCCTACAGACGCATCTGTAGGAAGAAGCAAAGAACAGGATAGTTTAGAAAGCTGTTTTTCTCTTGGCTATACTCAGCAAATTCTATATACTTGTCACTCAGGACTGCTATTCAGTGTGCTTTTGTAAAATGAGATGGAAATTTTAGTAAGCGATGCGGCTAAGATTTTTTCCTGCATGAAGCCCAAAGCACTGACGTTTGAGAGAAGGGAAGGGGGTCTCCCCAGGAGGACCACAGATGACCGCCTTTTCCAGCCACTACTGCTTAGCCCTTCAGCAGCCCTCAGCTTGGCACACGCTCCAACTTCTGGGTCCGCTTCAAGGTGAACTCAACGAGGTTGCTTTTGACTGTTTGAAGGTACAGCCAGCCTTGCTTTTCCCTTTGCTCTGCGAAGTTCAAAGGCATCGCGGCCAGGAGGCGAGGTCTGCGGCCCAGAAGCTTGCCCTGAGTGCGTTCACCCGATGGGTTCCCCAGCCCACCAGCCACTCCTGACGGGGCACCCCATCACCACCCTGCTCCTTCCTTGGAAGAGTTAAACATGTTTGATTGCAAATGAATGTTTTTAAAATGTATTTAATGCCGGTTTTTTCTGTTCTCAACACGACCACCCAAGATTCAAACACAGAGATTTCCAAGTTGTTATTTTTTCAGAACATTACCAATTTAAAAATCTGTCACAACAGGAACTTGGGTTTTGTGCAACCATCAGAGTGCTAATGTGCAGAAGCCAGTTTAAAGAAAATGGAGTGTATTGGGGAAAAAGCCTTATTTAGGCCCACTCATTGACATTTCTAGTACTGGGAAAATATCCTTGGTTGGCATTTGTAACACAAAACACTATAGAGTTGGTATTTAAAGTACCAGGTAAATATAAATAAACCAATAATGAATTGCTGAGACAATCTTGAACCCAGATAGCATTGGAAAGTGGAAAGCCCAATGAAATGACACTTTCACACTTAAACTCTGTGGATAAATCTTGCCTGTGGCTATAAACAGATGGTCAAAGAAAAAGTGCTTTACTATGATTAACTTTTCTGAGTTGAATGAAGGAAAATGTATTTATTAAAACAAAGCTGTTTGCTGCTTTATGCAGGTGCAGTGTTCAGTCAGCAAGGAAGTGGGAGGAATGGGACGTGGTCTTGTGTTTCCACCCAAGTTCTTAACTAAGCTTCTCGCTCTCTCTAATACTGCATTCTGTTTCTCCTTTTGTGCCCTGATTGTAACCCAAAATTTATGAACTAGAAAAGAATGTCCAATTTAATAAGTTGCATTTTTTTCCTTAAGCACTTTATGCAGAACAATACATGTTCTTCTGGTAGTGTTTGGATAATATGATTTTAACACATGCTAATAAAAGCCAAGAAAAAGCATGGCAACTTCTAAAAAGGAGTCTGTTTTCCAAATACCTAGAACATTAGGAAACATTAGAAGATGATGTGTACTGGCTTTCGGAACCTGAGATTCTTGGTGAATGAGAGGCTGGGAAGTGACTTTGCATTTCAGAGGCGGGGGCCAGCGCCCTAGGGTAACTGCAGCTTCCGGGGGCCTCTGCAGCGGTCTGCGGCCCCCTCTTCCTGATCTTTACAGGTGGCCACTTCCGGCCACCAGGACTCCCCCCTCTGTCCTATGCCACTCCTCCCCTGCCACCACCCACTGGACTCAGGCCCAGAGCTTGGCAAATGACCCTCTGCACAGGCGCCCTGCATTTACTGGAAGCGAGGCCTGGGAAGGGGGGGACTGACCCCAGATCCTGCTGGAGAGCCGACAGGGAGGTTCCGGACACCCTGCCACCTGGGATAGGGGCTGGTGCTTTCCCAGTCCTGCTCCTTTGCACTGACCTTCCCTGGTTGCTGGGCAGGGAGGTATGTGTCAGCTCGCAGCACGAGGGAAGTTTTGTTCCATGACCTGGGCTCAGGGAAAGCGGAGGGAGCCCCCGCCAAGGCCGCATTGGGACCCAGCAAGCCACCTTCCTCCCCCTCTCCCTGCAGCCCTGGCTCCTGACAGTCTTGGCTCTGCCGGACAGTCAGCCGCCTGGCTGAGTGGAGGGCCTGAGCCAGTCAAGCCGCGTCCTTCACTTCGTGGGGCTAGGCCTGCCCTCCACCCTGTCAGGCGCTCACACCCAGGAGAAGCCTTAACGCCTAAAGTGGCGCCCATCCTGCAGGCCCAGGGTCTCTGCCAAGGAGTTCGGTCCTCAGACAGTGAGCAGACATTTCAGCCTTCCTCCAGATGGCTGCCAGCTGGGTGCACCCCGAGCAGCTCATTCAGAGCCACACAGCACTTCTCTTCCTCCCCCTCTGCCCTCGCCCCATTCCTTCCGCCAGGAACCTTCTGGACTCTGAGAAGAGAAGCGCCCTACCGTGCAATAGAAGGAAGGAGCGTGCCGTCACACCTCCCACCCCAGCCCTATCACCTAGCGCCCCTCCTGCTTTCCCCGTCCCGGCCCTGCCACTCCCAGCCGCTTCCCGGGGAGGCTGAAAGTTCATCACAGACACCAGCACACACGGGCCAGTTCCCCCCCTGCTCTTCTCTGTCCCCTGCTTTCAGAGGCCTTGCTCACTCCATTTATCACCTCTCATCTCTCCAGTGATGGGAGTTTGGCCTCCCAGCTTCCGGGGAGACGAGATAGCTGTCAGCTGGGTGCACCCCGAGCAGCTCATTCAGAGCCACACAGCACCTGTGGTGTGGAAGACCAGGCGTCGGGCGCTGTTGCCAGCTCTGAGGTGAACACAGGCCAGCCGAGTCCCCCTCTCGAGGCCACTCACAAAGGGAAGAGCACAGCCCCACGGTGGGCTATGTGCCTGGGGACCTGGAACAGCAGATTCAACTTTCCTGACGGATTCTGTCAGGGAGGGCTCCCCTGGGTGTTTCTCACAGAGGCCTGTGCTGGTGCACTGAGCGCATTGGGCAGGCATGCTTCCATCTAGAGGTGACACGAGGCCCTGGGAAGTGCAGCCACCCACCCGCTGTCACAGGCCACCCCGTGTCCCCACCTTCTGCAGCCTGACTCATCCTGTCCCCGGTGCCAGCACGGAGGGCCTCGTGCTACAGGCTGGAGGAAAGAGTAGTGCATCCGTAAAGGACAGTCTTCTGGGAGCTAACTGCCCATTTAAAGAGCTTCTTCAAGTCATAAGCATGAAGCCCCCTGTAGAAAACCAGCAGATGAGAAGGAAATCTCTGCCATTTGCCTCGTGGTGTGGAAGAACACAGCCTTTTCCTCAGTCAGAGAGGAAAGAGTATGCCTGGGCTCAGTGAATTTACAAATAAACCAAAGAGCAAACCGGTAAGAGAGTAGCTGGCATGTTACTATTAACAGGGGTAATGCTAGTTACTGAAAACCTCCTGTGTCCCATGGAGGGACAGCTAAACCAGGCAATAGTGAAAGCTGGCGCCACCACTAGGAGCGCTCAGGTTTTAAAATTAGGCTTTAGCCAAAATCAGAAACCAAAGAAATGGGGGAAGGGGGCATCAAGAAAATTAGATGAACCCTGGTTCCAAATGTAACCCCCAAGCATTGCTTTCTGAACATGCCCTGATTCGTGGAGATGAATCTGGCATATTCCAGGACTACCCCTTGTGGCCTGGGTGGGCGGCATGAAGATTTAAAGCTGATTTATATTTGCCCCCATGTCAGTAAGCCCTGAAGTGTCACATTCAATCTTGTTGCACTATTTTCAAGTCCATTGTTACCAAGTTAAGCTCTAAAATTGTTTCATCCATAACGTAGCTTTATTACTGGGAGACACTGTCCTCTGTAACTCAGTATCCCCTGAGATGACACTATCATAGCAGAGTTCAATGACTGATGTCCATTTATTTTCTAAAATCCCAGAGATGGCCAAAAAAAAGTACATGTTCCATATTCGTACTGTTTAATAAGGCAGGAAAGTGGATACTATTATTTTTATTCATGAATGATAACTAAACCAAAAAAGGATTGGTGCTCAAAAGAGGAAGTTTCGGTTCTGGAGGTTTCCTTACGTGCAGCAGATATGGGTGCACTGACGCGTCATCTCACGGCCTCACCCTGGTCGCGGGACGCCTCGTCCACGTCCTCGGGGGAGCACGGCACCTCACCGGGGCCCTCTCCTTCGGCCTCGAGGCCTGTGGGACAACAGGCATGCTGTAGGACTTCTCACAGCAGCCCTGTCCCCAAACTGTCCACAAAGGAACAGCGGAAAGGGGAAAATCTAAGTGCATCACAGACGGTGAAGTTAGGGGTCAGGGTGGACGGAGCCGCAAAGAGAGGTCCTAATATGTGTGTTAGGGACTCGGAAAAAATTAGGAGAGGAAGTGACATGGGTTGAGCACTTGCTGTGTGTCAGGCCCCAGGCTAAGAGCTTCACGTGCTTCGTCTCCTTTCATCTTCACAAGAGCCCTCTGAGGAAGAGGATTATTATGGGGCTATAATGGGCCTCTCATTATCTCCATTTCACAAATGAGGAAACTGAGGTCCAAAAAGGGAAGTAACTTTCCCGAGGCTATTCAGCTAGTAGATAGTGGAGCCAGGATTCAAACCCAGGATTCTGTCTCCAGGGCCCAGAAGAAGTGCTGGGTACGTGGAAAGCACACTCTGCTCCTGACAACTGAGAAGGCACAACATACACGTCAGACAAAGGGGCACAGCACCACACCCCAACGAGGCTGCTTCAAGGTCATCCCCGCAGGAAGCTGTGCACTTACTCCCAGGTGTGGTCTAGGCTCAGACCCTTCTGGACTTGTTCCCTTTGCTCATTATCACCTGAGGCCAAAAAGTCAGGCTCACGATCTCCCAACACTCTCCCCGATGGCCCAGATGAGCGGTGCCCAACCAGGTCGCTCTCCTCCTTTCCCAGAGTCATACCTACTTGTTTCCAGTCACCACCCCCCCCAAAAGGATGAAGATGTCACATGACCCTGGACACATAAGGAAGCACGTCGTGGGCTCTCCCTGAGGGCAGGCTCCCAGAGGAAAGCTCCTCGCAGTGCCACCCACACCAGAGTGAGAGTTCTTCCCACGGAGGATGGCTTTGGAGAACCACCACACGCACCTGGATGTTCAGACTTGGGTCTCTGGTCCACACAGAGCCAACTTCCCAGGATTTCTCAGCTCCCTAAACTCCATCACACTCCCAGCTTGTCCCTCAGTTGGCAGCAGGCAGCACCAGGATTAAACGAGGGCCAGCAGGGGTCAGCTCCCGCCCTTCCTCTCCTCACCCCCAAACCACCTATTCTTGCTTGGTTGGATTCAAATCTTGAAGAGACCGTGACGAACATTTCAAACATTTTGGTAAACCGACTGGTTAAAACCCAAACATTTAGGCACACGGAGGTTATTACCATTTCAGATCTGCAGGCAGCCTTCTCCCAAGAATGCCCCCCCTCACATCCTTTGCTTTTCCCAGGATGTTCACCCCCTGGCCCCTTCCACCTCACTTCAGGCTCAACCCAGAGACGTGCAACACGGCGGCAGGAGCAGCACGGGCCGGGTCTGGTTCTGCCACTCGTGGAGTGGGGTGAGTCACGTGCACTCTGAGCCCCGTGGGTTTCTCACCCAGATTTGGAGGTGGGGATGACCCAGCACGCTTTTCCCGAAGTGTGGGGTCTGAGGGATATGAGAGCCACCGCAGCGATGGGCAGAGGGCCCTTCTGTGAAACCCTCTGCTTCTCGGCGACCCCACCAAGGGCTTGATGGGGCACGTGGAGCACAGAGGAAGTGAGGGAATGACATCTGGCCTCTGCCCTGGAAGTGGGCTTCCAGAAAGTTAGTTACATTTTCCGGGTGCTTTCCACAGGAGAATGCACAGTAACTCTGTAACGAGAGTTTGGCTTCAAAGTAAAAATGCAGCCAAAAATGTAATGAAAAAGCAAAACTGTTACTCTGAAAACACAATAGAGCAGGACTGCCGCTAAAGTTACGTAATGGGCCCTGTTTCCCCAGCAGGCCCTTATTAGACGGAGGACTTGGTTACCACAGTTACTGGCAGTACCCGCCCCCCCCATCCCCGCTGCAGATTTAATACAGACCAGATCTGCCTGGATGACTTACCCAGAGGGGCTTCCGGAACCTGGTCTGAAAACTTAAAACTGGGGAAGAGCAGTGCCAGTTCCCGGCGGGCATCTTCTGAGTCTCGGCTTCCGTGGACCGCATTAAAGGGCATTTCTGTGCCATACTGAGCCCGGAGACTGGGAGCATGCAAAACGTACAAGAAACGATCGTCTCATTTGAAAAGAAATGTTTTGCTCTCTGGCAACATGGCCACCAGCTACCAATCAGCAGCTGGCATTTCTGTGACATGGCTTTCTCTGCTGGAAACGCCAGGAACAGCAGCAAGGATGATAGTAGCCGCGGTGTTCTGGGCACGTTGCCAGTGCTTAACATACCTGATCTCATTTCATTTGTGCGGCAACCCTGTGAGGGAGACTCTGTCATGATCCCCAGTTTAAATATGCGTGAGTTATGGTGTGAGCCCAGGAGCTGCTATTTTATTGCTGTTACTACGGGGGCTAGGCTAGCACCCTGCCGAGGGCTTGGTACAGGTTGGCATAGTTAATCCCCCAAGGTCCCCTAAGATAATACTAATATTGCTAGGACTTCCCGTATGTCAAACAATGTTCTAACTTCTCTTTCTCTCTTTCTCTTTCTCTCTTAATCTGAGGCAGGTCCTATCCTATTATAGTTCCCATTTTCCAGATGAGGAAATTAAGGCAGAGGGATTAAAGCATGGATGACCCAGGGTCACACAGTTAGAAAGAGGAAGAAGAGAGATTCTAAGGTCGGTGCTCTGAACCACAACACTGTACAGCTTCCCACGACAGGTGCTCATATCTCCCTTTTATAGATGAGGGAACTGAGGCTCAGAAAACTGAAGATCTGAACCCGGGCTGCCTCATATATGAATGTTCCCGGCCCCCTACAAATGTTATGTCACAGTCAAAACTGTAGTTACTTAGTCTCTTGCTAATTTCTTTCCTGTTGGTGAGGCCTCTCTCCGCTTCAAAGGCAAGACACAGTGGGTTTGGCATTGGTGGCGCCGGGCTGAATATTCACACAGGGCCAGGGAACAGCCAAGTGCTGTGCTCAGAGCCGAGTGCTCAGACTCTAGGGGGCCTCAGGACACCTTGGGCAGGGAGTAGGGGATGGGGGTTGAGGAGGTGAGTCTACACGGCACAGTCCTAGGCCTCACCCAGAGCCTCTGACTTGGTAGACCTGTGTGGGGCCCTGGAATCTGTATTTCCTGGGTGAGAGTTGCAGGTGGCTCTGGGACCACGCGATGGGACCCTTTGGCTGCAGAGAGAACAGTGAGGACCCAGCTGCAGCCTTCAGAAGAGGGAAAGAGGCAGCAAGGAGGCGCCCAGTGAAGAGCTGGGGGCTGGATCAGAGGGAGAGGATGTCAAGGTCTCCTCAAATACACAACAGGGAGGTCAGGGACTCCCCTAATGTATGACACAGAGGGAGCTTCATGGCCATCGGGGAGCCTTCTGTGTTACCCATGGTTCTGGGCTGAACCTCGAGCAGGGCTCTCAGCTTCCTTGGATGCAGGTTTTGAGATGCATGCAAGGACCACAGCGGGTGACGTCACCTGTCAGGCTGCTCCCTCCTTGCCACATCGGGGTCACAGGGTCCCATGAGGGTTTGCCAGGCGGTGACCACATCCTCGGTGCCCTCAGTCCTGGTGAGGATCATGAGGCGGCTCGGTCCACTGCACATGTGATGTACCAGCTGCTCAAATGCCTCCTAGCACGGGGAGGGAAGACAGTGAGCCAGGGCAGGGGCCCCAGGGCCTGCAGCGGGCCGGCGGGCCCATCCCACACACAGGATGGGAGAGGGTCAGTGAGCGGCCTTGCCACCAGCCTGCAGGCCCGTGGAGGGCCCCCGGGAGGTGGGGGGCCTAACCACACCCAGATATAAGTTAAAGGTAGGAAGACGAGGCTTCGAGTTGACTCACTTGGGGTTGAACATGAGATAATAAGTTAGGTGGGAGCATTTAGCAGACCACAAATATGGAAATCATGTGGGTGCTGGATAACCAGGGGATGCGGCTGAGACTTTGTGCAACCCTTCCCCCTTCTTCAAGTAGCAGTACTCAGGCTTCCTTTGGGGAGAAACCCTTCCCCATTTCACTTGGTCCTAGTCCAGCTGACAACCGCAATGCCTATCCACCCCTCCACATACACACCCCCTCGCCGGAGAGGTGGAGCCCAGGCTCGCTCACCCACACCCTCCCTCCCAAGTGGGTGAGTCACAAGCAGAAGCAGATGGAAAGTGGTTGGATCTGAGTCCCCCAACAGCAGCACCCGAAGTGACCGTCCGTGAGGTTTTGCTCCTGAGAGCCCTACCCCTGCCTTGGTTCTTCTTCTCCCCACACCTTCTTATGCAAGTCCTTCAACTCTCTTCAGTTCTGGGAGTCGTGGAGTATCCCTCCGATAAATTCCTTATTTCATCCCTTAAGTTGGAGTCAGACTCTCATCCTTGCTACCAAAGAAAGTCTCCCTGATACAGCCCGTAATTATTATTCGGAGAGCAAGTTCGTGGCTCACTTGCTGTTCATATTCTTGTTCTTCATAATACTCTATTTTCTCCCAAACTAATAGCAATCTATAAACACAATGTTGGAGAAGGAGAAAGAAATGAGAGTGTTTTGGATAAGTGGAAGCAGAGAAGCTGACCTCTCCAGCTCTGTGTTGGTAGAAAAGTCGCATTTCTGCTTCTGTCATGGTTCTCTCTTCATTTGTTAAAATGTCAAACCCAGCTTCCTGGATCTGTAGGAGATATATATATATGTATATATATACTCTAAAAGGGTAAAGCAAGCCCAAATTCACATTTCAATGTGTTGAGAGTAAAAGATGATGGAAAAGGCAACATTAAAAGCAGTGGAGACCCTCGTCCTCCAATTCAATTTAAAAAATTGTAAGTTACTTAAATGGAATTTTAATTAAAACTCCTTAGAAGCCCTCTTTCCCCCTAGGACACTGCTACACAATGCTCCACCCCGGTTTTTCCACCAGAGAAGACATGAGGATAGTCTGTAAGGTAAGCGTTGTCTCTCTTACCTTCATGATAATCTCATCCGTCTTCCCATGGACCACCGCATCTGGTTTAATGACTGCCAAGGTGCAGGCCTTCTCTGATGACACTGCAACAAGCCGGCGATGGTGCTGTCAGACGCTGGGCTCTCGGGAGACCCTCCGCAGGGACGTGCAGCCCCACCCACAGCCTCCGGCTTCCCTCCCCTGGCCTCTTGGCTGTGCTTGTGCAGACCTAGATTCTAGTGGATGCAGGGGTCTGGCTCCAGATCCCAACCTCAGCCTGGCTGCAAGGGACAGAGACATGCAAGGGACATGAACCTGGGAGGGAGGGCGTGGGGAGGGAGGAGGGCATGGGAGATGGGGGAGGAGGTCAAAGACAGCTCAGGAGCAAAAACCAGAAACAACCGAAAGAGTCGGCCCTTGTCCCTTCCTGTCACCCTGTCGTGATTCTTGACCTCTAACTGCTGCCGACCGTGTTCTCCTCTCGGTGTGCCTTTTTGCCTTTCCCGGCATCTGGTCAGTAGTGGCTGCCCCAGGCCCCGAGTCGGCATGACTGTTCAGGGCCAGCACGTTCTACCAAACTGCGCCTTCCGTCTCCTCTGTCTCTGTTCACACTCTCCTGAGAATCGGCCAGCTCATTGTTTGGAGCCCAGGCACCAGTCGTAGATCACTGGCCAGTCTACTGGTGGGCTGTGTCCATAGGTCCAAGCAGCTGTGGCGACGAGGAAGGTGCCCCGTGGCCGCCGCCCACCGCTCAGGCCCGCAGACGCCGTGGGGAGCCCCGTGTCTGGGCACAAACCCATCCCTGCCAGACTTCCGTTTGTATGGACTTGGCTTTGGTGAGCTACCTACACTCTCCACAGACTCTATATCCCCCCACGGCCTATTTTCTCTTTTCAACTTTTATATCAGTTGTGCTGTAACATGACAGTATCTGCATCTGAGGAGGGCCTCCTACTTTGAAAAATCTAAAAAATGTGGGCTGCAAAGGTGTGAATCATTTTAAGCAAGCCAATCTATTCATTATTCCGTGAGCACTATTTCTAACATCCTGTGAACACTTGGACTTCAAGGGACTCTTACAATAAATCCCCTTATAAATTGACCGATTAAGGAGACCGCCTAGAGGTATAGGGTGAGAAGAGAAGAGACCAGGGCTGGGGCCCTGAGAACTCCAGCCTGAAAAGGGAGCAAAAAAAAAAGAAGCCAAGGAAGGGGAGGTGGCGGAGAGGCCAGAGAAAACAAGAAGGAAAACGAGAAAGGTCTCGACATCTCAGACACCAGACGAGAAGAGGGCTTTGAGTAGGAAGACATTGGGGACATCAGCCAAGCCCACAGAAGGATGCCATAGGCTATGACTGGAAACTGCCCTCTGGATTTGGCACCAAGAAGGTCACTGGAGCCTTGGGGAGCGGCAAGGGGGCAGGGGTGGAGGAGAGGGTGGCCCAAGGAGTGTGGACCATGTTCAGGAAGCTAGGCTCGGGGGAGAGGAAGGCTAAGGGCAAGGGTAGGCTTTGGGTAGTTTTCTAGGTGGAGAGACCTGATTTGGGAGGAAATAATGGGGAAGGGAATAAAGAGGTAATCCCAAAAGGAGACAACAAACGTTTCCTGCAGAAGCCAAGTCGCTGATTTCCTTTTCACACTTGAAGTTTCTTGCTCTCCTAAACTGTGCCTCTTCCCTTGTTAGGATCCAACTCAGAAAGTCCTCGTCATCCACACATGAATAAGCAGCTTTTCTATTTCAGGGAGAACCAGAACTTCCTTCTCTCTCCAGCTCGGTTCTTGAGCTGCATCCTGGTTTCCCCTGGTGTCTCAGGGACCATCGGGAGCCACCTTGCCAGCAACAGCCTCTCTAACCTCTGGCTTCTCTTCCCACTGTCAGGTCAAGGTATTCTTCTCATATTAAAGGTTCAGGAAGAACAGCAATGCTCAGGAGTGTAAAATCCATGAGTTAATATTTCGGGCATAAGGGGAAGTGGGTGCAGGGCTGTGGGGAGGGAAGGGGTTCAGTACAGCTGACTTTCTGACACTTCAGAAAAAAGGTGAAAGAAGCTCAAACTCTTTAGCTCAAATAAGGACTAAGGGAACACCAGCATCATTACTTTATCTTATTAGCGTCACTCCCTCCATTTTACTAAGGGAGCCTTTCCTGATGCCCAGAAATTGCCATGAAACTCACAGTTGTTATAACTGAACATGATCAGAAAGCTCTGAAAGGTGCCCAAGATGCCATTAAAGGGCAGGAGGGACACTTAACACAGTATGTTTGAAGTCAGGTGATTGGAGACAAAACATTTTATGGGTTATCTTCCCAGAGTTCAGATCGCTCAATAAACTGATTACTCATATATTTTTTAAAGACACATCAGGGACTTCCCTGGTGGTCCAGTGGTTAAGACTCCGTGCTTCCAGTGGAGGGGGCGCGGGTTCGATCCATGGCAGGGGAACTGAGGTCCCACATGATGTGCAGTGAGGCCAAAAAAAATTAAAAAATAAAAAACACACATCAGGGCTTCCTTGGTGGTGCAGTGGTTAAGAATCCGCCTGCCAATGAAGGGGACACGGGTTCGAGCCCTGGTCGGGGAATATCCCACATGCCGCAGAGCAACTAATTCTGTCCTCTAGAGCCCGCGAGCCACAGCTACTGAGCCCACGTGCCACAACTACTGAAGCCCGCGTGCCTAGAGCCCGTGCTCCACAACAAGAGAAGCCACCGCAATGAGAAGCCCGTGCACCGCAACGAAGAGTAGCCCCGACTCGCTGCAACTAGAGAAAGCCCACGCCCAGCAACAAAGACCCAACACAGCCAAAAATAAATAAATAAAATAAATAAATTTTAAAAAAAAAACACACATCAAATCCAAGTCTGCTCTGCCTTCTTGCCATGCTTGTTGGTTCTGTACTCACCCGCATCCTCATCGTCACCATCTTCCTTTTCGTGGGAAAAGCATTCATCTTTGTCAGAAAGAGCCTCATCTTTAATCTAGTACAAATTGGTCATGGACAGCAAGTAGTTAGCTAATTAAAACTCCACAAAGACCTTCAAAAACCAGCAGAAGCCGAATAGGTAAAGGTCCTAAATGCAGAGCAGAAGAAGAGGGTCAAGATTATCAGCTTTGGAAACTTTTCAAGAACCTTTTGAGTAGTTGGGTGGTAGGGAGCGGGGGAGGGAGAGCGACTGAAGACAAGGACATCCACGCTGATCTTAAGGTTTAGAGTCTGCCTGTTTCCACGAGCATCAAGTAGAAACTAAGGAAAAAGAAAGATGAAATAGAGAGTTGTCAAGAAGACAAAGTAAGAACTGAAATGCAAGTAAATAGTAAGCAACTGGCTACACTGTGCAGGTAGTACAGAGAGAGAGATCATTTATCTGTGGAGTAGGTACAAGCGTCTGTGATTTTCTTTCTTGGGGAAAAATTGCCAGTTTTCTGGGGAACAAATAGGATCTGATTCCAATCCATTCTATGAAAACAGGGCTTTGCTCTTTGGAACTGAATGCGTAAACTTGAACAGTGAACATGGAATAATGTTAAGGCTCATTTGGCAGCTGCTCAGGGCACCAGGAAATACTTCTTTCTACCCAAGGTGTGTCAGTTTTCAAAGGCTGCCAATTTTTTGTGAAAAACTCACGGTCCATGTTGTCCTGGAAGTAATTTACCAAAATCACAAGCAGTGCTGATCCTGTTTCTCAAGGTAATGACCCCCTTCTAGTTAAAGAAATGAACCCTCTGGGATCACAAGTCAAACTCGGGAATGAGAAGGGAGGGCAGGTCACCAGGAGAGATTTCCCCCTGAGGCTGACTCCTTGTACCCACTACCGGATTCGGAACTTCATGTCCATTTCCGAATTCGTTGTCAGGGTTCCAGAAACCCTGTTAAGAGATGCAGTGGGGATGAAAGGGAAATGGATAAAAGACGTTAAAGTGTTCTGGATGAAGGGGACGACTTCAAAGAAGATTTCCTAGTGGGACTTGCACCCTCCCCTGAGCCCTCAGAGGCCCCCAGCCAGCGTGGGCATTTAATGCAGCTTTCCAGGGACAGTGAAGACATTGGCCGGGCAGGGGAGGGACCTGCTGGCCTGGCCTGGGAGACACTTGTGAGCTGGCCGCTTACCACTCTCCGTTCTCTGCCTTCGGCCAGCACCCTCTTTTCAGCCTGCAGCTGCTCTCGGATGGTTTTCTGCAGCAGCGGGGCGTTTGCTCCTCTAACCAGTGCCACCAGCTCCCCTCCCTAGAATACAGCACAGATATCCTGCCCAGACCACACGATGGGCAACCACACGATGGGCAACCACACGATGGGCAACCTCTTTCAAGAGACATGAGGGTCCAAGAGCTTTGTTTAGGAGCGGGCCCAAGGTCAAGGTCTGTGGACCCCAGGCCCACAGCCTCCATCCACTTCTCTGCCCCCTACCCCACGCCCCTCCCTTCAAAACTTGCTTCAGGACAGCGGGGAGTCAGGTGGGGGAGGACCAGAGGCACACTGGGTTGTGAGTGACTAAGTGTGGCCTCTCCTTGGCTCCTTCACCCAACAAGTATCAACTGAGCACTTACTATGCCAACACCAAGACAGAGGCAGAGAACAGAAACACTAAACATGAAAAGACATAGCTGCCACCCTCAGTGAGTGGGGTCTCGAGTGGGGAGAGAGGTGGTCGTGTCAGAGAAACAGTTACAATAGAATAAGAACATTGCTTTCATGGGGTACTTGGGATTTGGGGCAAGAATTGATCCCCAGCTCCATCTGGGGTGGTCAGGGAAGACCTCACAGTGGAGGTGGTGTTCCCGGTGAACCCGAGTTTACCGCCTTCGCTTTTTCAGAAGTCTCCCTGCCCGTCGTCACTCATGGAAGTTCACGTGCACTGGGTTCTCCTTCTGTTTCCATCCCACCCTCAGAGGACCACCGCTGTGTGACTGTGATGAGTTGCCGCATGTTCCCACACGGCCAGTGATGAGTTATGCTTTAATCCCGCACCCTCCGGGCTCAAGCAGGCAAACCACTGCGGTAATGATCCCATTTCTGCAGCTGAGCTCTGACGCCAGTTTGGCGGAGGGCACTTTCATCTCAGTGCTTCCCACCCCTGCTCCCTCCCCCACCAGGTTTCTTCATAAAACTTCAGTCTCCCTCCTGAAAGCAAGCCGAAGCTCAAATAATGTTTCACCATAAGCTTCCAACTTGTAATACTTGCAGTGCCGAGGGCAGGAGCCCAAAGTTTTCCAAACTAAACAACTCTGGCCCCGGTGGGCAGACCCCAGTTTCCCTGACTGTGCTATGAGGGGCTGGACTGGGTCGGGAGGAGAACATCAATCCACTGTCTTCAGGCCCCAGCAGGTGACCTAAACCCAGGAAGCCAGGTGTGAGACAGCGGGCCCTCAGGGGCCTGGAGCACCGCGTGGATGTCACAGCTGAAGGCAGCCAGATGACCTTTCAAACGCTGAACCACTGGCCGTCATCAATCACCCATCTCATTTCTGACTTTGTATCAACATATCTTCACATTTTACAATGAAACGAAAGTGAATACAAAGCTTGTCTACCCCACAAAGGAGCTTTCATGTTTGCTGAGAAGTCCCCTCTGCAGATGTCTCCAGACTCTGCTCTGAGAGTGAGACCTCAGTCAAGAGGTTCACTAGGGACTTCCCTGGTGGCTCAATGGTTAAGAATCCACTTGCCAATGCAGGGGACACAGGTTTGATCCCTAGTCCCAGGAAGATCCCACATGCCGCGGAGCAACTAAGCCTGTGCACCACAACTACCGAGCCTGTGCTCTAGAGCCTGCGAGCCACAACTACTGAGCCCACGTGCCACAACTACTGAGCCCACGTGCCACAACTACTGAAGCCCAAGTACCTAGAGCCCGTGCTCCACAACAAGAGAAGCCACTGCAGTGAGAAGCCCACGCACTGCAATGAAGAGTAGCCCCCGCTCGCTGCAACTAGAGAAAGCCTGTGCGCAGCAACGAAGACCCAACACAGCCAAAAACAAACAAATAAATAAATAAGAGGTTCACGAACCAGAAAGAGCACAGGCCTCTGAGTGGGTCCTGCTCTGTCCCGGGTACTGCCCTCAGGAAGGCCCCAAGCCCAGAATGACTGCCCAGATTAAGGGCATCTGTCCTCGGCCAAAACAATAGAGCCAGGGAGGAAACAGCATTCACTCGCTGGGAGCGGTGCGGCCTCTTGGTGACAGGCGTCCATCTGAACCCTCGTGATGTGCAGCCGTGGGACAGTTCTGGACTGAAAATGTACTTACTGCATAAAACAGAAAGGTCGGCTCGCACCTCCCTCTGTATTTTTCGAGGACATCAAGACAGTCTGCCTCTGCCTAAAGGAAACAGGCTGTCAGCAGGCCGGGTGCAGGGACAGGATGGCGGGAGAACCGCACGGGACACACACACACCACACCCCCCATACAGAGCACATACACATCCATGTCACATGCACACACCACACACACACACACACACACACACCACACACACATACTACCAGCACACACATACTGCTACACATGCACGCACATACATTACGCATAATATACACACATCACACCCTCCCACATACCACACACCACATACACACACACACCACACACGTACATTACACATAACATACACACACACAGTGACTGCCCTCCCCAGGTGGAGCCCTGGCTTGCTCTCTCTCATGCTTCTTCTAATGCCTTTTCATCAGAATCGTAACAACTGTCAACATACCGGTAAGAGTGTTGCCAGTGTAGTTTTCTGAGGAATAAAATAAGGAGGATGTGACAGTTTGTCCTGCTCCGGATCAAGGGAGCTCCACCACTAACATCCCTCATCTGCCCCGAGTGGCAACAACGGAGGAGGGTCCTGAGCTCACCTCCGGGTCTGATAAAGCTCCCCATTCAGACCTCTCCTCCACTCACGCCACAGAAGCCTCACAACCCACTCCCACGGGAGGAGTGCAGGCCCTGGAAGGCCAGCTTCTCGAGACTTAACGTCAGGGAGAGTCTCGCCTGTGTTCACCGTCTCTGAGCCTCAACCCATGCGGCGCATCCAGTGTCTCTTGCACGCTTCTCTGGAAGTGATTCCCATTTCCGTACACTGACCTGAGTAAACGTTTGCTGAAAGTTCCCCTTTAAGGAGCAAGGATAGAAATCTTAAACCCTGTGCTCTGGAAGTGAAACTTCAGGGTTCACAGTGTCCACGAGCCAAGAGGGAGTGTTAGCCTTAAAGTGGCCGCACGCCTTCCCGGCTCCAGCATCAGGGGCAGCTGAGCCCACAGGGACTGTCGCGAGGCTGGGTGGGGAGGAGGCTTCCTCTCTAGAGAAACTGGTATCAGCAAAAAATCCACAACGGATGCCTTGTCGATGATCTGAAAAAGGCCCCTCAAACTTCCTGTTCCTGTTTTTAAATTTTTAAGTTTTTTACAAGTTATGTGACATTGTGCTGAGAGAGGACCTTACTAATGCAAAATGCAGAAGGTCCAGGCCGACCTCGATCCTCATCTTCTGGAAGAGGCTCACCACGGGCTTGCAGGGGCCGCACCAGCCTTGGTAGACGTCGACGACTGCGTGGGACCAAGAAGCAGGAGCGCTCAGCGGGCACCAGCGCCCAGCGTGTCAGGCAAAATTGATACCTGCACATTCCAACCCCCTCCGATGGACATCCGTTTGCAGGGATATTTATTTCATGGTTAAAGGGATTTATTATCCCAGCAGAGTATGAGCAAGTGTGGAAACACAGCTTTCCCTCATGAACTCAGTGTTCCGAATTCTAAACACAATGAAGTGACTACGGTGGAAAATCGCTTACTTAACATGAATCCTTTGCCTTAAGGAATTTTCAGCTACATTCAGGGTCAGGCCTAGCACAGAGAAGCCCTCAGTAAGTATTTGAAATGGACTGAAACTATCTCTTCTAAAAGGAAGAGGTCGCTGTAGGTGACCTATCAGCATGCAATCAACTCTTAGCTACTTTGATAATAATCATAGCATTAACCTTTCCTCCTGATGCATTGGAAGCCACTTGCTTTGAGTAAAGGAGAGTTTTATCTTTAAAACTTTACTTTATCAAATCAACATTATTCTCCTGGAAAGTGAACCTGAGAGAGACCTAGGTGGAAACTGGGGTGCCTTCTGCTTTGGTCCCAGTCTCTGGAGTGTGGTGGGACTGGGTGTGAGGGACCCTCTTGTCTGATTGCACTAAACCCTGAGGCCTGTAAGAAGCTAAGCAGCGAAGCCAACACATGTGCACCAGATACGCACCAGACCTGCCCAGCCCAGTCGGACGCAGCAAGTAAGTGCTAGATGGTGATGGACCAGTGGTCACATTTGAAGGAAGGATGTCTTCCTAAAGACCTCAGCACTCAGAGCTCATGCCTGATCCACACAGGGGGTGTCTCTGTTCTGCAGTTAGAGGGCATGCTCATGGGGAGAGAGTGTGGACACTGCTTATAAACTATCAGCCCTGCCAGTTTTAATAGCATGCAATTTGCGATTTTACTTTTTGAAGATTCACATTTCAAAATTTTCATGTCATATGAGAACTGTTAATAAACCATGATATAAATTATCTTTTTTTTTTCCTTTGGCCATGCCACACGGCTTGCGGGATCTTAGTTCCCCGATCAGAGATTGAACCCGGGTCCTCAGCAGTGAAAGATCAGAGTCCTAACCACCGTACCACCAGGGAATTCCCTAAATTATCATTATTAAAATTAGCATAGACTCTGGCAGCACTGTCTTAACGCTGTACTGTAGGCCTCAGGGGAGCAGGCTTTGCAGTGGAGAGGCGACCTGCATTGGGCATCGTGGAAATGCCAGGCTTGGACCGGCAGAGAGGGAGGCCATGGTGGGAAGCATGGTGGGGGAGTCCAGGGGCCGCTGCGGTTGGGTTGATCAGTGGTGGCAGAGATCACTGGAGAAGTGGGGAATGTGGGTTTGAGGAGTTCCATCCTGATTTACTAGGCAACAAGGGTTCACAGTAAGTTTTAGAAAGGAGAGAGAGTTAATATTTACTGAGCTACGAGAGGGCATCTGCACTTTGCTTTTCTCTCAAAAAATCCAGCAAGATAGGTATCATTTTCCTACCATAGAAATGAGGAATGAAATAACCAACCCAAGGTAAAAAAAATAAATAAATAAAAATTCTCAAGCAGCAGACCTGAGTTTTGGACTGAGGTTTGTCTGATGCCACAGCCCGTGCTCTTTCAATGACTCCGGGAAAGAAGATGCATGAATTCAAGAGTATGGGTTAGTTCAGCCAAGCAACATAGTTTTGCAGAGAAAGTAAGAGCCAGGCTGGGTTTAAGAGGGGCAAGGAAGCCAGACACAGGGGTGGCTGTGTTGAGGGAGGGGAGAAACGAAGGAATCTCTGAGACTTTGAAAATGTAGTGGAAAGACTGGGAGTGGCAGTCCTGTGGGTGTGAGAAGGACCACCTTTGAGCCCGGCAGAGAGAAAGAACTGGGTGGAGGCAGGGAGAGAGCATCTGGGGAGGGAGGAAAGTGAACTAGATTCCAGACACGTTGCATTTCCAGTACCGACCAGAGAGTCTAGGACAAATAGCCCCAAAGTCAGCCAGACACCAGCAGGGGCAAGAGAGAAGGATCTGGTCCTCCTCAACATCCAGGTGGAGGACAAAACTTCTTTGAGGCTCCTTTGAGGACAACAGCTTCACAGTTGAGGGATCTGGAGATTTCAGTAGACCACAGGAATGGGAGAGAAAGGCATTTGGGTGACTCCAGGAAAAAAATCCTTGAAGAATTAGAAGACCCTGTATCCAGGCCCACCAAGGAGACCAGGTTCAAGCCCTGGCAGGAAAAAATTGGGACTCAATTAGCTGCCAATCTCTATGCAGGGTTTGCATTGCTAGATCAGCCTACTCATTTGCACCAGCTTCCCATCTCCTCTTGCACTCCCTGCCTCTACGAGGAGTGGTGGGGACGAAGGCACACTTCCCACGGTTGTGGGAGAGAGGTGGCTGAGGGCGGGAGAGGAAGTTATGAAGAGATTGACTCTGAAAGGCAGGAAGCAGAAAGAGAAGGAAGGAAAGGAATGGCAGAGAAAATGAAAAGGGAGGGGGGTGTGTGTGTAAATCTGAATAGACTTTCGCATGTTTGAAGGCAGGTGGAAGTGAGCCAGCAGAAGACCAGAGCTCCAAGATGGCTGACCTTGGAAGCCAATCTCTGCTGGTTCTAGAAAGAGGGAAGAGCCTGAGTTCCTGGCGACTGCTTGATGAGGAGGGGCAGACGAGCCCCTGCTGCCTTAGGTCCACACAGTTCTCTCGTGTTGTGCTTCGAGCAGGACTCGACAAAGTCCACACTCAATAGATGAGGGTGCCTGGAACGTGGCAAATCCTCCAAAAATGAGGAGCTGGTGGCTTTCTTGCTGTTGTTAAAGAAACAGAAGTCATGGCTGTTTGCCTGGAGCCATGTTCCGGTTGCACACAAGCACATGGACAGCATGGTTAAGACCTGGCACCATCAACAAAGCCTTGTAATCCCTCAGTAGTAGAGTGTGGCCGGACTCACACCCACATCCCGGATCAATGCAACCGCATTTATTAAGAACCCCTCGGCCCGGCCCTGGACACGTCTGCTCCTGATGGAAATGAAAAAGACAATGGCCCTGTGCTAGAGTTTGGAGGAAAGCATGGAATGCCTACCTTCACAGGGGCCACACCAGGTTGGGTGTGTGCTGGGGGTTGAGACAGAGTCCCACCCAAATGCCCTAGAGACGCCAGGCGGAAGTGACCACACAGAGGTTCAGGAAAGATTCATGCAAGGAGGCTGCTTTAGAACTGCCTGGGAATGAGAAAGGTTTCTACAGGTTGTAGGGGGGTCATGATATTTCAGGTAGTAGGAACAACGTGGATACAAGTGAAGAAGTGGGGAAACTTGTGGCATGTTTGGAAACAGGTTGGAGCCGAGGACAAACCTCAGGGGACAGTGGGTGAAGGGACTGGAGGGATGGGGGAGGGGGGCTTGAGTGCTGAAGTCATGGGTGCAGGGGCGGCGATGGAGAGAGATGAGAGCAGATACCAGCTGACCGAGCAGATGTATTTATAGAGAGAACTGAGCAGACACAGAAATGGAGCCCAGAGATCTCTAGAGGAAAAGAAGCAGAGAAAGGAAGAGTTGGGGAGCAGCTGTGCTGGGCAGCCTCTAAGACG